>NC_138339.1:62407387-63102387 GCF_046562875.1 Panthera onca | reverse complement strand
GGCAAGAAACTCAGTGCAGGGCTAGTCCCAAAAAAGAGAGTCTCAGCCCCTACAATTTGCTCATCCATCCCCAGAGGGTGGCAGGTGCAATCAGGTGCTAAAATCCTGATGCTGTGGTAGCAGATACATTCCATGACCTTGAGCTCCCTCAGGCAATCAGTTGCTAGTTGTCAAAAGATGGGAGGAAACAAACATGCATTGAACATTTCTTCTGTGTTGCCCCCTACCCTCCTCTGTTAGCCCGAGGAGTGTTATCGCTGTCCTTGTCACTGTTAGGGGCCTGCCTTAGAGAGTTTAAGCACCCTGTCCATCAGCCATGCACAGACTCTCTGACTCCAAAGGCATCAAGTAGGCCTTAAAAGGCAGCTTGATCTCTATCAGCCAGAACATTCCTCTTCTCTGCTCTCAGCCCAGCTCTAGGCCTTCCCAGCCCAGAAGCTTCCAAAAACTACTTTCTCCTCTCCCCCCGTCGCCCCCCCCCCAGCCATCTCCATTTTTACATCTATGACATGAGGACAGTTCAATCAACTACAACTTGAGGACTAATTCATAAAAATGGCAGTAAACTACTTCACAAGTCCTAAAACACAATCTGCTCTTCGTGCCTAGCAGCAACTGTCAGCTTGCAAAGAAAGGATGATGTGAGCTAAAATGCAGCCACCCAGGTGGCCCAGGCTCACAGAGGGAAAAAAGTCTTGCCCCTTCTTATAAATGAGCTCCCGTTCCAGAGTGATTTTCCTGCCCCGGGTGATGGCCCAGAGCTGCACAATGCTCATGGTCAGATATACCCAGAAATACTGCTAGCCAAGGACTGCTTGAGAATGCTAGTTAGCCACATGAAACACTCCATACCCGCCTCGGGGATTCTAAAAGGCCAGTGAGATGTAAGAAAGGTTCAGTGAGTGGTCCATGAGAGCCCATTGCTGGGGCCGCCTCTTACCAGATAAGCCCATAAAAGCAGACACACCGTGTCCGCCTTCGGCACACAACTCCCACCCCATGTTGGCATGATGGGGCCGTTCTTCCTCCAACGCTTTTCCTAAAGAACAACCCAGGGCAGCTGGATGGCCTGAGCAATGCTCTCCCCTCCAGAACCGAGTGTGTTCATCTCACAGACAGCTGGCGCTCATTCCAACACACAGGCACCTTGCAGCCAGCCCTCACCTCGAGTTCCAGGCAAGCCGAGGTGGGAAGAGTAGAGATGCTTGGATAGCCACTCCCCTTCCTCAACCTTTACTACCAGGAAAGGGAAGATCCCAGGGTGGCCGTCTGCCTCCCACCCTTCTCCACCGATCTCAGACTCTTCCAGGTACAGATGGAATTGCATCCAGTACCTTCCAAAAACACCCTTCTTCATCATGAGCCTAAACCAGGGGCAGACACAGACACGGGAGATTGGCTTCTTGGGAGTCTCACTTAAGGCTTAAGGCTTACCCAGGAGAGTGGCACCAAGTGCAAAGCCAGCCGGCCCCACCTGACACCATGCTGCAAGAGGGCAATGGGGAGCTCCCCAGCCCCAATTTTGATGGCTTCTCCTCCCCTGCCAAAAAAGCGTCCTCGGTTTGGTATTTCAGACCCTTCGCCATTTGCCTAAGCATTATTCCACTGGCCCCCAAGACACTTCACTGCTCCTCCTGCTAAAAAGCAGACCCTAAGCACGACCTGTGCTCCTTTTCAACGTTCACACAGCCGCCCTACCTGGCATTCTCACCCACCTTCCCCAGAGGCTCTTCCTTTTATTGTATGCACCTGTAAATTGCCACTGGCCCTTTTCCTGATGGTAGGCTCTGTCACCAGCCTCTCTCTCTCCAATGCCTGGCGTGGAGCCTGGTACGTAATGGCCACCTAGTAAATGGTAGTTGGAGGCCAGCACTCCAGAGGATATGTATAAAAGCTGGAGGCCATTCCAGAAAGCATTTGCACCAAATGAAACCCAAGCCAGGCATGGGCTGTATCTCTCTTGCCTGTGTCACCGCTGCCCTCTGTGGCCCATTTGGGACTGGTTCCATTCTCGGTCTCTCTTTCTCTCTCTCTCCTGCTTTCAATCTCTAGACCCTACGTGGACCTGGTGAACCTACTGCTGACCTGTGGGGAGGAGGTGAAGGAGGCCATCACCCACAGCGTTCAGGCTCAGTGTGAGCAGAACTGGGGAAGCCTGTGCTCCATCTTGAGTTTCTGCACCTCGGCCATCCAGAGGCCTCCCACGGTGCCCCCTGAGCGCCAGCTCCAGGTGGACAGAGCCAAGCTCTCTAGGGCCCACCACGGAGACACAGGTCACCACCTCTCGGAAGCCAGTAGTCGGGAGACGGGCCGAGGTGTCAAGGGTGAGCGAGGTAGCAAAAGCCACCCAAACGCTCATGCCCGGGGCAGAGCAGCCGGCCACGGGGGCCAGGGAACTTCTGGAAGCAGCGAGTGGGAGGAGGAACAGTCTGAATACTCCGATATCCGGAGGTGAAACGAAAGGCTTGGCCGGGAAATCTTTCCTCCATGCCGTCCATTTTCTTCTCTATGGACATTCCAGAACATTTGCCATTAAAGAGGGGGGATGTCACACGCAGGATTTGGTGGGGATTGCGGACTTGATGAAGGCGTGTGCTAGCGGAACGAACAGGTGAGGCGGAGACGGCCTGGGCAGCGGCGAGGTCTCGGCTGTGCCCGGTGGGTTCCACACTTGCACATCCTGAAGTGAGCGTGCCTCGCAGCCTCCTTGCAACTTTGTCTTCTTTCCAACCGTGGAGCCACTGGGCGGCGGCCTGCGGTTTGCTCTGCTGTGGGGGAGGTGGGCCAGGGAAGGGCAGGGGTCGGCAGGCCCACCAGCTAGACCTCGCACTTGGTGCTGGGCCCCGGCCCGCATCTTCCGGTGCTGTCTTGGCAGAGGGCGGCTGGATTCGGATGCAGGGGTGAATGTAAAAATCGAGCTGGGAGTCAGAAGGGTGGAGAGGAGACAGGGCCGTGTGGGTGCTTGGTGCCGAACGGAAATTCCGTTTCTTGCATGGGACCTTGAGGTTTAGAGCTGCTTGGGACGGGGAGGGCAAGGGTTCTACGTGTAAGTTCTGAGCCATTGTTCTGTCTGGGGGACCATGTCCGAGGGAGTGGCCCCTGTGTGTTTGTATATTAACCACTGCTTCAAATCTCTATTTCACTTTTTTATTTATCCAGTTACATCTACATACCTGTCGTCTAAATAAATGGCTTTCAAACAAAGCAACTGGGTCATTAAAACCAGCTCAAAGGAAAAAGAAATACAGCCCATCTTTGGGGGCTGGTTTTTTTTTTTTCTTTTGAGTGATATTTTAAAAGGAATCAAAGAACGGTGTACCTGTACATCTAACTGCCTGGCGTGGGCTTCTAGCCACTTAGGGCAAACCACACACCCGGAGGAAAATGCACACACGAGGAGTACATTTGACAGATTTTCTTTACCATTTTGTTACCTCTCCTTGACCCTCAGCCAAGATCGATAAAGCCCTGTACCCGATGCCATGAGGCCAAGTTGGAAACGTGGCTTCTGGGTTTAGAGCATGGAAAGGGGGAGAAGAGAACCAGATGACTGTGATTTCCAGCGAGAAATGCTGAGCTTTTTTACATAAATGGAGGAGACCTCCAGGAAGCACTGAGAGACAGGATTTTCCAGATCCGGACTGGAAATTTAGCAACGAAGAAAAGAGTCCGAGTGGACAAAAGAAAGAGAGGTGGGACAGAAGTAAAATTCCAAGGCAAGGAGGGAGAGGATTATAATAAAGGGTCAGCGCTGGGGTTCTTGTGATTGTTCAAAATGTTCCATAGATAGGCCCTTTCTTTCCCACTGGGTTATCACATTAAAGCTTATCCTTTCTTGCAGCCAGTACTCAAATAGAAGGCCAGTATTACAAAGAATAGACGGGTGTTCTGGGCCAGCTCCTTCTAGAGCAACGGTCAGCAAACTCTTTCTGTAAAAGTCCAGATAGTAAATACACTATTTTCAGTTTGGTGGGTCATGTGGTTTCTGTCCCAAAGACTCAACTCTGCCATTATAGCATGAAAGCAGGCATACAGAGACAACACATAACAAAGGGGTTTGGCTCCACTCCGGTAAAATTATATTTAACAGGTGCCCAACTGGATTTGGCTCTTGGGCCTGAGTGTTCTGACCCCCGTTCTAGTGAGTTGGCAAAAAAGGAAGCATCCTCCATTTATATCAGCTTATAGCTCTCCCTCAAAGCAACCTGAGGCCAGAGATAGAGAAGCTAAATTTATCTACTCTAACATAACTTGTTCCAGGGAATGCCCTGACCCCAACCCAGCTAGTATTTATATACCCCAAATCCAATCTCCTTGGTTCCAGCCTCCGGCTGGAAGGTCATCTCCCCGAATCTTTCATGTGCACATTGGAAAGAAACCATTTGGGTATGGGGGGGTGGGGGAAGGTGACAAAATGCTGGGAGAAGCACCTAGAAAGAGCTAGAGCTGTAGGAAGCAGAAAAGCCAGCTCTGCCTGCGGGGGGAGGAGGAGCGATGTGTCAGGCTCTGCCATGGGAACCGAGCGTAAACCATGGCTGTCTCATGCCATGGGCCACTGCAGCACGTTGACCGTTTTACTTACATCACTCAAAGGCTGAAACAATAACATTCTCCCGCGTTGCTGGGTCGGCCGTTCGTTTGTTCGTCGGCTCCTGGGCTGGATGTGTGAAAGGCATCGCTTTTATATTTTCCTCAGTGTAAATGTTTTATGTGTTCGCCTACTGATGTCCTGTTTGTTGCTTCCATTGTAAATATTTGTCATTTGTATTTATTATCTCCGTGTTTTCCCCCCAGGCATCAAATTGCTTATTATGTCCATTTAAACCCGTTCACTGATCTCGGTTGTATATTTTTCACGCCACTGGTTTGTTTCTTCTCAGAAGTCAGGTAGATCTCCTTTCGTCCTGGTTTGTAATGTTTCGAGGCACACGGTAGTATTTATTGCTAAGGTTCTTCTGCTCGAAACTGAGTAAAGTCCAAATTCCTGTAAGGGTTGACAGAGGCATTTGTACAATCTAAAATGTAAGCAAAGAAGTCATTAAAAATAGACACTCAGCTTGGGCTTCATACTTCATACAAATTTACTCATGAGCCTTCCTTTAAGGAAGGATGTGGATTTCCAAATAAAGATACGGTGTTTATTTTGAGCTTTGCATCTTAACAAGATGATCTGAACACCTCTCCTTTGTATCAATAAATAGCCCTGTTTTTCTCAAAGGAGAGGACCACCCTAGTACCGCGAAATGCTGACACCTGACACCAAATAAATAGAAAACACCAGCCCAGAGCTGTAGTCATACTTAGACACACACACAAAGAGAGAAACTTAAACGTGAACCAAGCAAAAGGCTTTTCTAGAACAACATGGGAAAACAATGCTACCAGGGCCCATTTCCTACGGAAGAACAACCTCATCTGATCTCAGAATTGGCACCACGTGAGCTTGCTAAGTCATAACGTCTATCTCTGTTACGGATTTAGGCAGCAGGACCTGTACACTGTCACATGGCATTATTTTTCTCCAATCATGAATAAAGATTTGAAATAAATGGCTTTCCCTTGAGTAAGTGTTCCTGTCTGAGAGCGCTTTGGACAGCCAGCGTGTGGGGGGAAGGCTGTGAGCAAGTGAGCCTTTGAGTCCGTTTAAAATGCTGGGTGTTCCGTTTACGGGGGGGGGGGGGGGGGACCAGGTGAAGATGACCGTCCTGGGCTTCTCCTCCATTAGAGGCACTCTGTCCAAACCGCTGCCTGAGTCGCCAAGACAAAGAGGAAGATGCACTCCGTGCAGCCTGCCTAGAGGTGCCAGTCCCTCTGGTCTCACCTGTGCATCTCCCCTGTGGCCTGGCCACCCTTTCTTTCACACTGAGCTTGCGGCAAGTGCCACCGGCGGGACAGCTCAGCAGCCTGGCACCAGCAGGGAAGCTCGCTGCCGCCTCACCACAGCAGAGCAGAGCTTGGAGTTCCTGGTTCCCCCCAGGGTACACGCCACTGGTGTGCCTACCATGAGCCGGGCACCATTTTGCATCTGTTACCTCATCCGGACTCCATCCTACAAGTAGTGGGTATCACCCCCGTTTTACAGGCGCAGGAACTGAGCTGGGGGAAGGTCAGCTGGTCCCAAGCCCCACCATGTGGCTAGTGAGGGGGGGAGGGGGGGGGTCTGCACCCAAACCCAGATCTGTGACTCTAAGCCCACCTGCTTTCCCCTTCTTTGGGCTTAGAACCTCCACATTTGATTTCTTCTTAATTTAAACCAATCACTAGTATGCCCATTTTACACAAGGCTTAGAGAAAGAATAATTATACTCTTATATTTATAGCACCTCTGAGGAGCTCTGCTTTAGAACGGAAAGGAAAATTGTTGCCCTCACCTTTCCTCTCTGCAAGGACTCAAATTTTGGTTCAGATAAGGGAGAGCAGGAGAATCGTGGAGTCTCATCACTTTTCTGTGCACATAGGTAGTTTTTTTTTAAGGCTCTCTCGGGCACGGCTGAGGGGAGCTTTGGGGAGCGGCTGGCTTTTCTGAACATGCAGCTAGAACTCTCTCCACTAAACCCACCCAATCACCAGCTCCATCTGAGAAGCCAGGCTCCCCGGAAATCATCACCACCCTCCTCGTGACACCTGCAGTTTCTATTGTGTGCCCCCCATGCACTTTATGGGCATTATTTCTGAACCCCATTTTGCTCATGGAGAAACTGAGGCTCAAAGCCATCTTAATATGCCTGGAGCTCGTCACAAGGCCAACGAGCTCTAGAGTCGGCGTGCCAACCCACCGAGGGCTCGCTCTGCTCAGTCTTACTCCCAATTTCTCACCCCAGGTGTGAAAACGTGGGTGAAATACACCGTGTTCAAAAATGGCAGCTGGCTCCCCCCCCCCAGCCCTCGGGACTGCTCCCATCCATCAGTTCAGGAATTATTAGACTGTGGGAGGAAGAAGGCAGAAGGGCTTCCAAGTATACTGGTATTTAAGCAAAGTTTCCAAAGGAAGCTGGAGCTTGCGCGCCCCAAAATCTGGAGACAGAAATCTGAATTTGTTCTAAAGTCAACACAAAAGAGAGCCCCCTGCCGAGGAGGGGACAAGCCTTGGCCAGAGAACAGGTTTCATGTGAAATTATTTTTTGTGGGCGGAGAAGAGAAGAAAAGAGCAACAGAAGCCTTGGGCTAGGAGTCATGCGTTGCCGCTTGCATAAGCAGCTCAGAACACACACACCAAAAGTCACTCCCCAAAGAGAACGGAAAAAAACCCACAAAGCCAACCTCAGCTTATGCACGAAACGGGCCCCACCGGGATGAGCCCCGATGTCTGCTCCACAGAACCCAAGCCCGGTGGCTCTTGAGGGCGCACGTCCGCCTCGCCAGCGCTTAACATCAGGTCTGCCCGGGTGAACTAAAACCGTGAGGGACAAGCAACACTCCCCCCGACGGAATTCTCAGAGGCAGGGCAACTGTTCGCAAGGTGTGGACGACAATCAGCTGGTTCCACTTTTCCTCAGAGAGTTTTCAGGACTTTTTATAGTTCTTCGAGTTAAGGGGAGTGCCCACATGCGTGGAAAGAAGTGGGATGCTAACAAGGATGGGGACCAGTCGCCTGCTGGCCCTCCAGAGTCAGGAATGGCACTCAGCAAAGGACGGAGGGTGCCAGAGAGGGCTTTGCACAGGAAGAATGATCAGGTCCCAAGACCTCTCACGGTGTGGCTCCCTCAGAGTGACAGACGGAGACTGGCTTCCCTAAGTGAACTTAAGAGAATCCTGCCGCACCTTCTTCAACTCCAAACTGGGATTTTGATTTCGTCCTTGGTACCGTAACAACCCCAGGACCTCAATGCCATGAGGGAAGAGACCATGTCACTTGCACACAGTTTCGTGTCTCCCCAGCAGCCCAGCCACTGCACGGAGTGAATGGATGAATGAATGTCTAGAAGAGTGCCCAGCTGTCAAATCAGACCCATTTCAATTCACTTCTAAAGCAAATATACCGGGGCGCCTGGGTGGCTCGGTCGGTGAAGCGTCCGACTTCGGCTCGGGTCACGATCTCGCGGTCCGTGGGTTCGAGCCCCGCGTCGGGCTCTGTGCCGACAGCTCGGAGCCTGGAGCCTGTTTCGGATTCTGTGTCTCCCTCTCTCTCTCTGCCCCTCCCCCGTTCGTGCTCTGTCTCTCTCTGTCTCAAAAATAAACAAACGTTAAAAAAAATTTTTTTTATTTAAATAAATAAATAAAAAATAAAGCAAATATACCCTTCTGTCCTTGTGAGAGGCCCCAACATGTCATAGAATCAGTGAGTGGCTATCAAAATTGAAAATCACTGAGAAGCCTGTAATTTTGGCATCAGGAGACGCAGACAGGACTAGTGATCCAGCCCCTTACTTGTCTTGTACTAGGTCAATCTCCCTCTCCCTCCCTCTCCCTCTCTCTCTCTCTCTCTCTCTCTTTAATAACAACTGAAAAACTAAATCAGGACTGGCCCTGAGATTTTGGCAAATCTGTTAAACTTTCTAAGCCTGTTTCCTCAGCTACAAAAATAAGGAAACGAACAGCTACCCAGCTTCCCTCACAGTGGTCGGTGAGGACAAAACAGTTGAAACTGCACCGGAGTCACAATACATGGGAAAGTCTTCGAAGCCCATGAAATGCCCTGTAAAGGCTAGGTGCTCTTTCTCCCGGCCATTTTGGGAGGCTTCTCCCCTACAGCCAAGAGTGCAGACGGGACGAGCGGCCCAACCTTTCCACTGTCTCAGCGGTTCTGTGAGGCGGGCACAAAGCCTTTCGTGGCCAGGGCCACAGTGCCGGCGGGGGGCGGGTCAGGGGCAGTCCCGCCCGGTGGGAACGTTCCCTGAAGCAGACACGAGGGTCCGAAGCCGCCTGGGCCGAGACCCTGGAGCAAGGCCCGGCCCCTCTCTTGATGGAAGGGTGGCCCCCAAGCAGCTCCCTGATGCTGCACCTCCTGACAGAGGTGAGTGCCCAGGGGAGCTCTGAGGGGCGAGCTGGGCCAGACAGCAGCAGGGCCATGCTAGGGAGCACAGGGCCTTCCTGCCAGGCTCTGTCTGCAAACCTCAAGGCAAAGGTACCTGCAGAAAAGCCAGTTAATAAACCTCCCTAATGAGAAAGGAAAGCAGAGGCTGACAGAGATGAGGGAGGGAAGAGAGTCAGGGCCAGAACCCAGTCGGCTCCGCTCTGTGCCAAGGCTCCTGAGAGTTTGACATTTGGAAAAGATCTGGCCTGGTGGAGCCAAGGATTTGGGACAGGGCTCCTTCCGGCTCCTGGGAGTGTCAAGAAGAAGAGAAGGAGGAGGAGGAAAATGACTCAGCTGAAATGAAGAGAAATGTATTTTTAAAAAGCAAAATGATGAGAGGCACAAAGGAACAAAATGGAGCCCCAGGATAGGGTCCAAATGCCTTCTCAGAGTAAGTGGGATGCATCTACAAAAAGCTCGAGAGCTCGCTGGGGTTCCTAAACCAAGAATAACACCAGGAAAATGAAGAGAGTCCTTGGGGCCTGCCAGGCCTATGGGCCCCAGGGGCTGGTGCCCACCACTGCAGGAAAAATGCTGAAAGCCACCCAGCAGTGAGGAAGCCTCTCCACACTTTTGATTCTGAGGATGCAGTGAGTTCTGTGACCAAGGAGTTGGGTAGAAAGGTGACCTCGGGCTCAGTCACCTGGGGGGGGGGGGGGCGGGGGGCGGCTGGCGCAGGCCCTGTGACTCCTCCCTCGCTCTGTTACAGTATTACATCCACAAAACCATCCGGGGGACCGCGAGGGAGGGAGGTGGAAGGAGGCACCCTCCCCAGAGGTTGCCATAATTCCATCCCTTCCGACAGCCAAGGTCAGATGACCCTGATTGCAAAAGCTTCATCTTGAAACATTCAGTGGAGAACAAACGTGATAATGACAAGAGATGCGAGAACCACGCGAAGCCACAGCTCTGTGTGTCCCTTCCCTCGGGTCATCCAGTAAGTGCTGGGTTCGCCTCGGGGCTCCGCCTCCTCCCAAGCATGGAACTCTGTGGAAACTCACATTTCTAGAAAAGGAGGAGGTTGGGAGGAAGACTGCAGCTCAGCATGGCCTAAGAACCGCAACCCCTCAGGGGCAGGTCAACCCTACCACCCTTTGGAAGGGTGTCCCAACCTCCTCTTACCCAGAGGCTCCTGTCACTGGGGAAACCATCCATATGTGTTTTCCTGGGAGGATGTAAAGCAGGGAGGCCAGCCTGGCAGGGAGCACGATGATGGATACAGAGAAAGACCCCAGGAGGGGGTCAGCAGATCAAACCCCAATGCCCCAACTGTCCCGAAGTAAGAAGCCGGGGGTAGGGGGGCGGGCAGAGGAAACTCCTTGTGAGGAAACTCCTTGACTGTATCCCCTACATTCTGACAGAAAACGGGAAACCAGCAGAGAACCCCTTGCTCCCCAGACCCTACGTCATCCCAGCATCTTCAAGAAGAGAAGCCATTTCTCTGACCCAAACAACTGCCAGCACCTGAAGGGGACTTGGGGACTGGTGGCGTGGGGGGCCCTCTGGCCTCCTAACGGCCGCAGCTCTGCAGAAGGAATGGGGCCGGCTGCCCTCTCAAGGCCCTTCCCTGCCAGGCATGAATGTTCTGGGAGTCCTTTACCACAGGCAGAGATGGAAGTAACCTCCACACACATGTTTCAAGGGCCTGGGGCCTCAGGAGCTGCGTCAGTTGGGGAAGCAGAGACAGAATTAAAAGTGCGCAAGATTTGTTGGGGAAAGGCTGGGAAGGCTCAGGTGGAGAACAGGAGCGGGCAGACAGAGCCTCAGGCCATGGTGCAGGCCTCACATCTGCAAAGGGGGAGGAGGAGAAGGAAGGGGGAGCTGAGTGAGACTGCAGTGAAGCTCTGAGAAAGTGTCATCCAGGACCTGGGGACCCCAGAGCAAGGTGTGACGCTAGAGATGGGCTGAGTGGGGCAGAAATGGCCGGCTCTGTTCCCTACTGCTTTGTGGTCTGTCGTTGCTGGGAACAGCCTGGGGAGAGTGTGGCTCAGCCACGACACCGTGACGGGCTCCAAAGGAGAGGCAGGTGGAGGCTGAGCTCCCTACACCCTGCACAGCAGGGAGACCTGAGCAGCACGCTCCCACCGCTGCTCATTGCCAACACTTTAAAAAACACCTTTCTTTAAATGTATTTTGAGAGAGAGAGCACGCGCACATGCGTGTGAGCAGGGGAGGGGCAGAGAGAGGGAGAGAGAGAATCCCAAGCAGCCTCCACACTGTCAGCGCAGAGCCTGACACAGGCCTCGAATCCATGAGCTGTGAGATCATGACCCAAGCCGAAACCAAGAGTCAGACGCCCAACCGACCGAGCATCTTTAAGCAGAGTACTATACTTAGTTCTTGAGAACAGTTCTACCCATGACCAGCCCTGAGGCAAGGGGCTTCACAGAGATGTTGTGAGAAACGAAGTAGAGAATGAAGGCAAGGGTAATTTTCAAACAAGAAGGCACACCCTTAGAGGTTCACAAAATGGTCGCTCACAGGTCAAATATTGCCTGTACGTGTATTTGGTTTAACTCACATGTCGATAATTTTTTTTAAGCCAAATTAGTTGCTAGCACATAAAAGCCGTAAAAATCCAGATGTCCAGCTTCTCTTCGAGAATAAAAACATCCACCAATCCCAAGTCCATGTTCCAGCTCACCACGGTCCCCCCACTCCCTCTTGTCTTACACTCTACCTGTTTCCCTCGCACACTGGGTGAGCCTGGCCCCTGTAGGCCACCTGTCTACACTCGCGGATGTGGCCAAGCCATTCACGGTCATTCCATTCCCTTTGGGGATATAAAGAGGTACATTTAGAAAACCTAAAAGGAGCTCCAGGATATTAAAATATAAGCGAGAAAAATGAAAAATTCAATAAAACAACCGGGAGACCAATTTGGGAAAAATCCCGCAGAAAGAGATGAATCATGGAAGAGAAAAGGTAAGAAAGAAAATCAGTCTCAGAGATTTAACATCCGACCAGCAGGAATTCCAGAATAAGGGAACAGAGGAAATGGTAGGGAGAAAATGATCTAAGAAATAGTAGAGAACCGAAGAACACGACTTATCTGCCTGAAAAGACTGAAAGAGGACCTGACAATGAATGAAAAACTGCCCAAGAAGAAGCATTTTTGTGAAATTTTGAAACTCCTAGGAAGAAAGGGGGAAAAAATCCCAAAAGCTTCTAAGGGGCAGGGGGAGGAGTGACATAAAAAGAGTCAAGAATCAGTATGGCCTCAGACTTCTCAACAGCAGTTTTGGAAGCCAGAGACAAAGGAACAAGCCTTCACCACTGTGAAGGAAGTAATACTACACCCAGTCAGATCATCAATTAAGTGGAGTACAATCCAGATATTTTTCAAAAATGCCAAGTCCCAAAAAATGTCCTTCTTAAATATCCTTTCACAGGAAGCTCAGAGGCTGTGTTCCACCAAAAGGAGGGAGTAAAGTGGGAACAAAGACATAATCAGATCCGGGAAGCAGAGATCGAGCACAGGGGAAGGAAAGGGAAGAGGCTTCCCAGGATGGTGGGAAGAGGAGTCCAAGGTGAGGAGAGCAGGGGGCAGAGGGGAATGCAGATGGTCACTTCATGGTTCTGTCAGAGGGCTTAGGGGTAAGTTAGTGATGCTTAAATTAGCTCCAGGAAACTAAGCAAACCAAAAACGAGCAAAAGACCCAAACAGGCATTTTACAACAGAAGATGTCCAAATAGCTAACAAGCAGATGAAAAAGGTGTCAGCAACATTAGTCATTAAGAAAATGCAAATTAAGACCACAAGGATGATCACTATCCACCCAGAAGAACTGATCAAGTTCAGAATGATACGGGCGCCTGGGTGGCTCAGTCGGTTGAGCATCCGACTTCAGCTCAGGTCATGATCTCGCCGCCCGTGAATTTGAGCCCCGTGTCGGGGGATGACAGCTTAGAGCCTGGAACCCGCTTCGGAATCCGTGTCTCCCTCTCTCTCTGCCCCTCCCCCCCCCAAGGTAAAATTTAAAGAACATTAAAAAAATTTTAAGAATGATAGGCAATCCCAAGTGCTGAGGAGGAGCCCCTTTGTATGTTGCTGATGGGGGCCAAATGGTGCCTCCAACACTCTGGAAAGCTCTGTGGCAATTTCTTATAAAGGTAAACATATATCCATCCTATGGCAGCAACCCCACTCCTAGGCATATGTCCACAGAAATGAGTACATAGAGCCGGAAAAATACTAGTTCAAGAATATTCAGGGTAGTTTTATGCATAATAGCCAAAAACTGGAACCAGCCCAAATGTCCATGGATAAACAAAGTGTGATATTTCCATCCAAGGAATGCAACTCATCATTAAAAAGGAATGAATGACTGATACACACAAGCACACGAGTGAATCTGTAAATGATGAGGGTGGGGCCCCTGGGTGGCTTAGGCAGTTAAGCGTCGGACTTCGGCTCAGGTTATGATCCCACAGTTCATGAGTTCAAGCCCCACTTTGGGCTCTCTGCTGTCAGCAAAAAGCCCGCTTTGGATCTCTGTCCGCCTCACTCTCTGCCCCTCCCCACTCACACTTTTTCTCTCTCTCCCTCTCTCTATCTCTCTCAAAAATAAACATTATAAATAAATAAATAAAAACACGATGAGGGTAAGAAGTCAGTCAAAAAAGAATACACGTTGTATCAGTCTATTTATATAAGTTTCAAAAACAGAAAAAAACAGTCTATGGAGTTGGAATCCAAAAAAGTGGTTATCTCTGGGGTGGGGGAGGAGTGGTTATCTCTACGGTGGGTATTAACTGACAGGGACACAAGGGAACTTTCTGGGATGTCATATGTCTGGTGTCACAGGTACATCACATGTAAAAGCCATTAAGCCGGGCACTTAAGAGATTCATATTCTGCTACGCGTAATTTACTCCTCAATAAAGCCTCAAAAGAAAACTAAACAAACCAAAAAAGATTCATTATTAATTTCATGAAAAGCAAAACGTTATATTTAAAAAGAAAATGTAGTTGTGGGATACTCCCTGTACTATAGACAGTAATTACACAGTGGTAATAATGGATAAATACACTATCTATGGATTACCAGAATCCATATTGGCCAGATAGGGCAGGAGGACAGTATGTGAGGGTAGCAGAAGGTGAGGGGATGAGCAAAGAAAGCTAAATCCAAATATTTTGTAGCATGAAGTCATAGATAATGTCTAAAATCAAATACACAACGAAATAGCATGAAGGTTATTATGCAGACATCTGGAGGAAAATACTAGAAGAAACAGCTAAAAGACAGCAAGGGGTTGTCAGTGGGGAGTGGCAGGGCAGGCCATTTGGGTCTGCTAGAATCAGGTTTGGCAGAAAGAAACAGAAACCCAAAACAAAAGCCCATCCTGAAAACAGAAATGCATTTCTGTGCCAGGTAAAAGACTGAAGATAAGCAACTCGGGGCTGCTCCACAAAGTTCTCAAATACTCTGGCTCCTTTTTCTTGCTGCTAGACCACACATGGCCTCCAGTTTCAAGATCACCTTATAGTTCAATATGGCTGCTCCAGCTCCCGCCATCAAATCCATATTCCTGCCAGCTGGGTGGGAAAGGGGACAAAGATGAAAAAGAGAGTATATTCCAGTTGTCCTTCCAGGATGTTTCCCTGACATGACCACACAACACTTCTGTGTCAATCCCACTGGCCAGAACTGAGTCCCATGGTCATTCCCCGCTGCAAAGGGGAGCTGGAAAAAAAACCATCTCTATTCTGGAAAGGCATGTGCCTGCGAGGGAAAAGGAGTCTGTGCCAATAGAACTTGTGTTTAAAATGTTTAACTATATATAGGTACTACTTAGCTGAAACTTAAAATTTAAGTGAAAAGGAATAGCGTGAGCAGCCACCAGCCAAGGGAAGAGCAGTTTGCCTTGTGCTGGGTGGACCAGCACAGCAGGCTCATGGGCGTTGAGCACACAACTGGGCAGGTGGCTGAAAACACGTAATGAGAGCATGAACACCACCTCGGGCCTCCCACCAGAGCCAGGGAACAGGAGCAGGCCCACAGAAGGAAGACTGAGAAGCTGACATCAGGGAATTAAGGTATTGGGTAGCGCACAGAGGGCAATAACCTGGCACCGGTCCAGGTAACTGCGAGACAACAGCCCTGCAGGCAGCCCCAAGCTCTGAAATCTTTCTTCAACTTCCACATTTAGACCAGGGTTTCAAAAGATGACGTTGCACGATGCCCCTGAGAGACAGAAATGGTTATGCCCCCTTTACAGACAAAGAGCCAGGGGCGCTTGGGTGGCTCAGTCGGTTAAGCGTCGTACTCTTGATTTCAGCTCAGGTCATGATCTCAGAGTTCGGGAGTTCAAGCCCCGTGTTGGGCTCTGTGCTGACGGTGCAGAGCCTGCTTGGGATTCTCTTCTTCTGCGCCACCCCCTCCAGCTCGCTCTCTCTCTCTCTCTTTCAAAATAAATAAACATGAAAAAAATAATAATAAATAAATTTAAAAAAAAAAACAGATAAAGAAACAGACGCCCAGAGATTAAGCAACTTCCCCAGGTCACAACTGCAGTTGCCGACAGATGACCTCAGGAATCCCCAGGACTAAGTCCTGGTTTCTCTCCTCCACGAGACAGGCATTCCTCCAAGGAAGCACCCGCGGCTTTTGGATTCTCTGCAGAGCCACATCAGGCCCGTCAATAAGTCACAAGAAGCAGTGACTCATCTGAAGACAAGATAAACAACAGGCAGGCCCGGTGGGGTGAGAGGCCCTGTTTCCTAGGAAGTTGCCTTCTGCAGGGCAGCAAGAGTACACAGTTAGCAGGCAGGAACCCCTTCTGCAAACACCAGCACAGCAGTTTGCAGACAAAGAGAAAGTGCTGCTGCTACCAGAAATGGACAGCCGAGCTGGGAGCGGCAGTTATTTCAATCCTGAAAGGGCTTTTGTCAAGCCTGGGCTATGAGCCTGAGCATATAGAATCCCAAGCCCTTCTCTTCCAATTTCTCCAATACCAGAAGGGAGAGTCATTCTCTGCTGCTCTAATGATAGTTATCTGCTGCCTTCTGTCTGAAGGTCCCACAATGTCTCACTAACATTGCTAGGGAAAACTGCAGACCCTGGCAAGTGACTTTGGGACAGTCATTTCCTGCCCCTGAACCCCAGGTCTCAGAGAAGAAGCAGATGGTTCTCAGGGAGACGGAGGCACCTTGGCAGAGGGGAGAGGGAGCTTCCTGCCCCCGGAATCCATCTTAGCCAGATCCGTCTGGATGTAATGGGCTCATGGGGACCAACCAAAGCCCAGAGCCCAGACGGCCCAACAGGAAAGTAGCAGGTGGATCAGGGAGAGCCTGATAGACAGAAATAAGCAAAGGGCCAGACAGAGCACGTGGAGGCCAGCAGGAGGGACCCAGCCTGGGGCTCAGCACCTGCAAAGCCCTGGTCAAGGCAGGACCGTGTGCCCAGAAGGGAATCTGCTGTCAGGCAAGGGGTCCAGGCAGAAGTTAGTCAAGGCTTGGTCATCAGGAAACAGGCCTGCTGAGTTCTAGGTCAGAATGAGGTGACATAACGCTGACTCGGCCAGAGAGACCTTAGAGAATTTTCATATTCCCTGACAGGTCACAGGACTGACGCCTGAGCCTGCAGTTGAAGCAGCTTCAAAAGTTCACGGACCTCAGGACAGAGAGCCCCGAGGCAACTCGCGAAGTGGCACCTGCTCAGCTAGCTCCCTCCCGACCCGCTGCTTACAGGTCTTTCTTCTCCACATCATCAGATTTGCAAGTGACCTGCAAACCAGTCCTGAGTCCATGACAGCAGCCAGGACAAAGCCCTGCTCATGCATCACCCCTTCCTGGACTCTCCCAGCTTGAATGGGCCTTCCTAATGCACGAGTTTTGTCTCTGACCCAATTCAAATGTTCTATTGTTATTTTTAAATGACTTACCCTCCCTCCACCCCACCACCCAGCACATTGCCACTTGCTCAGAAGAGCCCAGTAAATATCTTTTGTTTTTTACTTGACTGAAACTCTAGTCAAGGACATTTCAAAAGAACTGTATGAGAAAATGACAATACACAAACAGGCACAAAAGGACGTCATGCAAAAAGTTGTAAATTCTGAGGAAGCACTGAAAAAAATAAGTGAGTCAGAAAGAGGAACTGTTAATCTTGGAGAAGGTGAGTTTTGAACCAGCCAGTGGGAGAAAAAGAGTTTGGACTTATATATGAGGGTTATTTTGATTCAAGCAATAGTAATCTAATTCAAAGTAGCTTAAGCCAAACAAGAAAAGAAAAAGAGGGGCGCCTGAGAGGCTCAGTGTGTTAAGACTCTGACTCGTGGTTTTGGTTCAGGTCATGATCTCACGGTTGGGGGGTTGGAGCCCTGCATCAGGCTCTGCGCCATCAGCACAGAGCCTGCCTGGGATTCTGTCTCCCTCTCTCTCTGCCCTTCCCTGCTCGCTATCTTTCTCCCTCAAAATTGAATGAACATTTAAAAAAGAAAAAGGAAAAGGAAGAAAAGAAGGAAGGAGAGGAGGGGTGAAAGAGAAAACAATAGAGGTCACTGTATTGGCTCAGGAGATGGGAAGTACGCGTGGCTAGATCCAGATGCTCAAATGATATATTATCAGGAACTGCCTCTCTCCATTCCGTTCTCCTCGGTGTTGGCTTCATTCCAAGGCAGGTTCCCTCAAGAGTGGCTTCCTACACTTAGATCTTACAGTTTTGCCACCCCAGTAGGAAGACGGCAGGTAGTTGAGAAGGGATTTAAAACAAAACAAAACAAAACAAAACAAACAAACAAAGCACTGTGGCTGTAAAGAAATTAGAAACGGATTTGCTAAAGCAGCTTAACGTGGCCTACGCTAATACATGTCTCCTTGGTCTACCTTGGGGTACAGATTCACCCCTGCACCAGCAAGGTATGGTGCTCTGATTGGCCAGACTGAGTCACGGCATGCTGCTCTGATTGGCTAGGCTGAGTCAGGGTGTGGGGCTCTGATTGGCTGGGCAGAGTCACAGACCTGGAATCAGGAAGCTAAGGCCAGCCCCACCTTAATCGGTCGGTAGCAGATTTCCCCGAAGTCGTCAAGACGTGCTACCAAAGAGAAAGGGGAATGGATATTAGGCATCAAAAATCAGCAGAACTCTTACGGGCACGTGGTGGAGAAGCGGGGGGGGGGGGGGGGGGGGGGCTGGGCAGACTTTATACCAACCGTTCCTGCCTCCGGGGCCCAGCATTCTAACAACTTCCCACCCTCCGAGGCAGTCATACAAAGGTACCAACCTCCCTGCCTCCCCACAGGAGATTCTCAAATGAAAGCTGAGGTTCCTGTCGAGAGCTTGGGGCTCCCAGAGGAGGGATAGGTCTGTCCCACTCCCCTCCAACCCCTTGCCCCCCGCCACGTGCTCTGGCCAAGACTCCCAGCTGTGGAGTCTCCCAACCTTTCGGGGGAGGCCTGCAGGTGTCCGAAGTCGACCCCGGGGCCCAGAGCTCACACCTGCAGCCTCTGAGGGCCACCAGATCCCGCCAGGACCCTCCCAGCAGCAGGCTCACGGATGCTCACACGTCATTCCAGCAGAGCCGATTCCTCCGGGAGCCGAGAGAAGTGCATCAGCAGCTTTAGCTCTGCCATTCCCTTACACATATTTAACCTCCTGGACGCAAGAATTCAATCTGGCTTGTCTGCCTCTCCCCACGGACCTCAGAATCCAGCCGGAGCCAGTACGTCACACTTCCTGCAGCAGCCCGAGGGTCAGGAGTTCAGCCATTGAGCCATTGCCTGGGGAGCGGGGGTCTTAATAAGCATTACATCCTCCCCCAAAGCTCCAACAGCTGTGTTTCCCGCTCGGAAGGAAAGAGACCAAATAAAGCAGCAGGACGAATTACGTGTGCAGAAAAGCGCAGCGTGGGATTCCGAGTCCAAAGGTCAGACTCTGGGTTATGATTTCCAGCAGGTCATTCCTTTGTTTCTGCCTCAGTTTTCCCATTGGGGCAGTGGGAGTGAGCAAGATCATTTCAAGGAAGTGAGCCAGGCTTTGATAAAGTAGGAGATTCTCCATCCAGGTTCTGCTGGGTCCAACAGGAGCCCCAAACCAAGCCAACCATTTTTGTAGGGAACTTTCCGGACTCCCAACCCCGCCGTAGGAGAGAGAGCCATGGTCTAGCTCAGCTTATGTCTTCAATCTCAGTCTACCCAGGTCACTGGACAAAGCAGAAATCTGGAGGACTGAGCCACTCGATGTAGGTGTATGGCTCCCTAAGCATTTCTCAGAAGAGGCCAGAGACTGGCAGAGGGGCAAAGCGGGACAGGCCAAAGTGTCCCGAAACTCTAGGGCCTAGGCTCCTACATTGTATCTGGGAACACCAAAGTGAAGGGAGCCCCTGAGGATTCACAACCTGCCACTCAGAGCATTTCATGTATTTATAAAGACAGCAAGAACCAGGGAGATGGAGAGGCTACAAAGTTTAGGGAGAGGGTTGAAAAGAACTAAATATATGACTAGGTCAGAACAGGCAAGAGGGAGGTGGTTGCTGGCTGTTAGTCTAGAACTCAAAAGTTATTTATTTAAAAAAATAATGATAATAAGAGAGAGAGAGAAAATTTTAAAAAGTCTGTATAAAGCACCTTCTATGCCCCAGGCTTGGGAGCATACAACTAATTATAAAAGACAGCCCACTTGGGAGCAAGACGGACTATAAGGCCTTTGTGCACCAGGTGCTTCAAAAGGACAGATCCAACAAAATCACTTAAATGGGAATTAGGGCAAGTCCTGGCAATTGTATTAGACGATTTTGCTTGCCAGTGGCAGCAGCCCAATTCAAACTGTTTTAAGCCAACAAAGGGAATTTATTGGCTAAAAAGGTCAGGGTTCCAGCTTCAGGCATAGTTGGATCCAGGCTCAAACGGTGCCACGAGGACTTAGCCGCCTCCTCTCCATCTTTCAGACCCGATCCTCTCCATGCCAGCCTCCTTCTAGGATGCCATGTGGCATCCCTTGGACGCTGCAGGCTTACAGCCTCCTTCCTACTGGCAATCACAGAGGAAAAAAATGTCTCCTTCCCAAGGGTTCTCGTTGGCCCGTGTGTGTGTGTGTGTGTTTTCCACAGTCACTGTGGCCAGGGAGAAGAAATACACTGATTGCTCAGAGCAGAGCCATGTAGGGAGTATCCGATATAAGGATTTGGAGCTCTGAGAGAAAGGCCTGGACTGGAGATTTAAAAGGGATTCGTTGGGATAAAGATAGAGCCAGGGTTGCCAGCTTTGCCACTGCCCAGCTGTGGGGCCTTGAGGGGGTCAGAGTCCCCCTGTGAACCTGTTTCCTCATCTGTGAATGGGGTGAACAGTGCCGGCTACAGAGGACTGCTATGGAGATAGAGCGAGATAATCTATGTAAGGTGCCAAGCACAGTGCACTCAACAACAGTAATGCTATTCTTTTTTCTATTTGCCACTTGTTTCTCACTTTATTTCCCTTTTCTCTGTTTCTACCTTAAGACTGCCAGAGGCTTGCCACCCTTCAGCACTACTCAGTGCCCCGGGAAGTGCTGGGGGTGGAGAGATGGCAGGGGGCTGGGAGCGTAGGGCCTCGTTGCACCCACCTCTCCATTGGCTTCAGCGTGTTCCATCTCGCAGCCGCAGCCTGGGAGGCAGGGATGGAGCATGCCAGGTGCCCTGGAGGGGCCGAGGCTGGGGTTGGGTTCCTAGGGATCTGGGGCTGGAGCAGGAGTTTCCACCCAAGCCATCATGAGCTATCAAGAACCACAGGGCCAGGAAAAGGACCACCAGGAAAGCCAAATGCAGAGCCTCCAAACACACATCTCTGGCTGGGAAGCATCAAGGTGGGAATGGGGTTGGGACTGCCGGGGAAGAGTGGGGAACAGGAAAGGGAAGCAGAGGGAAGGGACAGAGAAGTGACCTTCGGAATCTGACCCTTACTAGAGGCCCGGGAAACACAGCCCGGCAGCTCTCGGGCCAAGTCCAGGCCATCCCTGAGTTCTAAGAGGCTGGAGAAATTCTTTGAATTCGGAAAAACATCAGGATAACTCCACCCACTGTTCCTGGAAAGGGCCACACGATGACAGCAATCACGGCCCAGATGTGGGTGGGAATCCAGTGAGGAGCAGTCACAAGGAAGAAAGAGCAGGCCACTGATTTTGGGAGGCCCTCCCAAAAACCTCACAGGTCCTTCCTTCCCTTTTCTCGCCTCCTCGAGAGATTCTTTTCACTGAGAACCTCCCTCCAGACCTTCCCAAGTGCAGTCAGAGCAAGCCGAGCAGGGGAGATGTGCTCTACCAGAGGGTCTGCAGGAGAGCAGGTGTGACAGATGACTCCGGCTTCCTGTCGTTTCTGGGTTGCAGGACTTTGAGCCTCATCTCCCAGTTTGGAAGGTTGGAATTAGCACCTGTCCCCTCAGACCCGTGCCGGGCCCCAGGTGGGGGCAAGATACGGCAGAGAAGGCAGTGAGAGCCGTGAGCCTAGGGAAGCTTCTGGGCTCCCCCACTGCTCCACTCACCAACCACAGGACCTACCCAGAGCAAGAACCCCTGGCCTAGGAGCCCCGGGGTGCAACTCTTAAAAAACCACTACCTCTGGGGGCGCCTGGGTGGCTCAGTCAGTCAAGCATCTGACTCTTGGTTTCGGCTCAGGTCACAATCCCAGGGTCATGGGATTGAGCCCCACATCACGTTCCCGGCTGAGCCTGGAGTCTGCTTAAGACTCTGCCTTTGCCCTTCTCCCCCACTCTCTCTGTCTCAAATGAATTTTAAAAATTTTCTTAAATAAAAAGAATGAAAAGGCCACTACCTCTTCCTCATCAGGTCCACCTGGCACAGACCCCATGTATCACTGACCTTCTCTGAGTTGGCGTTCCTCTCACTACAGCTCACTGGAGGGGGCAATGCAGCCAAATTCAGGACCTACCTTTTAGAGCCCCCTTGGCTGAGTTCAAATACTGCCTCCAAGTCTTATGACGTATGTGACTTTGAGCGAGTCATTTCCCCTTTCTGGGCCTCAGTTTTACCATCTGTAAAATGGTGATAATAATAGCTATGTTAAATTAAATGAGCTCAGCAACCAGCACGTAAAACTCACTCAGTGATGGTAGCTGCTATCACTGACGTTGTTGTTGTTGTTGTTGTTGTTGTTGTTGTTGTTTTATTGTTGTCGTTAGTGTTATTAGGTTCGGGGGCGAAAAGAGGTCTCCAGCAAAATATTTCAAAATCCAGATTCAAGAGAGGCAACTCACAACTTAAAAGACAGTTTTAGCGTTCCTTTAACAGTCCTTTATTGTTCTTTTATCGTGACTATCTTTCTACTTTTCTTATCTCCTGGGTACCTTCT
This sequence comes from Panthera onca, assembly GCF_046562875.1. Classification (NCBI taxonomy): domain Eukaryota; kingdom Metazoa; phylum Chordata; class Mammalia; order Carnivora; family Felidae; genus Panthera; species Panthera onca. Next base: position 63,080,087 of record NC_138339.1, on the reverse strand, counting down.
TTGCAAGATTGCCCAGATATCTGCCCTCCAAGGATCAGCATTGCAAAAGTGGATGTTAAAAGTCAGACAAGGAAATGGAAATGCAGCAGCTCAAGAACCAGACTGACATGCAAATGCTGGCATCCGATCCAAGGAGTGTGTGCCCCGGGAGCTGTCTGCCAGGCTCTGTTCAGGTCTGCCACGGTGGGGACAGTGCTGCTGCTGTTGTTATCTGGTCATCGGACACGGTCACTCACCACATTCCCCAATGGGGCTTATAGACAACAAAGGGGCCGAGGTAGTTTTCAAGGGCTGCCTGGCAACAGGGTGTCATTCTTCCCACATAAAGGTGACGTTACTGGTCTGCAGTCCCGAGCAAGAAGCCTCATCAAGCCCTGGAAAGGAATTGGCACAGATCCTTCTCCAAGCTCCTCCCCCTGTATCTCTCCATTTGCCCCAAAACAGTGGGGCCCATTTGCAGGTCAGCTGGAGAAATGGAGAGGACAGCCCTTGACCTGAGATGAAGAGAACAATCCAGCAGGCAAGGGGAAGGAGCACACCTCGGCAGCACAGGGCCTGCGCCCCACCCGCATCCACTGACTTGCCAGTGCCCTCTCCCTCACTGAGCTCTGGGCTCAGCTGACGTTAGATGGAAGCTGGGCCCCCAGTGAAGAGACTGAGGGGAGCAGGAGGTGAGAGAGAGGCTGCTCAGACACATTGGAGTGTGGGCAGATGGAGAGAATTCAGGGAGGACTGAAAATGGTCCCCATCTTCACACTAGCAGGCCTGGATTCTGGGTTCCAGCAGCAGAACCTTGCCTTGAGGGCTAAGGTGACCAGAAAAGGGAGTGGTGGCCCCAGGGAGTGGAAGACAACAGCAGGAAGACAGATGCGCAGGGCCAGGTGACTGAGAGGCAGGGAGGGGGAACAGGGTGGGGGGAATGAAGAGGAGAGATGGCAAATACAATGCAGCAAGTGTCCCACAGCCCCAAATCCGTGCCCTGTGTCCACACACATGTATGGCTTCATCGGGTCTTCCAGACTGTGCCCACACACCTCTAGGGGGCCCTTAAATGCCGTGATCTATGCAAGTCACAGCCACTTGGGTTGTGCAGTGAACAGCCTGGGCAGCCCCTCGCCACACCCCTGGGACGCATCCATCCCCACTGGATGCTCTCCTCCAACTCTATCTCTTTCACCTTGGCAGCCTCCACCCTAACCTTGCCCCTGACATTGAGACAAAGGTATAGAATGATCACGAGAGACGTGGCAAAGCTCCAAGAAAGGTAAACGGCCCCCAAAGGCTCTTCTGAAACACCAAGCTCCAGGCCTACTCTCTCCCCTATTAAAGGGACTGCGGCCCCACATTAAAAAAAAAAAAAAGCTTTATTGAATCCACTGCAAGGCAAAGGCCACTGCACTCGCCCCTCCCACCTGTGCCGTCCTGCTGGCTGCTGAGTCAGGAGCCACCCAGGCCCTCACTCATAGGCGGGCCCACCATATCATAGGTACACACCTGCCACGGCGGCCCCCTCCCCTGCCCAAGGAGAGCCAGGCTAGACCCAGCCCCACCATGATCGAGGAAGACACAAGTGGTCTCCTATACAACAAGCTTTCCTCTGTATCACCCCGCAACCTGCCTGCCCCTTCTTCCTCCATAACACACATGGACGTTGCTCAGACACCTTGCTGAGTAAAGCCAGACTCTCGCTCCTAGACCCAGCAGATAAGTTATGCTTTGTCTGAGCCAGTCTCGGCCATCCTGCTCCTCTTTGCCAGTGAGAGTCCAGGAATGGTCGTGTGACCCAGCTCTGGTCAATGAGATGTAAGAAGTCTGCCAAGATTTTCTGAGGTTGCTGACCCAAAAAAGAGAGCACTGTGGGAAATGTCCTCTTTGGCATCCTGCTCTATGTGAGGATGTGTGGCCTGGAGCGGCAGCAACCATCTAGTGACCTAGAGGACAGATGTAAGACCAACATGCTAAAGCCAGTGGAGTAGAAAGAGAAGGCCTTGTTTATAGCAGCACCATCGACAATAGCCAAAGTATGGAAAGAGCCGTATGTCCATCAATGGATATATATGCATACATATGTATACATATGTTGGATGAATGGATGAAGAAGATGTGGTGTATATATACATATATATATATATATATATATATGTATACATATGTATGCATATATACGTATACATATGTATACGTATACATATGTATACGTATATATGCATATATACGTATACATATGTATGCGTATATATAGATATAGACATATCTATATATACGTATACATATGTATACGTATATATAGACATATATGCATATATATGTATATGTATATATACATATATGTACGTACATATGTCTATATGTACGTATATATGCATATATATATATGGTGTATATATGTGTATATATATACATATACACACACACAACGGAGTATTCCTCGGCAATCAAAAAGAATGAAATCTTGCCATTTGCAACTACATGGATGGAACTGGAGGGTATTATGCTAAGGGAAATTAGTCAGAGAAAGACAAAAATCATGACTTCACTTATATGAGGACTTTAAGAGACAAAACGGATGAACATAAGGGAAGGGAAACAAAAATAATATAAAAACAGGAGGGGGGACGAAACAGAAGAGACTCATAAATATGGAGAACAAACTGAGGGTCACTGGAGGGGTTGTGGGAGGGGGGATGGGCTAAATGGGTCAGGGGCACTAAGGAATCTACTCCTGAAATCATTGTTGCGCTATATGCTAACTAATTTGGATGTAAATTTAAAAAAATAAAAAATTAAATTTAAAAAAAAGAAAGGAAGAAAGAGAAGGCCTTGACCTCCGAGGCCATGGCAGGGCTACTGAGCCATACCTGCAAATGCCTTCTCCAGACTCTTTGTCCATGAGATCATTAAATTTTCTGTAGCTCAAGCCAGTGTCGGTGGGGTTTCTTGTTACTTGCAGCCAAAGGCGGTCTAACTGATACAACGGTAGGCGAGTTCCTTTCCCTTCGCCCCACGGTGCCTTCTGGGGCCCAGGCTTGAGGTGCTCTTGCCCACCAGCCAGAGCATGAATATACACCCTTCTTGCCAGGCCCCCAGTGGCAACAGGAAATGCAGCCTGCCCCTGCCTGTCACTACCCAACCTGGGATCTGTGGACTCAGGCTTGTTCTGTTCCCTCCTCTCGCTGGTCGGCTGCCTCCTAGACCAACCTCAACTTCTCTGCACCTCCATTTCCTTATCTGTAAAATGAGGGCGATGATTTTCTTTAAACTGCCTTATTTGCTCACAGGGTATCAGGGGATTAAAAACAGATTCGAGAGAGAACGAAGCAAAAGCAGTTTGTGCATTCTAAAGTACTAGGTAGGGGCACCTCGGTGGCTCAGTCGGTCATGTGTCTGATTTCAGCTCAGGTCATGATCTCACAACTCCTGAGTTCGAGCCCAGCGTCGGGCTCTGTGCTGACAGCTCGGAGCCTGGAGCCTGCTTCGGATTCTGCGTCCCCCTCTCTCTCTGCCCCTCCCCCGCTCATGCTCTGCCTCTCCCTGTCTCAAAAATAAATAAACACACCAAAAAATTTTACAAAAAGGGTTAAATAAGATTATGTATTCCTGGCACAAAATAGGTGCACAGTAAATTCAGTTCCCCTTGTCAGGAGATCCTACCAAGTCGGGCAGTGGGGCACATTACTTTTATCAATCACACAGGTAAAGTCCAGCATTTTCTTCCAAGTACAGTCCGGTGACCACATGCCCCAGAAGCACTGAGGTCCTCACAATAAACCTCCGAATTAGGATCTCCACAGCCAGGATCCAGGAGCTGCCTGTGAGCAAGCACACATCTACCCACCAGTTTGTTCCTGGTCCCAGAGCCCTGCAGTTTACACAGACCTATTTAGCACTCACCCAGTCAGGGGCCCCTGGGCCCGGCCTCCTGGCTCCTTGCCCCACATGCCACAAGGAGGGCAATTGTAGCCACTCCCATTTCACAGAAGCTATCCAATGGAAGAGAGTATGTTGGCCTACCACGGTCCCTCCAAACCCCTAGAACAGCCTCCTAACCTCTCCTCTCCCTCCTCGCAGATAAGGCCTCAGATAGCAGGGGGCCTTGAACCTCAAAAGACTCTTGGATATCCATGGCCCCTGCCTGCACTGACACCCTCCAGACCCGGCAGGCACCTATATGAACGGCAGCCCCTGTAGCCCTGAGCCTCTGGGCAAGGTGGGAGGGTCTGGAACCAAGAGAGACTTGATTTGGTGACTGTCCCAGGGACAGGTGTCCTAGACCTGACCGCCCAGTGGCCTGCACCTGCCAAGGCAAATCCAAGCACTTCACAGCTGGGCTCTTCGGGCTGCCACACGGCGCCCCTCCCTCCTAGCTGCTCCAGCTCCTCACTCTTCTCCCAGCACCAGCAAGGCACCTCCCTCCTGCACCACATCCATTCCCCAACTCCCACCTCAGGGCCTTTGCTCATGCTGCCCCCTAGCCCAGAACGCTGGGATTCTCATCTCCCTAGTCAATACCCGCCCCCCCCCCCCCGTTTCTAAGCCCCACTTGCTCCAAGAAGCCTTCCTAAACCCCTTTATTTTACCTGATGGCCAGTATCCACTGTCCATATCACAGCTTGAAACCCATGGTCATGTTCTGTAATTTACATCCATTCAACTGATTCAATAAAATACACAATGTCCTGGGCACTTTGTATGTACAAGGTAGCAGGGCAGGCATTGTGCAAAAAATGACACCATCCTGGCCCCAGTGAGCACACAGAGGACCAAAACACCATAGAGAACCCTGACCTAATCACACCTTCCCAACAGGCAATAGGAGCCATCCAGACAAGAGCCTCCCTTCCTCCTTTTCTCACCAGCCCTGGAGCCCAGAGGTTGCCTCAGGACAACACAGCCTGTAAGAGCTCAGTACCTTTTACAGATGAAGAAACTCCGGCTCAGAAACGAAGTGACTTGCTGTGATCGCGCCAGTAACTCCCTGAACGTGGATCCACACCCAGTCTGTTTGACCCCACCACCCACGGGAATTTTCTCTCCATCAGATGCCTCTCGTGTTAGCTTCCAATGACGACGTGTTAATTGATTCATTACCGTTGTATCTTTCTTCCCCAGTGTGCTCCTACTTTTGTCTGGGATCTCACCTTCCCTGCTCACCCTGCATGGTGCACGCTCAGTAACTGTACATTCCCAGCTTGCCTCCTTCTCTTAAAGATCTCATCTCCCTCGGCCTTCAGGTCTCCTCCGGTAGCTTGAGCGGCAATTTCGTTTCCTATTCCATAGCGCCACCTGGCGGCCGTTAAGAGCACAGCGTGTTTTTGATCAAGCGGGCGAAGGGAGGAAGCCTCAGCGCCTCCTAGGTCTGGAGGTGATCCTGGAGGTGATGGGAATGTCACACCGGGAGCAAAACCAGAGCTTCCAGCACAGCCTGCTCCACCTCCCCATGGGACTCATATTTACACTGACTCCACTACAACACACCCTGCCCGCATAGGAAACGGACATGGGAGCCGTCCCTTCCTGGTCCTGTGGTCTACCGTGGCTCTGGCTGCTGCTGGACAGAATCCAGTACAGACCTGGGGACGCCGACCCTTCCGGGGAGTCCCGCTGGTCTATCAAGCCCCGGGCGGGGAAGGGGCCACCTGGGCACAGAGGTGCCACACGGGGCTCTAGGCCACAAGCCAGGGGCGGGTCATCACCAGCTCTACCCCAAAGATTTAGCAAGCTGCCTCTTTCCTCTGACTCAAGAAACACAAGGAAAACTGTCTTCATTCTTATGACATCATTTTAAGTGATAAAGGCAGCATATGAAATGGTACAGACTGGCTGATCTTTTATTCTTTCTATATAAACTTTTGTATGTTACAAAATCGTGTCTACATTAAAATGTTCACGAGGGTTATTTGTGAGTTGTAGAATTTTTCATAGACTTTCTACATACTCCAACATTTTCACAGTTTATCACGGAGTTGGGGGCAGAAAATGTGTTTAAGCTCTTTGGAAAATGGAAAACATTTCCAACATGCACTGGGGAGCTATGGTGTGGGAACTAGCTTTGGAAATGAGGTTAAAAGCCCAGGTCACTCACTCACAGTCTGAGTATCTCTGGGTAAGTCACCTTCCAACCCTCCCATCCTGTCCATAAACCAGAAATAATTGTAGCTACCTATCTTACAGAGTTTTCACATAAATGAGATCACGTATGTGAATACACTGATATGGGATAAGTACTCAATAAAGGTTCTTTGAGTGAATAGTGTTTCATACACCTAGGATTCAGTGGCTCAATGCGAGTGACAGAAACCCAGCTCAATCTAGTTTAAGAAAAAAAAAAAACAGTGGCAAAATATATTGTTACAACACTGAAAACTGAAAAGATTAGGGTTTCAGGCACAGCTGTATCAGGGTGCTCAAATGTTACTACAGATCTGCTTTCGCCATCTCTCAGTTCTTTTTTCCCCCCTACACTGGCTCAGGTCTCAGGCAGGTTTTCCACACGATGGTGAGATAGCCCTCAGCAGGCCTCCACTCACATCTCATCGCGTCAGGACCCTTACTAGGGAAGGAGCTTCCCTTTTCCAGTAATCCAACAAAAGTTCCTCAGCCCTGATCCAGACAGATCCCTGTCAGGCTTGGAAATTTACAAGCGCTTCCCTAAGATGGGGGCGCTCAGGGCCTGCCCCCACCCAAACCATGGAATTATTTGGGGGGTTTCCCCAAAAGAAGCTTGGAGTATAGTCACCAAAGGAAGCAGACATCCCCAACACACCCGTTAATCAAATAACACGGTGTAAAGGCTGTCACAAACATAGGGTCACACCTCCCTTAAGATATTCTGACAATTAGCTTCAACAGCTGTAGAAAGAGCCATGCGAGAGTGGAGGGAGTGTGGGGCTAGGAGCTGGAAAGTCTGCATTCTAACCTGCAGCCCATCTCACGTGACCTCAGCGTGGCCTGGCGGGGTCTCAGCCTCTTCATGTGTCCATGCAGGGCATCGGACAGTCTCACACGCTCACATACGCCTCTAGGACCAGGCGATCAGCAAACGAGTGAAGGGGCCTGTTCCGCACCGCAGGAAGCCATATGACCCGTAAACCCAAGTGCCATCGAGAGGGCTGGGCCGCAGTACCGTGCTGTGACTCGGGGGCTCAGTGTTACCGCATCTTCTGGTTTTCCACGGCATTCTGCGAAATCTGATTCTTCAGGGTCAAAAGCTAATTTGGTTGTGCTGATGGCTGCACGCCATCGTGAAATGCACGCAGCTGCGTGCTTCAGAAGGTGAACTGGATGGCGTGCGGAGTGTATCTCAGGGAGGCTGTTATAAACTAATGCAAAAGCTTTCTGAAGTTATTCAGCTTGCAAGGAATAAAGTATGGAAACACACCGCACCGTTTTGAGGTGGACTCACCTCAAAAACATTATGCAAAGTGAAAGAAGCCAATCACAAAAGGCCACCTGTTATATGATTCCATCTATGTGAAATATCCAGAGTAGAGAGTATCGACCAGCAACTCTGGTGGTTGCCAGGGTCTGGCGGGAAGGGACAATGGGGAGTAACTGGGGGGTCCTTCTGGGGTGATGGACATTGTTTGGAACCACATAGAGGTCGTACAACATCGTGAATGTATTAAATGCTACTGAATCGCACATTTCAAAATGGTTAATTTTATGTAATGTGGATGTTATCTCAAATTGTTTTCGTCTAGCTTTTTAAACACCCCGCTAGCCAAATAAAACAAATCCATGGGCTAAACTGGGCCCAGTAGTTGCTGGTTTTTAACCTCCTTGAGGTCCTTCTAGCTCTCAGATGCCTTATTTCCAGGAACCAAAATGTCGCCTCCTGTCAGGGAAGCAGTGACCGGCTGACCACAGTTTACGGCCAAGAGGAAGAGGCATTCTGTCTCCTAGAAACAGAACCTCCCAGAGATAATTTGAGGCCAGAAAATAAAAGTCTGCTCGAGCTGGAACCAGGCCAGGGTCTGGGGGTTTTTTCTAACTGCCCTTTGCCCCAACGAAGGGCAACAAATTGCATCTGGGTGACAGCGAATGGACTTTGTTGACATGGCCCAACTTTAATTTTTGTGAAGTGAATAATTAGGCTGTCATCCCTTCGCTCCAGAGCAATTAGTGGCCTGCAGGGGGATGAATGTGCCCTATTATCAAGGGGAATTATAAATAGAAGAGAGCTCAGGGGCGGGAGACCTGCACAGCATCACCTCCTGCCCTTCCGCGCGGCCGCCTGGTCTCCGCAGCCCGGCTGTGTCGACTCGCCTCCGGTTGACAGCTTGAATCCCAGCTGCCATCCGAAAGGGCTCTAAATTCTGCCTCTGTCCTCTGAGCCTGTCCAGAGCAGGGCCAAGCAGCCCAGCTGAGCAGCAGGAGAGCAGGGCCTCCCAACTCCAGGGTCTGAAGGTGTCTGATGCCGAGCAGAAGGGAATGGTCTCTGCCTGACAGGCCAGGGTGTTGGGGACGCCGAGTGACAGCCTGCTCAGCGGTTCCCCGGGGTCACAGCAGGCTCCCAGCCAGGAGCAGCAGCCTCCAAAGGCACGGCCATGGCGGGAGGTTCACACTGGCCTCCTTTCTCTGTTTGCCTTGCTTCGACCAACATCTTGGACAAGTTCATAACGCCCTCTGCAAACTCTTCTGTCTATCAGACTGGATGAAGACAGTTTCACAGTTTGAGAAGGAAAAACGTTTGTCACTGTAAGGGGAAAGGGGCTGTCCAAAAACTGCAAATACATATAGCCAGAAGACAATTTTAATAATAGTTAATTTTTATAAAATGCTGTCAATGCACCAGGCAGTTTTTCTATATATGCTCACTTAAGCCTCCCCAAACAGCCTCATGAGATACACCCTATTACTGTCCCCATTTCACAGGTTTGTAAACTAAGGCAGAAAACAATTAGCTAACTTGTCTAAGATACACAGCCAGTAGGTAAAACTCAAACCCAGACACTCTGGCTCAAGGCCACGCTGTTAAGTACTCTTTCTACGACTTATACTTTCTATGAGTGAAGCAGACCAGGTACAGGAGACAAGAAGGAGGGGTGGGGACTGTGATGCACTAGAAACCGCACACCCAGACTGGAGGGGAAAGCGGCCAGTGAGTGTGTTCTCTTACGAGGATGAGGACTCCGATTTTTTTTCAAAAGCTGGAAATACGAATTTAACATGAAATCTGATTTTCAAATATTGGCAACCAACTCAAAGTTTAAAAAAAAACACTGTGCTAATTAATTAATTAAAATGTACAGATAAATAAATAAAACACTGTGGAGGCCAAAGAGACACTTTCAGCCATCACTTTGTAGTCTCGATGCAAAGCGATGTTCCTCACTCACGGGTCCCGGCTCTGGCTTCACCGGGATTCAGTCTGAGTTGAAGTCCAGCCTCTTGCCTCTCTAAGGCATCTTTCCACGGAAAGAAATTGGGGCTTGCTGAGGGCTGTCTTGCCACCATGTAGAAAGAGCCTGCCTGAGATTTGAGCCAGTACTGGGAAAAGAGGAACTGGGAGATGGAGAAAGTAGATCTTTAGTAACACCATTTGAGCACCCTGATACAGCTATGCCTGAAACCTAAATCTTTGCAGTTGTCAATGTTATAACTTAATATATTCTGTCCCTCTTTCTTTAACTAGATTGAGCATTGAACTGTTCAATCCCAAGTGTATAAAATACCATTGACTCAATGAAAATTTACTGAGAGCAAGAGAGAGAGAGAGAGAGAGAGAGAGAGAGAGAGAAACAACTCCACAGCCCAAGGACCTGGGCTACAGTCTGGGCTCTACCATCAACCATGTAACTTCAGACAAGCCACTTACCCATCCTGGCCCTCGTTTTCTCATTTATTAAATAGAGATGGTAATAATTTCTGTGTCACAAAGCTATTGGGGCCTGGATGAAAAGGACCAGGAACCAAGCCTGGGACACTATAAGGCACCCTACAGATGTGGAAGCCACCTTGTGCAGGTGGGCTCAGCCTGTAGTCGGCCAGGATAAGTAGAAGAGAAGCAGTCCCCACCCTGTGCATCCCCCACCTTCCACCTTTCCTCTCGCACAGCCAGTGATGTCAAGACGAGCACACACGCCCTGGAACCTGTACACCTGAGGCCCTGCTGACCTCGTCTCCACACCCCCCAAGATGGAGACCGCCTGCCTGCCTTGGCCAGTACAGATTGCAGGCTGGCCTCTCACCTGACACAGAATTTTTAGATTAGAGGAATATTGGGGCATCGGGGTGGCTCAGTCGGTTAAGCGTCCGACTTCAGCTCAGGTCACGATCTCCTAGTCCACGAGTTCGAGCCCCGCGTCGGGCTCTGTGCTGACAGCTCAGGGCCTGGAGCCTGCTTCTGATTCTGTGTCTCCCTCTCTCTCTGCCCCTCCTCTTCTCACACTCTGTCTCTCTCTCTCTCTCAAAAATGAATAAACATAAAAAATAAAATAAAATTAGAGAAGTATTAAAAAATATGGACAACCCCCCCCCACATGCCCATAAATAATTTGGTGCATATTCAACTAAGTATTTCTATACATAAAACCAGAGATTGCACACAGTATATTCTTTATGAAACTGGAATAAGATGTGCATTACAGCTGTTTTTCGTTTTGTTTTGTTTTTTTTACCTATCTTGGATGTCTTCCCACGTTACCATAAGCTACTGTATTCTCATCAGTGTTGCCACAGAGTTTTGCTCTCAGAGCAGTCCCTTGCAGTTGGATGTCACTATACAAGCAGCATCCCTGTAGCTGTAACTCTGGTCACTGTGGGGACTGGGGCGTGGGGTGGGGGTCGGGGGAAGTTTCTATGTGGCAGATTCTTAAAGAGGTAGAAATGCTGAGTCGGGGGCACCTGGTGGCTCAGTCTGTTAAGCACCCGACTCTTGATTTTAGCTCAGGTCGTGACTCACAGTTCGGTCGGTGAGACTGAGTCCCTGAACCATCAATGCAGACCCTCCTTGGGATTTTCTCTCTCTCTCTCTCTCCCTCTGCCTCTCCCCCACTTGCATGCCCTCTCTCTCTCTCTCTCTCTCTCAAAAAAAAAAAAAAAAAAAAAAAAGAACTCTGGCACTGAAATTCAGAGTTGTGTTTAGGGTTACCTTTTTTTTTTTTTTTTTTTAGTTTTTATTTATTTATTTTTGAGAGAGACAGAGCACAAGTAGGGGAGGGGCAGAGAGAGAGGGAAACACAGAATTGGAAGCAGGCTCCAGGCTCTGAGCTGTCAGCACAGAACCCGATGTGGGGCTCGAACCTACAAACCGTGAGATCATGACCTGAGCCGAAGTTGGTTGTTCAACTGACTGAGCCACCCAGTGCCCCTGGGGTTACCTTTTAAATTTTTTTTTTTAACGTTTACTTATTTTTGAGACAGAGAGAGACAGAGCATGAACGGGGGAGGGGCAGAGAGAGAGGGAGACACAGAATCGGAAGCAGGCCAGGCTCTGAGCCATCAGCCCAGAGCTCAACGCAGGGCTCGAACTCACGGACCGCGAGATCGTGACCTGAGCTGAAGTCGGACGCTTAACCGACTAAGCCACCCAGGTGCCCCGATTTACCTTTTAAAGAAAGAGAAGCCCCCAGGGGTTTCCTGAGTCCCCTCCAATCACTCTGGATGGGGTGAGGCCATTTATGTCCTCCCCGATGGGGAGGGAGACTCAGGCCAACATCATGGAAGACCCAATTATTGGGAATTAATTTGCACCTGGAGCTAAACTCCAGAAGAGTGGATGGGAGAGGACAGAGGAAATATAGGGGGAAACCAATGAGTCAGGAGGCTTTGGTTGGAACCTTGACTCTATAATTTACTAGCTGTGAGGTCCTGGGCAAGTCATTTATCCTCTCTGACCCTCAGTCTTTTCCTCTGAAAAATGAGCGTAACAGTTCAACCTTACAACTACATGAAGAATCCAGCACAAGGCCCGGCACAAAGCAAGTGCTCAATAATCATTGGTTAAATCAGAATCCTTGAACTTTGGTCTGCAATTAATCTAACAAAGTCTATGTGGGTTGCCAGGGAGGCTACTGGGGCAGGGGCAACATTGCTGCATGCATTTAGTGGTCAACTGACTGATTGGGCAGCAAGAAATGACTCCGACTGAGCTTGAGCTTGGAATAGGCTGGGTGCTTCACTGCCCCAGGAAACAGGTTGTCCCCACAGGACCTGCCATTGTTTTTTGGGTGGAAGCCATGGCGAACGGGCTGGAAATTCAAGTAAAACCACAGCATTGCACTTCTGTGGAAGAAAGTCCTTTGGGTTGTGTGGTCCCTTCTTCCTGACATCTTCTCTCTAGCAATTCCGATCCTTCACAGCCTGACTCAAGAGTTGTCTCTCCGAGAAGCCCACTCCAGTCCACCTCCTACTTTGCATTGCTTCAGCCCACAGGCCTACAGTTTGGACACCCGTGCACACACACGTGCACACACAATGGTCTTACACTATTTCGTGCTTGCTAAAAGTCCCTGACCATTTTATGTACCTACATCAGGTCTCCCTAACTAGGGTGTAAGCTTCTGGAAGATTAGGCATCTCCTAATTCTCAGATCCACTAAATATCTTTTTCTGAGTCTATACCATACAACACGTATTTCATCTACACCTTCCCAATATGATTTAAATGTCGATATGTTCAACGTCCAGGTGTGGAAACTAAAGTTCACAGAGGTGAAGTAATCCATCCAAAGTCACAGAGCTTAGCACTCAAGATGTTGGCACTCGATAAATAATTTTGAATGACTGGAAGAATGGATGGATGGATGAACAGACAGCAAGTCAGTGGCCGACCCAGGTTTACCTAACTCCAACAAGATCCTTCCATTTGAGCATAAGGGAGATCCTGGGTTTTAGCACCCTAAGCAGGCAGGCTACAGGCACCCAGTCACTGCCAAACATTCCCGCCCAAGCACCGTAGCAGCTGAGCATCCTTGTTCCAAGACTGAGTGCTGGATTCAGCCACAGGTATGGCTGAACCATGAGGCGTAAGGACCAAAGATTCTCTGCCTTCCTCCCTCCCTCACACCAGGAATGGGTTGATGAGCTGAGGTTCCATGGAGAGGATTTAGGTGGGATTCTGTTTTACTAAGACGCACCCGGTTAGCAAGAGGCTCGCCCTCGCCAGGCCACAAGGGGGCAGCAGTTCAGCATCTCCTGATACACGCGCCCCCACCCCGCGGCCAGTGCTGGGTCAGGAGGCCACCGCTGGGTGAGCAGGTTCCACCAGATGCCCCCGCCCCCCGCCCCCGGCCCCCTGTAGCAGGTTCGTTCCTGCACCGGCTGATGGGGTAGGGTAACCACACTGGACTTGCTGAAGAAAACACTGGAATAACCAAAATATCAGTGACTGCCATTAGGGGGCAGCTTAGAACAATCACAGCATGTATAGCTTAGCCCTGCGCAGCCCTTACAAAGAATGGGGCCCCTGCTGATACGGAATGTCCCCAACATACATTGAATGAGAAAAAGCAAAGTGCTCGACATGTGCGTAATGCGACCTCATTTGTGTAAGTTTTAAACACGTGCAAATAAGTTTATGTGGTATTGGTGCGCTAGTCCATGCAAAAGAAAAGTCTTAAAGGAAATCCAAGCAGCCGTTTGAAGGCTGCCTTTGGAAGAAGGGGCTTTACTTTTTCCTTCCTGCCTTTTCGTGCTGTTGGAGGTACTTTTTTGCCATTGGAATGTATTGATTTTTTTTAATTAATGAGGGTGGTCTGGAGACCGGGGTTTGTGGAGACTTTTTTGTTTGCTTGCTTTTCCCTTTTCACATGCTCTTAGTTTTTAACCTAATCAATATGGAGGAGGGCGGCAGGGTAGGACTTGCTGTGGCCCCACCTCCTTGGCACCCACGGTGGGAGGTGGGCAGCTGGCGGAGGTGGGCTCCACAGTGCCCCTCCCTCTCCAGGGCAGGGTGGCAGTCTCCGCCCTGGGGCACAGGGCCCAGGACACCCTCAGCTACCGGGAAGCTGGCACCATTTGATTTTTGGTGGCCACCTTTGAGGAACCAGGACAGGTCCGCTGGGTACTGAGGGCTTGGTGCTTGGTACTGCAGTCCCGACCAGGAAAGCCCTCTGGCCTACTGACATAGAAAACAGAGCTTCCCAGCAGGGCCTGGGTAACAGAGCTCTGGGAGAATAGCAGGACCGTGGTCTTGTGAAAGCAACAGGTATCGCCTTGGGATCTGCCAATCCAACCCGGACTCAGGTCAATGTTGCCCAAGCAGGTTCATCAGCAGATGGGCCTGGTCTAATAAAATGGGCAGGGCTTTGGAACCCAACAGATCTGACTTTGAACCTGGCTCCCACATCTGACAGCTAGTTGACTCTAGGCAACAGAGTTGACCTCTCTGAGCCTCAGTTCTCTCATTTGCAAAAGAGCAGTTCCAAGAGCTTTGCTGTAAAACTCAGCACTGACGCACACAAACCACCTAACAAAAATATTGTCACATAATAGGCATTTAATTAACGGTGACCATACTCATTATTAATCTTCTCCTTTTTCTTCCTCTAGAAAGGAATCCACCATAAAACTGAATTCCGAAAGTCTCCAGCCTGGCAGTCGTCGTCTAACTGCCCCAGGTCCGTCTCTTAACCAGATCAGCGTCTCCTCAAAACTGGAGAGGACGGCCTGTTCTCTCAACCCTAAGTCTGAAACCAAAGCGCCCCTCGCTAAAGGCTCAGACCCCGGCTCCCAACCCTGCAGTTCCGCGCGTTCTCGCTTGGAGGCAACATTGAGCTTCAGATTCCAACCTGCGGGTAGGGGGGGAACCGCTCCTCCCCATTCTCAATTCCCCAGACCGGAGCATGGACTCAAAACCAGGCTCTTCTTTACTTTCGAAGAGCCATTCTAGAGGCAAAGTAGAAACATGCCACTTCCCTAAAAGTGGTACAAGCTGGTGTCAGAAGATAAAGAGACAAAAAATAAGATGAGGTCATGGGGAGCTATGTGCACCTTTGCAGACCTAGCTACGGATAATAAAAAATTGCAAGCAATGTCAATGACTGTGATCACTAAGTAAATTATGGCACATCCACTTGAATGGACGTGTTGAATGCTAATGATGAATAGTACCCAGCAACTTGGGACAATTACATAAGCAGAACGAAGATGCGAATTTTGTTCTATATACGGCAGCCATCTCAAAATTATATATGCTTGTAGGAAAAAGGAAATGGAAATAAACTTTAAAAAAAAGGAATTCCTGAGGTAACAGGACTATAAGTTACTTTTTCATATATTCTGTTTTGCATTCATATTGTTTAGTCCCTTTTTGAATATTCGGGACTCTTAGTGGGTGTTGGTGTAGCAGAATGTGGCAGAAAACATGCAGATTCCATAATCCCATAGTCCTGCTTCTGGCCCCTGAAGTCACTGGGCGTCCACCATGGAGGTAATCCTGTGAGTTAAAATACAAATGGTCTCGAGGGACTAGCTAGAAAGTGTTCAGCCAGGGGCGCCTGGGTGGCTCAGTTGGTTAAGCCTCCGGTTTCAGCTCAGGTCATGATCTCACAGTTCATGAGTTCGAGCCCGGCGTCAGGCTCTGTTCTGACAGTTTGGAGCCTGGAGCCTGCTTCAGATTCTGTGTCTCCCTCTCTCTCTGCCCCTAACCCACTTGCATTCTGTCTCTCTCAAAAATAAATAAGCATTAAAAAAAAAATTTTTTTTTTTAAAGAAAATGTTCAGCCAGTAGGAGAGGAGGGGACAAGCACTGTTAAAACACACTGGAGGGACACCCGACTGGCTCAGTCAGTTAAACATGTGACTCTTGGTTTCTGTTCGGGGCATGATCTTGTGGTTTTGGGAGTTCAAGCCCCGTGTAGGGCTCTGGCAACGCGGACCCTGCTTGGGATTCTCTCACTCCCTCTCTGTCTCTGCTCCTCCCCTACTCGTGCTGTCTCTCTCAAAATAAATAAGTAGACAAAAAAAATTTTTTTAATACATTGGAAAAGAAGAATGTGGGTGTTGAATAGGTTAGCTCCCTTTCTTGTAGAAAAGCAGAATTTCAACATGAAGGGAAGAGAATGGAAGAAAACGGAAGGAGATACTATTCCATAATAATCATCTTTTATTTGAGCAGACCTGGCTTACCTACTGCTCCTGTCATCATCGTAATAATTTGCCATTTATTAAGCATTCCTGTTTATTAGGTCCCAAGCAGAACACCGGACATTTCACGCATGTTCTTCCACTGAATGCACTAAACAACCTCATGAGATAGTAGGTGCTACTTTCCTCCTTTCATAGATGAAAAATAGAGGCTGTGAGAAGCCACTTGCCTGAAGTCACATAGCTTATGAAGGTGTAGGCTTTGAACCAGAGGTGTCCCTTCCCAAAGCCTGGGCTCCTTCTACCACACACATAGCCAGAGGATACCCAGCAGGGCTCCATGGGGGGCAGGACCTGGGTTTGGCCTTAAACACCAAGCAAGGGGGAAAAGGCTCCACAGAGACCCTGTCTTCATCCCCATGGTGACATTAATGAGAGCTATGTGCCGGCAGGTTCTGGGTACCTTTGCTGCTGGGATTAAAGCAAAGAGTTTGACTGGCAGGAGGCTGTGCAGGGAGGGTGTTCAGAAGATGTTCGTGGGTCCCGGTTTCCACTCTTGGCTCCTTCAGTTGCTCCTTCTCTCTGGTTTTCCTGCCTCTTAGCATCAACCGGAGAGAGGACACAGCCCACAGGCCCATGAAGCCAGAGTCTTTCCACTGTGTGAAAGCTCCAAGGTCAAACAGCTCAGTTCAAACCCCATTTCCCTAGAACTCGCGTGAGCAGCGCCTGTGAACATGGTGTTGGCCAATCTGCAAATGAGCCAAAAGAAAGGATTTCTCATGGGACATAACCTGGGTTGGGTTGGGCTGGGTTTTGCCTAACATCTGTATGTAGGACAGAGTCCTACAAGGGAGGCCCTGCTTCCGTACCTCTTTCACAGATGAGAGAACCAAAGCTCAGGGACAAGGAGGAACTTTCCCAAGGCCCCTTGCTGGGAAAGTAGGACAGACTCCAGAGTCCAAGCTCCCAACCACTACAATATGGTGCCTTTCACTCTGCCAGGCCACTTCGATGGTAAAAAGAACAAAGACAAAAACACAGCAACCCCTCTGAGCCTCAGGGTCTTGATCTGTAAAATGGGCTAGAAAAAATAATAACACCTAGCCTCAGAGGGTTGCTGTGAGAGTAAAACAAGTTAAGGTAAGTAAAGTGACAGCGAGTCTGCGCTCAGTAGATCTTAGTTACTGCTATAGAGATCACTGGGCCCGGACGTGAAAAGACCAAAGTGACCTGGTCCGACATCATGTAACAACTTCCTGTCTCTGCTTCAACTTCCGAGGAGCCATCCTTGCTCCAGTAGGCAGTTTGTTCTTTCATTAAGACATTCATGATTAGAAACATCGTCCTAATACATTGGGCTAAATCTGGCTTGCACAACATACATCCTCCCCCAAGTCTACTTCTGCCCTGGAAGAGAGACAGAAGGAAGCCAGTCCCCCTCCCACTCGGCAGTGCCTCCAAGCTGAGTGCCTGGGCCCTCAGAGCCCTCCCCTTGCCCCACCAGGCCCCCCTCACACTCAGCATCCCTGTCCCTAGAAGCCCATGGCAGGAGGCAGGGGTCCAGCTGGGCCCTGCCAGTTCCCTGACCTGGGCCAATATTAACGTAAAATTGATCCCCTTTTGTTTCACATTAACAAAATGGGGGGAGGGGTGGCAGTAGGAGGAAAGACATGAAAGGTACAATATTGAAAACAAAAAGTATAGCTGTGTTTGGAGCTCTTTGTGAAGCGACGAATCTTAGTTTGAGACACTTGTTGATTTCTTAGCGTCTATCCCCACTCTTTCCCCCGGCCACCCTCATCCTCACAGCTAAAGCTTTCCTGCAACGAGGCCTTTGTCCAGGTGTCTGTTCCAGGGCTTTTGCGCTGTCACTGTCCTGTTCTAGCACCCTCAGGCACTGAGAATAAATGGCGCAGACAGGGCTGGGTTCAAAACACATTTCTGTCCACAAGGCCTGTATCATGTGAGCCAGGCCTGCTTAGAAGCACGAACACCCCTCCACCGACAGCCATCACAGCCATCACCTGTAGTGTGTCCTCACTGCATCCAGGGGAGGACCTGGCCCTGGGCCAGAGTTGGCGGTTTAAATATCATTATCTCCCAGAGGCTGCAGGGAGCCGGGACCCCTCAGGGAGCTCTCTCCACACCAAAGGAAGATGCCACTGGACAGCAGGAAGGACACAATATAGGGCTGCTTTCTCATCTCTGAACTTAACTGGAATTCTTTTGAATGTGTGAAAGTGTTCTGGAAAGTCAGAGCTTTATTCCAAGCCTGAGCTAAGTGCTTCCCCCATGTGCACCCATTCTCCGATCTTAGCATCTGAGTCCTGACCACTGCACTGCAATTTCTTTCCTCGTCTAGATCTTTCCCTAACGTGTACTCTCCTTGAGGGTAGGGGATGCATCTCTCTTATCGTCCCCGATTCCCCAGGACTTAGCATGCTGCCCAGATATAATAGGTGATCAGTAAATATCTGTTGAACGAGTGGATGAAATGAATAACTCTTCTTAGCACTTACCACCTGATCCACGTACTATACTCTACATGACGCTGCACAGCCTAATGGAAGGCACATCAGTGGCTCAGTTTCAAAATGGCGGAACAAAGTCTTCCTCTTAGAAACCACACAAGGATAAGAAGAAACAGGCACAAACTGCATCTCCAGTGAAGCCAAGAGACACCTGTAGCCCTCAACCCCAACATATAAAACCACAGCAACTGGAGGAATGTAAAGGATCCAAGAGGGAAGAAGCATGTCGGACCTGAGGGCTTGCGGGGTTGGGTGGAGGGACATCATTTGTTCTCACAGAACTGCCCAAAAGGCTCAGGAATAGGAGGCATCAAGTTCCCACATCAGATAGAGGTAGAGGGGCGCCTGGATGGCCCAGGCAGTTAAGAATCCAACTCTTGATCTCAGCTCAGATCTTGATCTCAGGGTCATGCGTTCAGGCCCCATGTCGGGCTCCACCACTTGAAAAAATAGAGAGAGAGAGAGGTAGGACAGGGAGTGAAAACAGGAATTGTTTGAAAAATCTCTTTAAAGAGTACACAGAGTTCACCAACAGATGAATAGATAAACAAAATGTGATATACCCATCGGATGGAATATTATTCAGCCATCAAAGGAATGAAGTCCAGATCCAGGCTACAGTATGCATGACACTTGAAAGCAATGCTAAGCGAAAGAAACCAGACACAAAAGATCCAATATTGAAGGATTCTATTCGTAGAAAATGCCCAGAATAGGCAAATCTACAAAGACAGAGAATATTAGTGATTGCCAGAGGCCGGGGGAAGGGGCAACGGGGAGTGACTGCTAATGTGTACAAGGTTCCTCTTTGGGGTCATGAAAGTGTTCTGGAACTAAAGAGTGGTGATGGTTGGATGGCCTTATAAATATACTAAAAGCAACTGAATTGTACACTAAAAGATAAATTTTATGTATGGGAATTATATCTCAACTTTTTAAAAAAAGAGTACACAGAGCTTACAACCAGTTTCTTCTGATTTAAATATGAACTGAGAGGGCACCTGGGTGGCTCAGTTGGTTAAGCATCTGACTTCACTTCGGCTTAGGTCATGATCTCACAGTTCACGGGTTCGATCCCCACTTCAGGGTTTGTGCTGACAGCTGGGAGTCTGGAGCCTGCTTTGGATTCTGTCTGCCTCTCTCTCTGCCCCTCCAGCTCTCTCTCTCTCTCTCTCAAAAGCAAACATTAAAAAAATTTAAATATGAACTCAGAGGCAAGGACTGCCAGAATCTCGAAAACACTTTGACCATGAAAGACAGAAACCAAAACATTCAAAGACAATGAAGAAACTCAGAGTTAACAGAGAGGATTCAGAGCTCAAGGACACTTCAAAGAATTATAATTAATACCCTCTGCTTCCATGAAAGATACTGTTCTCATGAAACAAGAGCAGCATACTACACAAAAGGAGAGGCCGAAGAACAAGAAATTTCTCAGAGTAATTTTCTTTGTTTTAATTATTGCTGAAATAAACAACCCTTCAATAAAAGGATTAGAATTTCTCCCCCAGTAGAAAATTAATGAAATGAGAAAAGGTGAGAAAAGATCAAAAGGAAATCAGAGAATCAATTGAGGAAGGCTACAATGAAAATCCAAGTAATAAGCATTCTAGAAAATGAGAGCAAATAAAATGGCAAGGTGGAAATTATCACCAAAAGAATACAAGAAAATTTCACAAAATCACAAGACACGAGTCTCTAGGTTTTAAAAGCCCTCAAAGTTCCCGGCACAATAAATGATAAAAAAAAAATAAGTAACTGTACCAAGAAACATCATTTTGGAATTTCAGAACAGTGAGCATAAAGATATTAAAAGCATCCATAGAGAAAAAAAACCCAAATCACACATAAAAAGATCAAGAAATAAAATGGTAGCCAACTTCTCAACAGGTAGAGGAAAATGGGGAAATGACTGCAAACTGTTAAGAGAAATTAATTTCAACCTCTAAATCCAACCAAACTATAAATCCAATAAAGAGATTAAAAGTTAACACATTTTAGGCATGCAAGATCTCAAGAATTCACCTTTTGTGCATCCTTTCTAAGAAAATTGCTGAAAGGTATTCTCCAAGAAAACAAGGAAGGCAAAGGATTGAGGGAAAAGGAAACCAACATGAGAAAAAGGCAAACGAATATCCCAGGTAGGAGTGAAAGGAAATACCAGAACGGCCAATAGCTATGTGGAAGGAGGGAGGGCTTGGAGAATACTGTTAAACTGATGAATTAATTACCTGATAGATGTGACTGCATAGAAAATTACACAGAGAGGTTTACAGAGCTATTGAAGAGTAGGACATGACTGGTTAGATACTGGAAGAAAACTAAGCAAACAAAAAAATTGTACAAGAAAGGAAATTTAACCACAGTAGACTGGCAGATTCAACAGTGAATAATGCTTATAAGGTCACAATAATGTAAATACTGAATAAAGCTTTTATAAAATATTGAGATAAATTACATTGGAGGGAAAGGGAATGAGAAGATATAAGTGGGCTAAAAACTTTATCTGCCGTAAAACTGGAAGTCAAGCAATAATGGTCAAATCAATGAATCAAGAGATACTTATTACTTGTAAATATGGAAGCAAATACAATAATAAATAGTGGAATGGGTTGAAAAATGTTGTTTCTGGGAGGAGGGGGGCAGCATTAGTTGGATGGACCTGGGGGGGAGATAGAGCAAGATACTTACGACAAAATTTTTGAAATTGTTTTAAATGCACTGGTTTTGAAGTCAAGACATTGCCTTGACCTGCTTCTGCCACTTCCGAGCTCCAAGGATGACCTTGAGCGAATGCTTTCCCTTCGTTGGCCTCAGTTTCTTCTGTGTTGATCATCCCTAGCTTAGGACACGAGGACACACTGGCTTTGTAGATAGTAAACAAACGGGTAGTTCCTTGTCATTCCCACAAATGAGCTGTGTCCTCCGCTCCTTTTGTAGCCCAGCTCGCATCCAGCAAAGCAGGTAAAGAGGATATCGTTTCACAAATCTGCCAAACTGAATAATTGGCTGTTGCAGCTTACGTCATGGCTGCTCATGTGAGAGAAGGTATTTCACTGAGGGATAATTACAGGAAAATAGAGATGATTCCATTGTAATAATACCATTACTACCACATCCTTTTAATTGCCCCCACGGTAACAGAGTTTTATGGGTTTGGTGAAAATAAAAGCCTGCCAAATAATCTTGTACAGCCAATAATTTCCAGTCATTCTTTTTAAGTCAAAGCTCCCCGGCCAGAAGCCACTACTTATCCGCCGGTCTGCTTTTCCCCTCCTTCCTTTAATCACAGAACCCCTGCCCTCATCCAGGCTGCCCGAGCAGAGACCACATTTCCCAGCCTCCTTTGCAGCTGGGGGTGGCCCCCCGACCAAGTGCTCGCCAACGACCCTGAGAAGATGTGCTGTGTGCAACTTGCACATCACTACCTCAAAAGAACACTATCTGCCTCCCTCTTCCTTTCTCTTGCCCCCATCACACAAGCTGGGGCAGGGACATGGGTGGTGACCAACAAGACAGAAGGAACCTGGAGCCCCAGATGACTTAGTGGAGCTAACTGCCTCCCTGTCCCAGCTACAGAGAGTCCACAGCCCATCCAACACAACCGTTTACCGTGAGTGCACAGCCCTGGGTGTGACAGAAAACACGAGAGCCAGTTACAGAGGGACTCCTGCTTCAGTTCCACAGTCAAGTAGCTATTAGGATTTGTTCTGGATTAATTTTTATAGGCCATATGTATACATGCTTCAAAACTCAAGATATGCAAAAATGTATACCCTGAGAAGTCTCTCTTGATTCTCAGTTCATCTGGCCAGATCCCACAGCCTCACAGCCCCCAGGTAACGATTGTTATTCATTCCTTATTGGTTCTTCAATAATTTCTTCACGCACCTGCAAATTGATGCTTATATTTGCTTCTTATTTACACAAAACATAGATTTCCACATTCTGCATCCAATACTCCACACTGGTACCACTTCTGGGAATCTGTTCTTAGAAAATAACTGGAAAGTTTGCTGTATGACCAAATACATTAATTGCAGCATTATTTACAATAGTTTAAAAAGGGGGGTGGGGGGGGGACCCTGAACGCACAAAAACAGGAAACAGCTGCCAGGACTATTCGTAAACCATATTTGTCTTTGTAGAGAGTATTCAACGGCATGGGCAAAGGCTTACAATTTTCTATTAAGTAGAAGAATCAGATCAGAAATAGCACAGAACGTGTCTTCGGCCAGTGAAACATGTATAGAATAGGAATGGTAAACACCGCACCTAAATATTGGTGGTGCTTCTTGTCAATTGGCGAAATTGTTTTTTCTTCCTCTTCTCTGTTTCCCAAAATGACAACAGTGAGCTTGTAAATTTTTTTTAATATAATAGGAGAGGGGTAGCAACATATCTCCCACCTCCTGGGAGATTCTCCCAAGGTGTCTGGGCACCTTCATATGTAAGGGTGACCGAACTGGGATGCGGTAAGGGCTGGATTCCACGTTCCTTTCCCCTGCTTTAGAAATAGGAATCCCTTGGCCCCAGGCTTGAAGCTGCCATTTCTTTGCTGCTGTGAGGTTTGCTCCCCTGATGCTCTCTGGTCCAGTGTAGCTGGTGCTGGGAAATCACCATTCGCCCCATCAGAGCCTTTGTATTAGTGCATTGGAGCTTTCATTTCATCTCTCCTTCCGCCCTGAGGAATGTTCCTCAGACAAGATGCTGCTCTACCATGTCCTGTCGACAGGAAGTATCTCCTTCGTCACACCCGTCATCCCCCCGCCACAGCCCACACCCACCCATAAGCCCCATCCAGATATGTCCCCTCCCCTCCCACTTCATGCCAGCCCACTGGGTTCCCCTGATTTCGCCCCCATTTTTCCATCTTTCTTTTAGTCAGGCCAGAATTTTCCAATGCCTGGTAGTACCCGGATTTTTAAAAATCACTAAGCACTGTCCTGACTTGTTACAAAGTATATTAAGACAAAACACAAAATTGACTTTTTGTTAAGTGTATTAAGACAAAATGCAGCGAGGGTCTCAAACCCCTGATTTATTGGGTATTACTACTTGGGGCAAGGCTAAAATAAGTTTTCGAGTAAAGACAAAGTGCACCTATTTCCCCCAAAAAATGTTATTTTAGTAAATATATTATGTACTTCATATGTTTATTTATCATTATCTGTACATGTTTACACATTTATCTTACCTGGGTATGGCAAACAATTGAGGTTAAGGAACCTCTACAACAGGTTATTAATTTTTTTAATGGTTTAATACATATCCGGGAGGGCTATATTCGTTGCTACCCTTGAGACTCCCACCCTGAGAAGTGGGCCTGGGCAGAAAAGCACACAGCTGGAGCTCCACAACGGGCATATGGAAACCGACCGGCTTCTAAACAGAAGACCACACTCAATGCAGCGCTTTCCCCAGTGAATTCTGTTAGGGCAGAATTCCACCTGCCTCCCCGGGGAGCACCTTCCTGACCCTGTCTGAAAGTTCCCGAGGTTGGGGCCAAGGCCTAGGGTGGTCCACTCTTACCCAGGAGAGGAAACCAGTCTGCAAGCAACCTTCCCAGGCACAGTGAAAGAGGCCCCACTCACCATGCAGCAGGGCCGGGAGCAAATCCCACTTGCTGAATAACAGCCTGCATTTTTAAATCACTTGCTGAGGTCATCTGGTCCAATCCTGGTGAGACACAACATACCTTCCAAAACCCTCCCCGTTTCCTGAAAGAAGAGATGACAAGCCAGGATCTCCCCACCTCCTCCAAGCAGAGGGGAAAAAAAAGAGAGAAGGAAAAGGGATGGAAACAAAGATGGACCAAGTTAAACAGAGCAGGGCCTTTTAATCCCCCTGCACTTAAGTTTGGGACGCTCGGGCATTTGGTGCTTTTCTGGGCAGCCTAAAATGAGGACCCTTCAGCACTCCTCACGTGCAAACTGGAAAGCCACACATGGGGTGGGAGCGGAGCAGGGGTGGGGGCAGGCAAGAGGGTTCCTAGACTCCAAGACTTCAGGGGATTAGGGAAGTGACAGGCGTCTTGTGCAGGGAACACTGCCAGCCCCCGCCCCCCGCCCCCACTCCTGTGTCCAGCCTTCCCGGTCCCATCCTGGCTGTGGAGCCCCGCCTCTCCCTAGGTCTCAGTTCCACACTGGGGATGTTTGGGGAGGTGGGGGAGGGCTTGGCAGGTCTGGTCCCCACCAACTGCCACCTTGCCGGGTGTGAGCAGAACAGCAGGTGGGTCCAGAAGGAAGGCACAGTTTGCCTGTGTTGGCATCTGGCAGCATCATGCTGCAGCTTCCATGATATAAATACAGGGAGCGAAAATAGCTAATCCCAGATAACAGCGGTGTAATCACCCAGCACCCGGCCTGGAATCCCGGAGAATTTGGAGGCAGCAGCTGCCGGGGCTGCCCCCATCAGCAGCCCACTGCCCCTGGGTGGCCTGGGCCGAGAGCGCAAGCCAGAGCAAAGCTGGAGAGCACGGACTAACTGGGAGAAAGAGACCTGATGAAAAACACCTCTGAGCGGGCGCTCTGCCTGGGAAGAGATGCGTTTTCCAGAAGCACCGTGGAAGTTCTGAGCTTGCAGCCATATGAACCTGGTCTCCCTGATCCTACTTGAGATACGACGATGTACGTGAAATCATGGGGTTTTGGGGTTTGCTTTGTGTGCCTTCCAGGCGTTATTGACATCATTGGTCTTATTACTGTCCTGCAGAGCCTGGGAGGGTCGGGGCCGCTCCCACGCGTCTGCCACGTTCTGGCTCCCAGGACCAAGATGGTGGATCTGTGGCCACCAACTCTGGGCTCCTGGCCTCAGTGCTGACATGCCGACACAGCAAGTGGTTACCGCTGAACGTCCACAAGATGGCTTGCAGCCACCGTTCCTGAGGCGGCCACCAGCTTCTTCTCTTCTGGGAGAAGCTGCTGGGCTGGCTGTCTTCAGCCATTTTGCTCAAACAAGACATTTAATGAGGACCTGGTGAGATGGTGCAAAGCGCTCAGGCCTCCTCTCTCCTGCTTGGTGAGTCCCTTGATTCTCTATCTGCCGATTGATGGACAAGCAATCCCCAGCCGTCAGTCATGTCTTTCTTCACACCCTGCTTCATCCGAGCTCCTCAGTTGCACCTCTGAAGGGCCCTGGACACTTCAATCCCTTCTGCTGGGTCATGAGGCACGCTCTCTCGCAGGCACTGCAGACACAGGCTGGCAGCCGTGAGGACGGCTCAGGCTGGGCGGCTGTGGAAGGACAGTAATGGGACCGGGCCACAGAGGTGCTCAGAAGCAAGGGTGGGGGCCGGGCCTCAGAAATACGTCCTCAGTGAGCACCCAAGAGAGCTGGTTCCCTATGGAACCATGATTACCATCCTTTGTATACCAAAAGGGAAGAGGAACATTCCAGAGCAGACCAGAAGGAACCGGAGGTGGAGTCACTTGTCACCCCCACACATTCTAGGGGTGACAGTGAACAAGAATGGTTTCTGAGAGGCTGTTCTGTGATTCTCTAGATTGGAGAACCCAATTTATTGTGAATAGTGTTATTTTTGTTTTGGAGTTTCATGTCACTTTACTACACAAGAGCTTCATATAGTCAACCACGGATGGAAGTCACCGCATTCTCTACCCCTAACACGGTGTTAAAGATCAGCCACAAACATGTCAGTGAAAAGCAAACCATGAGCTTCACAAAGCTCTGAGCCCCAAGCTGAAGGTGGCAAATGGAACTGATTGAAGGTTTGCCCACCTCAAGGTCACCACAGTCTACCTGTCAAAAGAAGGACATGTGACGTTGAAATGCCACATTCAACCATACGCCACCATAGGAGGCTCAGCCACCAAGATCAAACCCAAAGAGAATGTTCAATGCTTATCATTATAAAAGCATTTCACAATTAAGTACAAAACTTGTACAAAATTTGGGACAGAAATTGAGACAAAAGTGCAAAATTTGCATGTACAAAAGACAGAAATTGCATTACGATATGATCTCAATTATGTAAAGATAATGGAAAGCCACACACCCGAACACAGTCTGTGCTTTTCATCTCTTAGTAAGATTATGATTTTTCTCTTCTTTCTCATGAAAGAAACTTGGGTTTCTCCACCAGTTTATTACCCTTCTAAAGAAGGGACATGGGACCTGACAATCCCCTGTGCATTAGAGAAACCCATGATTTCTTAGATATGATTGCTTAGGTCAACGTTGAAAATAAGTTTTCAAGTAATAAAAAAAAAAAGTGAGTCAATTTAAATTAAAATATTAAATAAAAATAGTATAGATATTATCTAATTATGACAAACAACTGAGGTTTAGGAAACTCTAAATTAGTGTATTAGTTTTTAAAAGCTTGAAAAATATGTACAAATGCCTGACTTGGGGGATAACCCATTCCACCCTTAAGATTCCTGCCACAAAGGGGGATCCACACAGAGGATCGAGAGAGGAACAGAGTTCACAAGGAACATGTGGCAGGCCAGCAGGCCCCTAATGAAGGGCCACACTAAGGTCACTCTTCATCCCCAGGTGAATCCATGAGGCCCCGGGGGAGTCTTCTGATCCAATAAGCTTTAACACTGGCCCAGACACTGCTCGGCCAACACAGATCCTTGGTCCTTTGATCTCGGTCACCTGAACTGAGATCAAAGATGACGGTTGGGATAATAATTGCAATGCATCCTAACTAGAGCTGAATCTCTTACTTGCCACTGAAAAGTTTTTCCCTATATATATTTAACAGAAAATGGACCCCCCAAAATGAGAGAGAATAAAAAGAGAAAGGAAATGGCATTCATTTAATACATACCATGTGCCAAAAATTGCATTAGAAACAGGATGTATTTCATCGACTGCAGCCCCCAGCAACAACTGAAACATCACACTCTCCATTTCACAGATGAGAAAACAGAGCCTCAGAGAGGTTAAATAACTCATGAAAGGTCACCCAGCTAGAAGCGCCCAAGCAAAGATCCAAATCTGGTGAATCTGAAGCCAAAGCCCAAGGTCTTGGCACGAAAGCACACTGCTCCCAGTCTCTGAAAGGGCGTGTGTACGTGCACAGAAAGCGATGAGGGGGTAAGAAGAAGGAACGTGAGCTGCAATTGACAAGATTCCAGGTGGTTGACAATCTTTCTCACCAGACGTTTCAGCAGTGGGGAGACACATGAGCTCAGAAAAAGAAAGCCAGATAAGGAAACGAAGTCAAGGATAAAAAGCAAGTGCGCGGGGCCGCGCTGTGGAATTAGCTTCTTGGCTCTGCGTTTGTTGGGCTGGTGCCTCCGGCTCCAGAAATGGACCCCTCTGGCCGGTATGTAAACCCGGGTTCCACTGCATACAAAATGAACAGGCCCAGGTCTTCCATGTCTGCCAGACAGGCAACTCCAGCTGTAATCTAATCGCACCCCTTGAAGCCCCAGCCAGCAATCTCTTTCCCTCACCCTGTCACAAATGCCATCACGTTGCATCACAGACTCCCCTCACACGCACAGACCCGGCAGGACACTGGGACCTGTCTTGGCCACACATCCACAGATCGGCAGGGTCAGCCCTGGTTCTGCACAGTTCACAGAGGCCAAAATAAAAGTGAGACCCAGAGGGGCCCTTGGGGGTGACTGGCCCAGGGAGGTCAAGGCTTGGGAGCTGTCAGTCAGCCAAGTTCTGATTCCTTGCTGCAGCACACTGTGGATCTGCTCAGGGAAGGCTATTAGAGACAAAAGCGAAAAAGAAAGAAAGAAGCCAGGGATGCTTCCTGAAGTGCAGGGAATTAGCACTATACGTGTGGGAAAAGGTATAATGAAAACTCACCTGATGATCCAGATTGAAGGTTTGACTGCTGTAATGGGCAGTACCAACATCTGGCCTGAGACTTAGAAAGCCACAGAGCAGGGCGTCTAGTGGCTCAGGTCATGATCTCATGGTTGGTGCGTGAGTTCGAGCGCCACATCGGGCTCCCTGCTGTCCATGCAGAGCCTGCTTGGGATCCTCTGTTCCCCTCTCTCTCTGCCCCTCCCCTGCTCGCTTGCTCTCTCCCTCTCTCTCTCTCAAAAATAAATAAGCATTTAAAAAAAAAAAAAAAGTCACAGAAGGACTGATGACCTGAGGCAAACAGCCTTGGGCACCACCACCCAGGGCTGGGAGTCAGCAGGGTCCTCCTTCCAAAGGAGTTCAGATGCCTCTGGAAATCCTGGGTTGAGGATCAAGAGGAAACGGACTTTAGCACTTTGCATTTGTACAAAATTCTATGTCTCCATGCAGCTTGTGTAATTTGCTCCCACAGTAATCTGCAAGGCAAGTACAGTGTTATTGTCGTCTTCCAACTAATGAAGAAACCAAAGTACGTGGGACCCACAGTCCTACAAATAGTTCATGACCAAGCTGAGACTGGAACCAGAATCTGGAAGAGCGACTGTCACCAGTAACAGGCTAGGTCATTCAGACCAAACCCCATTCTGCTGAGGACAAATATAAAACTTGCAGAAACAGCAAATCCTTAACTGCACAAATGGAAGAAATTCATAAATTGTCTTGGAATATATAAAGAAGAGAGATATTGCTAAGTTCTATCTGTTAATTTCCCCAGCACATTTTAAACTGGGAGATTATCAGTAAACTCAAAGGCAGTAACAAAATGACCCAGCCACTCTTCTCAGTAAATGTAGTAAGTATATTTAGTAGTAGCTGTATTGTTATGAATCCTAAATAGTGATCACTTTGCCTTAGATGTGAGGATTTATCATTAAAGCATGTAAAGGTAAAACAAGGGGAAAGAAAATCTGTATGTGCTTTTTTTTTTTTTTTTTTGGAAGTGGCTTCTTTGTGAGAATTTTGACTGACAGAATATTTTTTGAGAAAGAAAAGGAATAAATCCAGTGAAATACATTGTCAGCTTACTTGGTCGTTTATGAACATTTGTTTTGTGCTTTTAAAAAAACTGATGATTATTCGCAGCAACAAACAAAAAAAAACCTGCTTAAAGACACCAGAGGGCTGGCCCACCTGGCTGGCTCAGTCAGTTGAGCATCTAACTCCTGATTTCAGCTCAGGTCATGATCCCAGGATTGTGGGCTTGAGCCCTGTGTCAGGCTCCATGCCCAGCATGGAATCTGCTTGAAATTCTCTCTTTCCCTCTGCCCCATCCTTGCTTGTGTTCTCTCTCTCAATAGATAGATAGATAGATAGATAGATAGATAGATAGATAGATACATTTTAAACAAAGAAAAGAAAATGTAGTAAAAGAACGTTTAAAAAAAAAAAAAAAAAAGGACACCAGAGGGCTAACAAAATTATGAAGAATTACCAGCCAGGATCCAAGGGAAGAAGGAGGCCCAGAGAAGTGAGTCCATTCTTTGAGCTGCTTGAAGACGTAGGGGCATTTGCTAATTCTACCAGGGGTGGCTGAGAGGCTGAGTGGCACTTTGGACAGCTTCACAGGGATAAAGGGGCAGAGATCGTATCTAAGGCCTACCAAGAGTTTGGGACTTGAAAGGATTGGAACTCCAAAAGGATGCTCTCTGCAAGAAGTGTGAACCAGAAGTCGACAGGCCCTTGCGGGGACTACAGCTCAGCTTCAAGTATTCTAAAGCCCTAAAATTAGATTTAAGTAATCCTGGATCATTGGTGTCCCCAGAGCCTGACAGAAGCAAAGACAAATCTTGGGAAGAAAATAACATCTTCGGAGGCTTCAAATTAATCCCACATGGAACCTACAGATACAATGCCCAAAACACAATGAAAAATAATAAGGCACAAAGGACACAAAGCACTATTTTTAAAAAAGGAATAAGAAAAAAATCAACAAATAATAGAAACAGATCACAGAGGCTCTGGATATTGGAGTTATCAAACGCTTCAGAGTAACTATGCATAGCACGTTCTAGGAAATAAAAGATAAGACTAGAAATTCCCCCAGGAAATGATACTAGTTACCTGAGCCAGGTACTTATGTACTAAGGTGTTGGCCTTAATTCTTCACCTTTTCTTTATCCCCCAAAACCAATCCATCAGCACATCAGTGGGCTCTACTTCCAAAAAAAAATGATCAGTTTGAATTTTTTCATTTTCTCCCACCAGAATGTTATCTTTTTTAATGCAGGAACTTTGTTGTTCTTTGGGGCTTTGATTTATTTTTACTAGTGCATCCCCAGCTTGTGGCTCAGTGACTGTCATTTAACAGGCCTTCAAGAAATATGTCACTAGCTATGAATGTCAGAGAATGTGTTACAGGGGAGATGATATTTGAGCTGGGTCTTGAAATATAACTGTGTTCACCTGCTGGAGAAGGAGGAAGAGAACACCAGAAAGAGGGAACCAACTATACAAGCAAAGACGAAAAGCATAGAGTGTCTGAGAAGCTCAGACTCTAAAGGCAGGCATGCTCAGTTCAAATTCTAGGTCAGCCCCTAGTTCTGTAACCTTTTTTTTTTTTTTAATTCATTTTTGAGAGAGAGAGAGAGAGAGAGAGAGAGCAAGGTGCGGGGGGTGGGTAGGAGACAGAAGATCTGAAGTGGACTCTACATTGACAGCAGAAAGCCCAACTCGGGACTCAAACTCACGAGCCATGAGATCATGACCTGAGCTGAAGTCAGACGCTCAACTGACTGAGCCAGCTAGGCTCCCCCTATAACCTTTTGAAAAGCAGTTTTCTGATCGGAGTAAAATGGAACTAACACTAGTACATTCTTCCTAGGGCTGTCCTGAGAATTAAATGAGAATAGCATAGCACACTGTGAGTATGCAGTAAATGGCAGTTTTATTGATATTGATCCATGTATTATTAAAAACAGCTTTAATAATTTGGCTTGGCTAGACTGTGGGTTGCATGAGGAGTTTCTGGAGGATGTAACTAGATGGTCAGGTTGCAGTCGAATCACTTGAGGTCAGGAGAGCCTCAAAATCACAGCAGCAGTCGCCAAGTGGTCACACCTTTGCCAATCACTCTGTCACTCAAAGCATTAGGTGATCAGCAAACTCTCACCTGAAAGCCAGCCTATTCTTATGCAAGCTAAACAGTGATCAGCTAATACAGAGCAACTCTCGATTATTACAGTTGTTATACTGGTTTATCTAATGCTTCATAGCAAATCCCCCCAAATCCTGACAGCTTACAAAACAATGAACATGTATTATCTCATGCAGCTATTGGGTCACGAATACAGGAACAGCTTAGCTGGGTTCTTCTGGCTTGGGGTATCCCATGAGATGCAAAGCAGGTACAGTCATCTAAAGGCTTAACTGAGGCTGGAAGATTCACTTTCAAGACTGCTCCCATGGTTGTCAAGTTCCAGCTAGCTGTTGGCAGGAGGCCTCAGTTACTTGCCACAGAAACTACAGGGCTGAGTGTCCTCATAACCTGGTAGCAAGTTTTCCCCAAAGCACGTGATCCAAAAGATGGCAAGGAGAAGTCACAATGTCATTTAAGACTGAGCGTCGGAGGCCATCCACAGTCATTTCTACAACACCCTATTGGCTACCAGGTCAGCCCCATTCATTATGGGAGGGGATGGGGGGCTCAAGTCTTCTCCACATGGCCTCTTATCCTTCCAGAATACCAGAAAGCAAGGATCGTGGGGACTATCTTGGGACCTGGCTGCCACAGTTGGCCAGAACAGAATGGAATTTCTCCTCACATCCCAACAGAGCATGTAACAATGCTAAAAAAGAAAGCACAAAAATGGAGAGCAGAACAGGACTGCTGAAAGAATAAAGTAATAAAGTATAAATATGTCAAGTAAATAAAGTATAATAGTAGCAATAATAGCCATCATTTATTGAATGCTTCCCTTATCCTGGACAAAAGCCAAGATCTTTCCATGCTCTATCTCAGTAGTCAAAAAGCTATGATCCATGGGCCCGGTCTAGCCTACCACCTGGCTGTGTGAAGAAAGTCTTCATGGAACACAGCCACCCCTATTCAAATATGCATTATCTCTGACTACTTTTGCCTACAACAGCAAATGAAGAGTTGTAACAGAAAGCATATGGCCTGAAAAGCCAAAAATATTAACTATCTGGTACTTTACAGAAAAGCTTTACCAATCTGCTGTGTTCTATCTCACTAAAACCTCATAAAAACCATATGACGAGGGTTGGGGGGAAGGAGAAACGAAAGTTTTTAATTTGAAAAATGTAAAAACCAATGAGGGAAATGATATCACTTGCCTCATTTTATAGATGAAGAGACTGAGGATCAGATAAGTTAAGTGACTTCTCCAAGACTGTGTTCATCTTAAGTAACAGAGTAAGGTTGGCGTCAGCCTGACCTCAGGGGCTGGCTTATACTGCGCGAGGAATCAGAAAGGCTGGCTTTTCCAAGGAGGTACGTGACCTTGAGTAATTATTTAATGTCTTGCTTTTCATTTCATCTCTCTGCTAGGATAGATTTTTAAATGTCTGACAAACTAGTTCATAGGAAAGTCAAGTGACAAATATAAAAATAGAATAAAAAGGTAGCAGACACTTCAACAAAAAGAATTAGCATTTTCAATGTATGTTGCTAAGATTTATAAGGAAGAGCTCTAGGAGAAATGACCAGAAAAGAAGGATCTCAATTATCTCTGCAAAACAGACCATCCAAAATTTACTGGTTTAAAGCAACAGCAATTTACTATTTGTCACGATTTTGTGGGTTGTTTGGATGATTCCTCTGCTGGTTCCCCCCAGGCTCACTTAGGCATCTGCATTCAGTTAGAGCACAGGTTCTCAAACAGGGATGAATTTCCCCCCCAGGGAACATTTAGGAATGTCTGGAGACATCATTGGTGGGGCTACTTTCATCTCATGGGTAGAGGACAGGGATGCTGTAAAACATCGTATGGTATATAGGTCACCCGCCACAAGGAAGAATTGTCTGGAACCACATGTCAATAGTGCCGAGGTTGAGAAACCCAAGCTAGAGGGTCCACAGAGCTGGAAAACTCAAGATGCCCTCACTCACACTTCTGGCGCTGGTGCTGGCCATTGGCTAGGGGCCTCAGTTCTCCTCCGTGTGGCCTCTCGTCCTCCATCCAGTAGGCCAGACCAGCTTCCTGACAGCACGGTCTCAGGGCAGAGTACCAAGGGAGTGAAGGCGGAAGCTGCAAGGCCTCTTGAGATCTGGGCTCTGGAACTCACCCAAGGTGGCCGGCATCACATTCTATTGGCCAAAGCAGGCCACAGGCCAGCCCAGATTTTAGGCAGTGTAGGAACAGACTCCACTTCTGCTGGGGAGGAACAGCAAAGTCACATTCAAAGAGGTGTGTATACTGAGATGGGAGGGATCAATGACTATTAAATAATCTACCACAAGAAATAAGATTAAACATGTTTCGCTGGAGTTCCATAATTCAGGGGACAGATCTAAGCTAGTGATTCTCAAAGTGTGCAGCATGAGCATCACCCGAGAACGTGTCAGGAATGCAAACTCTTGGGTCCTGTCCAACCCAACTGAGTCAGAGACAGTGGGGTGGCAACCAGTAATCTGTGTGTTAACAAGTCCTCCAGGTGATTCGGTGTTCATTCAAGTTTAAGAACCACTGACCTAAACTAAGCAAGCAGATCAAACACCTATCCATGCCCAGGACACTGGCTTGAATGTTGGTGGAGGCCAAGACATCTCTCCCGCTCTCTGTCCACCTCTCCCTGGGCCTCTGGCCAGTCACCTGAGGACAAACTCTGTCTTTAATGATGGAGTTTAGTAGGAACAATCCTTAACTCCCAACAGAAACGAGTTAGTGGTCAACAGGTGGGCCGGAGCCTGCGTGGCAGCTCCCGCCCAACAGAGTGGGAAGCGCGCGGAAGCCGACACTGGTTAGGAAGGCAGGCGGTCCCGGGAGCTGCAAGGGAGAAACCAGAGGGCTTTCTCACGTCTGCTTCTGCTACTGAAAATACTAGCAGGGAAAAAAAATGTTCATGCTAAATAAAATAATGTTTTTTTAAAGGCTAAAAAAATACTAGCAGAGCCCCTTTAGAACTTTTTATCCTCCAACCAGAACTTAAATGTACATCATTGATCAAGAAGCGTGGTCGGACCAAACCACTACCGGTGACCGCCAGCTGTGAGTTCACAGAGGGCGGTAAAATCCCCGCTGTCCGACACCTCCAGGCTCTGCAGCCTCAAGGCGAAACCAGAGGTACAACACAGTCAAGTTCCCAAGCTACCGGAGAGTCCTCTCCGGTGACCATGCGTCTGGTTTGTTATTTTTGTTTTTTGTGGATTCTGGAAATTACTGAGACGGCTTGTGACCTGAACACCTCCAGCTGCGAGTGCTACAGAGGGAAATGCTGAAGCCCAAGCCTGTCCTTGTCAGCCAGGGAAGCCATGGGCTGGAGGAGTTACTGCAAGAACAGGGTGTGGGACTCAGGAACTCTCCCGCCTCTCCCACCTCCCGCCCCGGGAACTCTCCCACCAGGTCCTCAAGCTCTTAAAGGAGGGAGATGTGTGACCTCCACTGGCTCCTTACAGTGTCCATTCAGTCCCAGACAAGACAAACATTACCAGATCTCTGATAAACAACACAGTCCAACAAAAGGACTGAGTCATTATTTAAGCACAGAAATGGCTCAGCAGCCTGAGATATTCACCATCTCCAGTGGGGGCACCAAATGGGCTACCGGGCCCCTAGGGGGCAGATTTGGGAGACAAGGAGGTAAGAGGACTTTACCGGCATTAAAGTAAGTCTTTCTGACCATTGGCCCGATGGATGGATTGTGGTAGAGCAGAGGCAGCTTTGCCCCAGACACTAAGCTCTGCCCACTGGAATTATACCAGCGAGAGCCAGGACATTAAAGTCCAACCGTTGGGGGTGCTCCAGTGGGGATTTAGGGACTGCGTAGAGAGGATTTAAACACTATGGCTTCCACACAGGAGTACCATGAGGACACGAGGACTCCTCTACACTCAGCCCTTCTGTTTTATGGGATTCTGCATATAAAAAATCATTTGCGATAAGGATTCCATTGCTCTAAAACAAAACAAAACAGAAACCTTTGAAAACAGCTAGCAAGATGACTGCTAATGTTCCTTCAAACTTTCAGATTCCAAATTTCTTGTGTACTAAGTATCCGGGTGCCCAGAGTATCCAATAATACCTAAACCATAATCACCCTCATTGTCATCATCTCTAAAGCGTGAATATAAACTATCACTATAGCATAAACAACCCAACATAACACGAACTTCCTGTTCCACTGAAAAATTCAAGTTCATCTTCCTTGGTTTGAACAGGGATGGCAGAACGTTTCATTGCTGACCTTTCCTCTTCATCGCTATGAGAAAATGGTGATGACATCTTTTTGGCCAGATGGAACTGATGGGAGATTTATGGAGCAGCTGAGAACTGTCAGAGCTGGGCCAGGCAGATCCCACAAGACAATGACCAAGGCCTTTTCATCAAGGAGCACGTTACTTTCTGGAATCCACTAACACAAGAGGTTCATATCTACCCAGTCATCAGCAAGATTATCCCAACACCCCACCAGCTGCTGCCACCCAATACGGAGGCCTGTGTTCCTGCTCTGGAGGGACGGCATGTGATGTGCACAGGGGTCTTGCCCCTCACCCACCATCACCACGCCCACCCCCGTCTGGCACCCACAGCCCTCCCAGAGTGGGAAACCTCATGCAATGCCTTCTCGGTTACAGAGATTTCAGAAATTAGTCACAGAAAGGAGGGCGGGAGACAGTGGAGGTTTCCTGAAGGAACCAGTAACAAGATCTGGGGTGTTTCACCTCGAGGTCACAGCAGCTCAGATTGTCCCTGAGTTAGCAATGGGCCGTCAAGAATGAAATCAACTCCTTCAAGCCCTCTGCTAATGTGTCCACCACCGACTGTACAAAGAGTTTATTAGAGGCAAAGCCTCCAGCAAATGGGTCTCCCCATTCACTGAGCATTCTCTTTAGACATTTGGATCCATTTCCCACCCCCAGCCTCAGAAGATGGCCCCAATGCCCACAGACGATCAGCTAGAAAGAGAGGGTGGAACTGGAGGAATCCAACATTTGTTTGAGACAAGGGTTTGGACTGGCTTCAGATCTTCTTGTAAAGTAATCCACAATTAAGACATATACTGGGACTCTTTATATGGCACGGTGACCATATGTCCTTCTCTGTGCAGGATAGTCCCAGTTTGTACCTCTTGCTATCCCAGAATCATTACTGCCTTTCACTCTCAAAAGGCCCCATTTTCACAATAGATTATACAGTCACTCTATCTTTGACCCAGCCACCACCTATGCTTTTCAGTAAGAATCTGGAAACCCCCAGGTAGTTCTAAAAGCCAAGACATACAGGGATTAAAAAGGCAAAGAGATCAAACATATCCAATTTAAAAAGAAAAAAAAAAAAAAAAAGCCAAAGGGCTGGGGTGCCTGGGTGGCTCAGTTAGCTAAGTGTCTGACTTTAGCTCAGGTCATGATCTCAGGGTTCATGAGTTCAGGCCCCACATCGGGCTCTCTGCTGTCAGCATAGAGCCTACTTCAGATCCTGTGTCCCCTTCTCTATGCCCCTCTCTCTCTGTCTCAAAATAAATAAATGAACCTAAAAAATTTTTTAATTAATTAGCTAAAAACCCAAAAAGCAATGATGTTCATTGGTTTGGTTTGTAACAGGGAAAACATGGAAATAAGTCAAATGTCCATCAATAGGAAATGGGTTAATAAATCAAGGCTTATCAATATGGAATACTATGCACCAATTCAAAAGAAAAAGGGATCTATATGGACTGAAATAAAAAGATCTCCAAGGTAAATTGGTAAGAGGAAAAGCTAACTGATCCCAGTTATCTTTTCTTTGTAGTTGTAAAACAGATCCAGGTTTTAAAATGCATAGAGGGGTCCCTGGGTGGCTCAGTCGGTTAAGCATCTGACTGCGGCTCAGGTCCTGATCTCACGTTCGTGGGTTTGAGCCCCACATCGGGCTCTATGCTGACAGCTCAGAGCCTCGAGCCTGCTTCGGATTCTGTGTGTCTCTCTCTCTGTTTCTCCCCCACTCACATTCTGTCTCTCTCTCTCTCTCTCTCTCTCAAAAATAAATAAAGCTTAGACATTTTTTTAAAAATGCATAGAGAAAGGTTTAGAACAATATTGTGTATAGAAATGAGTCACATATGTAATTTACAATTCTCTTGTATCCATATTTTTATAAAGTGGAATTTATTTTATGTAAACTAATGCATCCAAAATATTATAAATCATTATAAAAGATTATTAATGAGTTATGCAACATTTTTAGTATTAACTCCTGAAAATTATGCTGTAAGCAAATCTCAATTCTTACTAGCCACATTTCAAGGGCTCAATAGCCCCATGTGGCTTATAGCTACAGTGTTACTGAACAGGTGAAGGCTAGAAGGAGGCACACCAGATAACTAGACTTATCTCTGGGGAGGGAACTGGGGCTGGGGAAATGAAGTGGCTTGTGTAGAATTAGAAACTGTTGCAGTGAGAATATATTCACTACTTATGTAATGTTATAAAACAATAGAAATCTGAAATTGAAAAAAAAAAAAAAAAAGGAACCAGAACATGAGACATGAAACCAACAGTTTATAAATGAGCTATGAGGAAACATAGTGTTCAAATCCACTCATCAGCAAAGGGTGTCTGCATTTTTTAAAATTCGAGCCCCATTGGCCCCAGGGGCTGGCTGGCTGATCTGCTACTGCCCTAGCTTAGCCAGAAGCCAAAAGCAAGCTTCCTGAGGGTCACCTTGCTTGCTTCTCTACCTAGCAACAGGAAGCCATGGTGCCTCCATGAGAACTCTGTTACCTCGGGGGGGGGGGGGGGGGGGGGGGGGGGAACACAGTGCTCTAGAATATTCAGATTGAAGCTCTGACAAAGTGCAGATGTGCAAACGAGTGTATTACAATAGCAAGGGGCATGGGGGGGATGCTAGTTTTAAAATGCAGACTCCTGAGCCCTACAAAATAAGAACTGGTGAGGTGGGGTCACAAAATCTGCAATATACAAGAATTCCAAGAGATTTCTAAAACCAACTAAGATACAAAGGGGTGTCATCCCTTCTAGCCAACTTTCCACTGCTAGATTCCTGGCTAGAATCTGACTCCACCCAGAACCATACTGACAAAAAAGTGGTTGAAGAAAGGAAATCCAAATACCCAGCCCTCCCCCTGCCTCACCCCCGAGGAAGGCTACTCTTCTTTCACAGTACTTACTGAATGATGCTTCCAGACCCCACAACTAAAAAGCAGGCCATCCCTTGGTAAAGACTGCCTGTCCAAAGTTAGCCCTGCTTTTACCTCCAAATCAGAGAGATCCTGGCCTGGTGGACCAGAGCCCTCCCACAGCCCTTGTCTCTGTTTGGGAAGGCAAAACTTCCACCATCCAAGAAATGACATGGGAACATCTGGCTGGAACATTCTCCCTCAAGGTGAGATCTTGTGTCTATTTGGTTTTGGGTTTTGGTTATCACATGCTTTTTCTTACTTTGTTTTAAAATAATCCAATGTTCGGGGCACCTGGGTGGCTCAGTCAGTTAAGCCTCTGACTCTTGGTTTCTGCTCAGGTCATGATCTCACAGTTCTGTGAGTTTGAGTCCTGCTTTGGGCTCTGCACTGGTGCGTGAAGCCTCCTTGGGATTCTCTCTCCCTCCCTCTCTCTCTGCCCCTCCGCCACTCATGCTGTCTCTGTCTCTCTCAAAATAAACTTAAAAAAAAAAAAACAACAACTTTATTTTTTAATTTCTTTTTTATTTTTTTTAACATTTATTCATTTTTGAGACAGAGAGAGAGCATGAGCAGGGGAAGGTCAGAGAGAGAGGGAGACATAGAATCCGAAACAGGCTCCAGGCTCTGAGCTGTCAGCCCAGAGCCCGATGCAGGGCTCGAACTCACTGACTGCCAGATCATGACCTGAGCCGAAGTCCGACGCCCAACCGACTGAGCCACCCAGGCACCCCCCCAAAAAAAAAACTTTAAATAAACCAATGTGCAATTTAATGTTTAAAGGGGAGAAGCAACCTCTTCAAAAACATATTGTCCATAGTGAAAAATTATTGCTTCCATGTATATAACATCTTTCAAATGCAACTGAGCCCTCCAACCATCTGAACCACCAGTGAAGTTGACAGGTGTGATAATCTCTGTTTCACAAAAAAGGGCAGAAAGCTGGGAGGGTTGAGAGATGGGTAGTTGGAGGGAGAAACTAAGGTGTCCTGCGCTGAGCTCTTCCTCTGGGTTTGGTCTTGAGCTAGGTGGTGTAGGCAGGGACCACAGTTAATTTCCACCACAACCAGAGAAGGTGGTGTCGCTGCTCTTCCCAGGTCACACCTGAAGGAAGGGAGTGGCCCACAGGCTCACAAAGCCCGGGAGGGACAGTTATCCTCTGGATTCCTCCGCCCCTCCTCCTTCCCCCGGCTTCACACACCAGAGTTCCCTCCGCCCCAAAATGCTTGACTGCTCATTTCACCCCCCACTCAGCCACGTTGAGCTGATTAAAAGAAGGGCCCCCTCACAATAGTTAGGCAGATGAACGTTTTCATCAGAGCTAAATGTCCTTTAATACTCTGATGCCCACTCTCCTCTCCTGACACCTGGCCGCTGTCAGTCTCCTTGTGGGTGAGGGAGCTATAGCAGTTTTCCTTCTCCCCACACCCACCGCAGCCCTCCCAGGCTCGCTGGGCGCATTCCCTGCACTTGAAAGCTTTCCTTTCCCGGGCGGCGCCCTATCTATTTCTCTATCTTCTCTCTCTCAATCTCTCCTTTCGCTTCCAATTCTTTCAAACACCCTCCCTCTCTCTTCCGGTTCTCTAGGAAGAGCAACCAGTAGTGAAGGCAGCAAAGCGGAATGAAGAAGCGCAGGCAGAAGGTCCGGGTCAGCCTCCCCAAGGCAGAAGGTCAGAGCGAGACGCAAGGGAGTGGAGTGCACGCACCCAGCGCGGGCAGGGCAGCGGGGCAGGGCTGCGGGAACCCTCTGTCCGGATGCTCCTCTCCGCCTGCGCCTGCAGCTCTGCTGAGAGAGGAGAAGCCTCTTGGATCCAAGGAGCGCTGGGTGGCACTCAGCATTTGCTATAAAGTCGCTGTGCCACGTGTTTCCTGTTTATCAACCTGCAAGCATTTGTTGCACACCCAGCCCAGAAGTGTGCTAAGAATGTATTCTCTGCCTTCAAACGCCTGAAGACGAGGCAATACGCAGGAAGACAGGCACCTAAGCCGAAAAACCGCGCACAGAGGCAAAGGGCTGCTACTATTCTGCATGATTATTTTTCCGATTACTCTACAGTACTAAGATTTTATAGTTGAAGCAACAAAATGGCTTCTCACGCCTGCTCTGC
The DNA here is from genome assembly GCF_046562875.1 of Panthera onca. NCBI lineage: Eukaryota > Metazoa > Chordata > Mammalia > Carnivora > Felidae > Panthera > Panthera onca. The sequence continues at coordinate 63,039,268 of NC_138339.1, read as the reverse complement.
TCCCCACCCCCACATTCCCCAAGCTCCACTCCAGCCTACAACCCTTGCTGACACCACTCCAGAAAAGTTTTTAAAGGTGGGGGGGGGGGGGGGGTGCAAGAAAGAATATGCCAAGACCCTCTGACTACCTCCTTCTGTGGTGATTTGCAGTTTCGGACTGGGAAGGTAGGGGGGAAGGAGAGCTATGATTGGAGCCAAAATACAGACACAGTCCAGGTGGAAGGCCTAAGATCATCTTGGATCCACTTTCCTATAGGAGGCCTCTCTGTTTTTTCTCCCTTAGGCCATTTGTTCTCCACTCCGGGATGACTCTTGCCAATAATACTGCTAAGAGCCCCTGTTTCTTAAGCACTTGCTACCAAGCAAACATTATGCAAGCCATTTCGCTTGAGCGAGGTTCTGGTTATCTACGGCCGCATAGCAAACCATCCCCAAATATAGCGGTATGTTCACTGATTCTGTGGGTCAGGAATCTGGACAGGGCACAGCAGGGATAGTTTGTCTTTGCTCTATGGAGTCTGGGGCTTTAGCTGTGAAAAGTAGGCCTGCTGGGTGCTGGATTCATCCAGAGGCTTCATCACTCACAGGTCTGTCTGGCATCTAAACTGGAATGGCTAGAAGGCTGGTTGAGTTACAGCTTTCAACCAGTGTGCCCACACATGGCTTCTTCATGTGGCTTGAGCTTCCTCACCGCCTGGTGGCCTCAGGGTAGGCAGACTTCTTACATGGTAGCTCATGGCTCCAAGTGCAAATGCACCAGCAAATAGAAAAGAAGTTACATGGCTTTTTCTGACCTAGCCACAGAAGTCACATGGTGCCACTGTACCTAATGTATTGGTTGTAGTGGTCAAAGCAGTGTCAAACCTGCCCATATTCAAAGGGAGAGGACATACATGGACCCCACCTCTCAATGGGAGGAATGGCTAAGCATCAGGAAATACGGTTTACAACTATCTTGTTTCATTCCCACACAATAATCTTTTGAGGAAACAGGAGTTACATCCCCATTTTACAGATGAGGGCGTTGAGGTTCAAGCAGCCTACTTCAGAGCCTATGCTCCAAATCATTGCCCACATGACTCACTGCCTATCATTTCTGATGCCTTTCTTTGCTCTGGGTGCTCCCCAAATCCCCCCAGCCCAAATTCCATGATGCTTCTCTCCTCACCTCTTTCTGTTGGTTTACCTGCTGCAAATTTCCTTCTGCCCTTCACCTCCATCCCATCTTTACCAGCCCCAGGGCCTGGGATGGAAATGTCAAGAAAGGCACTGCTCTGACTTCTTGCCAGTCTCTAATGTCAGCTACTTAGGGCCCTTCGTGCTCTACTGGCCAGAGTAGGAATGACCTTTGTCCTTTGGAATCCCCACTGCCTCAGGGAAGCCACTATCGTACCCAGCCTTCACTCTGCCATTGAACCATGGCCAGTCCCAACTGGGTATCAAAACCCCACCTATGTTTGAGTACCTCCTTTAAATATTATCATCAGATGCCAAAAAATACAAATGAAGATTTTAGGAAGACAAGTGGGAAAATGGAAAAAAAAAATTTTTTTTAAGTATATGGCATAAAATGATGAAGGGTTACTAACTAATATACAGAGCTCATAGAAATCAACAAGACAAAATTAAGATCTCAGTAAATAGCAGGAAGATGCAAGCAGGTGATAGATTTAAACAAGAAAAATACAGGTGGATTACAGACATTTGAAAACAATGAAAATAATTTAAAATAATTATAATATGCTGTTTTCACTATATATATTTGCAAAGATTCTAAAAGTGAGGATTCCCAGACTGCTTTCCAGAATGAATGTACAAAATTATAGTCCTGTTTCATTCATGTTCTAAGAGGTCAGTGGCTCTTCCTGAGCTGCAGCAATCAGGAAAGACCCCCTGGGGGAGGCAGGGCTGGGCTGGGACTATAATAGGGGGTAGGAGGTCTCAGCTGCACTGTAACATTTACACTATGCCTGAACAACTCACGGAACTTAAATTCTTCTGCTTAGAGGCACCTGCGTGGCTCAGTCAGTTAAACGTCTGACTCTTGATTCCGGCTCAGGTCATGATCTCATAGTTTGTGAGTTTGAGCCCTGTGTCCGGCTCTGTGATGACAGTGTGGAGTCTGCTTGGGATTCTCTCTCCCCCCCTCTCTCTGCCTCTCCCCTACTTGTGCTCTGTCTCTCTGTCTCTCAAAAATAAACATTTAAAAATGTTAATAAAAAATATAAATTAAATAAATAAATAAATTCTTCTGCTTAAACTGCTCTGTAGATATTTGACCTAGCACTAGGTATGAAAAAGGGTATATGATCATGAATTCAGCTCCTCCTTCAGATCCAAAGGGTTCTTTCTATTGGGATTTCCCCTTTTTAACAGATGACTGAAATATTCTCAGAAAAGACAATGCTCTAGCACCTGTGAGGAAAGCAAGCAGAATTGGACCCAGCTTCTGTCTTCAAAGTACGTTCACCATGGACAGAAGGACTGGTTGCCTAGAGCCCAAGAAGGCACCTCAGCCAGAGACACTCCAGATACAAAAACTAGCCATGCTACTACCTCAAGGTCAGAAACACGTCGCTAGACCGGAGCCAACAGTGGACGCCCCGGCACTGAGAGGGTAAAAATGCAAACCACCGACTAGGAGATGATACTCAAAAGAAGCATATATCTAACAAGGGACTCATATCCAAATATATAAAGAATTCCCAGAAATCAGTAAGAAAAAGGCAAAAGATTTAAGCAGGCACTTCACAAAAGAGGATATTCAAAAGCCAATGAACATTGGAAAACGTGCTCAATTTCATGACTCAGCAGGGAAAGGCAAAGTAAAAGCACACTGCGATAGCCCAACGCTCCTACCGGAATGGCTGCAAACTAAACACTGACAATACTAAGCGTTGGTGAAGATGTGGGACAACTGTAAACCTCCTACGCTGCCAGTACGAGTGTAAGTTGGCACAACAATTGTAAACCTGAAGACTGCTGAGTAGAATCTACTGACGCTGCATTTATGAGTACCCTGCAGCCCAGCAGTTCCACTCCCAGATTTATACCCGGTAAAAATGTGTGCATATGTTCACCAAAAGACACGTACTAAAGTGTTCATAGCTGCACTCACTGTTCACAACAATCAGAAGCTGGAAACCATTCAAGTGTGCCTCAATAGAGAATGGGACTATGGTTGTATGTTCATACAATGCACTGTTACACAAAAGTTAAAAGGAGCTAGCCACAGCCATCAACAATGCAGACGAATCTCACAAACATATATGGAGTGAAAGTTGCCAGACACGAAGAGTCTACAGACAGTGTGCTTAGATACACGTGAAGTTCAAAAACAGGCAAAACTATTCTGTGCTGTTCGAACTCAGAATAGCGATTATCCTGGGGGGAAAGGAGGAGGCTTCCAGGTCCAGTAATGTTCCACTTCTTGAACCAAGTGCTGGTTACACAGCTGTGTTCAGATTGTGAAAATTCACCAGGCTGTTGTTCGTTTTTATTTTGTGCACCTCCGTGTTCTGCTGGAATAAAATGTTCCCCCAAACTAGGAAGGCCACACACTCCTGTTCAGTGAGGGGGACTATGTGCACTGCTGGACTGGGTCAGGGGCTTAAGTGACCCCAGGGTCTATCACTTTCTTACTCCCAAGTAACTCCCAGAGTCACTGTCAAGCTCAGGATCCTGTAACTGATTGAGACCTGTCCCCAGAGCCACCTGGTGCCACTTCTAACAAACAGGAAGTACAGCTTTCCCTTAGGAAGAGGGCAGAGAGCTCCTAGAAGTGGACTGCCACATTGAGGGAGAGGGCAAGGTACTGGGGGTCCATACTGATTTCCTCCCTTGGCTATTCTAACCGTTTTTCATTCTAAATGCCCCAACTTCCCCCATCCGTCACCCCATACATTTGTTCGAAGAAAAGAAACAAAGCACCGAAGTGTTCATTCAGAAGAAGCCCTCTATGAAGGTCCCTGTCCAGAAGGAATGGGGGAAGCATCCTCCCCATGATGGAGGGCTAGCTCCTGGTCTACCCAGGACAGAATAACTAGGTCAGCACTGCAACACCAACGGCCAGGAGATAAAGGACATCCAGCCATCGGTTCAAAGGCGGCATGGCAGGGTCTAATGCACACCCTGCTAGTTTCAACACAGCCCATGGTACATGTGAGCTGTCCTGCCAGAAAACACAGCTAGAGTCTCCCCTCCACAGCCACCAACATTTTTTTTGTGTGTGGATAATAATCAAATTCAGTATTTTTTCAATCAAGGCTGAGATAATATGGAAAGGCTCACAAGGAATAGGAAGGCCTAGACCAGGGCCTTAAAGGCTAAGAAGATTCAGAAATGCTGCCCCCTCCCTGTGAGGGAGAAAGGTGGTGTTTTCCCCTACTTAATTTCCCCACAGGAGTTCCTACTTAGATAAATAAACCCTGATCAATGAGAACCCAAATTTTCCCAAGGCCTGCATTTTCCTCTAGATGCATTTTGGTGGGTGGTCCTCTCTCAGCAGTTGGAATAATCCAGATGATCCTGGGCAACTTGGAAGGAAGCAAGTCTGTACTGAAGCCAAGAAGTAATTTTTTCCCCCTCCAGCTTCCCAGGAGAAAGGATCCCTGTGGGTCATTGTGAGGCTGGAAATAAAGGGAAGCTGAATCCCACCTCATCCAGACGGTTGGTGGTTTTGCGCATGCTTAAGATGGCTGGTAAGGAGGAGGAGGGGGTTGAAAGCTTTTTGGTATTGTTTAGAGTATTTTTTTTAAAAAAAATGTTTTTAAAGCTGGGTAAAGCCAACTACAATATAGGAGGAGAAAAATGAGGAGAGGTGGGTAACAGTGCTTCAATGTGGCGGGGAGGTCCAGAGTCCATCCACACCTGGAAACATTTCTGTGCACCTCTGGCTTGCAGAAGATCCCTGTGGGAGGTCCACCAGGGGCAGGTCCACTGAGGTTGGCCACAGTGCCTTTACTAAGGCTGGAAGACCAGCCTCAGGTTGCACCCTGGCCTGGGGCCTGGCTGGAGTCAGCTCCAAGTCGGATTTGCTGCAGGCTGAGCAGGTGAAGCCGCCAGAGGTTCCGACGGTGGGTGGCTGGATTTGGTAGTCTCTCCAGCCCTTAGGGCTCGGGAGTTCGCTCCTCCACCCGACAAGAGTCGCCCAGAGGCCAGACAGCCCTCCTCAAATGCTAAACCTGGTTTTCCTCCAGATGCCGGCGAGCAAGGTTGCCCATAGCCGCTGACGCCTGCTCTCACTAGCCTATAGCCCAGATCAACTATTTTCGTGGTTAGGTAAAAAACGAAAAGAAGTCCCCTCTCCCGGCGAAGCGAGTCTTGCATCCCAAGGCTTCCCCTAGACACATCGATTTCAGCCGGGTATTTCCTCTCGGCCGGCCGGGTTGGGAGTTCTGGACCCCCGCACCTTCGTGCTGGCCCCCTCCTCCTCTCCTCATCCTCCCACACTCCCCCAGGGGCAGCAGGGCCTGGCCAAGGGCGCTGCGTGTGACCCCGAGCGGAAGGGCCCCAGTCTGGGTCCTAATGCGGGTGGCGTCTCCCTTGACAGGCGGCGTTTGGGGACAACAGCGGGGACGGGAGATAAGGTGACATACCAGAGCAGATTTGGTGTGCGTGCTGATACTCCTCTCCCGACAGGAAACGCGGAGCTATTTAAAAGACCCTATCGATTACTTTATCTCTCCCAGAGGAAAGCTTCTTGCCGAGAGACAAAAGATGTTCCCGACTTAGAGATACAAGGCCACAGCCTTCCACACACATCGGAGGGTCTGCACAAGCGACGTCCAATTAGGCTGCGGGGAGAGGAGAGCCACGTTCACACCGCAGACTGCACAAATGCGTGCGTGCCAAGAGGGCAGCGGGAGCGCAGAGGGGAGGAAGGGGCATTTCACAGGATCATCCTCTGTACCCTTTGAAATTTTTTGACACAAAGTAAGTGGCTGTGCTCTTGAAGCACAAATGTGTACCCGTGTCGTTTCAGCATATTTAAAGCACACCAGTAAGCACATGCAAAGTTACTGGTCGCTGTGAGTGGATTCCACACACGTCTGCAACGTAAATGCTCCGCTGTGCTCCTGTTCAGGGCTTGAATGTCTACCACCGTCAAGTGTTCCCTTAAAGTATGGAGCTGGGTCCACACAACCCGTTATAGCGCGCCCATTTTGTGTTCGAATTCCCGCATTTCGCCCATTTGCCGGGGCCGCAGAATGTCCCCGGCGATATCCCCGATGACACTGAATGTGCTCCGGAGTCCCGCAGCTTGCTGGCCTCTGGGTTCCCTGAGCCGTGCCCGGAGGAGGCTCTGGGTAAATGCTGATTGGACCGAAGGGACGGTATCGAATGGTTTTTCCCCCGTACAGCAATTTGCCATCTACGCACTCGCAATGTGCTCCACCTGACCGTGGAAACTTCGCGGCGTTTCCGCAGAGCAGGTTGGAAGGCAAGACAAGAAAAGAAGATGCCGAGGAAGGAAGGGTGGCGGCAGGCCACAGGAAGGTTCGATCGCTCGCTTAATTTCCTGCTGAAATTCAACACAGACCAGGCCGCAGCAACCCAGGGCTGAAGCTCCGGGCGCCGCGGCCTGGGTTGTCCACGCGAGCCAGGGACGCCGCACAGATCTGGGCTCAACTCTTCTCCCTCCGGGAAGCCACGCTGCCCCAGGCCTCGCCAGCCCCCCGCGCTTTGGACAAAAACGGCTGACCGTTCGCCCAGCGCCGCTTCTCCCCAACCTTGCGCGCTCACGCCCAGGGTTTCTCCAAGGCAGCAGTTCCCCAAGCTGCACCCACGCCAGGCAGGTACGGATCATCCCTAGAAAATCCGTTTTCCTCTTCTTTGTGTTCCGAATCGTTATCCGTCTGACTCAAGTGTCATCTGGTTTCTCCAGCCGTGACCTTCAATGACGGGATCCTGAGGGACTGATTCGCGCGTCCCGGCTCTCTTGGCCTCTGCGCGCTGTTTTCGCTGAAGCGGTTCGTAGCGGTGGGGTGTGGGGGTTGGGGCACCAGGCGGAACACCGAGGAGAAAGCGCCAAATTAACACAAAACTACAACGGAAGTTTGAAAACGACTCCCTCGGATCTGGCAGATCCTAACGCGAGTTTTAAAGTGGGTCATATCTACGAATTCAAGATAAATTCGGTTTTAGAAACACACTCCCCAAAGCACAAAAAAGTGGCTTACGCAAACATATTAACAAGAAAACTGTCAATGGCAAAAAACGGAAAGGAGTTGCTCTTAGAAAAATGTAGATGCCCCCCCCCCAAAGGCAAGGTAGGAATAATACTGAAATCTGCAGAAAATGTCTCTAGAAAGATATATGTTTTAAAAGCTGGTGACCGCCTGAATGAGGATGGGAATTAACTAAGAGGCCCAAGGAAACCTTCTTGAGTGATGCAAATGTATTTGTATCTTGAATGTGGTGGTCCTTACAGGGTTTACTCCCTGTGTCAAGACTCATGGAACCGTATGTACATTTGAACTGTTCATTTTGTTTTTGGTACATTATGCCTTAATAAAGGTGGTTTGAAAAATAAATAAACCCACTAACAATTTGGCCTTTAGGGAAGGAAACTGGGTAGCTGGGGGAAAGGCATGGGACACTTTACATTGCATCCTTTTTACCTGTTTGTTTTGGGTTTTGTCATTGTTTTCATGGTGTAATATTTATTCAAAATACATAAATAGAATGTTGGGTGATGTGAATATAAAGCAATTGTTAAACCAACAAATGCAAAAAACAGAGATGCTTGTACACCCTGTTTTAGGGATTAAAAAAAAAAAAAAGCATGCTCTGTCCAAGCCCAGAAAATATCTTGGAAGGGGCAATATCTTTAGTGTTCAGATTTGCTCTATTTGGGTTTTGGTCGTATGTTTAGCACACCAACGAAAAATGAACACCCAGAACTTTTCCGGTGCTTATGTGTGATGTGAGTGGCTGTCATCTCCTTGAGGACTCTCAGGGCAGGCCGGCCACGGAAGCACGCGACAGAAAGCCACAGGAGCAGGAGGGAGGGTTTCCTCCGGCTCCCGGAGCAGCAGGAGCAGCAGTGCGCTATCCCGCTTAGAGCAAAGAGGAGGAAACCGGCTCTGTTGCCAAGGGAAGGCCAAACCGCGAGGGCTCCGGACCTGCCTGGGGTGCAAGCAGAGCCGCCCAAAGGCTAAGCAGGAGGGCAGGGGGCCTCCTGGCCGGAGAGATGGGAGTCCACCAAACCCACAGCCTCAGGGCGCCATCCGGCCCAACTCCCCAAGGGCAGGCAGTCTGGGACCAGGTGCTGCAAGGATCCCACCTCTGTTTGGGGGAACTAGGTATGAAATATCTCCACTTACTGCCCTGGAAGACAGGGGAAAGTCACTTGGCCTTGTTAGGATAGATTCCAGATCTGGTTCGGATTCAGAGCTATTTCAGAAAGGTTTTTGGAGGCTGTCCCTCAAGAGACAGATGGACAGTGGGCCAGAGACCAGGGGCCAGGAAAACTAGCTGGCCTGGGGACAGGGCCTGGGTGGGGTTACCAAGTCCACCAGCCAACTTCATTTGCTGCCCCACTCAGCCATCGACCCACGGGACCTTCGACCAGCGAGCCAGTGCACTGAGTAATGTGAGGGGACTGCATTCCCGGTGACCCCAAGACTTGGCTCTGCTGCTGGGACAGGTTAGGGGCACATCATGAGAGCAAATTTGCTGGTGGCGGTCAGGACCATTGAGGTTCTGTCCCTGGATAGTGTGGGACAAAGTCCGTCCCGCTCTCCTCTCTCTGGGGCTCTGCGAACCACCGGACTCAGATTTCTTACTGCTGATGGCTGAGCTCCAGTCCCTCCATGGAGATTTCACTGGATTGCTACTTGGGCTGCCTGTCTCAAACTGTACACACCTTTGATTAGTAAAGTTCAGGAGGAAGGCTCAGAGATGTGCATTTTTTTTAACATGTGCCACAGGAGATTCTAGCCTAGATGGTTACCACTTTATTCACTACATTTGGGGCTTATCTTGATTGTGGTTTTAAAAATCTCTTTAAGGCAATACATGCTTGTGGTGAACAACAAGAAAACAAAAAACAAAAGAAAGAAATTGTCCTAAAAGATGTACTGCGGAAAATGTCATTTTTTTTTCCTGACCCCGCTCCCCCAGTTCTCTTCCCCAGAAGCTTTCATTACCATTTTCTTTATCCTTCCAAAAAAATCCATATAACTGCATATATGTACATATGGCCATTTATAAAATACAAATTCTGCCACCAGGTTTGATTTTTAATGTACCTCAAAATATATCCATAGAGATGCATATAAATGTAACTAACTATTTCTCATGGCTGCTAGTATTCTGTTCTACTGCTGAACATAACTTGTTTTTAACTATTCCCCTAAGGTCAACATATTGGGTTTTTTTACTGTTTTGATTCTTTAAAAGATTAAAACTGCAACAAAAAATACTTTTCTTGTTTGCATATACCTGTAAAATAGAGTCCTAGATGTGGGAATACTAGTCCAAAGGGCTTATGCCTTTTTTCATTTTGATAGTACCAAATTATTCCAAAGAGATTTATCAATTTACATTTCTAATCAACAATGCAAAAGAGAGACTAAGAAGGGTAATTATCAAACTTTTTGATCTTTGCCAGTCTGACAAGTGAAAACATTTGCCTCTTTGTGTTTTAATTTGCCTTTCTTTCTTTCTTTCTTTCTTTCTTTCTTTCTTTCTTTCTTTCTTCCGTTTTATCAGAAACGTTCTCCTACTCTTGGCCAATTTTTCAATTGTTTTTTTGAGTCATTTTCTTATTGATTTACAGGAACTCTTTCCATATGGTGGAAATTAGTTTTTTGTTGTCATTATTTCTAGTATTTAGCCTGTATGTTTTTTCTCTTTGATTCTATTTATGTTTTCTTTTTGTTTTTGCTGTGTACAAGTTTCTTTTTATGCCATCAGGTTTATATAGTTTATTTTTATGGTTTCTAGATCTCTAGTTCTCCTCATCCACCCTCCCAAATATACAAACACTCCAAAATTATTATCTTAATCATCTATAGCACTTTTATGTTTCGATTCTTATGTCTAAATGTTTAATCTTTCCAAAATTGAAAGTATTTGGTGTAAGAATAATCCATTTCTCTCTAACACCACTTCACTTTATTTTAAATGTGTACTACACTCCCTCAAATAGTGTAACATCACAATTGGCAGGGACCTTATTTCCCATCTTAAGGAGTTTCACAATCACCAACATGCCTTGTCACCAGACCCACTGCCCAGGTGAGTCCAGTTAACAACCTGGGATGCTTCCCAGAACAGCACAGCTGAGGAGGGACCTTAGGTGCAACTAATAACACCAAAAAGAAAAACATGAAACTGGTGACCACCGAGGGGAAGAAAGATGTGCTCAGGGTCAGCCAATCAGTGAGAGAGGCAAGACCAGAACCTAGTACTGGCTCATGGTCCGGTACTCTTTCTGGTACAACTCTGCATCCTTCAGAGCCTGTGTGACTTGGGCTGTGCAATCCCAGCATCTGGTGCATGGGGGGGGGGGGGGGGCACCCAGTCAATGTGGGTGAAAAGATGCAGGAAATCACGTCCAGCATCCCATAGTGACTAGGCTAGGAGTCACTTGGAGGCTGCGGGGGGCGGCGGGGGGGGAATATTCTGGCCCTCTCTTTTAGCTTTTCCCCTCACTGCCCTCCCCCCACCCCCCTGCAGAGAGATACACTCATACATTCATACATAGATATAAATGTACATAATATCCACCAGCCAGGTAGATCTGTTCTCTGCTTCCCCCTTCTGTGGGCCTCAGGCCCTTCCTATGGCTAAGCAATTTTGGACAGACAGCCCTTAAAGCACTTCATCGGACTTCCTGCCTGTCCTAGCTAGCTAGCAGAGGCTGATCCTAGGGCAAAAGCCAGACAGATTATAGGGGAGCATGAAGATAGCATTTCCAGGGCTCTGTTCAGACTGCCCAGATACAGGACCAGCGACATGATTTGCAGGGCCCTGCACAAAATGAAAATGTAGTGCTTCTCGTTCAAAACTTATCAAGAATTTCAAGACAACATCAGCAGAGCACAGGGCCTTCTAGGCCAGTCTTCATGGAAGGACAGGGTTAAGTATCAAGGGAGAGGAGAGAAGAGCCTTCCATCCTCTAAAGCTCTAGATTTTAGGGTAAAGTGAGCTGGGAGTTATGCTATTCATAATAGCAAAAAGGTGGAAACAACCCAAAGGTCCACCAACTGCTGCATAGAGAAACAATGGGTATATATCCATACCATAGAATATTATTCTGCCATAAAAAGGAACAAAGTCCTGGTAGGTGCTATAACATGGGTAAACCTTGAAAACATTATGCTAACTGAAAGAAGCCAGTCACAAAAGGCCACGTTTAAAAGGATTCCATTTGTATATGTCCAGAATAGACAAACCTCTAGAGACAGAAAGGAGACTGATTTGTGGTTGTCCAGAGCTGAGGGGGTAGGAGATGGGGGAGAGGGTTGAGGCTGATGGCTAAAGCCTACAGGTCTCTTTTGGGAGTGATGAAAATGTCCCCAAATTAATTGCGTGATGATTGCACAGCTCTGTGGTTATACTAAAAATCACCGAATTGTATATTTTAAGGGGATGAATTGTATGGTATATGATTAAATATCTATTAAATCTCAATGAAGGTGTTACCAAAGAGGAGGAGGAGGAGGAGGAGGAGGGGACTTAAATTTCTCCCTCTCTTTCTCTCTCTCAGCCAATCTTATTGAGGGAAGCCCCTCCCTCTCGTCGGTGAAGGTTTTCGGACAACCCTGCATCAGCCTGGTCCTCTTCTCCAGCTGCCCGAGTGTGTGTGTGTGAACGAGGGTGGGGAGGACAGCGTCTTGCTTCCTCTCCAGTTGATGTGACTCTAGGAGGCAGCCACGTGCAATAAAAGAAAATATGCACAATCCTGTAGTGAGTCCTGCGTCCGAATCCTAGCACTGTCACGTTCCATCTGTGGGACCTTGAGCAAGTCAGGGCACCTCTCTGAGCCTCTTTTTCCTCTGCCCAGCGCTGGAGATCGTGTGCCTCACTCAGTGAGAGCTCTAGAAACAGCAGCAAAACCAGGATTTGATCCGGGCTGAGCCACCAGCGTGAGGCGCGCCCCCCTGCAGGAAGCATCCAGTGGGCGCGGAGGGCCTCCCGGACGCTTCGGAAGCCAAGGACTGGAGCGGTAGCCCTCAGAGTCGTCCCCCACCCCCAACCCCGGGCCCGGAAGGAAGCCAGGGCAGCGGAGGGGCCCCGCGGCCAGAGCGGGGAGCCGGGTTGAGGGCCGGGAGCCGGGCCGCAGCCGCCGCTGCTCATCCATCAGCCGGACGAAGAGCAGAGGCGCGCTCTCGGCCCTCTGTTTGCTTTCTCGCCAATTATTGCCGCGCCGCAGCCCCTTTGTTGATACAGTAGTCCGAAAAAGTGCTAATGTTCATTTATCAGGGGGCCCGCCGGGGACTCCCACGAGTTGCGATTCTTCCCAAAATATAAACATGGGGCGAGCGTCCCAGACAGAAACCCCCATCTGTTTCCCCGGCGCGGGCGGAGAGCAAGGCGTTGTTGAAGATAAAGCCGCGGATAACGCCGCCTGTCTCCAATGGACGTCTCCCCGGCGCATTAATGACATTCCCGGTGATAGTTCCAGCTTATCTTTCAATTAATCATATATACCTTTTGCGGCCGGCCCTGCTGATTGCAGGAAAGGGGGGCCGGCTTGGGCCGTGCCGATCGCTTTTTCAATTAATAATATTTTATGCGCGCAGAATGCGCTCAAGTCATCTGGAATTTGGCTCATCTTAAAGCCCCAACTCTTTAAAAGGCGAGGAAACAGATGGATAGATTTTTCGATCTCTCCTCTCTGCCTCCTTCTCTCTCTCTCTCTCTCTCTCTCTCTCTCTCTCTCTCTCTCTCTGCTTCTCTCTAGGCTGAAAGCTGTTTGTTTGTCCTGCTAGTTTGGCCAAAGTGCGGCTTAGAGAGGCGGCCAGGTTGGGTCAGCCGCCCTTGGGAAGGAAGACGTGTCCCTAGTGAGTCTGGAGAATCAAGTTTCCTACCTCCCCACCCCCAACCACTGTAACTTCTATTTAAAGAAAACAAAAAGTTTTAGTCACTCAGAAAGTGAGGACTGCAAAGAAAAGTTAGCAATTGCTCTTGGACATTTCTCTGTGGAGACCAGCATGGGTCGCCCAGTTTCCATTTTGCTGGTATTTATCCCTTTTTTTTTTTTTTCTTTGCTGGATTTCCTCTCTCTGGTAACGCTAAGGTCTGTTTTAGAGCCGAGGGAAACTACAATTGGATTCACTGAGGGTATAGGGAGTGGAGAAGCCACTGATTTCGTCCAAATAGGGAAGGTTTTCTTTCCTCCCCTTTTCATGACACCTGACCCACAGGTCTATCTGTCAGCCCTGGGAACCATACCCGAAAATAGGTGATAAATCTTAACTGCCTTGATTTGCAAAGGAAATGCCAAGATGTTTTTTTTTCTTCCTGCAGAACTATCTCTTAAACACACGCGCGCACACACATACACACACACACACACACACACACACACAGAAAAAAAAAAAAACTAAAAACAGGGATCCCGGATGCAGCCTCGATGTCCCCCATTAAACGGTAATATTTCAGGCGCTGGCTCACACTAATCTTTCAAACTGTCATCGCAAACCGCCCGACCAGCCTATTCACTTAACAGCGCTCCCAGGACCCTCGCTTGGAGCTCTTTTGAATGAGACATTTAATTGAATCGGATGTGGTTCGTTTGCCAGACGTCACCGCCTAGGCGATAGGCATCCTTCCCCACTCCCCCCCTGCCAAAATCTTCAAAGGCGAGGTAGGCCCCCAAACTAGGTTAGTTGAGGACGATAACCAAAAGCGTTGCGCAGAAGGGCAGAAGAGAGGCCACTGGTCTGCAGGTCCCTCAAGGAAGAACCCGAGTTGGGGCCTTGGGAGATGGGTGAATGCCAAGGGTTTCTGAGGCTTGAGAGCACCTCCCCCCACCACCACCCTGCCCTCCACACATTTGAAAAAGGTATCTCTCTGCAGACCCAATTAAAGATTCCAGAAATGCACGTCGACCCTGGCTGGAAAATTCGAAGATAGATTTCCACCGCGAAGGCCTGGGCCTGGTACTGGCACCTGGCTCCTGGAAGTCGGGTCCGAGAGCTGCGAGACCACGGGAGAGCCTCGCGGGGGTCCACTCTCCTTCGCCCTAACCCGAAGGCCACAGGTCCTGGGAGGGCGGGTTTGACGCCCCCCCCCCCCCCCGTAAAGATACCAATGTTAGGCCTGTGCTTAATCCGATCTCGCCTTCCCCGAGGCGCTGCCATACGGCTCACCGCCCCCGCTTGAGCACCCAAAGGTCCGTGTCCCGGACATACACCATCTTGTCCCTCTTGTTACCAAACTTGTGCGTTGCCTCGGTGCTTCGAGTGTGAATTCGGGAGTCTCGGCTATATGCCATGTCCTTGGCTTGCCTTTGCCCCTGCGCACCACTCTTCTACTCCAAGCACTTCTACCCCAGTCCCCAAACACGTACTTTGCTAAAAGCTGAGCCTTCCAAGTCTCCATTCTTACCAAGTCCCCGCACCACGCCCGCACCTTCCTGGCATAAGTCTGGGTTATGCCTTGTGAAAATCGATGCGGTTCTCCTAACAAGCACCACCAACTCGAGATAAAGTTAAGGCAGCGACCTTAACCTGGGGGCCATTCTGCCTGCCTGGATCTTGAAACTGTACACAAAACAGAGCGCCTCTCTGCAGTATTCTGGGGGTGAGGGGATAGCCCAAGCTTTCATCAGATCTCCCAAGAAACTAGGATGAGGTGGACCAGCACAGGGTCTGGCCGGGTAGGTAACTTGCACTCCTGAAACATTGATAGATTTGTCGGATGGAGATCACTTCTTAACTGACCCTGGAGCTAAAAATTAACACCCCGTGTGCCCAGCCCTTCCCCCATGCTCCTGGCCCCGCTGCCGCTGCCGTGGGATGCCCTCCTGGGAGCCAAAGCCAGCACAGAGATGTCTGAGAAATCCCTTCCGCGATGGGTTCCGGGGATCCCTGCCTGCCTGCCTGAGAACTAAACCTGGGCTGGAGCCTGAGGTGCTGGGGCTGATGAGGCCTAGAGGCCTTGTTGCTAGGCAGGAAGGACAGGGGAAAGTAGTAGGCAGGAATAGTGGGCTCCAGGAAAGGAGAAACTAGGTGGTTGGGGAGCTGGGTCGCCCTAGAAGACAGTTCTCTTCTGGGAAGCTGAGCTGACCGCTGGGATTCTGGATTTGTTTCATTATTAAGGGGATGGTCATCTCTGAGAGGTGGCTGATAGTGACTGACGCCCCCTGCAGTTGTGTGTGTATATAACCTGCACTACTACCATAGAAGGTGGCCACCCACAACCCCACAACTGCCCAGCGTTCCTAGGGTATGGGGCACTACTGGGGCATGACCGCCCTGTAAGTCAAGCCAAACAGAACCCCCAAATTACCCAGAATCTCCCCCTCCTGCCATTACCCCAGAGCAAACTTTCTCCCCGGTGCTTCTCTTCTTATACAAAGTCTTCCCTTGCATAAAAAAGTCTTTAAGACTCCTGGAAGTGACTCCTCCCCACCTCCCCCAGCTCCCCACCCAATCCTTCACTCCTGCATTCCGTTTTCGGTGCCAAGGAACATTTCTTCAACCCCCAGATCCACCCAACCTGGCCCAGACTCCATATCTAGAGAAGAATTAGGTCCTTTCTTGTATATGCGCCTCAGTGGGGGTTTCAGGCTAGTACCGTGGAGAAATCTCAGGCTACAGGAGCAATAGGAGAGCCTTCCAAATGCTTCGCGGCCCCTTTAAAAAGCTGAACAGGATTTTTTTTTTTTTTTTTTTTTTTTTTTAGCCCTATGACTATATTAGGTGACACGAAACTGCTCATCGCTCCTGTCATCGGGGCCCCCGGCCCAATGGCAGCCTGAGTCCCCCTCCTCTGGCCTGGTCCCGCCTCTCCTGCCCCTTGTGCTCCGCACTACCTGCCGCCTGGCCACAACCCGAGCAGGGAGGCGGGTGCGCGGGCGGGTGGCGGGCACCATGCAGGGAGGCTGCCAAAGGCCGTGGGCAGCGCTGCTCTCTGCCGCCCACCTGGCGCTGTGAGACGCGCGCTGCCACCATGTTCCCCAGCCCTGCGCTCACGCCCACGCCGTTCTCGGTCAAAGACATCCTGAACCTGGAGCAGCAGCAGCGCAGTCTGGCTGCCGGGGAGCTCTCCGCGCGCCTGGAGGCCACCCTGGCGCCCGCCTCCTGCATGCTGGCCGCCTTCAAGCCCGAGGCCTACGCGGGGCCGGAGGCCGCGGCGCCCGCCCTCCCGGAGCTGCGCGCCGAGCTGGGCCCCGCGCCCTCGCCCGCCAAGTGTGCGCCTGCCTTCCCGGGAGCCCCCGCCTTCTATCCGCGTGCCTATGGCGACCCCGACCCTGCCAAGGATCCTCGAGCAGATAAGAAAGGTGAGAAGGAAACACAAGACCTGCTCCCTCCTGGGGTCGCTTTTGTGTCCCCAGCCGCCGCCGAGAAACTCTGGCCTGGGTGGAGGAGACGCGAGTGCTTGGGCAGAGGGCCGAACGCAGGGGGTTCTGAGCCTGAGAGACAAGGTCGTCGCCGGGGCCCCTGAGCCCCGCATCCAATCGGAGGTTTAAAAGAAATGCTGGATTGAGATGATCAGAAACAAGAGACAAAAGAAATATATATATATATATATATATATATATATATATATATTTTTTTTTTTTTTTTTTTTTTTTTTTTTTATTTTGGCCTAACAAAGCCGCAGGAGGCAGCAGCCTCACTCAACGAAGTTAGCTATCAGTTTGTGGCACACAGAACAGAGAAAGAGATATTCTGTGTTAGGATTGTTGTCGTTTTTTAAATCTCTTTTGGATTTTTAAAGGTCTTTTCAGAATCTGCCAAAACCACCTAAACGCAAGTTAAAATTCTGCACAACAGACATACTTTTGCTGCTCACAACTGGAGAAAGGTCCAGGACCTTCTATAGCCCACCGGTAACCCGGGTTTGTGGAGGTTTTCCTCCTTTGTGCCAGGACAGTGGAATCTTTGGGAACAAAGGCCTTGAGTTTAAAATGAGATACTGCCGGACCCTCAAGAATCTGATTAGCAGCTTTATTTTTCTGGCACAAATTCCCCAGGCGACCAGGGCCCAGGGGTTCTCTTCTGGAAAAAGTTAGGAAATGCCGCGCGGGTAAAGTCGCGAGGCAATGGAGGAGATGACTGAGGAAGGTGGCCGCATCGCTCCGAATGCCATCCCAGGATCGGGGAGAGGGGAGAGGCTGGCCCTGCCGCAGAAAGGGAAACGCTGGGGAGACTTTGTTCCAACACAGGGTCAGGGCGAATCCGAGGTGGCAGGGGGCGCCGGGCGAAGGGCCGCCATGAACCGAGAAGGGATCTTTCTGGCCTAGAGAGGTTTGTCTAGGAGCAAAGGGAAGGCCCGGAGACAGCCGCTGGCGGGTCAATTCCATTGACCGCTACCAATTCGACTCCAACTCGAGTAGGCGGGCCGGGCAGGTTCCGAGGCTGCCTGCCCACCCGCGGTTTCTTGGGCGCCGGACAAGCCCCGTGGCGGCTTCGACCAGCAAACCAACACCTTTTCCCCTTCAGTTTCTTCGGGGTTCTGTAATTTTGAGACAGTGTGACCGATCCTGGGGTGAGGCCTTGGTTCCCTTCACTCAAATTCTCAAGCCAGAGTAGCCTTAATCTAATTCGCCCCAGGGCATCACCCGGTTTTATTTTCTTTGCAGCCTGAAATCTTAAGTCACAGTCTGTCTCCCTCACTAGAATGTGAATCCCCCCCGAGGACAAGGACCTCTGGTGTTTTGCTCTCCAGTGCCGAGAGCCATGCCTGGCATATAGTAAGCGTTCAACAAATGCTAACTGGGGGTCGGAAAGCGAGCTGTCGGTGGCGCCCAGTGCACGCGGCAGAGGAGACGCAGCCAAGCTGGGCGCTCCAGACAGGTCGGGGGTGGCACCCGCTAGGGCTAATTACCTCGCAGGCGCATCGCGGATCGGGCCGCTCCGACCTGACCCGGCGTCCTTCTGCCCCTTTGTTTCCCCGCAGAACTGTGCTCGCTGCAGAAGGCGGTGGAGCTGGAGAAGCCGGAGGCCGACGGCTCCGAACGACCCAGGGCGCGGCGGCGGAGGAAGCCGCGCGTGCTCTTCTCACAGGCGCAGGTCTACGAGCTGGAGCGGCGCTTCAAGCAGCAGCGGTACCTGTCCGCGCCTGAGCGCGACCAGCTGGCCAGCGTGCTGAAGCTCACGTCCACGCAGGTCAAGATCTGGTTCCAGAACCGGCGCTACAAATGCAAGCGGCAGCGGCAGGACCAGACTCTGGAGCTGGTGGGGCTGCCCCCGCCGCCGCCGCCGCCGGCCCGCAGGATCGCGGTGCCAGTGCTGGTGCGCGATGGCAAGCCGTGCCTAGGGGACTCGGCGCCCTACGCGCCGGCTTACGGCGTGGGCCTCAACGCCTACGGCTATAACGCCTACCCCGCCTACCCGGGTTACGGTAGCGCGGCCTGCAACCCTGGCTACAGCTGCGCCGCTGCTTACCCGGCCGGGCCGCCCCCGGCGCAGTCGGCCACGGCCGCCACCAACAACAACTTCGTGAACTTCAGCGTCGGGGACTTGAACGCGGTGCAGAGCCCCGGGATTCCGCAGGGCAACTCGGGAGTGTCCACGCTGCACGGTATCCGAGCCTGGTAGGGAAGGGCCCTACCTGGGGCGCCCCGACCGATCCCATCTCTAAAGAGGGACAAGGACTCTCGGGGGAGGGAGGACCCCCTGACGTGTCTCCGAGTCCCTTGGATTTCACGTTCACTCCCGCAGGGGCCTAGGAGCTTTTTCGGCCCTATGCCCCTTTGTCCCCATGCTCGGGAGAGTTTGTGGCCGCGTTTACAGAGCTTGCGGCGAACGATCCCGCAACCTGGTGCCTCAGCCGTCATCCCCTGAGTGCCCTCCAAACGGCCACGGGCACCCCCAACCGGCTGAACACGGGCCAGTTGGGACTGGGAGCCCGGGTGCACCTTTCTTAGAGCCTGGGCCCGGCGCCCGGGCCCTTGCTGCCTTGCCGCCGCCCACCCACCCGTATTTATGTTTTTACCTGTTGCTGTAAGAAATGAGAATTCCCTTCTCATTAAAGAGAGTGCGCTGATCCGCATGTGTGCTTCTTTCGGCTTTCGAGAAACTGACTTTTGAAGGGATTTTTAAAAATATTTATTTATGTTTGAGAGACAAGGCGCGCGTGCCCGCAGAGGAGGGGCAGAGAGAGACGGGGCGGGTCGGGGGGGGGGGGGGCAGAGGATCCGAAGGGGGCTCCGCGCTGACTCCAGAGAGTCCGCGGCCGTGGGCTTCCAACCGTGAGATCATGACCTGAGCAAAGTCCGAGGCTCAACCGACTGAGCTACCCGCCCCGCCCCCCAAACTGAATTTTAGAGCTTTAGAGCGTGCGTCCCGTCTGGTTTAGAGTTGCAGGTATAGGCATTCACTGAGCAAATTGATGATGATGATGATGATGATGATGATGATAATAATAATAAACAACTCATGCTGGGTCCTTTGTTAGATACTTCCTGGCATCGTCTGGTGTAATCTTCAATAACGCCCAAAAAGGAGGTCCGGTTTTAAAGTTGGGCAGCTCCTTGAGAGGTCTAATGACTTGCCTGTGAGTAAACAGCCAGTTGTGGTAGAGGTTCTACTCCAGGTCTCACTTCACAGAGGGCCCTCGCCAGAACTCCCAAACTTACCTCCTTGAACCCTACCAGTCCGGCACAACTGAGGGGCTGGGCATTAAATGGAGAGCAAAAGGACCTGGGTCCTAGGCAGTTGGAGCACACCATAATTCATCCTGCTTGAAAGAACACCTTAGTCCATTTTACAGTCCCGTTTCTAGATGGGAAAACCTAGAATCGAAAAGCGCTTGTCAAGCTTCCCTGAACTCCCCAGCCCCGCCAGGAAGAGGGCCTGTGACCCGTGGCGCCAGCCTCACCAGCTGGTAGGCTCCACGGAGAGGTGTCCTGTCCACCTCGCTCACTCCAGCTGTGGCTATGCCACAAGAATTCACAGGGTCAGGGAACCTCCCACCCAAACCCCACTGCCGTCCTCTCTTCTCCGCATTTAACGAATTTTGCTATGTCGTGACCTGTGAATGCTACCGGCCAGGTTTTACAGATGAGAAACAGGCTCGGGGAAATTAAGCTAAAAACCTGCTCACTGTGAGACTTGTTCGCTGCACACCTTGGTTTCTTTGTCTGTAAAATGTGGATGACAAGAATACCTTGCTCTGAGCCCAGCTCCTACCAGTGCGTCTCTTCTGATTCCAGCCTCCAGGGTTGGAGGAACTAACTGCGCTTCTTAAAGGGGATGAAAGGGCAGGGGGCGGGGAGGAGTCCGAGCTTTGAGTTCTAGAGGAATATAGGTTTTTCTGAGATTTCCCCCCAGGAATCGCTGGGCTGGCCTCGTGGGGCTTAAGGCATTTGGCGTAGAACTCCTGGTCGCAGCCAAAATATTGCTTGCAGCCTTCAGGGACCCAACGCGACTCATGTGCCCTAGCACCGGGAAGAGTCGCCACGCCAAGCCAACCAGGAGCCCTCCTGCTGACGTGCTGGGGCCCATGCAGCACTGCCAATGCCTGTCCTGTCATCTCTTTGGGTAAGTGTTGCCCTCAGACCTGCCACACCCCGCCAGTGGAAGACGGGAAGATGCCAAGAGGTTCCAAAAGCTACTGCTTTCTGGGAGCCGTGCGAGGTGCTGAGCTGGATGCCACGGGGAGCACACAATCCATCATCGCAGGGTTCTGCGCTTGGCTTTGTGAAGAAGGGGAAACGGCTGAGCTCAGGGCTTGGCTTTGGGCCCCCGGATTTATTCCCTCTGCTCTAAGGTCCAAGCCAGGCTGGCCAGTGCCACGGGGAGGAGGATGTGTTCAGTTCAGTCCCAGCATTCCTTGCTCTGGGCCTATGACTCTGCTTTGTGCCTTTACCCCCAGTGTGTTGGGCGCTCCCTATCCCTCTCAGTGATGCGTGCCTTGGTCCCATCTCATAGAGGGGCACACTGAGGCTCCGCCAGGCCACCAGACCAGCTCTGAAGCCTGATGGCACTCTCCTACCATGCATACCCGGCTCACAGGCGGCCTAACTCACACACCCACGAAAATTCTTCTATCTGGAATTCACGCATGTTTGAGCTCTTAATCAGATCAGCGTATTTGCCCACAACCTCCTGGGGTCCTACACATTCATTGGCCTTTTTCATCTTACACAGGTCTACGGTAACATTAGAGAGAATATTTCTTTCAGTTAACATTATACAGTGAGGATTTTTCTTTTTTAAAATTAATTAGTTTAAGTAAACTCTACCCCAACCTGGGGTTTGAACTCACCACGGTAGATCAAAAGTCCATGTTCTGCGGACTGAGCCAGCTAGGCACCCCTCGTGGGGATTTTTCTATGATGACTCTCTCTGTCCTGTCCCTCCAGGGACCAGCTGAGTGACTGCAATGTCTGTCACAAACGGATAACAATACCTGGCTGGCATTGGGCTTGTCAATTGCCGGGACTCCCGACTAAATTAATGCTTTATAGGAGTTCTCTAATCCATCTTAATTTGCAAGCGATGAAACTGAGGGCCTGAGGTTACGGTAATGGTCAAGGTCATACATTTCCCCAGCGTGGAGCTGGGAAACCCATCAGGCTTGTACTGAGTGGCAGCGGGGGTTCCATGGTGAAGAAACACGAGCCTGCCACGTTAGGTGGCTCTCTTCCAGAAAGGTGCAGCGGGACCCTGCTTCTGGCCAAGGCACAGAGCCGACCCCACTCTCTCACCAGGAAGATGAAGAGTCTCAGGCTTCATATTCAGGCTCATTATGCGGTAAACTGTAGTGCGTGGAGCTCAGGGAAGCGCCCGCCGAGGGTGTCGGATCCGGAAGCCAGGGGGCGGGGACCCGCAGGGTCAGAAGTCCTAAACGCCCGCATTTACATAGCGATCCCTTCCCAAATTAAATCCGTAGCGTTTTGCTTTTCAAGTATTACACAAACGACGCGCGCAGCGAGAAAATTGAACCAGGACAGAAAATTAAGAAACACATGAGAAGTGCGGGCCACCTCCGAGGTGGCAAAGTGCTCAGGGATTGGGGTGGCGCAGGCAGGTTCCGCATTCCGGAACACCAGGGGAAGCACACGGGGGACTAGTTATATTTAATAATTTTTTAAAAAATCAAAGAAGGACGCCCCGGTTAAAAAAACAATGAGAGAGGGGGCACCTGGGTGGCTCAGTCGGTTAAACGTTGTACTTCGGCTCAGGTCATGATCTCACCGTTCGCGGGTTTGAGCCCCACGTCGCGCTGTGTGCTGACAGCTCAGAGCGTGGAACCTGCTTCGGATTCTGTGTCTCCCTCGCTCTCTGCCCCTCCCCCGCTCACGCTGTCTCTTTCAAATATAAATAAATATTTTAAAAAGTTAAAGCAAACAAAACAATGAGAGCTACAAGGTGATATAGGAAAAGAGCTGGCTTCCGGGGCTCGGATGGAGTGGTAACCACAGAGCCACAGAGCCACAGAGCGGCGCCGCCCCGGCGCAGGCTGGCAGAGGAGACGCGCGGCTGGGGTCTCACTCGGAAAGAGAGGCCAGACTACCCCGCCCTTCCCAGTGAAGCCACACTCTGCCCGGAGGTCCTCTCGCCTCCTTGCGTTATTCCCAGCTAACAGATAAAGCTTTTGCCAAATCAGAATAGCTCCTGTTTTCTTATTTTGTACAGACACCTCTTAAATCAACACCATGTTGTGTATCTGAATACCTGTCTTGAAAAGGAGGCACAGAACCCGCAGGGATCGCTGCAGACCCCGGACCCTGGCAACAGCCAGGAGCCCTACCCCGCCCCTTGCCTCCTCTGGGACGTCTTTCAAACTCAGGACTCAGGCTCAAGGCCCTGTATGGGAGGCGCAGTCCCAGGTCTTGCCTACTTGCCCCTCACACTGGGCTCCTGGAAAAGGGGGCCCGTGGCTTGGGTTTCATTTATTTATCACAGTTGGCACAATACCACCTGCCAGGCACTGTCCTGAGCTCTTTACAAAATGGACCCATCTAATCCTCTTTCACACGTCTGAGTTCTTCTGCTGAGGAAATAGATGAAAAATCATTCTTAGGTTCAGAGAGGAGGAGTAACTCACCCAAGGTCACACAGCTGGTCAGTGCCAGAGCTTGGTTAAAAAACAAAACAAAACAAAACAAAACAAAACAAAAACTTAGGGAGGCTGGTTCTGAAACCTGAGTGCACAGCATCCACCCACCCCCAGTTCAAAGAGTGGGCAACAAGGGGGCGCCTAGGCGGCTCAGTCCGTGAAACCTCCGACTTTGGCTCAGGTCATGATCTCGCGGTTTGGGAGTTCATTTGAGCCCTGCATCAGGCTCTCTGCTGCCAGTGCAGAGCTGCTTAGGCTCCTGTCTGCCTCTCTCTCTGCCTCTCCCCCTCTCGTGCACGCTGTCTCTCAAAAGTAGATAAACATTTTTTCAAAAAGAGAGGGGAACAAGAAATGTTTGTCAACTGATTAAAGAGTACAGTAATAATATTAGCTAATGATTCTTTGAAGGCTTTTATATACCAGGCATAACATGCCTATGAAATGGGTGCAATTCGTCTTCACTTGGGGCAGGAGAGGAAAAGAGCACAGAGAGATGTGACCCACCCAAGATCTCCTAGTGAGGGAGGCATTGCAACTGGGATTCCAGGCCCCTCGCCCCACTCAGCGGCATCTCAGGAGACTTTACTGCAGAACAGGGTGGAAAATGAGCACCCCTCACAGCCTGGTCACCCAGAGCCACCACAGGCTCCTTACCCTGCTGCAACCCACAGCTGCATGGGATAACAATACATATTATTGCCTAACATCTGTTCGTGCTTGCTTTGTGCCAGGCCTAGGACTAAGTGCTAACCCCGCAAATCTCATTCTGTTATTTCCCAAGGAGGAAACTGAAACCCAAAGAAGTTAAGGACACTGCCTCTCTAAGGCCACTCTGCTAGTGTGGACTGGGGGGAGCCCGTGCTTGAATCAGAAGCCTGTAGAAGCCTGGCTCTTTAAACCATTCTCAGCAGTTGTCCGACTTGCCAGAGGACACAACCTGCTGGAGGCTACAACAAACCCAAACCCCTGCCTGCCCTGACTCCCTTGAATTGGACTCCCAGGGACAGAGCCTGGAAAACCGAATTTGTAACCAGGTGATTCTCATCATCTGGCAAGTTGCAGAACTGCAGCTCACAGAGACCCCCACACCCTCCAGGGTCTGGTTCTGGAGGACCTGGGAGAAACTGGAGTCAGATTTCCCCTCTCTAGGTCCTGCTCTTTCATCCCAGGGTCTCCGTGTGTCTGCTGTGATACAGTGGTTGTGCACCAGCCAGGCAGTGTCGGGAATCCTGGGAGCAGGGAGGAGGGCAGAAAGAGGTAGAACCGAGGGGGTTGAGGTTGGGAGAGGTACTCTGGGGCACACTTGTCTTGGCCCAGACCACAAAGCCACTCCTGTGGGCTATACAACCCAGTGCCTGCCAGTACTGCATAGGAGAGAAGAGAAATTTGGGGGGATTATTCAGAGACAGTCCATCCGTTCCTCCAGGCTCTAAGCTCCACCCTGGGGTCCCACAGGAAGGGGAGTAGAGGGAAACCAGCCTCAAGAGGGATTTATAGTGTGCCAGGCTTTCCACTGGCCCTCTGTCTGTGTGAGGCCATCAAAACCCCACAATTAATTGGTCATCATGGGCTTCATTTTACCGATGTAGAAAGTGAGGCTTTAAAAGGTTTTGTCAGTTGCCCTGTTCCAACAGTTAGGAAGTAGTCAAGTTGAGTTCTAACACCAAACCCTCTTCTTTCCAATACACCCCGCCCCCCAATTATCCTCACCCCACCCAGATTCCAGTTTACAGAAATCTCGATTGAAGCATTGACTCGCATTGGCTCCAACTGGTTTCCTCTATCCCCAACTTTTTAGGAGAGGTCTTTTTTTTTTTTTTTTAAAGCTGCTATATAGAAAGGAGTTCTTATTTGCAATGAATGCAACAGTTATCATTCATTATTGTTCTTCTGGAGCCCTCCATAAATCCCCATGCAATTTCAACAATAGGAAATATATCTTGCTAATGACCTTAGTTTAGCTCTCTCCTTACAAATTGAAAAGAATAGGGGCACCTGGATGGTTCAGTAGGTTAAGCGTCTGACCTCAGCTCAGGTCATGATCTCATGGTTCGTGAGTTTGAGCCCCATGTCGGGCTCTGTGCCGACAGCTCAGAGCCTGGTGCCTGTTTCAGATTCTGTGTCTTCCTCTCTCTCTCTGCCTTTCCCCCCACTTGTGCTCTGTCTCTCAAAAATAAATAAATAAACATTTTTAAAAATTAAAAAAAAAACAACTTAAAAAGAATAGTTTCCCCTTTCTCCAACTCCAGGCAAATATGACTCTCAGTTATCATCATGTTTGTCCTCACTGGTGGTTATTTGACTTACTTCCATGATCTAGAGTTCCTAGCCACCTAGATAAGGATCCAAGAGCCATTTGGAAAGATTTGAGGTTTAGAACATGTCAATAAAGAAATGATGGTTTAAAAGGTCCCTAAGTAATCCCAGTCAAAATGGTAGTAGTGCGTATGTGTATAATGCAGCTTGACAAGCTGATTAGAAAATTCACATGGAACTGCAAAGAAAAGCCAAGATGCTCTTCAATAAGGAATAAGGAAAACAAGGGGGGGAGGTTCTTTCCCCATCAGTTAAAATGGTAGTTAACCCCGTGTGGTTTTGGCACAAGGGCAGACAAATGAACCAATGGAACAGAACAGGGCACCTAGAATCATATCTATACATGTATGATCCATAATGCAGTAATGGATCATGTGGATTTTTTTTTTTTACATTTATTTATTTTTGAGAGACAAAGCACAAGTGTGGGAGGAGCAGAGAGAAAGAGACACAGAATCCAAAGCAGGCTCCAGGCTCCGAGCTGTCAGCACAGATCCCGACATGGGGCTCGGGCTCACAAACCAGGAGATCATGACCTGAGCCAAAGTTGGAGGCTTAACCAACTGAGCCATCCAGGCGCCCCCACAGTTACTTTTTTTTTTTAAGTTTTTATTTATTTATTTTGAGAGACAGACTACAAGCAGGGGAGGGGCAGAGAGAGAGGAAGAATCCCAAGCAAGATCCACGTGCTATCAGTGCAGAGCTCAACACGGGGCTCGAACTCATGAACTGTGAGATTATGACCTGAGCCAAAATCAAGGGTCGGACACTCAACCGACTGAGCCACCCAGGTGCCCCCATAACACAATTATTTTTGCAGATCGGTGGGGAAAGGGTGGACTTTCCTAGAAGAGAGTGCTTCGTGAGACAAAAAACAAATGAAATTAGACTCCTACCTCACACCATTCATGAAAACTAAATCAAGATTAATGAAACCTATATAACACTTAGAAGGCAACGTAGGAAAAAATTTTGTGACCTTCTGGTAGGAAAAGGTTACTTAAATATAACACCAAAACACATAAACTTAAAGGAAAAGATTGTCTCCATTAGATATTGGCAATGCACATAGCCAACAGAACATGAGTATGCAGAATATATAATGAAATCCTAACACGATTCCTCAACACCACACTCCAGGCCTCTTTGGCTTCCTTGCTGTTTGTCACACAAACATGGCATATACCCCTGCCTCAGGGCCATTACATTGGCTGTTCTCTTTGTCTGGAATGACGTTCTCTCAGATATTTGTCTGGCTAATGCCTCATCTGTTTTAAGTTTTTACTCCAATGTCCTTATCATAAGGCTGACCCTGACTACTCTATTTAAAATTGCACACACATTCCCCTCCCTCCCACACACACATCCTCCTGGCAGTCCCTATTTTTTTTCCTTTAACCCTTGTCACCTTTTAATGTGCTTTTTTGTTTAGTGATGTATCCCAAGCATATAGAAGAGTACTTGGCACTTGTAGATGGTTAATAAAATGTGATGAATGAATAAATGAAGACAAATTATTCAAAAGGGAAGAGTGGACAAGTGAAATTAACAGGAATTTCATGGAGAAGGAAGTACAACTGTCCTCAAAATATATAAATACAATTAATCTATTCATTAATTAGAAAAACAAAAAGTCATGATGAGGTACTATAATTCACCCGCCAGACTGGCAAAAATTAGCCATTAGTAGCAGAAATTGGGAAAATAAGCATCATTGGGAACTATTCCTCTGAAAGAGGCATTACCAAGTAGAAAGCCTTTAGAAGACAGTTTGGCACAACTTAGTAAAGCTGAATAAGAGCCTCCCCTAGATCCAGCAATTCTATTTCTAGGCACATATCTCAGGGGTGTTCTTATATATGTGCACCCAGAGACATATGTAATTATGTGGTTAAGTTCAAAATAGCTTTGTGTGTAACAGTATGGACTAGAAACAACCCAAATGCCTATTAGCAGTTGGATGGAAGAATCACATAGTGGAATATTATACACCAGTGAAAATGTAGGTACCACAGCCACACTTGTCAACATGAATCAATCTCAGAGATGAATCAGTGCTTAAAGAAGCAAGACACCAAAGAATACAGACAATGAGATTCCATTTACGTAATGGTGAAAATGGGCAAAACAAAATGACGTATTAGTTAGGATGTGCACCTAGATGTCAAAACTATAAAGAAAAGCAAGTGAATGATGAACTCAAAATTCAAAGAGTGGTTGCCTCAGGGGGAGAGAGAGAGAGAAATGCAACTGGGGGGAGCTTTCAGTGGGGACTTGTGGGGTATGGCCATGGCCTATTTCCTGGTGTGGGTGATGAGTACTCAGCTCATTTCATCCTTCTTTAAACTATACATATATATGCTCTTTATTTTTATTTTATTATTATTTAACTTTCCAATATGATTTACAGTGAAGTGCATAAATCTTACATGGTCAACTAAATTTTGCAAATTATAACACTCTTTTGTGTACGTATGTAAAATGCTATATTTCACAATTTTAAAATACATGCCCAGAATCAATCATAATGTCCTCAATTTAGGGACTTAGCCTTAGAATAAGGAGGCTCTGCCCAAGACATATTTCAAAGTGAAAGAAAGCAAGATAAAAACTGTTTCCAGGAGGGTCTCAGGTATGTAAAAAAAAATAGTGTATACTTATTATTTTATATTATATGCTATTATAAATATTCTTTATATTGTCTAATGATCAACATTTTCCAGCTGTCAAATGTTATTTAGCCTGCTGTGCACTGAGCCCTTTCAAGCCATATGCCCATTCGGGCCCGCTGACAATTCTGTGAAATTAACCCAGGTACTGTTTCAACTGAGGACAGAGAGGCGAAGTGAATCAACTGAGGACAGAGGCGAAGTGAATCGAGTCACTCAGCTACAGGCTGCTACCCTCCCCCCTCCCTCACAACAAACCAGGGCGGGGGAGGGGGGGGGTGAAGTGGGAAGTAAATACGCCGACACAACACGTGCCTGGCCGGTGGTAATCTTAAATTTTATACGAGGAAGGCTTCCTTAGGACTTCAAATCACTCAAGCCTAGGTTGCAGTAGGATTAAATGGAAAGTGCAATTCATATATCAAGTTTTTTTTTTAATTAAAAAAATGCTTTTTATTTAATTTTGAGAGAGAGAGAGAGAGAGAGAGAGAGAACAAGCAGGGGAGGGGCAGAGGGAGAGGGAGACACAGAATCTGAAGCAGGCTCCAGGCTCTGACCTTCAGCACAGAGCCCGACGCAGGGCTTGAACTCACAAACTGTGAGATCATAACCTGAGCCGAAGTCAGGCACTTAACCAACTAAGCCACCCAGGTGCCTCCATATTTCAAGTTTTGCACCTAAAGGGAAATGATTATTTTTGGTATTATACTACTTCAAAAGCACAGGATTCAATTTATATACAACGTAAGATACAAACTCTGATTTCTTTACATTCGAAGTCTGCTATAATGAGCATCAGAAACAAAATCAAAGTTTAAAAATATAAATACGTAGGGGCACCTGGGTGGCTCAGTATGTTGCGTATCCAACTCTTGACCTCAGCTCCGGTCTTGATCTCAGGGCTTGAGTTCAAGCCCCACGTTGGGCTCCATGCTGGGTGTGAAGCCAACTTAAAAAAAAAAAAAAATAGAGACAGCAGTAGGTGGAGGCCCTCTTGGTGAACCAAGAGGCCTGGTAACTATGAGCTAGAGATCACAGCCAGACAGAGAGAAAGGAGTGCATTAGCCTTCCTAGAAATGATGGTGCGTTTGCTCATTGTCTCCACTGCTACAGTGGAAGTTCCATAAGGGTAGGGGTTTGGGATTCTCAAGGTCTGGGACAGTTCCTGGCATAATGTAGACTAAATATTGACCACGAAGTGCTTTTACATTCATCCTCAGTCTCTCAAACTTGACCATCATGCTGAGATGTTTCTGAGATATCAGAAACACAACACCCAAGCCCATGCCCTGGGGATTCCAATTCAGCCCAACTTCCAGGATGAGGCCCCAGAAACCAGGCTGATCCCAGAGTTTGGGCAACACGGCTGTGGTCTGTGCTGGAACCTGAAGAATATCTGGGGTATGAGTCTTACTTCCAAGGACTTCAGCCTTGATATTCCCAGAGTCAAGAGAGTCCAGCCTTGGAGATGTCCAAGGCTGTCCAGCCTTGTCCAAGTCTAAAGTCCAAGATGTCCAGCCTTGACCAGTCTAAAAGAAAGTCTTTAAGAGGAAGGGAGAAGTGTCTGTGTTTCAAAAGAGTTTGTTTAAAAGAATCAAAAAGCACCACAACACTGTATCAGGGTCATTATCCAAATCACTTGGCCTAGGTTTCATAAGAAATCAAAAGTCCTCAGAAAATAAAAAATAATGACTAACAAATTGACAACTTTAAAAAGTAGGCCTCATTTAAACAGCATTTTCACATCTACATACACACTCTAGAGAAATTCTTGCAAATGTGTACCTGGAGAACCATTGCCATTAGATCAAAGTCCCCCAAGCATCCCCCAGTAGCAGTGTGTCAGCACCAGTGCAACTCCATAAGGCCACTCAATTATAAAATGAAACAATAAATCCCACAAAACATGTAGGATTTCAATTTTAAAATGAGCAAGGGACTTGTATAGACATTTCTCCAAAGAAGACATATAAATGGCCAATAAACACATGAAAAGATGCTCCAATATCATTAATCATTAAGGAAATGTAAATCAAAATCACAACGAGACACCATTTTGCACCCATTAAGGTGGCTACTATCAAAAGAACAGAAAATAACACGTGTCGGTAAGGAGGTGGAGAAACGTGGCCATGTAAAATGGCGCAGCACCTGTGGAAAACGGTACGGCAATTCCTCAAAACTGAAACATGGAATATCCATTTGGTCCAGCAATTCTACATCAAGATATACACCCAAAAGAGGTAAAAGGAGAGACTCAAACAGACATTTGCACACTAATGTTTACAGCAGCATTATTCACAATAGCTAGGAGAAGCAATCCCAGTGTTCATCAGTGAATGAATGAATAAATGTGCTATATATACATATAATGAAATATAATTAAGCCTTAAAAAGGAAGGGAATTCGATACGTGCTACAACATGAGTGAACCTTGGAGACCTTATGCGATGTGAAATAAGCCAGACACAAAAGAACAGATATTGTATGGTTCCACTCATAGGAGGACCTAGAGTAGTGAGATTTATAGAGGTAGAAAGTACAATGGTGGTTGCCATGGGGCTGGGGGGAGGAGGAATGGGAAATTTAATGGATACAGCATTTAATGGATACAGAGTTTTAGTGTGGGAAAACTAAAATGGCATATTAATAAAGTGTTCACCGTAATATCATTTTCAAGACAAAAAAATTGGAAACAACCTAAATATCCACCAATAAGCAACAAAATAAATGGTACATCCATGCAGTGAAACAGTATGTACTTATAATACAAAGAGTAAGGTGCTTCACTAACTGATAATGGAGCCAACTCCAAAAATTATTTTAAAAAGCAAGGTGACAAATGGGTAAAGAAGATGTGGTTTATATATACAATGGAATACTACCTGGCAATGAGAAAGAATGAAATCTGGCCATTTGCAGCAACGTGGATGGAATTGGAGGGTATTATGCTAAGTGAAATAAGTCAGTCAGAGAAAGATACCATATGTTTTCACTCATATGTGTATCTTGAGAAACTTAACAGAAGACCATGGGGGAGGGGAATGGGGGAAATAAAAGTTACAGGGAGGGAGGGAGGCAAACCATAAGAGACCCTTGGATACTGAGAACAAACTGAGGGTTGATGGGGGTTGGGGGAGAGGGGAAAGTGGGTGATGGGCATTGAGGAGGGCACTTGTTGGGATGAGCACTGGGTGTTGTGTGGGAACCAATTTGACAATAAATTATATTTTAAAAATAATTTAAAAATAATAAAAATAATTAAAAGCTAATAAAACCCTGATATTGCACGAGTAAAAGATAAAAAATTAAAATAAATAAAAAAGCAAGGTGCAGACCAGTGAGTCTAAAATCTGCCACTTATGTAAAGGGGGCAAAAAGAAAAAAAAAGAGTCTCATGTATTTGCTTGTTTATGCATCAGGTATCTGTGCAAGGATGCAGTTCGTCACCAGATATCCTTTTGGGCTTTGTAAAATTTTTCTAAACATTTAAAAAATGATTCGATATAACATTCAGACAGAAGGAGGCATAAAACACGTATGTGCTATTTTACTTACTGTAGTAAAGCAATACCCATGTAACTGCCACCCAAGTCGAGAAATATAATGTAGTTGGGAAAATCTACAATTAATCAAAACCTCCACCCTCCTTCTGGAGCTTAACACACTTCAGCTCCATTTCACCGCTCCTCATGTATAAATTACTATTATCTGGTATTAGGGTTCTAGCCCCTCCTTTTTCTTAACCCACGTCTTACATTCAATGTCTGCTTATACTTGCCCACGTATTTACATCTTTCTTTGCTTTTTCTCTTGTCTTCTATCTCAAACCCCATATGAGCTTATTGTAATTTTTAAATGAATTAATACGTATTTTTAAGAATTATAACTCTTTAAAAAAAATTTTTTTAACATTTATTTATTTTTGAGACAGAGAGAGACAGAGCATGAACGGGGGAGGGTCACAGAGAGAGGGAGACACAGAATCTGAAACAGGCTCCAGGCTCTGAGCTGTCAGCACAGAGCACGACGCGGGGCTCGAACCCACAGACCGTGAGATCATGACCTGAGCCGAAGTCGGACGCTTAACCGACCGAGCCACCCAGGTGCCCCAAGAATTATCACTCTTAGTTTCTAATATGATAAACATCAATAAATACAACCAACAAACTAAAGCTCTTTGGGGTCCTCAATAATTTTTAAGAAGTGTAAAGTGTTCCTGGGAACAAAATGTTTGAGAATTTTGGATTCTAGTGGATTTTTGCTTTTTAACAAATCACTCCTTGATATTCTCTCTGTGTGTGAGGAATTGGGTTCACCCTGCCAGGTCTTTATCTTCCTGTTTCCTTGGGTATAAGTGGAACAGCACTTTCCTCAGCTTTCAGAAAGCTGGCAACACTTTTTCTTTTTTTTTCTTTTCTTTTCTTTTCTTTTCTTCTTTTTCTTTTCCTTTCTTCCTTTCTTTTTTTTTCCTTTTCTTTATTGATTGTTGTGCAACCATCACTATTATTATACTGAGATCTTTAATGATGATATTTTGCCACAGTGCTTCAAGATCTTTTTTTATTCTGGCAACTGCTACATTAATACAAAATGTTTCTTGATTATGTGTTTTAGTAGGGTTTTTCTTTTTTTAAATATTTTTATTTATTTAAAAAAATTTTTTAACGTTATTTCAATCCAAGCTAGTTAACATATAGTTAATAAAGATTTCAGGAGAATTTAGCGATTCATCACTTACCTATAACACCCAGTGCTCATCCCAATTGCCCTCCTTAATGCCCATCACCCACTTAGCCTACCCCTGACCCAACATCCCACCAGCAACCCTTAGTCTGTTCTCTGTATTTAAGAGTTTCTTGTGGTTTGCCTCCCTCTCTTTTGATCTTAGTTTTTCTTCCCTTCCCCTATGTCCATCTGTTTTGTTTCTTAAATTCCACATATGTGTGAAATCATGATATTTGTCTTTCTCTGACTGGCTAATCTCGTTTAGCATAATACACTCTAGTTCCATCCACATTGTTGCAAATGGCAAAATTTCATTCTTTTTGATTGCCAAGTACTTTTCCATTGTATATATGTACCACATCTTCTTTTTTTTTAATTTTTTAAATGTTTATTTATCTTTGAGAGACAGAGAGAGACAGAGTACAAGTGGGGGAGAGGTAGAGAGACAGAGAGGGACACAGAATCCGAAGCAGGCTGCAGGCTCCGAGCTGTCAGCACAGAGCCCGATGCAGGGTTCAAACTCACGAACTGTGAGATCATGACCTGAACCGCATTCAGATGCTTAACCGACTGAGCCACCCAGGTGCCTCTACCACATCTTCTTTATCATTTCGTCAGTCGATAGACATTTGGGCTCTTTCCATAATTTGGCTATTGGTGATAGCACCGCTATAAACATTGGGGTGCGTGTGCCCCTTCGAATCAGCATTTTTGTATCCTTTGGATAAATACCTAGCAGTGTAATTTCTGGGTTGTAGGGAATAGGGTTTTCAAGTTACAACTATAGAAGGCATACGTTTCACAATGACAGCCGCATTTTGAGGGTTTTAAATTTCTGTAGTATCTTTTACCTTTTACCTGCAGTTACAAGAAATGAAATGGTATTGGCTTAAGGTTTTGTGGTAGCACATGGTAGGAGCTGATTCTGGCTAAACAAGCCCAAAAGAGGCCTTCACTGAACAGTTCTTAGAGGAGCTCATCAAATCCAAGAAGGGGGACCCTAACAACAAGGTCCAGGAGGTGTAGAACCAGTGCATCCTGAAGGCCCACCCGGAGGAGGAGTTCACAGCACAGCCCTCTTTAGAGGGTGTTGTTAAAAAGCCACCGGGCCCCAATGGCTGCAGCCTGGGAAGCTCCATCCGTGGTCAGGTACTGAGGAGAGCAGCCGGAGGCTTTCTATCCCTGGAGCCATCAACTGGGCCAGAGGGAAATCAGGGCCCGCCCTGGGCACTGCAACTGTTCCCAGAGAAGGGGGCATCATGAGCCAGTTGGCCTTGTCAACCAGCACCTACCACTAAGTGGAGCATGGAATCCTCAAGTGGGCCCTGGGGTGGCCAAGGAAAAGCTGGGAGGGACATCACTCTTTCTGCAAATAGGAAAGTGCTAAACTCCAGAACACTGACAACACCAAATGCTGGTGAGGATGTGAAGCAACAGGAACTCTCATTCATTGCTGGTGGGAATGCACAATGGTCCAGCCGCTTGGGAGCAGTGTAGCAGTGTCTTAAAAAATGAAGCATACTCATGATACCAGCAATCGTGCCCTTGGTATTTACCCAAAGAAGTGGAAAATTTATGTCCACATAGAAACCTGCATACAGGTATTTATAGCAACTTTATTCCTAATTGCCAAAACCTGGAAGCAACCAAGATGTCCTTCAATGTGTGAATGGATAAATAAACTGTGGTGCATCCAGACAATGGGATGTTATTCATTCCTAAAAAGAAATAAACTATCGAGCCACAGAAAGACACGGAAGGACCTTGGATGCATATAACTAAGGGAAAGAAGCCAATCAGAAAAGGCTAAACACTACATGATTCCAACTCTATGACCTTCTGGAAAAGGCAAAGCCATGGAGACAGTAAAAAGATCAGTGGTTGCCAGGGGTTGGGGGAGGAGGGGTGATTAGGAGGAGCCCAAGGGATTTGTAGGGCAGTGACACTATTCCGTATGATGCTGACACGTGTCATCGTACATTTGTCCAAACCCATAGAATGTGCCACACAAAGAATGAACCCTAGGGTAGACTATGGACTTGGGTGATAATGACTTGTCAGTGTCAGCTCATCAGCCATAATGAGTGTTCCACGCTGCTGTGGTATCTTGATAGTGGGAGAAGCTCCACATGTGTGTAGGGGCAGGGGATATTTGGGAACTCTCTGTACCTTCTACTCAATTTTGCTGTGAACTTAAAACTGCCCTAAAACACAAACTTGTTGTTTTTAAAAAGTATTCCTTACTATAAAATTAACACATTTCATTGCAGCAAATTTAGAAAATGCAGAGGTAAAATTCACCCATGATGCCACTCAGAGAACCAGGCAACATCATCTTTCCCTTTCAATGATTTGTCGTTTCGTAGAACCTCTAGACACTGTTTTAAAACTCGAGCCTGCGTGACGCCAAGTTGCCCTGGAGAACGTGGCACCAGCCAAAGGTGTTACTGAATGTGAATGCGGTTTCATCTTTGCCCACCTGACAAGCAGCAAATGGCATTTTCGTGTTTTCCACTCCTCCTTCCAGCAGATAGAGGCATCCCCTGACCTGATTCTTGGGAGCGCCTTCGCGCTGCTCCAGGCGAGCCGGTCAAAGCCTAACCCAACCCCGCCCTGGATCCAAACCTGAGCCCTACCACCCTCTGCCCCACTGGCATGCTCTAGCCACAATTTCTGTGTTTTATTACCCCACCTTCTGTTTTGATAACTACCGTGATCCACATCACACATTCTGCCTCAGTTATTTCCTCTCTGCTCCCCGGGGGGCTGCCTTGCCTGAACTCGGTGCCTGTGGTCCCCACATGCTGGACGGGAGCCCTCTCCTAATTCATTCCACCCGTGCTGGGTCCACACCAGGTGATGGGTTGGGGGGCTCTCTGCCTCTTCACAAGCTCCCTCGAGGCATCTATTGTTTCCTTTTCATTAAAAAAATTTTTTTTTCTTGGTGCAATTGTGAATGGGATCAGTTTCTTTATTCATCTTTCTGTTGCTTCATTATTAGTGTATAAGAATGCAACTGATTTCTGTACATTGATTTTGTGTCCTGTGACTTTGCTGAATTCATGTATCAGTTCTAGCAGACTTTTGGTGGAGTCTATCGGGTTTTCCATGTATAGTATCATGTCATCTGCAAAAAGTGAAAGCTTGACTTCATCTTTGCCAATTTTGATGCCTTTGATTTCCTTTTGTTGTCTGATTGCTGATGCTAGAACTTCCAACACCATGTTAAACAACAGCAGTGAGAGTGGACATCCCTGTCGTGTTCCTGATCTTAGGGGGAAAGCTCTCATTTTTCCCCATTGAGGATGATATTAGCTGTGGGCTTTTCATAAATGACTTTTGTGATGTTTAAGTGTGTTCATTCTATCCCGACTTTCTCAAGGGTTTTTATTAAGAAATAATGCTGAATTTTGTCAAATGCTTTTTCTGCATTGATTGACAGGATCATATGGTTCTTTTCTTTTCTTTTCTTTTCTTTTCTTTTCTTTTCTTTTCGTTTCTTTTCTTGTATTAATGTGATGTATCACATTGATTGATTTGCAAATGTTGAACCAGCCCTGCAGCCCAGGAATGAATCCCACTTGATCATGGTGAAAATTGCACCTGCACTCTTCTCGAAGCTAGAACAAGCAATCCTAAAATTTGTATGGAACCACAAAAGACCCCAAATAGCCAAAGTAATATTGAAGAAGACCAAAGAGGGAGGCATCACAATCCCAGACGTTAGCCTCTGTTACAAAGCTATAATCATCAACACAGCATGGTATTGGCACAAAAACAGACACATAGACCAATGGAATAGAATAGAGACTCCAGAATTGGACCCACAAAAGTATGGCCAACTAATCTTTGACAAAGCAGGAAAGAATATACAATGGAAAAGAGACAGTCTCTTTAACAAATAGTGCTAGGAGAACTGGACAGCAACATGCAGAAGAATTAAACTAGACCACTTTCTTACACCACTCACAAAAATAAACTCCAAATGGATAAAGGACCTGAATGTGAGACAGGAAACCATCAAAACCCTAGAGAAGAAAGCAGGAAAAAACCTCTCTGCCCTCAGCCGCAGCAATTTCTTACTTGACACATCTCCAAAGGCAAGGGAATTAAAAGCAAAGATGAACTATTGGGACCTCATGAAGATAAAAAGCTTCTGCACTGCAAAGGAAACAATCAACAAAACTAAAAGGCAACTGACAGAATGGGAAAAGTATTTGCAAATGACATATCAGACAAAGGGTTAGTATCCACAATCTATAAAGACCTCACCAAACTCTACACCCAAAAAACAAATAATCCAGTGAAGAAATGGACAGAAAACATGAATAGACACTTCTCTAAAGAAGACATCCAGATGGCCAACAGGCACATGAAAAGATGCTCAACATCACTCCTCATCAGGGAAATACAAATCAAAACCACACTGAGATACCACCTCACGCCAGAGTGGCTAAAATGAACAAATCAGGAGACTATACATGCTAGAGAGGATGTGGAGAAACGGGAAACCTCTTGCACTGTTGGTGGGAATGCAAACTGGTGCAGCCACTCTGGAAAACAGTGTGGAGTTTTTAATTTTTAAAAAATTAAAAATAGATCTATCCTATGACCCAGCAATAGCACTGCTAGGAATTTACCCAAGGGATACAGGAGTGCTGATGCATAGGGGCACTTGTACCCCAATGTTTATAGCAGCACTTTCAACAATAGCCAGATTATGGAAAGAGCCTAAGTGTCTACCAACTGATGAATGGATAAAGAAGATGTGGTTTATATACACAATGGAATACTACGTGGCAATGAGAAAGAATGAAATATGGCCTTTTGGAGCAACGTGGATGGAACTGGAGAGTGTTATGCTAAGTGAAATAAGTCATACAGAGAAAGACAGATACCATGTGTTTTCACTCTTATGTGGATCCTGAGAAACTTAACAGAAGACCATGGGGGAGGGTAAAGGGGAAAAAAAAGTTAGAGAGGGAGAGAGCCAAGCCATAAGAGACTCTTAAAAACTGAGAATAAACTGAGGGTTGATGGGGGGTGGGAGGGAGGGGGAGGGTGGGTGATGGGCATTGAGGAGGGCACCTGTTGGGATGAGCACTGGGTGTTGTATGGAAACCAATTTGACAATAAATTTCACATTAAAAAAAATTTTTTTAAGTAATCTCAATACCCAATGTGGGGCTTGAACTCAAGACTCCAAGATCAAGAGTCACATGCTCTTCTGACTGAGCCAGCCAGGTGCACCATGTTTTTTTTTGTTGTTGTTTGTTTGTTTGTTTGTTTAATTGTGGTAAACTATACATAATAAAATTTTACCATTTTAACCATTTTTAAGTGTACAACTCAATGGCACTAAGCACACCTACAATGTCATACAACGATGCATTTTTAGAACTTTTCATCATCAGAAACAGGAACTCTGAACCCATTGAGTAATCACTCCCCACTCATACTTACCCCAGCCCCTGGTCGTTTCTATTCTACATTCTGTCTCTATGAATTTGCCTCCTCTACATACCTTAAATAAGTGGAAACATATGGTATTTGTCTTTTTGTGGCTGGTTTATTTCACTTAGCATAAGGTTTGCCAGGTTCATCCATGTTGTAACTTGTTTCAGAATTTCGTTCCTTTCTATGATTGAATAGGATCCCACTGCATGGATACGCGACATTTTGTTTACTCACTCGTGTGTGGATGGCCGCTTGGGTTGATTCCGCTCTTTGACTATTTTGAATAATATAGCCATGAACAGGAGTATACAGGTACCTGTTTGAGCCCCTGGCTTTCAATTCCTTTGGGTCTATACCTAGGAGTGGGATTGTTGGATCATATGGTGATTCTATATTTAACTCTTTGAGGATGTCATCACCATTTTACAGATAAGAAAACAAAGTCTCAGAAAGGTGGGAAGGCTGGCTCTACTCTGGAGTATGCGTAACCCAGGCCTGTCTCACTCTGAAACCCATGTTGTGTCCAACACTCTGTTGCCTCAGAGGTGAGATGTGGACAGATCTGGGGGCAGACATCCGAAGGCCCAGCTGGGGGGCCCTCTAAACTATATCTCACATCTGTTCGCTGTTTCCATTTCCATTTCCACGGCCCTGGGCCAAGCAACTACCTGGTCCCACTGGGATTCTAGCCACAGGCTCCATTATCCCTGCTCCCCTCTGCCTGCCTCTAGCCAACGGAATCCTGCAAAGACACAAATCAGATGGAATCACATCACTCCCCTAATTAAAGGTCTTCAATGACTTCTCCTTAAATTTAGGGCAGAATTCTTGGGCCTGCTGCTCCAGCCCCTATCTGTTTCTCCTGTTTTCCCTAGCCCATCCCCTTCTTGCATGAGGTATACCAATCTGCAGTCTGTCTCCTGAACCAGAGAAGCCCCTTCCTGCCTCAGGACCCTTGCCATGCTATTCTCTCTGCCATCAGCACCTTCCACATACCATTGTCTGACTGGCCCCTTCTCAACCTTCTGGTCTCCTGTTTAAGGATTAAGACTCCTCAGAGAGGCTTCTCTGGCCACCATATCCAGAAGAGTCCCTCCCCACCCTTCCAACTTCTTTTTCATATCTCCTATTTTGGCAGTCCATGATTCCAGAAGAGACCCTTCTCAGCCAAGAATGGGCATCCGTCCTTCAAGTCCAGCTCATGCAAAACAGGGGCCTAAACATGCACAAAGTCACCTGGGCTACCAGCCACCATGGAGGAGGGCAGCTCCTGCCTCAGTCTGGCTCGGATTCCGTGCCCCTCCCTGCCCCTCCAAGCCAATTGGTTGTCTCAGAGGAGGAGGTTTCTGAAGTCCATTCTGACCTGGTCTCACCCCGTTTATACTCTTCAGGGCTCCCGTTGCCCTCAAGGACAATCAGGCACGTGAAGCTGCCAGGGCTTGCCTCTCTCCTTTCCCAGCCTCAGCCTGCGTCCTCTCACCCAGGCCCTAGACACGGCAACTTCAGAGGGTCTGCAATGTGCAAGTCCTTATACTGAGGCACAGGGAAGCAGACGTATCATTAAGGACCTGACCAGCCTAACACAAGTGTCCTACCTGCCTAGACCCATCCCCTGGTCCCCAACAAGGCCACTGGTAATCCTGCTAGTATCTTTGTGGGTTGCTTGACCAGCATTCTGATGAGATGGTGCAAATAAAATGCAAATCAAGAGCAAAATGAAAAGGTAACTCTTGCAAAAGATGCAGGAGGTCATGAAGTTGAGGACCTTGGCATCAGAGAACCTCATGGACACCAGCTCAGTCCTGGACAATTGGGGGCTGGGAGGGAAGGAGAGCAAACAACTATCAACAAAGAGAGACAGGGGGCGCCTGGGTGGCTCGGTTGGTTAAGCCTCTGACTTCAGCTCAGGTCATGATCTCACGGTTCATGAGTTCGAGCCCCGTGTCGGGCTTTGTGCTGACAGCTCAGAGCCTGGAGCCTGCTTTGGATTCTGTCTCCCTCTCTGTCTGCCCCTCCCCTACTCACACTCTGTCTCTCTCTCTCTGAAAAATAAATAAACATTAAAAAAAATTTTTTTAATTAAAAAAAAGAAACACAAAGACAGGAAAATGCTGAGAGGGTCAGCTCCAAATGGGAGCAATTCAATACACCGGAGGGCAAAGACAGGCACTGGGGAAACCCGCCCAAGTTGTGGCCCGTGCTCTGAAGTCAAATGCAAAGTGAAGGATGTGGCGAACTTGGCCAGAATAAGTCCATCTTTCCCCAAATCAACATCTGATTCCATTTGGGTTTGCTGTAAGAATTAAAACAACTGTCAATATAACAACTTTTGTTGACTATTAGATGAATTTATTTTCCTCATTTTTCATTTCTTCAAGACAAAGTCCCAAACTAATCTTTTTTTTTTTTTTTCTTTCAGAATTTGTTTTCAGTTTGGACTCCATTTATGTTAAATAGCCCTTTTTCTAGCATGAGTCTTCCTTCAAGAGTGATCACCCCACCCCAACCCACCCCCCTGTTCTCATGGCATGAAAAACAGTACTTTCTCTTATATACACTTTCACTCTTATGTTTGAAGTTCCTCCTTTCTACCTGGTAAACTCCCACTCATCCATCAAGGTCCATGTCATGTGGCCCACCCTTTCCGAGAAGCATTCCCTACTGTTACGCAGATTTTGTAACGTGGTGGCTACTGTTGGAAATCTGATGCATCTCTATGCTCACAGTGCTTAATATAGAACACACTACTTAGTAGGTGCTCACATATGAGGAAGGAAGGAAGGAAGGAAGGAAGGAAGGAAGGAAGGAAGGAAGGACACCTGCAGACTCATAATCTCCTGCACTTGTTTTCTGTAACAGAGCATTTATTCATCTTGTTGCAATTCTGTCTTGCTGCTAAATCACGGGCCCTCTAGGGAAAAGAGGTTCACCCTGTACAGAGCCTTCATCCCTGAAAGCGTGTCATAAATGTGTACTGCCTGAATGAAAGTGGATTCATCAATTCTGACTTTCAACATAAAGAAATCCACTTCTGCTGATGGAATAAGAAATAGGACTGTCTGCATTTTACTCATCACCTTTTCCAATTTCCCTCCTCTGCTCCTCTCTGGCACCATTGAAATTCTTCCAGTACATATTTATTAAACATGTGGAAGGCACTAGGGAACTCAACAGTGAGCAATATCTCTGCCATCACGAACCTTTGGTTCTGGTGAGAAGGCTGACAATAAACGAACAAATACATGTATAGAGAGAGTCATCTGAGATTGTAGTACTGAGAAAAAATTCGGCTGGGTGATGTGACAGAGGGTGCTTTGGATGGGTGAAATAGGGTAAGGGACGGAGAGAGGTGTTTTAAGCATTGTGGTCTGGTAAGGCCACACGTTGGAAGTAACATTTTAGTTATGTTCTGAGTTTTTAGATGGAGCGGCCAGGGAAGAATCTGGAGAAGAGAGTTCAAGGCAGAGGGAGCAGCTTGTGCAAAGGCCCTGAGGTGGGAATTACTTTGGCATGTTTGAGAAACAAGCTGGTCGGAGCTTAGTGAGCACTTAGATGGTTGGCTCAGTGGATGGGTGGAGGAATATGATGTGGGGTTGGAGAAGTCAGCCTGGTGGACATGGGGCAGATTGGCCATAAGTCTCCACTGCTCTGTATGGTATTTATGTCTGTACATGAATTTCCCTGACCCTTGACTTTGGGCTTGCCCAGGGGAGTTGTTTTGATGAATGAGATGTTAACAGATAGGACACTGGCAGAGGTTTGACATATGCTTTCATGGTGGGGCTTACTATCTTGGGCTTCTGCCAGCCCACTGGTCCAAGGAGGATAAGAGACACCTGGAGCAGGCCTGGACCTAACCTAGAGCCTGGGCCAAGCCCACCCAACCTCAGTCAAACTACAGCCGACCCAAAGATGTTGGAAAAAACCTGACGGTTTTAAGCCACTGGATTGGTGGGAAGGGATTGTTTCACAGCATTATTTTGGGTATAGTTAACTCACATGAAGCCACTGTAGGAAGCTGGGATTTTATTTCAAGGGGCATGAGAAGCCAGCTGGATGAATGCTGCCTTAGATGGCCCTTAGCTCCAGTGTCTCTACGACAGATGTGGCAGTCACGAGGCTGGTTCACACACACTATCTTCCTGAGGGGCACATAACATGATTGCATTTCCCCACCACCTTAAAGTTAGCACGGCCATGTCACTTGTGAGCAGAAGTGATATTAACATGTCAATTCCAGATGAAAGCTTTAAGGGCCAGAACACTAGTCCATCTTTCATTTTTCCTCTGCCAGGGCAACTAGTAAATCTCTCTAATTCCACCCACTTCTCTCCACTTCCACGGCTTCCAACCTGGTCCAGACTATCATTCCTTCTCGCCTGCATGATCACAGTAGCCTCCCAACCAGTCTCCTCTTTTCCATTCCTGCCCCCTGTGTTAGACAGCATAACAGTCTCCCACAATGATGTCAATGACGTTTATGGCCTAATCTCCAGAACTTGTGAAAATGTTACCTTATAAGGAAAAAAAAAAAAATCCTTTGCAGGTATGATTAGGTTCAGGGTCTTGAAATGGGCGGACTGGCACCCAACTGTGTGGCCCACTGTCATCCCAAGGGTCCTTACAAGAGGCAGGAGGCTTGGAGTCAAAGAAGGAAATGTGACAATCATGGCGGAGGTTGTGGTGAACGCACCTGGGGGAGGATGAAGGCAGGAAGCCTCCAGAAACCAGCAAA
This sequence comes from Panthera onca, assembly GCF_046562875.1. NCBI lineage: Eukaryota > Metazoa > Chordata > Mammalia > Carnivora > Felidae > Panthera > Panthera onca. The sequence continues at coordinate 62,996,170 of NC_138339.1, read as the reverse complement.
GGCAAGGAAAAGGCTCCCTAGAGCCTCTGGAAGGAACACAGCCCTCCTGCCACCTTGATTTGAGAGCTTCCAACTTCCAGGACTGTAAGATAATAAATCTGTATTGTTTGAAGCCGCTGAGTTTGTGATAATAGAAAACAAATCCACTTCCCTAGAGTCTCGTCTCCACACGGCAGAAGTTGGAGGCTGTCACTTCCCTGCACGAGACCCTCCACGGATTCCCCGTTGCCTGTAGGGGATCCCGAACTCCTTGTCTGGGCAACGAGGCCTGTCCACCTCTCCAGCAGCATCACTCGCTCCTGCAGGTGGCTTTCTCCGAGAGGGCCTTCCCGAGCCCTAGACTAAATTGAGTGCTTCTGTGTCCTCTATTTTAACGCCCCTTATGACATCGGTTCCACACATTTGCAGATGCATTGCTTTGTTGTTGTCCCTTCTAGACCATCAGCACCATGGAGGGCAGGGACTATGCAATCACTGTCAGTACTCACTGAGCAATTACGAAGCATCAGGCTGCACTTGCAACATCACATTTAATCCTCAGAGTAACCCCGTAGACAGATTCCATCATTACCTTCCTGTTACGGACAAGGCCCGGAGTCTTAGTGAACAGAACATGGAGAGTAAGGGGCTGAGCCAGGACTGAACTCAGGACTCAGGCAGGCTTGGCCCAGAGCCCATTCTTTTATCCTCCGGACTCTACTGCTCCGTTTGGTTCACCCTGCCTGGAACACAGTAACTGCTCAGTAAATACATGGCAAACGGATGGATGCTCCCTGGAGGTGTGGCGCCTGGGCTGAGAACGGCGTGCCCTTATTGAAAGAGCGGCAGAGAGCACAGCTGCATTGTTTAAAATAAAACACACAAGACGACGAGACCAAATTGTTCGGGGCCATCGATGGCCTCACTGCCCATCTGTTCCCTGTGCCACCCTGTCCCCATTAAGCGTAAAGCTCAAGGAACTGTTAGAACAGAAACCTAGCCCCTCCTTAACAGTGTTTATAGATGAGGAGAGAGCCACCCGGCCTCCCGGGAGAATGATGGCTTTTAAACCTGACAGTGTTTCCCCACAAGGAAATGAACTGTTTGGTCCTGCAGGAATCATCTTCAAAGCCAGAGAACCTGGTTTAAGCACGGCATTTAGAAGAAGCTAATCATGCCCCTGACTCCCGCCAACCAGATGGCTGGGCCGCCTTCCCCTTGTGGAAGCGGGGGCCTGCTTCACACAGCTGTCCAAGCTGCGGGCTGAAATCAAGATGCTGGAATCCAGCCTCTGCTCTTTCATCCACAGCCTCTGGGACCTGCGGTCCGGAGTCAAGTGTGGGGTGAGCCGCAGGGCCTGCGGCAGGCGAGGCCTCGCAAGCAATTAGCTCCCGTGCCCAGACACTTGCTCCTTTTTATGTTCCTAATCTCTTTACCAGAAACACTCTGGGTTTTGTTCTGAGCTGGGCTAGGAGCATCGCCCTCCTCAGATGGCACTGGAAAGTCAGGTGTTTTCAATGCCAAAGCCGTCAGGCCAAGCTTTGTGGCCTCGGAGCACAGACAGACGGGGGTTAGAGGGCCAGAAGGGAAGAGAGACTACAGAGCACAACAGTGGGGGAACACCAGAAGCCAAGGGGTAGAAACCAGAACATTCTATCAGATGAAGAAAAGTCCTTGGACCTGTCAAATGTTGTTGATGTTTGGGAGGCAACCTGATGGGGTACCAGAAAGGGGTGGGGGGTGGCTATGGGGAGACACTTCTGTTAATGGAGAGAAAATGCTTTCCCCTGCATTCTGATATTAGGAACCTGGACCCAAATGTCTGTCTGTCACTAACACTGATCATCTCTGGTGAGATTATGTGTGTCTGTTTTCTTCCTTCTTTCTGAATTTTTGGAATGATCATGCATTTCCTTGAAAAACTGAAAAAACACTTTTTATGTTGAAAAACAAAACAAAGTCTGGCTGACCCTGCGAGGGTCCTCAGAACAGCCCTAGCAAGTGCTCAACACTTGGTGAACGTTCTTTCCTTGAGGGCCACAGCCAGCTCCTGAGCCAGGGGGACCCCTACTCCAGCCCTGCCTCTCAGAGCTGTTTGTGGAGTAACGGCCTGCCTGTCACAACTGTCCCAAAAACAGCCAGACACCGAGCTTAGAGTCCAGGCCAGCCCTTGGCATTTAGCCTTTCTTATCCTCCAATGAGGACAAAAAGACTGAGCAGGCGGGCTTGTGAGCAGTAAGTAGCCCGATGTGTGTGCAAACACTGAGCCAGTATCTAGCAAACACAAGACAACCAAAGGTAATGAAAGATGGCTGGCTGAACTGGAAACCGCCAGCGCAGCCAGCCCCAGCCCTCACGCCTCACCTTCTCCGTTTCTCCCATGGCCACTCACCCTGGCGCTCGGGTGCTTATTTACTTTACATGTTCCCTAAGTTCGCTTTAAGTGACTCACTGCTTTTACTTGCCTAATCCTCAACAATACCTGTGAAACCACAGCTTTGATATGCCAGTTCCATTTCCCAAAGGTACGTGAAAGTCAGTACAAAATTACTGACAACTAAAATGTTTTCTGTGCACCATCTAAAACTGCCTTTCATGGGGGCACCTGGGTGGCTCAGTTGGTTAAACGTCTGTCTTCGGCTCAGGTCACGATCTCAAGGTTTGTGAGTTCGAGCCCCACATTGGGCTCTTGCTGTCAGCACACAGCCCACTTCAGAGCCTCTGTCCCCCCCCCCTTCCCTTCCCCTCAAAAATAAATAAACGCATCAAAAAATACAATGAAATTGTCTTTCATGGCCCCAGGGTCCTGTGCCCCACATTGTGGGAACCACACCGTGGGAAATGCTGCCCTACCCACACCGAGCTCCTGTGAAGCGTCCAAACTGGGTTGCTGATGTTCTAGGTGGGCTGCAGCACATCAGGGATGAGGCTCCTGAGAGAGGTTGCTCTCTGCGGGGCCAGCACCCCCCACCCCGCACCCACCTTCCCAAGCCCCCACCGCAGAGCCAGCCGGAGGGCCTCCCAAAGCACAGCCAGATGCAAGCCAGGGAAGGGGGGGGCGGTCCACTTCCCCGCTGGCGGTGGCCTTGGGCTCTGGCCTGCCCTTCTCTGTGCCCACAGTCACCACCTTAGTCAGGCTCCATTGCCTTCTACCAGCCTGGGCCACCGACCCTGTCTCTCACTCTCCAATCCATTCTCCACACAAATCTCTCCCCACAACGTCCTCATTCGAAATTCCATCATGCTCTCCAGTCACTAGAGTTGTCGAGGTTGTAAACTGGAATGTTTTGCCCATGCAGGGTTCTCTCTCTCTCTCTCTTCTAAAATGAGCACAATGAATGTGATTTTCATGAATATTGATGTAACGCCTTTTTTTAAATTTTTTTTTAACATTTATTTATTTTTGAGACAGAGAGAGACAGAGCATGAACGGGGGAGGGGCAGAGAGAGAGGGAGACACAGAATCAGAAGCAGGCTCCAGGCTCTGAGCCATCAGCCCAGAGCCCAACGCGGGGCTCGAACTCACAGACCGCGAGATCGTGACCCGAGCCGAAGTCGGACGCTCAACCCACTGAGCCACCCAGGTGCCCCTTTAACGCCTTTAAAGATTATTCTAGGAGCTCAGAAAATAACTCCTTGGCAGTTCCTCCTTACCGTAACAGTGTAACAGCGACCCTGAAGACAGGCTCTGTGCTGCTCCAGACTATCTTCTCTTTGTCCCATGTCTCATGGCCCCAGGTGGCCTCATGTTACTGGCCTCGTGCTACCGTTTGGAGGTGCTGCAGAGCTGAACGACTGTCCATCCGACCAAGCTCTTCCCATGTGAGGTCTCTCAGCTGGCTGCTCTCTCAGGAGGCTCTGGGCTCCTCTCCTCTGCTACACAGATGGTGCCAAACTTTTTTTTAATGTTTATTTATTTTTGAGAGAGAGAGAGAGAGAGAGCGCACAAGCAGGGGAGGGAGAGAGAGAGGGGGAGACACAGAATCTGAAGCAGGCTCCAAGCTGTCAACTCAGAGCCCGACGTGGGGCTTGGACCCACGAACCGTGAGATCATGACCCGAGCCGAAATCGGATGCTTGACCGACTGAGCCACCCAGGCGCCTCCAAATGTTGTGAACTTTAACAATTCAGATTATTAAATTTGAAAAGTGGAGTTATCCGGCCACGGGAGCTCATGTTCCCACGTGGCAGCCACGAGGAGAGGCCAGGTGGCAGCTGCCCCTTGACTGAAGCATCTGCTCTCCAATTCACCACAGTCCCCACCACCCCCTATCGTTCCCCAACAAGGAGGCGGCACCAGCTATTTCTCTTACGGCGGCGTTGAGGACAGAGAAAGGTTTCTTATGTCCTTGTCTTGCAAAATTGGAAAAACTAAAGCTAAGCGACGAGGATCCTGTATTTCAAACAGGAAAGAAGGTATTTTTTGGTGAAAAGAAGCACCCAGTCTGCCTTCCTCATCTGCATGGCTTGCTTGGCCTCTATAAGTCGTCGAGTTTGTATCCGCTGCTCTGGGGAGAGAACTAAACCTCTCTGCAGGGTATAATGAAGTTAGGATAAAAGGCAGCTATAATAAGGCACCCCCAAACTAGAATGGCTTCAGCAAATTACAAGTTTATCTCTCTTTCATGCAAAGTTTGTTCCAACTTATGATTTGATGGTATTGGGAATCTGGGCTCTTTCTATCCTGTTCTGTAATTTGTTCTCAATACACAACAGCTACCTCATGGTCTGAGATGGCCCCACCATCCCAGCTGCATTCCAGCCAGGGGGATGAGGGAAAAGTAGAGAGGGGCACAATCTGAAAGTTTCACTTAGGACATTCACTTTTGTCCCGCTATCTGAAAATAGTTGCCTCGCCACACCTACCTAGCTGTGAGGGAGGTTGCCAAATGTAGGTAAGCTGATATCTATGTTCGTGCCTATCTAAAAATTGTTACAATACAAAGAGGAGGGAATGAGCAGTCTCTGTCATCTAATCGCCCTGCTCATCCCTCCAGCCTCATGTCCCACCTGTATGCCTAGAAATTTGCCCTCCCGTGATCCGTCACTCCCCTGTGCCCTTTGTGTACACCCTTCCCTCTGTCTGGAGTGCCCTCCCTAGACTGACTCCCTGGTAAGTCTTCCTCATTCTTCAAATCTAAGGCAAAGTATGCCTCCCCTATCACGCCTCTGCCACCTGCCCCAGCCAAGCTCAACATTTTCTCTCTTGGGTTCATTTTATAGTTTGTAGGAGCCGATGCCAGACTGCCTAGGCTGTGTTTCAGCCTCTGTACCTGCCCTCTCCTTCTTCCCTTCCTCCCTTCCCCTCCCCTCTGCCCAGGACTGGGTAAAATATACATCTGGTGAACTAGGTAGGCCATTGGAGCTCAGGGGCCATCTCTAAGGGTGTCTCATCTCAGGGTCTTGTCAACCTTACTGGATATCTGCAGAGTATCCTCACCCTGAATCTACAGGAAAGGCTCCTGAGGGCTATGGTCAGCTGGGGTTTCTCTCCAGATGGGCCTTGGCCGGCATAGGGATGTTCCCATCCCTAAATGGCATCCACCCCAACCCAGCCCAACAGTCCCCATCCTCTTATCTCCACTGAGCCCAGCACTGGGTGGGGGGACTGACCACATCCTACAGCCACAGGCAAGCAGGGCCCATGGGATGCATAAGGATCTGTTGTCTGGGGGAGGACACAGGGAGGTACAGGGAGGCCTTCTTCTGGAAAGGACCATGGGGTAGTAGCAAAAGCACTGGTTTTAGCACCCACTGACCTATGTTATTATCCTGTGATGCTCTAGCATCATGAAACAACCTCTTGATTTCCCTGACTGTCAAATGGGACTAATAAAGTCCCACGTGCCATGCTATTGGGAGTATAGAAATGGGATAATACAGGTTCTCAACAAACATCAGTTCCCTTCCCCACTTTCCATGGGTCTCTGTCTCAAGCGGGAAACTGGGCCTAACTAAGGTAGTTTCAGTCCTGGGCCCCAAAGCTGAAATTCCTCGTGGACAATCCCAACTGGGTAGAATTGGAAGTCGGGTTGTAGTGTAGGTCGAGGACAGGCTTTGGGCACAGAGAGTCCGACTGCTGCTCTTGAGCTGTCGGATCTTGGTCAAGACACTTCATTCTGTTGTATCTCGGGTTCCCGTGCGTCACTGGGGCAATGAGGTCCTGCCTCATGGAGATGCTATGTGTGGACACTGGGACGTGGGAGCACTTACTGAGAAACACTAAAGGGCTTGTAAATCACTGAGTGGGGTTTACATCACGTGGTTTGAACAGAAAGATATGATAACGTTTTCGGTATCTGTTCACGGGCTAGCAGCTGGCTAGCATGACTGTTCCTTGTAAGAGGGCTTGCCGAGGGCATATGTGTGCTCTGCTGTCACTGTCCCTGGTCACCTTGGCCATACACCAGAAAGGAAAGGTATAGGGGCAAGACAGGTCTGGAAAGGGGTGAGTTAACAAGCCTCGCTGGGTCATATTTGACCAGCACACAATTGGAAAGGAGGGAGCCAGGGTGGGCTGCCGCCTGCTTTCATCCTGTCCTGTATTTCCCACCCACTGGTCCATTCACGGCACTAGGCGTGTGCTGATCCCTGCCCAGCACCTCCCTGGCTCCCAGGGGTGCCATTATCACCACACAAATGTACCCCTCTCCTGGAAGGAACAGGCAGCAATTTTGCATTTGGGTTGAAACCTCCACAAATCAATTTTCAAATGCTTTCTATGTGACAGCCTATGGCTGCGCCCGCCTCCTTGGTCCCCTCAATTTCAGTCTCTGCCCCTCCACAGTGATTCAAAGGGAGCTTTCTGAAACCCCTTTTCCCCTCAATAGTGAACGGATCACAATTCATTTATTCATTCATGTGTGCACTCAGTATTTATTGAGACATTGTGCTGGGGCTGGGGAAAGAAGAGTTAATAAGATATATGAGGACCCTGTCCTTCTTGGAGCTTATAGTGAATAAAATAATGACATGTGGTAGTAAGTGTTGCCCTATGAAGAGATGTGCCAAAAGGCAAGAAAAAGGGTTACCTCTACACGGGATGGTAAGCCCATGGGAGAGCTGATGCATTAGGGTGCCTGAGAAGTCCTCCCGGATGGGTGCTCCACTGGTCACCTGGTGAACCCCTCAGACTGGGTTCTCATCCTCATCCTGCTGGCTCAGAGGGCTTTTCATCAGCATCCTGGGAGTAGGTCCTTATCTTGGGGTGGACTTAGGTTATCCAAGCTATTATAGGTTGAATTGTGCCGCCCCCCCCCCCCATAAAGATATGCGAAGTCCTGATACCCAGTACCTCAGAATGTGGCCTTATTTGAAAATAGGGCCATTCCTGATGTAATTAATTAAGGTGAAGTCATTAGGGGAGGCCATAAGGCAGTATGATTGGTCTCCTTATTAAAAGGGTAAATTGGACACAGAGACAGATGTGCACAGAGGGAAGACCATGAAGACACAGAGGGAGAGGATGGTCATGTGGTGGTGTAGGCCAAGACTGGAGTGATGCATCTACAAGCCAAGGAACATCAGAGATTGTTGATAACTACCAGAAGCTAGAAGAAGCAAGGGAGGATTCTCCCCTCGAGCTCTCAGAGGGACCACAGACCTGTCAACACTTTGATCCCAGACTTCTAGCCTCTAGAATTGTATGACAATAATTGTCTATTGTTTTAAGCCATCCACTCATGTACCAAGTTCTTAGTGAGCAACTATTATGTGCAGATACCATGCTAGGTCCTAGGGACACATGTGGAGGCCTGGAGGCCCAGAGGTAGGGGTAGGGGTGAAGAGCCTGGGCGGGAGGTGACAGGACCAGGGCACCACCATCATGGAGAGGCATTTGTGGGGGAGGCTGGAACCAGAGCAGGGAAGGTGAGGACCCACCCCTCCCTGATGGACAGAGCTGGGGGGTACTGTGAGGTGAGGCCTCAGGGGCGGCCCTTTCCTATCCTCCTGGCTGAAGTGATCACAAGGTTGTTTCTCTAGGTGGGCGCCACACAACAGATGAGGCTTCTGCTTCAAAAAAGCATCTACAGTCCCCTCTAATAGTTGGGCCTCCCTGAGATTGCCCCCAGATGACGCTGGTTGGAGCTTACAGTGTGCTCCAACTCTTGGTTCACGTTGACCAAGGTGTTACTGGTTTAATCCAAATGTCACAAAGGCCTCACCCCAGCGCCATCAGGTGGGTGCTTTTCGCCAGGTACAGTGTTTTTACTGCCCCCCCCACACTCCCTCATTAGGCCCCATGCTCACATTCTTACTTCATGCCTTGCCCAAGTGGAAGCATCTGAGGTTAAGATCTCTGTCTTACTCAGGTTATCGGTAATGTTCCAGTTATCTGTTGCTATGTGACAAACCACCCCAAAACAACAGAACAACTGTTTAACTCTTCTATTGGCCAAGAATCCAGATGAGGCATAGTGTGGATGATGTGTCTCCCCTCTATGGTGTCTGGGGCCCGAGCTGGGAAGACTGCAATGGCTGGGGGCTCGGATTACCTGGAGCCTTCTTTACTCACTTATCTGGCACCTACGCTGGGATGACCCCAAGATTGACCGCAACTTGAACTGACAGCCCAAGCATCTACGCTGGCTTCTCCATGTGGATTGGGAGCCTCACACCATATTGGCCTCAGGAGAGTTGAACTTCTTACACGGCAGCTCAGTTTTCCAAGGGCAAGGGTTCAGGAGAACGAGGTTTGGCTGTATGGCCTTTCATCACTTAACCTTGGAAGTCACAGAGAGTCACCTCCACTGTACTCCCTTCATCAAAAGAGTCCCAAGTCCTTGGAGTTTTGAGAGGAAGGGCATGGAGTTTATGGACAGAGACATAGACTCCTCCTCCAAAAGAGAAGTGCCAACAAATCCGTGGCTGTATTTCAAAACTACCACGGTCAATTACAGCCACGAGGTAGGAAACCAGATTTCCCTCAGGCTTAGGTTTTGGGGTATGCCTCACTTGACTGACACCTGGCCCTCCACTCAAGCACAGAATGAGGTTCAAATCCCTTGGCATGAAAATCTAAGTCCTTCATAGCCTGTCCCAGCCTGCATTCCAGCCTTCTCCTCTGGCCATCTGAGCTTTCCTTGAACCGGCTGAATATGTTCACGTAAGGTGCCACTTGCTGGCCAACTGTGTGGGCGAGAGGACCCGTGATCCCCCCTAGAGGGACACAACTTTCCAACTCCTCAAAGGTGCTGTTGAGCCTGGTGGCACCCCTGGGTTATTCCTCCAGAGGCTCGGAGCTACCCCAGGGGATGCTGAAACCCATCCGGAGCTCTGGATTCTTGGCCTGAGGATGCTGTCCCCTGTCCTCCGCTAATGACTCAGCCATCTGTTTTCCTTCCCTGAACTCTGCTCTGCTGGAAGCTGCACAGACACCCCAGCTGGGGCTTCAAAGCCAGGTGGTTTGAGTGGCCCTAAGCATGGGAATCGGAGCTGCTTGTGATTCTCTAGAGTTCCCGCCCCAACTCATAACTATTCACAGGGCACGGACAGCTGAGCTCTGTTTCCTTGAAAGGGCCGCCTTTGAAGCCAGTGATGGGAGCCTTGGACAGCCTCCCACGTGAGCACTGCACCCGGTGAGGGGAAGACAGGGGTCATGGGGGCCACACCTGGAGGGGCCACTCTGTTAAAAGGACCCACAACCATGGCCAGGAAGGCAAGAAGTGAGACAGAGGGATGCACTTCCGCCAGGTGACCTCTGGTCCCCAACCAAATGGAGGACTGAGAGTCTAGGAATTAAAGCCACATCTCATTTCAGTTGACGAGCTGCAGCCTGATCTTTACTGGGGGAGGGGGGGGAACAGACAAGTCAAATTCACAAGTACATAAGGTACATGATACTCTGCACTTGGACTTGTGCCCCTGAACAGTACTTAGCGAGTCAAGCACAAGTAAACTGAACCTGAGTCTAGCAAGAAGCCTTTTTTTTTTTTTAAGTATTAAAAAAAAAAGTATTATCTGCATTAATTCCTAATGTTTAAGGTTTTTAAAAACTTTGGAAATAATTAGAGACTTCCAGGAAGTTGCAAAAATAGTACACAGGATTCCACGGACCCTTCAGCCAGCCCTCCCCCTGTGGTAACATCTTCTAGAGCAATAGCCCAACATCACAAGGAGACTGATGTGGACATAGTACGGTTAACTAGACCGCCGACCTTCCTCCGCACCGGTTTTTACGTGTTCACTTGTGTGTGTGTGTGTTTCTGTGTAATTTTATCCCATGGATAGACTGGTGTAACCACCACGGTCATCAAGACACGGACCCTTTCCATCCCCACCTAGGAATCCCCTCACGTTACCTCTTCACAGCCAAAACCCCCTCCACCCGTCCCCTGGCAGCCTCTAATCTGGTCTCCACCTCTGTAGTTTTGTCATTTCGAGAATGTTCCATAAATGGACTCATAGGGCATGCAGCCTTTGCGATTGGCTTTCTTCACTAAGCATCATTCCCACAACGCCCAGCCAGGTCGTTGCACATATGGACAGTTTGCCCCCCGTTACTGCTGAGTAGTGTTCTAGTGTAAAGATGCACCAGAATTTGATCAGCCATTCACCAGCTGGAGGACATTGGAGTTGTTTCTGGTTTGGGGGCTATTAAATCCACTGTGAACACTTGTCTGTGGGTTTCTGTGTGGATATAAACTTCCATTTCTCTGGGATAAATGCCCAAGTGAACATGTCGTTTTAAGCTTCTCTGTTATCTGGCGCACGTCTCCCAAGGAGTTCCAATCTGCAAAGACTTTGGATTTTGTGTTTTAACACACCATACAGTTAGTCATTTTTCTGAAGGGAAATCATCTTGTTCTCACACGGCTTTTGGAAATGGGGCTCCTTCCATATAGAATTTGCATATGAGAGAATATTTACGTGTCAGTTTTATTCAAGGGATAATCATGCTATTCTCATAACCAATTTGAAAAGTAGAAAAGAGACAGGCATTGTACCTCCATTCTACACGCAATGACATTGAAGTCCATGCTTGATGTGGTTTTTTTTTTTTTCATTTTACTGGTGGACTAGCTGTGGGCTTTTCAGTAGGAGCCTGAGATGGGTACAGAGGAGAAAATGAAAATAGTGTGCTGGGTCTGGACTAGAAAGTGATGCCAGTAAGGATGATCCAAGCTTCTGGATTCCTAGTTGTCAGACTTTTTAAAGAAATACTTCACACATACCAAAGGGTAGAAAGTTGTCTTACCAAGATGGTAACGTTGCTATGGCAACACAAGAGGGGTTTCAGACCTGTCTCTATGGGGCTTAGTGAAAACATTCACCACACTTTCATAATATGTAACTGATTTAGAAATAAATTACGAAGAGCAGGAAACCTATTTAATAGGAAATTTGAATGAAATATTTTCAAAAATCTGAATGAGAATTTCCTTCCATGAATGTAACTTTTGTGTCAAGCTTTAGGCTCACGGCCACCTGCAATCTTTGCTTTAATGACGAATGCTTCAAATTCTTAATAGTCACCATTGCTAAGAAATTTTGCTTTCACAGGGTGCCTGGGTGGCTCAGTCCGGCTCTTGATCTCAGCTTGGGTCAGGGTCATGATTTCACAGTTTGTGAGATTGAGCCCCCAGTGGGGCTCTGTACTGACAGGGCAGAGCCTGGTTGGGATTCTCTCTCCCACTCTCTGCCCCTCCCCACTCATAAGCATGCCCACACATGTGCTCTCTCAAAATAAATAAACTTAAAAATAGTATTTAAAAAAACAAAAAAACAACAAATTTTGCTTTCATAAGTAGTTAAAAAATACGTTTAGAAAAATTTTTTTGCCATATCTAAAAATTTACAATGGTCAAAACTACGTTTAAAGAACCTCTCTTTTCTTTCACTTGGCAATTATAATGTATGAACTTCTTGGGACTTTGAATCCGGTCACATTTCTTCATATTAAGTGTTTCTGTGGAAGTGGGGGCCTCATGACTAGTCAGAGGTAAAGACAAAGGAGGTGGGAAGGAGGTTGAGTTTCTGCCTTGGGCACTGGGGGCCCCCCAACAAAGGTGGGGAAGTTATGAGATGGTAATCAGGTTGCAACCCAAACAGGAAACACCACTGGGGTTGGTAAAGCTTTTGACACCCAGTTTCTTTATTCTTGGTCAGTGGTCAGATTTAAGCACTCATCCCTGTGGTCAAGTAGGGCTGGTCTTGGGGCAGAAACCTGTCGTAAGCCAAGCGTCAGGCTTAACATCAATAAGGGCCAAATCCCAGACTTTGGGACAATGTTAATCCCAGCTCTGGGTTAAGACCAGTCCACAGTTAACTGAACAACTGGTGGTAAAAGTAAACCACAAGGCCTACGGGGCTTGGGCCTTCGCAGGGAGCAGTCTGGATAAAAACTGTTATTCTTCAGGCCATGCTGATGTGGAGGGCCCGTGTTCAGAAGCCTCTTTGGGAAGGGGGTTGGCCTGCCAGTTCCTTCCCTCTTAATTTCTCCCTCCTCTAATATGCAGGGGCTATATGAGTAAGGATCCTTTCAGTTGCAAGTGACAGAACCCAAAGTAAAATAAGTTAATTTTTGGATGACCTACATAGGGAGACCAGAAATACAGCTGGTTTCAGGCATGGCTAGATCCCAGGGTCTTAAATTATGTCAATAGGATGCTGTCTCTCTGTCCCTCTGACTCTCAGCTCTCTTCTTGAACAGGATCCCCCAAACATAGTAACTCCAGGATCCTTTCCTATGAGCTTAGCAATCCCAGAAATCTTAGCAATCTCCAGAATTCTTTCTGGATAATTCCAGCAAGTGTCTGAGGACTGATGTTTGGTGGCCTGGCTTTGGTTATATGAGACAATCACTTAGCTAATCTGACCCTCACTGTCCAGGTCACATCTCCAACCCTGGCATCAAGGGTTGGGTGAGCTCCACCCTAACCATGTGGACTGAGAGTGAAGAAGGGTAGTTCCCCAAAGAAAAACCGGCAGGGGTGGGGTATTCCCAGATGAAGGGAAATAGATGTGGGAGAGGCAGACATAGCAGATGCCCACCACAGGGCATTTGCTTCTCAACGCTGAGGCTGAGGGAGAGAGACATCCCTTTCCTGCCCAAAGGAAAAGAGTGTGGGTCCTTCCCCCAGACTATTCCCTACTACAACCAAATAACCTCATCTGTGCTTAGCTATACCTACTTCCCCAGTCCCTAAGGAAAGGAGGGAAATACTCCTGGTTACCTGGGGAGCCCCCCCAACCCCCTGCTTAAACTCCGTTCTGTTTCTACAAGTTACATCACTGCAAGAACACTAGAGAAGAAAGCAATGTTATGTGTGTTAAATACACAAAGAAACACATTAACCTTGTGAGGGGACTCTTTTAAGTTAGAAGGATCTGGGTGAATTTTGGTTAGAAGATTGATAAAATTCTGGATCACTAATATTATCTGCTCAAAAGTACCTCTGCTATTTGCTTTTCAGTTTTTGGTTTAGAAAGTGGTTAATAATTTGGTTTCAGTTGCTGCCACATTGCTCGTAGGCCCTGGGATTACACAACCACATTTGTTCCTGAGAGTGGCTGATGGCAATACCTATACTTGCTGGATAAAGCATTTGAAGTCAGCACGATGCTGAGGAACATGAGCAGTGCAACTGAAAGATGGAAATAAATATTACCCCTGAAAGCTCACCTTCCTATGTAAATCCATTTTCCAGAAGGAAGATGGTTGCAATCTCTTTTCCAAGCTGGGGGCGAGTCAATGCCCTAGATGGGAGGAAGCTGAAGGCTCCAGGAAATGCTTTTCTACCTGGGAAAGACAAATGTTGAGGTTGCAAACCTTAGAATGGCTTGCCGAACAAGTTCACTGTGCCCGGCTTCCAACCTGCTCGGCACAGGAATCTCCAGAGGTCAAAAACCTACCATTCTGGGGGCGCCTGGGTTATTAGTTAAGTTTCTGACTCTTGGTTTCGGCTCAGGTCATGATCTCACAGTTTGTGAGTTCAAGCCCCAGGTCAGGCTCTGTGCTGACAGCACGGAGCCTGCTTGGAATTCTCTCTCTCCCTCTCTGTCCTTCCCTTGCTTGCTCTCTTTCTCTCTCAAAATAAATAAATAAACTTAAAAAAAAAAAAAAAAGAAAGAAAGAAACCTACCATCCAAAAACCTGCAAACAACCTAAATGCCCAAAAATGGAGAGGGGTCAAATCATCAGGTTCATTCACTTACTCAGGAAATATTTATTTACATAATTTTACATATTATTTACATAATATGCCTATTATGTGCTGGGGATTATCTTGGCTAGTAGGGTTTTCAGGTAATTTTATTTTTCTTCTTTAGACTTTGTTGCTTTTTTCCAAATTTTCGCAGATGAACCTGTACCACTTTTTACCATCAGATGAATCACTTCACCATCACAAGATGAATGTTCATCCAACAGGGACAAAATCAACCAAAGGAACCGATGTTGCGAGGGAAGCAGATCTGGCAGCACTTTCCAGGTAATAACTGCTGCCTAACAAATCGCCCCAGACACAGCGGCAGAAAACAACAGCATTCGCCCATTGTTAGTTCCTCTCGGGGTTCCGGGGATCCGTGGGGTTCAGCCAGGTGTTTCCTCCTTGGGGCCTCTCACGCAGGTGCAGTGAGATGGTGGCTGGTGCCGGAGTCATTTCGAAGCCTTCATCACTCACATGCCTGGCATCCGATGCTGGCTGTCAGCAGGGACCTCAGCTGGGCTGGAACACTAGCAAATGGCCTGTTTGGCCTTGGCTTCTTCACAGCATGGTGGCTGGGTTCTAAGGGTGAGTGTCCCCAGAGAGCCAGATGGATGCTATGTTGCCTTATATTGTCACATCTGAGATGTGACACAGCCTCACTGCCACTGCAGTGTACTGTTAGAAGCACATCGTGACAGTCAGTCCATATTCAAGAGGTGAGGACTTACCTCTTGATGAAAAGAATGTCAAGAAATTTGCAAACATCTTTTAAAGTGATTACACAGGGGTTTCCTGAACCAAAGTTCCCAGAACCTCTGCAATGCTCCAATACCATCAGCCATCCTACCCACCACCCCATGAGTCCCTGTCTTTTTCATCTCCTCAGCACCCCTAAGCCCACCTTGAACCCTCATGAAAGAGAAACCAGAGACAGCAGATGTCTCCACGTGTGCACAGACTCCCTCAAAGTGTTCTTAGAGCAGAACCTGAACCCCCTTCCCAAGGTGAACCCTCTCTTTTCACTTCCTCCATGACCTTGTGTACCTTCCTCTCCATTCACCCTCATATTCTTGAAATGTGCTTTCTTCACCTTAAATAAGCCCAGCCCTCAGAGCCTAGGGTAAGGAGACCATCCAGAAAGTTATTCCAATAAACTAGGCAAAGCCCAATTGTGGCAGTAGGAAAAGGGAGAGACAAAGGAAATTTCACTTTGGTAAAGAATGGTCATGCCCTTGGAGGTGATAATACGGGGGCAAGCGAGGGAGTTTTTAAACATGACTGTGAGGCTTCCGGTGTCTGCGTTCCATGAATCCTTCCCTAGTATCTTTCTTCCTAGATGGGGGAAAGTTCTCTCCGTCTTCTTAAATGCCAGAGCAGTGAGTGGTCACGTGTCCTGCCAAGAAAAGGCTGAGGGGGTGAAGGCTTCCAGAGAAGAGCAGAGACGGGAGGCAGCAGGGGCAGAGTGCTTGGGCTCAGGACTTGTTCAGGACTCAGTCCCAGAGCTGTCCAGGCTCTGACAGCTCACCTTCACATCTGGAGGCACTCCACTGGGGTCCCAGGAAATCCACCCTCGCCATTAAAACAATTTTTTGTGTGCAGTAAAATACACATAACATAAAATTTATCATTTTAACTTTTTCAGTATATAATTCAGTGGCATTAAGCACATTCACACCATTGTATGACTATTGCCACCATCCATCTGCAGAACTTTTCCCAAATTGAATCCTCCTAAATTGAAACTCTGTCCCCATTAAACTGTAACTCCCTACTGTCCCTTCTCATTTTTCCCCTACCCCCACCCCACCCCGCCCACAGCCCCACCCTTCTACTTTGTTTCTATGAATTCGGGAAAGGTGCTCCTATAAGTGAGATCATACAATATTTGTCCTCTCATGTCTGGCTTATTTCCCTTAGTATAATGTCTTCAAAGTATGTCATCCGTGTAGCATGTGGCAGAATTTCATTCCTTTTTAATGCCTAGTAATATTCCATTATATGTATTACCACATTTTGTTTATCCATTCTTCCATCGGTGGGTCACTTGGGTTATTTCCACCTGTATGTTACCGTGAATAATGCTGCTATGAACATGGTTGTTCAAGTCCATTATCCGGTTCGGATAAACAGACCGTGATGCACCCATATAATGGAATCGTACCCGACAACAAAAAGGAATGAACTATCGACACATTTGACAACACAAATGAACTTCAAAATGTTATACTGGGGTAAAGAAGCCAATAGCCACATCCCCCACGTAGTATATATGATATGATCCATTCATGTAACATGATGAAAAGTACAAACTAGTCTACGGTGATCGAAAGCAGATCAGCGGTCATCTGGCCAAAGTGCGGGAGCAGTGGGGGGGGCAGTGCCGGCCAACAGGTGACAAAGGGTCACGTGTTCGCTTTGGCAGCACCTGCATTAAAGATTACAAAGGAAAAAAAAAATAATAAAGATTACAAAGGTCACCAGAACGCTTTTGGGGGTCATGGATATTACCTGGATTGTGGTGGTACACACATCAAAATGCAACAAATGGGACAGTTTAATTATGTGCAGTTTATTATAAATTATATCATCATCAATTATTTTTAAAGTAAAAAAAAAAAAAAACGAACAGGCTATACCAGATGATCCTGTATTTGTTGAAGGTAGAAAAGAAGAAAGAAAAAAAGACATAGAACGCCCTCCCAAATGTTTCCAGCAATTCTCTCTAGATGGGTTTATAAATTCCTGTCTTTGGGAGGGGGAGTTTGCATGGGTTAAATATGTTTTCTAATTTCACTGCAATTAATATGTAATGCTTTCATAAAGGGGAATCCTCTGGCCCAAGTATGCTTCCTCCTACAAAGGAAGTAACCCCAACCTTCATAAAGCCTACTGCACGTGCACCACTGTGCTAGCAGAAAGGCAGCTGGAACCACCCCCTCCCATATTTGGCTCTGCTGTTGGTCAAAGAGGGGCTGACTCCCCCCCAGTGTTGGGCACGTGACCCGGGCCTCTCCAATCAGGACATCCTGGCCTTCTCACCACAGGGACTAGTGCAGGGTCCCACCAAGGGATATTTAGGAACTCATAGGGGAAAGGCTCTTTCTTTAGGGATCCCAAGCTAAGTGGATGGAAGTCTGAAGCTGCCCATGGAGGAAGGGGGAGACTTGATACCTGGTCAGAATCCACTCAGAAGAAAGCCAAGTGGTGGGAAACAGAGAAGAGATGGAAGGAGACGAGTTCTTAACATTTTTGGTAGAGCACCTGGATCCAGCTGTGCCGAAAGCCACATACCATTACGTGAACCAGTCAATTCTTTCTTTTGCTTATGTGACTGTCCTGTTCCTGAACCCCTAGTGCCGACCTCAGGCTCAGCAGGTATCCTCACAGGGATCTGCGAACCCTGCGCCCTCAAATCCTTCCATCTCTACCCTCTCCTTTACATCATTTTGGTTGCTGGGTGGGATGTGTATTGAGGGGTCTCTGCCCCTACAACTTTGTTGGCCTCTCTTATGCCTACTGTTGGGAGAAGTCCAGAGACTCTTGAGCCCAGCTGTCTGGGTTTGAACCCTAGATTCACCAGTTACTAGCTGTGTGACCTTGGGTGTGTTTCTGGACCCTTTTGCATCTCAACTGCCTCAGCGGTAGTAACAACCAACTATGGGTAGAATTCCTGGTTAAAGGAAATAACGCACAGTGCCTGGCACTCAATACATTAACCTCATTTTGGATTTCATTATGATTGCTCCATTGTTGATTTTATTTTAACTACTATTTGCTGCTTCTAAGCTGTCTAAAGGGGTTGTCCCATTGTGCTCCCCAGGGCACACTTACCACCTCTGGGGTGACTATCTAGCTCCAGCTGTGTCTCTAACAGGCTGTGGGTTCCGCAAGGCAGGCGGAATCTTATGCTTCTATCCTTAGTGCCCAGCACAGAGTGTAGCTGAAGCACATACCAGTAGGACTCTGGAATGGACTGGGGGTGCAGTGGGTGGAGGTCATTCAGGGAGGCAGCCAGGATCTTGCCCAGTCTAACAACGCACCTCCCCTTGGTCCTCGAATCCACTGGCTTGCGAACCTATTCAGAGGGTGGCAATGGCACAGCCATCTCTTGCACACTAAAAACTCCTTTCTTAGAAACTAGAGCATTTCTGTCAGGAACCCTCTTGTTTTTCACACCAGTCAAGCTGTCAGGATTAAAACTGATTGACCGTTTCCTCATTTTCCAGACCATATTTAACTTGCTACATTATGGATTTTTATCCGGGAGCATTCTTTGCCAGTGAATGAGACTGTGGGGGGAGAAGAGCAAAGATTTAATATTAATAAAAAACAGAACACTTTACATTGAGCTAATTCTTCTTTTTTTTTTTTTTTTTGATGTTTTGGGAAAGACGACCAATTTGCCACAGCCTGCTCTGTCCCACTTAGCTCTCTGCCATTTGAGAAACTCTACTCCATCCTTGGGCCTGATTCCTTGCCTATCCCAGCATCCTCTTCACCTAACCACCATTTACCCAAAATAAAGCCCCAAAGAGAAAGGGGAATGAGGTCATGCCACGAATGCAGTGGCCATTAGAGTGACAGTGTGAGAGGCACCATGTGAGGCACTGTGAGCTCTCGGGGGACTTTTGTCCTTCAATCTCCCAGCACCCCTAAGAGGTCAATGCTCTTGGCTGCCTCTGTGTTCCAGATGAGGAAATGACAAAGGGGCAATCCCTGCCCAGGGGCATATGGCCGGGAGGACTGCAATTAGATTCTGGGCTGGTGCACTGTAGCCCATTGAAAATGCAAGGTGACCAATACCATGGGCCCTTGGGGCTCTGCTGTTGAGGACTGGGGTGGGGGGGGTTGGTGGGGTAGATAACACCCACCCCTCCTCTCCCCCTCCCACCCGCCTGCAGCCCTTCATTCCTGACAACTGCTGAGACTCCTGGCTGGTATCTCTTAGATTAGCCCCCAGCTATTTTTATGCTGCCCTTGTTTAGGGAAGAAACACAGCTTGGGCAAACCCTCAGGCAGGGCCCCAGGGGAGACCACCATTAGTCAAGGAAGAAAACTGAGTCTATTTTACATTTTACTATCTTTTTTTTAGACTACAGTTTTCCTTAGACAAATATCCAAATTGGGTCACACTGCCAAATTGCCTCCGGCAGAGAGTTTCTGGCCACCTAAATTCGCCAACACAAGATATCTGCCTTCCTTCAGAACAATATATTGACGGTTGAATGAAGTCTCCTCCGTTGGGCGGGTGGGAAGAGGTGTCAAGCAGATGGCCTTGGTGAAGGGAACAGGAAGCCTGGAAGGGGGATGGGAGGTGTGTCCGGGAAGACTGGGAGGCTGGAGAAGAGCCTGGGAGAGAGAGGTCAGGGTCGAGCTCAAGCAGAGGAGTGGAGGAATGGAGACGACAGAGGAACCTGGAGCTCACCTGAGAGTCTGTGGTGGAGAAATAACTTTGGAATTATTGACAGCGATTCTCCTGATGATTATTAAACCGTGGGGGACATGGAGGTCCTTGCCTGTGAGAGAATATATAGAGGGAGGCAAGGGCAGAAGCTCTAAGCAGCACTTAAGGCTGAGTGGGAGACGAAGAAAAAAGAATGAACAGGAGTTCTCAGAGAACAAGAGGAACACCGGAAGTGTGGAGTCACAGAAGCAGGAGGTACTGGTCAACAACTGCTGAGGATGAGAGAAGGTGGAGGCCAACATCCTTCAGATGAACAGTCTGGAGGAGGCCTCAGCAAGGCTTGTTTTTGGGAGAGTGATAGGAGCGGAGGTCAGACTGGAGTGGGAGATGAGGAAATGGAGACTTGTCACAGAAGTTGGGTGGTAAAGGGGAGAGGACAGCAGTGGCTCAGGGGGATGGCAGGCTCTTCCATGTCCTGTCCAGGGGAACACTCTCTCCCTCCACAGGTCCCCAGTGCACAGGCACCACCGTCATTCTGGGTTGTCCTTAAAGGCAGGGGGGCTACATTTATGTGCGGTCCTCAAGTGCCTGGCACACGGCGGGAACCCGATAAATATCAGATGCTTTTTGATGATGATGGCAGCCACAATGATAACGATGAAGATGATGATGAAAAACACAGATCCTTGTATATCGGGAAGTCTCCTTGTTTGGGGGATTAAATGATGAACAGACTCCCTAAGAAGTCTAACCAGTACAAGTGCCTCCTCTGTCTCTGGGCATTCCTTCTCAGTCTTGTTTGCGGGTTCCTCTTTTTTCGTAGTTGTTACTTCTCTGTCTATACTCAAATCTCTGGGTGGTCTCATCCAACCTCATGGCTTTAAATCCCATCTACGTGCCTCTTCCAAATTACCCAGCTAGCCCTGACTGCTCTCCCAAACCCTATGCACACATAGCTACGTGTGTATCTGACGTCTTGACTAGAGGGTCTAATAGATCATCTCAAGCCCAATGGGTCTAAAACCCAACTCCTGATCTTTTCCTCCTTTTGTTACTTAGGCCAAGAATTTCATAGTTTTGGGACACCTGGCTGGCTGACTTGGTAGAGCACACGACTCTTGATCTCAGGTTTGTGAGTTTGAGCCCCATGCTGGGTACACAGATTTCTTAAAAATAAAAAGAAATTAAAAAAAAAAGAATTTCATAGTTTTTTGCTTTCGTTCCTTCAAGAAATCTTATCCTGTTGGTTCTATCTTCAAAATATATCCAGAATATGACTAGTTCTCACCGCCTCTCCTGCTCAGCCAGGTACAAGCCACCATCATCTGCCACCTGGACACCTGCGATCGTCCCCCCAGCTGGCCTCCTGGCGCTGCACTTGTCTCGTTCACTTTGTTATCAACACGTAAGTCATATTAAGTCACTCCCCTGCTCCACTGGCTCCTCATGTCCCTCAGAGTACAAGGACAGTCATTCTGATGACCTATAAGGCTTTTCATGATTTTGTCCCCCAGTAGCTCCGATTTCCTGTTACTTTTCTAGGACTCCTCACACCCTGCTCTAGCCATACTAGCTTCCCTGCTATTCTCCAAAACATCAGTCATGTTCCAGTTCTGTACCCAGTTCTGATGTGTGTTTCTTCCCCACACCAACAAGCGATTCTCTGACACCAGCTGGGTATCCTAGAATTCAACTCAATTCTGACACTATCTGCTGGACACAGCATCAGATCCCACAGGTTAAGGGCTCAGTCCCACAAACTTCCCCCCAAATCCCCACTTCAGCTGCCCACCACAAGTCCAGGCTGTCACCTGTGCTTCTGACCAACAGGCTGTAGATGGGAGGTTCCCATGAACACCTATCTCCTCCTCGGGTTTGCTTAATTCACTAGAGAGGTTCCCAGAAATGAAAGAAACATTTTGCTTACTAGATGACCAGTTTATTAAGAAAGGGTAGAACAGCCAGATGGAAGAGACGCATGGGGCAAGGCACGAGGAAAGGATGCAGAGCTTCCATGCCCTAAGTGTGCCACCCTCCCTCAATCTCCACGTGTTCACCAACCCAGATCTCTGAACACAGTCCTCCTGGGTTTTGTGGAGGCTTCATTCGACGGTCATGATTGATTAAATGATGGGCCACTGGTGACTGAACTTAATTTCCAACCCCTCTCCCCTCCTCTGAGGTCCACTGGCAACCAGCCCTGTCTTTAGTGCTTTCCAAAAGTCGCCTCATGCACGTAACAAAAGAAACCTTTATCGCTCTCACTGCAGGAAAGTCCAAGGGTTTTAGGAGCTCTGTGTCCCTGACTGGGGACACCAAATATATATTTCTTACTATCAAATATATATTTCTTACTATCAACCACAGTATCGCAGGTGCTCCCACTGTAGCCCTTTGCTCCAGCCCCAGCTGGTCCCTGTGCCGGAGCCCATCTCCCCCAGCAGTCCGCATGGCTAAGGGGTCTCCCTCCCCAACAAGCCTTTGCTCAGACCTCACCTCCTCAGTGAGGCCAGCTCTGACCACCTTACTTAATACTGCAAACCTATCCCCACACCTACATTCCTGTCTCCATTAGCAGGCTTCCCTCTTTCCTAGACCACTTATTGTCTAACAGATTGAATGGCTTATTTGTTTATCATCTGCCTGCCCTCTCTCACATATTGTAAGTTCCACAACAACAGGGAATCTTTGTTTTATTCACTGCCTATACCTAGCACAGTGCCTGGTACAAAGTACGTGCTCAGTAAATACTTGAATGGACGACCTCTTGACAGCTGCTCTATACTTTTAATTCTTTGACTGTCACCTAACCAAACTGTAGAACACAAGCTGGCCTTACTTTTCACAGTGAAAATGAAAATCATCTATGAAACATCTTCTAAAAACTATAAACTTTGTACATTTGTATGTTTGTTTGTTTTTAAAGTCTGGTACGTGGAAAAAAAAATCCGCAAGAGCGTTCCCTATGGACTGATGAAGCCATACACACAGCAAGACCACAGAGCAAATGTGAACACTGCCCCCTCATGGTTGAACATGGAGACGGTTGCTCTCCGTCCAGCCAGCCCGCTAGGGGATGACTTTGAATCCCGGTGGCTGAACGGGGTTCCAAGATACAATGCTATTGATGACACTTCAAATTCAACCTAGCAAGTTACAGAAGAATAAAGTCAAAGGGAGATTTTTTAAGGAGTACAGCGCCCACACATTCCCATATTGGAAGGAGGATGTTGACAATTAGTGGGAAGTGGTAAAGAAAAATGTTAAGACAAGA
The DNA here is from genome assembly GCF_046562875.1 of Panthera onca. Taxonomy (NCBI): domain Eukaryota; kingdom Metazoa; phylum Chordata; class Mammalia; order Carnivora; family Felidae; genus Panthera; species Panthera onca. The sequence continues at coordinate 62,973,363 of NC_138339.1, read as the reverse complement.
AAATCCTAAATTGATAACATCCATCTGCTGCACTTACAGCTGGAATCTGAGTGGGAATTTCCCATCTGTGCTTTATTCTCAGCTTTAATTTGACTATAAATAAGACACATGCATGCACAATTTGCAGTGAGTGTCTTCTGAGGCCAGAAATCGTTTAAGTATGATATATGTATATACAGAAGTGTGTACACACACGCACACACACACACGCACGCACGCACTTTAACTTAGAACCTACTCATTAAACTAGTCAGTCTGAGGTGTGCAGCCAATCTCTTAAGTACTTGGTCCCATGAAGATTTGGCAGTTCATAACTGAAGCCAAAGCCTTAACTGTTGACATCCTCTGCTCAAACAGATCTAAACAGAACTTGTGATGCCCAGGCCAGCTTTCACCGAAGCCCCTGTTTGCTGCAGGAAACCTCAGGGTCCAGAGCCCTGGAGGTGGCCCCATTTGGGAAGCCCACTGCTCAGTCAGACAGAAGTTGCACTTGTTACTTCACATTCTTGTTGGAGTCTCATGTTGACTAAACAAATGTCTATGTGGACTATCACCCCCATGTTACAGGTGGGGAAACTGAGGCTTAGTGACATAAGATATCTTGCCCAGAGTCACATGGTCCTTTAGTTAAACAGCCAAGACTCAAAACCAAGGTTCAAAGTCCATGTTCTTCTCACTTTCCCCTCTGCCTCCATGTTACACATCCCAGGGCCTCTGGGGCTATAAATAGTGGGGAGGCTGGGATTTCATGTGTGAGGCCAGCCAGGCCTATAGCACAAGGACACGAACATCTCCCAGCCTGAGCCCTAGGATCCCCCAGGCCTCGACAGAACTCAGGCCCAGACAGGACTCCGCTTATCACTAGCCTCCCTCTCATCGTTATATTTAGCTCTGCACCTCAAAGAGAAAGACATGCGCCAGCCCCCAAGACGCTGCACACCGAGAGGCCAGGCCCACCACTGTACACAGAAAGAAAAGACTGTTTGCCTCAGCCTTTTCAGGTGGGTCAGCCACCTCCGGTGGGGGCTTTCTGTAACTTACTTTTTTAGAGCCTATGAGATCTTGTTCTCCTTGCTCCCTGAGGGAGGAACCACAGCTGCTTTACCAATCTATTTGTAACAGTCGGCAGGATCTGTAATACATTGCATATGACTGCTGCCTAATAATCCTTTGTTGGGAGAACAAATAAATGATCTAAGTTCATGTCCTAGAAATCTGGACACCAAAAGCAGGACACAAATTCCCAGAAGGATACCTTATAATCCAAATGCATTTCATTCTATTAAATATAGTCAAGTTTATTCAAGAAATGGACGTGAGTTTTCCTTATCCTCCTTCCCCCCCCCTTTTCTCTTCCTTCTACCAGATCTGGCACTAAGGCCACAGCAGGAGAAGGAGAGACAGGAGGATCAAAGCCTGAAGGCTGGCCTCTGAATGCCCCATGCGACAGCCATAAGCACTGTTGCGACGGCTCGTGGAGTCCCTGTGTCCCTGTAGGTGTCTCAATGACACCTTGCTCTGCTCGCCCTTTGCCAGCCAGCCACCTGCAGGAACCTGGGGAACTCTGTGTCTCTATCCAACCTGCAGAACAACTGGAGCAGACTGTGGAGGCATGGACTGGTTTACCAGAGCTTGGTAGCATGGCCAGATCTTGACACCGGACTTTAAAGGGCAAAAGCTGGTAATTCCCTATCTTACAAAAATGGAAAGAGCCGCTTTTTTATAATATAGAGGACCGTAGCGAGGAAAAGGGCCAGGGCAAGGAAAATGAGAAGTTTGTCCGTCAGCTCTCGGCGATTATATTTTGTGATAAGCTTCCGTCCCAACTGGATGGTCCCTGACATGGACTTAAACTCTTCATTTGCATCCAGGATAGTCCGGGAAGAATTGGCTGAAACAAAAGAGGGAGGAAGCCTGACTCAGAGACTGTAGAGCACCAAAACCAAAGACTTTGCTCTGCTGGCTGGGTTACCACTAAATAACACTGCACTCTATAGCAAGTTCCCTTGAGCCAGAAGCAAAGATGTGAGCAGAGACAATCCAGAGGAGCAAAGAATAAGGATACTACAAGGAAAGCACTTCTCTAGGTCTCATCCAGCTTAGAGCGATGTGACTTTATATACAATGTCACGGGGCCATAACTAGGTGTTCTCCAACATGAACATCACCAGGGAAAAAAGCAGAAGCGAGTTCCTTTCCTGACCACCAACTTCAGTTTTCTGAAGCAGGGAGGTGTTGAGAACCACCAGTCCCAAAACGAACTTGGGTGACTGTGGCCAGGCAATGTATGGTACGGGGGCAGAAGCTGGGAGTCACCAAGACTGTCCAAAGTGCACCCCGCCCGCACCCCTGACAGTCAGATCTGCTCTTTGTGGGATCAGAAGAAGTTGGGCTGGGCCTTGCCACAAGCCCTCACACACACATACCAGTCCTTCAGTCCTGAGACACTGCTGTAGCTTTAAAGATGACGCACCTGTGCTCTGGCCACTGTATGAAATCTAAGGGGAGGTACATGTCCCTGAAGGCTCACTGTATCCAGGAGTCAAATTTACTTCTGAGTATGGGTATCTGGGCCTGACACTTGAGTATACCTGGCAAGGTTCTCCCACAAAGCCTAGCAAGGCATCATCAAAACATCCACAGAATAAAATATGCTGTTAAAGTGAGGTGTGAAAGAGCATATGTGAAAATTTCCACTTATGGAAGAGAGAGGAGTAGAAACAGTATTTAATCTGCTTGTGCTAGACACGCTTGGAAGACCTCAGGAGGATATAAAAGAAAGTGGTAACAGTGGTTGCCCTTGGGGAGTAGACCTGGTGTCTACGAGGCAGCCCAACACGGCAGCCCCTGTACGTATGCAGCACATGAGCATGTGAAATGTGGCTAAACCAAATTGAGACGTCCCTAAGTGTCAAACACACACGATTTCAAAGACTTAGCCTGAAAAAAAAAAAAAAAAAAAAAAAAAGAAGGTAAAGTATCAATAATTTTTCATATTAATTGCACACTGAAATGGTAATATTTTATATGTAATGGGTTAAATACATTCAAAGGTTTCTTTTTACCTTTTTAATGTGCCTACTGGAAAATTTAAAGTTCCATATGTGGCTCACATTGTGTTTCTGTTGGACAGTGCTGGCCTAGAGGTTCCTCCTTAATCATGTAATATATGTTACCTTCTCACAAAATTAAAAGTTAATAAGTAAGTAAAAGAAATTACCAGAGGAAACAGAGAAGCATTTATATACAGGCAGATGAGGGGTGAAAATAAACACTCAGATATCAAAAATCCCTCTTGGTCCTCTTTCTCTATGCCTGCTGCCATTCCAAAAACCTAAGTAAGAACTTGTTCAGAAAAAAAGCTAGTAGGCCTTTCTTTTTAAAAATCATAGAGGATTTTAAAGCATCGCCAAAATAGACAGAATAGTATCATGACATGCCCTGTGCCCATCACCCATACCCCAAACTGCTAACTCCCTGGCACTCTTGTCCCCACACTACTACCCCACTCAATTTCAGCAAATTCCATTATATCCCTAATATGCTTTAAACAAAACAAAACAAAACAAAACAAAACAAAACAAAACAAAACAAAACATAACTGTAGTCCTAACAGGCTTTTAAATCAAGCTGACTTTCTGAGCTACAAGGAAAGGATTGCATTCTTTTGGGGCATCTGGGTGGCTCGGCCGGTTAAGCATCTGACTTCGGTTCAGGTAATGATCTTGCAGTCCGTGAGTTCATGTCCCACACTGGGCTCTGTGCTGACAGCTCAGAGCCCATAGCCTGCCTCAGATTCTGTGTCTCCCTCTCTCTCTGACCCTCCCCAACTCGCTCTCGAGCACGCACTTTCTCTCTCAAAAATAAATACATTAAAAAAAAAATTAAAACATTGGATTCTTTTTTCTTCAACAGCTTCTCTCCTGGTAGGAGAGAATGGGCCCCAAGAACAGCCCTGAAAACCCCAGAGGCCATCGGCATCTCTGTACCCTTCTCACCATTTAACTACATTATCTGTTCCCGGTATGTGCATGCGCAGTCCGTCACCTGCATCAAAGCAGAAAAGCCCTCAACTAACAAGGCCAGGCGGCCCCCCCTTTGGCATGTTCTCCAAGGCCTCTACCAAGGCTTGAGCCCCACCCCCAGCACACATGTAGAGGAGGTGACCGGCTGGTTCTGAGCCTAAATGCCCAGATACGTTTCAAACAGAGGGACTGACCTTGGGGACAAGCTGCTTGCTTTCCTTGTGCTTTTCTGACTGTTGTGTGCACTGAATAGTGCACTGAAAAAAAAAATGTGGCTCAAAATGACAGATACTGTTTAGGGGCGATAATGGTATCGTGCTCTGGTTTTGTTTGTTTTCTGTTTCACGAGTCTCTTATCTTTCAGAGAGACACACTGAGATATTTATAGATGATGTCTGTGATTTGCTTCAAAATAATCCAGATGAGGGCACGGAAGGGCGGAGCCGAAACAAGACTGGCCATGAGCAGACAGCTGCTGAAGCTAGGGGAACGGGTCCGTTGGACCTCTGCACCATGCTCTCTACTGTCTCCGTGAAATCTGCCAAAAGTGTTTCAAAGTGTAAACTCTCTTCTTCTGTTTTCCTATATGGAGGACCCTGAAGAGGGCCAATTCTCTTCTGCATTACAACAGAGGCACTATGGGAAAGCTGCTGGGAGAGAACCAGATGCTCCAGCAGCTTCTTCTATGGCCTTTGACTGTATCTTTTAAAAGCAGTTCACAGTGAAAATAACACTGGGGGGTATAATTGTAAGCCGAGGACCTAGCAGCCTCGTCGGCAGCCGATACACTAAACATCTCCCTAGGCAGTGATTCCCAAGCCTGCCTGGCCACACGGGTCCACAGAATGCCAGATAAAAAAATACAAGACTCCCAGGCCCCTTCCCTGGCCCTGCTGGGAGCCACTCTCCAGAAGAGGGCCTGGAGATCTCTGCCTTTCACATGAGACCCTGGAAGTGCTTCTGCTGGGGAAACATTTTGACAGTGGTATGCAGATCTTCTAGTACAACCATGAAACCCAAAAAGAGAAGTAAGAGCAACACATCCCACTCTGGGCAAGACCACGCTGTCGAAGAAGTGAGAAGCCACCCACGTCAGCCAGCTTCGGGACTAGGGTGGGGGGCAGAGGTGGAAGAGCCTGGTGGCAGGTGCCAAGGCAAAGGCTCTGGAGCTGGTGTCTCTGGGAGAAGCTTCTAACTCCAGGTCTGGCTTTACCTAGCGTCTGCATGGCTTCCTCGCTCTGCTGAACCTGCTGGGACATCATCCTGCTGATCCCCATGAGGCTCTCCGTAATGGAACTGGACGTCTGGGCCAGGCTCTCTTTGGTGGTTTTCCTAAAAATCCAGAGTGGGAGGAGGAATGTCAACAAAAGCCTGACTGCGAGAAAACCCCATTTTCAAATGAGATCCCATTTTTTTATTTATCAAGATACCATATATACTTAAATATCAATGATCGCAGTCAATGCCACCAAGGATGTGCTGAAGACTGCTACCCTTCTGTGAGAGCAATTCGGCAACAGGTATCAGGACCCTTAGAAATGTTCGTGCCTTTTGCCCAATAATCTCATCCCTGGGAATCTCCCCAAAGGAAATATCCAAAATGTGGACAAAGCCTTATGTCCTAAGACGTGCCCTTGTGTATTATTTATAATACTGACAAACTAGAAATGTAAACACATGCAAACAGGGGATTAGTTAATACAAGAGAATACTACGGACTCTTAAAACTTCGTTTAAAGAGTTTTCTAAAACAACAAGCAAGTCTTTGTGTTATACGATGTGAAGAAGAGCAAGATACTAAATTTTATATACAGTACGATTTTTGACTTTTTAAAAAAAATAATGGGAGGAGACAATACATCACAACATTTGTAACACGATTACAGCTTATTCTCATTTTATAATTCATATTTTTCTTTATCAATTTACTACAAGTAAGCATATATTTCTTTCATACTTTAAAAAATACTACTTATATAATAAAATTAAGTACCAGTTTTACATTGAAAACAAGAAGGGGCTGCCTACAGTGGGTTTTGCACCTTGTCAATTCCATTATCAGGGCCCAGAAAGACAAAAAGAAAGATACCTTTGCCTTAAGAGGTCTCCTCCCTGGAGAAGTTCTGCTTTCTCTAGATTGTCGATAGCAATTTTGCAGGTGAGATTAGCCTTCCTCCATGAGGTCTGATTGCTGGAATCAGAAGGGTCTCGCATGAGTTTCTGTCAGTCAGATCAAGTCACGGCAAGTGAGTGATGGGGAAGGCCTGGCCCACAGAGCCCACCTCCACCTCCCGACATTTCTCCCTCTTGGCTGCCCCAGCAGCTGCCCCAGCTAAGGCTCCAACACCTCTGGTTTGGACCCTGGAGGCTGCCTGCAAGATGTCCCCCTACTGCCCTACTGCCCATAGCTGTCCCTTTCCTTCCAGGGCAGCCAGAGGGAAGAGTTTGGCCATGGCATTTCTGTGTTTACAGCCAGCAAGGGTTTCAGAGTTCAAATCCACCTTGGACATACAAGGCCCTGTTCTGTCAAGTCACATCTGTAACACTTCAAGGCTCCGTCTTGTGTACTGGTTAGTTCCATTCCTTGAGAACCATGTCTCACTCATCTTTGGATCACCAGTAATTAGAACAACAGTTTCTGGCCCATTAGCCAATTAATATGTGTTATAAGAAGTAGAAAAATCATAGAAAGACCGTTTTCCCCAGTATTTCTTTTCCAAGCTTTGTTTAAACTCCAGTTAACATACAGTGTAATATTAGCTTCAGGTGAACAATACAGTGATTCAGCACTTAGGGTTTGCTCGGTATTTCTTTAAGACGTGCTGTCTTTTACACACCCAGACCGATCATGAACAATACAAACACAATGTATTAGCAGAGCCCAGTTTGACACGATTTATTTACATTCTTTACCTGATCTCCCTTGTGAGAGACAACTCAAATTTGGTGAACAGCTCCCTGGGGTTAGCAGTGTAACCTCTGTTGATGGACTATAAAAATGTTAATTGGGCCCCTCAGAGAATCAAACTCAAGCACTGGAACTCTTAGGCAGCTGGATCACATCAGTTTTGCTAACCCCTGAGATATTTACAAAGTCAAGCACGGGGCACATGAACTGAGAGGGTGTTTTTCTAATAGCACCTCTGTGCTTAAAACATTAAAACAAGTTCTCTGTCACCTGAACAGCACCTGCTATGCCATTTCACACCTGGTATTTAAAAAGAATCAATTACATTTTCAAACTGTGGGCAAGGGAGCTCTGCTCGACCCTGTGACACAGAGATGAGTGAGCCATAGTGGCCGCCCTCAAGCGGCTCACATTTCTTGGGGAGAAAGACAAGCAAACAAAGGATTTGTTGACCGGTGTGATAAGCACAATAACGCGGGCAAGCACAACTGCTGTCTCAACACGGCTTGCCAAAGTATTCATTTACTGCCTGCTCTCCCTACCTGTACCTCCACATCATGGATGGCCATTCTCAGACCCGTGCTGAGCCTGTTTCACCTCGTGTAATTTACTATACTTTATACAAGGGTCCTCTTTACTCACTGTTTACAACCTGGGTATCCTTGGTGGCCAAGGAAAGCAAATGCCATCGTGACACAGTGATACTACTGAGCCAAGCACTTTAACACCGGTCACCACGCACACATCCCTCCCTGCTTACACCAGTCTCTACCACGCCCACATCTTTGTCAGACAGTCTTCTCCTGATTGCTGGGTATTATAAACATAGCTGCTCTCAGCAAGGATAATGCTGGATAATTATCCAAATCAGAAGCAAAACCACAGACAAATACAGATCTGGCAGAGTTAGAGCAATTAACAAGGAGGAAGAGAACACCTAGGAGGGCGATGACCAGCAGAGGCTTCAAGAGAATGACCTGACTACCAGAGGACTGGGACAGATGATGGAGCCCTCCGATATTTTTGCAACAATAATCCTCTGTATGATATGGTACCAAGGTCAAATGTGAAGGGACGGGTACGGTTTCATGCCATCAGACAATTTTGTTGGACAGTCCCCCAACTCAATACCAAGAGAGAGCACATACCTCAGTAATATAATTAAAGGTTAGCACATGAGTTATAACGATCATCTCCAAGTTATTTAACATAACATCACCTTAGTTACATCTTTTTGGTTTCATTTTTTAAGATAAGGTCCCATTTAAAACTTTCTAAATTTTGTTTCATCTTAAGTAGGTTCATTTTCAGTGGGCTTTTTCTGGTATCAATTATCCTTAAAGAAAAAGGACCTTGTATTACATGAGCAACCATTTTTTGGGTTTGTGTTAAAAACATAAAATATAGTATATGGTTAAACACGCTTTTGTAAACTATACACAATTCAACCTACCAATAGCCCCTACCTACCCCTGCTTTGAGAATTACTCATCTAGAGAGGACAGTCTGTGTATAAATGACACATTTAAATCACGAAGCCAGGTTTATTAGGCAAAGCTCTGCACAAGCCTCCCACAGAGCAAGTGACCCAGCACAGGCCCCACCTACCTGAGCATCTGCTTCTTGTGATTCTCCACTTCCTGGAGCAGAACTTGCTTCTCTGACTCTTTGTCTTGCTCTTTAGCTGACTGCTCAAGCTCCTTTGGGGAAAATAGCTCTATGTTAAAATGATTTTAAAAGCCAATATAAAAACCAAAGAGCACTTCTCTTTCTAGGGAGGTTATATGATAGCACTTAAAAATGCTCCTAAAAGAGAACACTCAGGAATGCCAGGTGACATATAACAAACATCCTTCTAAATATAGAGCTGAGTTTGCAAGAAAGTAAGGACAATCCCCAGGGCCCCAAGGTGAGAAGGAAACTAAGAGCCAGAGATGTCAGACTGTGAGTGAGGCACAACTGCCCTGGGATAGGACATTTACTCCTGTCGTCCGGGCCATGACTGGAATCAAAAGGGGGGAAAAATTACTAAATAGGAGCCCCTTGGTCCCACTTTGAGATACATGCAAACATCAAACTGCTATATGTGTCTAAATGTTCATTCTCCATCTCTGTACCTATTTCATAATATACTGGTAGCGAATAGTTTGAAGGTTTTAAAGCCCATATATGGACAGCCAAACAAAGCGTTGAGCTATCTGAGGCAGGGAGACACAAATCCAGGACCTACAAAGAGATATCCCTCCAGTGAAAAGGTGAACTAGGAAAACGTCTGTCAACCAGCACGAGAGACAGCATGGAAGCTTGTCCCTTTTTCTGCCCTGGGCTCTGGCTAGGATACGAAATATCTCCTGAGAATTTAAAAGCATGGAGCCACACTCAAGCTGATCTGGAGTAACAATTCCTCCTCTCTGAATGGTTTGGGAATCTTCACCAAGGAGAAATGAACATACAAAGTGCTTCCAGACTTACGACCCCAGGAGACATAGCAAAAGCAAATCCAAAAACCTCTGAAAAGACCTGCCTTCAGTCCAGGTTGTACAAAAGTCCCACAGATAAAGTCAGCTGAAGAGGACTGCTCACAACCCAGAATCACCAAACACCAGGAGACAAACGGTCCGCCTCAGTGAGGGGCAGCAGACACAACAACTGGCAGTCTGAGACCCCCCAAGAACTTCACATGATGGAAGTAGCAGACAGACTCTAATGAAAGATGTCATTATACCTCAAGAATCAAGCCATGTTCTTTGTTTACAGATTAAAACAAGTTCCAGTTCCAATCAAGCTACTGATGCTAAAAACATCAACATTTTAGTGCATTTATATACGCATTTATTTATATACTCATTTATGTGTTAATTTGCACATGCTGGTCAGGAACACGTGTCTGTATCCACCATTTCACTAGCTCAGAGATAACTTCCAGTTAATGGTCCCAGATATTGCTGAGTCAGAGAAAAAAAAGAATGTAAAGGAATGCAAGTTTTGCAAATGTAGCCAGTAAATTATTCGCTTAATTATTTACTTAAAATCTAGATTCCCAGGCACCTGGGTGGCTCAGTTGGTTAAGTGTCCAACTTCACCTCAGGTCATGATCTCACAGTTCATGAGTTCAAGCCCCATGTCGGGCTCTGTGCTGACAACTCAGAGCGTGGAGGCTGCTTCTGATTCTGTCTCTCTCTCTCTCTCTGCCTCTCCCCTGCTCACACTCTGTCTCTCTTTCTCAAAAATAAACAAACATTATTTTTTTTAAATAAATAAACATTAAAAAAAAAAAAATCTAGATTCCCTACCAGAACGTGAACTCCAGGAAAGCAGGATTTTATCTAGTGTTCATTATATATATTCCTTGTGCCTGGCACATTATTAGGCACCAAATCACTGAATGGAAGAATGGATGCATGGGAAGAAGGGAGGGAGGAAGGAAAGAAGGAAGAAATGTATAGTTTCCTCATAAAAGGGAGTTCTGTCATAGAGACCCAAATAGTTGTGGAAGAAAAGAAAGGGGTAAAATAGTTCTCAAATTCCAGTCTGAGAACCACATACACAAAGACATTCACACAGGTATTTACACATAGTCAGTCGATGCCCAGCTGAGGCATATGTTGAGGATATAAGGCCAGTTCCCCAGTACTACACAATCTTGTTGCAAATACACAAAGTAGTCATTCATAAAGAGCTAAAAACATCAAATAGGAATCTTGTATGTATTTCCTGGTATAAATGTTCAGGAAATGCAGATAAAACTGGGATGGGGTTATTCATTCACTGACCATGTGCTTATTAAGTCCTTACTAGGTGCCAGGATATTCTGGTGCTCGAGGAGGTGATTATGGGAGAGAGGGACATAATAAATATGTAAATGTATCAGTGAAGTAATTTCAATTAGTGAAGGAAATAAGCACTGAGCACTCATATACTTAAACAGAAGGAACATGAAAATACTTAGGGTGGTGGGTGTGGCTGCAGAGCTGAAATCATGAGAGTCGAAGAAAGGTCTTTCAGGGAATGCATTAGCTTTAAAAAGCAAAACAAACGAAAAACCAAAAAGCAGAGAAGTAGTCCAAATAAAATGCCCTTTGATACAGAACTGGCTAGAAAACTAGGACTATAAAAAAAGAACGAGGGGCGCCTGGGTGGCTCAGTCGGTTAAGCGGCCGACTTCGGCTCAGGTCACGATCTCGCGGTCCGTGAGTTCGAGCCCTGCGTCGGGCTCTGTGCTGACAGCTCAGAGCCTGGAGCCTGTTTCAGATTCTGTGTCTCCCTCTCTCTGACCCTCCCCCGTTCATGCTCTGTCTCTCTCTGTCTCAAAAATAAAAACGTTTAAAAAAAAAATTAAAAAAAAAAAAAAAAAAAAAGAACGAGGGACCACTCTAATACTGATATGGAAAGATTTCCAAAAGATATTAAGTTTTAAAAAGCGGTGTTTTAGTATGCTACCTTTTATAGGAGAGACTGGAAATAAGAAAATATATTTGGCTTTTTTTAGTATTTGAGTAGATACACCATGAAAAGATACCTAAGTAACAAATGTGGTTACCTGTGTGGAGGAGAGGAACAGAGAATAATAACACTCATACATGGGACTTTTCACTGAGTGTCCATATTCACCCATGGGCATACATACATCGAATGTATACACATACATGAGAAAGTAACAGCCTTTCAAAAATAAAAATTCAATTATAAATCAGTGCTACAGACGGAGGCAAAAAAAGATCAGCTAGGTTCAGTGACCTTGCTAAAATTCTAAAGTGAACTCTTATGGCAGAAAGTACTTATTTTCAAAACTGCCCTTGAAAATCCCTTAGGAAAGCAATACACAGGGCCCAGACATACTATTTCTCAGGTCCAAATGGCCAGTTTTGCTACCAGCTTTGAAACAGACTATCCTCTGTTAAGCAACAAGAGTTGTTGGCTGGCCTGTGGGGCCAGGTCACAGGAAAAGCGCAGATCTCTAAACTCCAGTACCACAGAGTGAGACCAAGGGCCCCAGGACCCACCCAGCGACGGGCAGGCCCATGTACTCATCTTATTCTCTCTAGGGCACAGCAGCACAAACAGGCTATGCAAACAGGTCCTTCTCGCTCCACTGGTTTTGAGATTGCACATATGCCATAGTTGGATTCAGGAGTGTTATATGTGCATATGATGTGATTGGAGACCTCAGAAACAGGGAGGAAGAGGCTGGGCAAAGAGCAGCAGGAAACAAACAAACAAACAAAAAAAACACCACAAGAGACAGTAGCAACACATTCAAAAGTTCTTCACTTTTACCTTGAGAGCAAGTTAGTACAGTTACCCTCACTGTCTAAATGTCTACTGAAGAAACCGGACAGCGCTCAGGCAGCTCCCGGATGGAGCCCCCTCATTGTGACGCATTCTCCACATCTTACTTCTGCAGCTACTCACCTGTATTCTGTGCCGCAGTTGCTGAAACTTCTCTTTCACTTTAGTATTCAGTTCAGTAAGTGCACTTAATGGTCCTGAACAATCCCGAATATCCTAGGAGACATTGAAAAGGTGAGAGGGACTTGCTCAAGGCAATGAAGTGAAATGATACCATCTGTACAGTGAGAAGACTGGCTCAGATCACAACTAAGGCTGGCCTACTGACTGTTAATTCATCCTGATCTTTGCTGTTTACCTCAGCAACACAAGCAAAAACATTATCATTTATATTTCTCTCCTATTTCTGTAATTCTGAGCAGGTAATACAAAAGTATAAAAAGAAACACAGCTGTCCTGACTTATTAGTTCCTGATTTCAACAAAACACCACAGGATCCGTATAAAAGGCTTAAAGCAGCTTGTATGTCCAACAAGAACGGACATCCAAAAGTGACACTGTAACTTTAGAACTTTCCAACTTGAAAATCAGGATCAACTCCTGGCATCATATGACAAGATTAACTTCACCCTGATTTTACAAACCATCTATTATATATAAATCACGGTGTTTACAGACATGTTCAAGGGGAAATCTAGAATTGGTTTCTACAGACATGTTCGAGGGGAAATCTAGAATTGGTTTCTGGGCATCCAAAAGCCCTGGGGTTAGGTTTTAGAGCAGGTCCTGGAGCCAGAGTATGCAGATGCAAATTCTGGCTGTAGCAATTTCTTAGCTGTGTAACAAAAAGTCATTGAGTTCTCTGTGCCTCAGTTTCCTCACCACATTACCTACCACATAAACCATATATGTATGTAAAGCACTTTGCAGGGGAGCTGGAACACAGTAAGAGTGCAGTACATCTACGTATAATCAATCTTTCTCATTTGCAATCATGAGAAACCAAACACAGACAGTACAAGAGGGGCTTACCCAATTTAGATTATGTGAAAATGCTTTATTTGTATGAATCCTACGCTTATTTTTCCAGAGTCAGCCCAGAAGTACTGCAGTGTGTATGGAGAAGAAGTGAAGTTGAAGAAGTTTAAATGTTTGCATCAAGTTTCCTCACTTGTTCTCTGACTTATTAAACCCACTTCTTGCACCATGATAAAGCACTAATTTGGTTTATCCTGCATCTGGTTTCCATGGGGAGTCCGACTTTCCTTCAGTTTTTGCCACAGTTACTTGCAAACTCTGAGTCTACATCTAATGTTTAAAAGCATCTGTTGGAAATGGAAATGACTTGCCTGAAACCAAGGTTTAAAACTCTTGGTTTCTTTTTGCTAAATTCAAGGGATCATTTCTACATTCCTAACTCTTGCCTGTGCCAATTGGTTCATCGCTCTGCTGCCTTCTACCTTAAATAGCTTAAGGCAAAACACCTCAATTACCCCATCAGGTAAAGAAAGTTGTAGAGACTCCCTAAGCCCCTTCTCTAGGCTGACTTTCCTCGTCCGGGTCGCAGTTTTGCCCCAGGCCTTGGCATTTTACCTGATTTCCTCATTTACAGAGTCACAACTACGGCCTAGGTTACGTTCATTTCACCTAGTGCCTCCCGTGTCAGGCGGCCTTTGGTGTCACCGGGCACCAGACCCACAGGAGCAGGTCAGGAGTGGGCGGGGCCAATGGCTCTCAGGACGCCACCAACTGGTGGGGAGGGCGGTGTCAGAAGGCGGGGCCACCCAAGGTGACAGGTATGTTGTGTGGCGGTCCGGGTCGAGAAGTGTGAGTGGGAGGGACCAGTGGGGGTCACAAAGGGTAAGCTTGGTCAGGATGGGGGAGCATGAGAGTGTCCAGAAGAGGGCAAGACAACCGCAACTGGATAGAGGATCAAGGCCAATGGTCGAGGAGATGGACCAAAGGGGGAGGGAGGGAGCAGCCGGCCCTGGGACGGGGCCAACGACCTCGGAGACTTGACTAAGCGGGGAAAGCTTGGGAGTGAGACCGCCGAGCTTACAGGAGGCCAGAGGAGCCTGGGTTTAGGGCTGCTGGGGCCGGACAGGGGTCCCGGGAATTAGTACCTGAATAAGCGCCTTCACCTCCAGGTCAAATTTGACAATCTCTTGGTTACAGATACGGACGTGGACATCCTGGGGAGCCGCCATGTTGAGGACGCCGACTACGGGCGGCGGCGGTGCCCAAATTTAACCGCGTTTCAGCATCGCCTTCCTTCCGCTCCAGGTCTTGCAGCAGCGCCCCCTAGAGACCGGCTTGAGGCGAGCGAGCGTGGCGGCGCTGAGTCCTGGGGAGTATCCCTGAAAACGCGGAGGGAATCGGCTCTCCCCTTGGTGTGGTCCTAAGAAAAGGAAGAAGAGAAGGAATATCAAGGGCGTTTTAACACTGACCTCTCCACATCTTCTATCTAAGAGCCATTCTAATTACTACATATTTTTTGCATAAAGGTGGGGGCGGGGGGAGAAGACTGGAAGGAAAGTATCACTTGGGATTCTCTAGAGGATGGAATTAACAATTTTTTATATTTCTTTAAACTTTCTTGTATTTTTCATATGTTCTACAGTGAATATAAATTGTGGAATAAATGCAAAAATGATAAATGTTATTAATACTTTTAATGTGTGGGATTCAAGGCAGTTCTCTTAGAGCACCTCCTGTTGGTCCAAGGGTTCTAAAATCACAACTGATCAAGCCACCTCCCAGCTTACACCTCTTCTGAGGCTCCTGGCAGTTCCCTTTTGTGTACAGTTGGATTTATTAAATCTACCTCGCTGGAGTAGTTTTGATGGAAATAATTAAGAGCAGACTCTCAGAAAATGGTGGCTCTTTTTATTATTAAATTGTCCAAGTTTCTTAGCTGGTCTTCAAGGCCATCAGCCACCGCATCTCATCCCACTCCTGGATTCCTCAGGCTCTTTTTAGATCTGTAGCTTTGGAATGTGCTGTTCCCTCTTCTCAGAATGCGTTTCCCCTTTTGCTCCCACCCTGCTTACTTTTGTTCACATCAGCAAGCATGAATTAGGAAGACCTGAATGCCTAGTTTAATCCTCTCAACCACACTTGAAATAGTTATACCCCAGTTTTACAGATTGGCAGATGGACTAAGAGTAGGTCAAAAGTGAAACAAAACTGAACATCCTGCCCCAAGGCTACCCAACTTGAGAGTGGCAGAGCCTTAACTGAGAGCCACATCTTCCCTCAAAAACCAACACATGGCTTGCCCATCTGTGTTACTCCAGTGCTCCACGCACCTTCCCTTAAGCGAAGCTTGGGAGTCAACCCTGCTTGAATCCTGCGGGACGACCCACTTCACATCTCTGTGCCTCAGAATCCTGAGGCTAACTGGTGATAATCACAGGGATGGCTGGAGCATTAAATGAGGTAATACATGAAAAGCACCAAGCACCGTGTAGTAAATGCAGCATATGTTTAAAAACTCAACGTGCATTAGCTGCTATTACATTGCTGACATTTTTGGAGTACTTCCTATGTGCCAGGCACTTTGTACAAAGTTCTTAATGTGTTTCATCTAACAATTCTCACAACAACCCTACGAGGTAGAATTGTCTGCATTTTACACATGAAGAAACAGGCACGGGATGATTTGCCCAGGGCAAATGGAAGTGCTAGATGAAAGGATAGGTGCATTTTAAAATTTAGATACAAACCACCAGATTGCTCTTCATAGAGGTTACGTCAGTTTTCCACAGCAAGGTGGTACAAATGCCTGCGTTCCCATGGCCTCACCAACATGGTGTGTTAAACACTAGGATTTTTCCCAATTTGATTAAGTGAAACATGCCATCTTTTAATGTGCATTTCTCTTATTATGAATGAGATTGTGTGCTATTTGTAGTTACTTTACTCATTTCTCTATTGGGTGGTTGGTTTTTCATACTAGTTTCCAGGAGCTCTTAATATATTAGGAGGATTAGCCCTTAGAGATGAGTTTTTTCATAGTCTATAGCATTTTGACTTGGCTTATGATGTTTTTGACTTTAAAAAGGTTTCAATTTTTTATTTTTGTTTCACATAGAATTTGTCGATCTTCATTTATGACTCCTGAATTTGGGATCCAAGTTAGAACATTCTCCCCACCCCCTCCCACAGATTTTAAAGGAATTGCCCACATTTCCTGTTATGTATACAGTTTGAAATATGGTGTGAGATACAGAGCCAACTTTTCTTTCTCCAGAGAGTTTCCCAGTTGTTCCAACGCTATTTTCTGAAGAATCCATCTTTTTTTCCCCTGGTTCTGGATGGCACATTTACCATAATAAATTCTTATGTTTGAATCTGTTTCTAAACTTTTCCTTCTATTGGCCTATTCATTTATGCACCAAAAATTTTTAGTTTTATTTATAGTTTTATGTGTTTTAATGTTTGGATTAAACACCCAATCTTTTTTTCCCCCTAGCATCATCTTCCAGCTATTATTTTTTTCCCCATATGAACTTAGGTGTTTTTTTTTTTTTTTTTTTAACCCCATTGGTATGTCTTATTGAGATAGCATTACATTTGTTAATTTTGAGGACTGACAGCTTCATGTTGTTGGCTGCTCCAGTTCAAAAACTTGGGTCTTTCTTTCCATTTGTTCATGTCTTCTTCTATGTCCTTCATATTATTTTAAAGTTTTCTTTATCTAGACCCTGTACATTTTAAGTTCATTCCTGGTGATGTTTTAAGTTTAGAATCTTTTAAAGAAACTGAAATTTTTCAGATCACTCAAAAGTTTTGGATCCTCAAATAGAAGCTCCCTATTTAGGACACATGACCTTGGGCCGCTATGCAACTGACAGTCTCCATGCAATTCTCTACATAGCAATTAGAGAAGAAAACACAGATCCCCTTTTCTCCACCTCCAACATGCTCCCTTCTAACGAAGAGACCCAACTCTAAGCCCTTAATCTAGAGGCCATCTTTGAGGGATAGACGTACAGTGTTGTGACCCACACTCTCGATCACAGGCTGCTTTGGCCAACACTGTTTTGCTATCACCTCTACCCACACATCCTGAGACTAACTTTTGGTTACTACATTTGCTTGGTTTTAGCTTTAGTTCTTTCTGGCTTCAGATTCTAAGCCTATTATCTCCCTCCTACACAGATACCATTATATACTGCCTGTAACCTGGCCTGGCCCTTCAGGAGTACGAATCGTCTCTCAGTGCAGTCAGCAGACAGGAGTTTGAACTGGGGCCATCACACACGCTGAGTGTGAGGTGAGTCTCCTCAACGGAGTTTATTCTCCTTTGTAAGATGGACACAACCACCCACCTCACTGCGCCATGGAGAGCAGAGTTACCTGACAGGAAAGCACCTAGCAGGGGTTAAATGAATGCTACCGCAGCCTTCTAGACTTTTTTTTTTTTTTTTTTTTTAGTATTTATTCTGGGGAGAGCGTAAGCGGGGACAAGGCAGAGAGAGGGAGACAGAGGATCCAAAGCGGGCTCTGTGCTGACAGGCTGATAGCAGAGAGCTGGATGCGGGGCTCAAAGTCACGATCCGTGAGATCATGACCGGAGCCGAAGTTGGGCACTCAACCAACAGAGTCACTGAGGTGCTCCTAGCCTTTCTAACACCCTCTTCCTATTATAAACCTTTCAGCAGGAATATTAAAGCATTTCCCAACTTATGTCTTTCTTGCTTGCTAAAGAGCTCTCCTGGTTCTGAAATCACTGGGTGAGGAGGGACAACTGAACAACCCATTTAACTAGGTGCTACCCACAAAAGGTTTGGTTTCCTAAGGACTATACTGACTTGGCTCGCCCAACTCCTTAAAAGTTCCCAGACCATGACAGAGGCTCCTGGGATGGAGGTCAAGTCCTGAAGCAGAACCAGTCCCTGAGAGGCCGCGTCCACTTTGCTCTCTGATGGCCCCAATATCCCTTGAATGAAGCAAAAAGAGCTTTTTTCAAGAGTCCTGGGATATCACGAACACAAGCCTGTCAATTCTTCCCTAACATACCCTACTGGATGTGGTACCCGCATCCTTGCAAGTACCTCGGCAATAACGTACCCAGAACCCTTTCCATTTGTAACAGCTCTTGTCTTGTTCCACGATCCTGTTCACATGCTGCCTCCCCTCAGCAACCTCAGGAGTTCCTGGATGTCTCTCTAATCTCTTTACAGTCCGTACCTAGCACAAGTCTTGGCGGAGCATGGGCTAAACAAATGTTTGTTGGCTGAAGGAACACAGTGCCACGGTGGTGTTCACTCAGGTCCCCTCACTTAAGGCTCTGTGTATATACCCAGCCTATCTCAGAGACGTACTTTGATTAAACATACAAGCACATACAAATGTTTAAGTCAAGAGAGACTTGAAACATTTTATTTCCCTTGCTTGCCTGAAGAATCAAAGACGAAAAATACATGTAAACTAAACTATGTTCCAAACTATGAAGAATGCAAATGTTTTCATCAACAAATAATTTTCCATAATAACTAACTTTCACTAGAGTACTGAAAAAGCCCGAAGTGTCCAAAATGTTAGCTCTTTATGCCCTACACCAAGAGAGGGGCAGCACAATCCACAGTTCACTGCTGTCTTTAGTTTGCAATTTCTTTGCAGACAAGGAGATGGTTAGCCACCTTGGTAAACGACAGAGAAAAGCAACAGAGAAGGGAAGGGCGAAAACATGAGGCAAACAATTCAAAACCTTTTCATCTTTTTTTTTATTTTAAATTACAAAGGATGTTGCATACACTGATGAATCTGTATCTGACTAGAAGTGCTGGGGGGTTGGAAGGTGACAGAAAACAAAGGCAACATTTGAATTGCCTCTTCTTCTGAAAAGAAAAACTGCACAACTATTAACCAACATTTAATAGAATAATTTTTAAACAGCTCATGCGTCAACAAGATAAAATTCTTTCTAGACAAAAGACAAGACTGAATCCAATAAGTTTCATAGCTCCAGTTGGGGGAATGGGGAAACAAAACTACAGAATATTTATGATAGCATTACAAACAGGATCCTACGCCACTACGCAAAAGAGGTTGCCACATTGTATGAACGAATGCTCTGAATTCTTGCCCTTCCGCTCTTCTCTTGTGACTTCTCATGTGCGGTCAGCCCTAGTATCAACTGTTAATCACAAATGCTAAGTTGGAGGACAAATCCTAGGGAAAGAAGGTTAAAAAAAAAAAAAAAGCAGGCAGCGGAATACAGTGTCATAAAGATGCGGTGGAGAAGGCAGATACAGTACACACATACACATTTCTGTTATTTGGTTCCGAAAAAAACAAAGGGCGAAGGGCAAGACACAGTAGTCCGTCCCGCTCCCATACACCCAGAATTTAATTACCTACACACCGTTGTGTTTACATGGTTATGAAAGAGGCAAACCTAGTTCACCTGAACTTGGCACACTGAGATACCGGACCCTCGTGTTCTTCGCTAGTCACCAAGTCTTCGATTCCAAGATAACTGTTTGGAAGCAGTTTTAAGGTTCTAGTCCCTCACTACTACACCCAAACCTCTCTTTTCTAAAGAAAAATGGCAATTTGGCATCATTCAGTTCCTAGGTGTAATTTCTACAATTTCAGTCAGTTTACTAAGCATGAGGATTATGCTTCAACACATAATCCCACTCGCCTATGGAAGTGTAAAACTGTCAGTAGTACATTTTCATCATCTTTTCCCAACATGCTTATTCCTTAAAACGAAACAACTGTTCCTACAGCGGACGTTCATTGTTCCATCCCAATGTGTTTGAAATATTAAAAAAACATGGAGTCATCTTCTCATAATGCCCTTATTAAGATTACAAAGATTACAAAAGAATCCACAAGTATTACGGCACTGTGTGAGACTTATTTGTCATGATCCAAGGGAAGAACAAGACTGCAATTCTGTGCAAAGTTGTGGAAATGGCCTCAGTTCCATGGGAAATGGTATTCCACAATCGACTTCACTAGAAGGATAATTGAAACCTTTTACTTTAACACTGAAAGCATAATTCAATGCATTCTCAAAATTCAAGTTTCAAGATTTGGAGAGATGCTAACATTCTCTTACATAATTAACTAGAAAATACTTGAACAGAATTTTAGGAAGACTATATAAAGAAAGGGAACATAAGCTTTTGTTAATTCCTGCTGAAGGCAACTTGAATTTGTTTCTTAGAAAGTTAACTAAATCTTAGCAGCTAAAATATTTTTAAATGTATGGAATAAAGAAAAGCACATCCATTCTTGACATTTTGGTGAATAAACTAACAGCTTTATTAATGAAGGCAAACATCAGATAATTGTATGAATAGTATATATAAAAAAAGAAATCCAAACTAACAGCATTGTATTTCAAAAGTACTGTACTTCTGTTTCTTTTAAAGAGACTTGTCATCTGTTTTATAAAACAAACAAAACGGGTATTCTTCTCCTAAAAAATTCTGGAAAGATGAAATAGTCAATTTCAAGCTGATGAACTGAACACACCTTTCTTTAAATGCAGACTATTGCTACGGAGCAAATAAAGTCAAGCATCAGAAAGAAGATGTAGGACAAATTCATGAAAGTCAGAAAAAAGGGATGTAGTGAAATTACTGCTAAGTCTTTCCCTCTCATATTTAAAGACCATTCAAAACTGGTCTTCCATACAAATATAAAATAACTGTGAAGAGAGGGAATTTGAAACCATACCCATCTGAAATCCTTCACGATGTGTTTATAATTGCTCTGATTCTCTTACCAAAAAGGTCAAAGTGAAAGATTTAGGAAGTGGAAGGGAATGAAGATGTTCAGTTTCAATGTACAAGTAAGGCACAATATAAAGCCACATCATAATCTGTCATGAAGGATATAGGAAAGGACAAGAATCATACATGGTACAGTAGGACAAGCAATCATATTGACTGAAAAAGTGTGGCACCCAATTCAAAACTCAGACAAGATCTTAACAAGAACAACTGGACAGCATGCTTTCATATGGAGACAAACTCTATAAAGAATCCAGTGTATCTGAAACGAGGAAGAACGTTTTTTGTATTTTTTTTCTTAAATCATAGTAGTACTCGAGTCAAAGTTTATAATTGCTTTTGGAACAATGGGTTTACTTGAGGTGAATTCACAATGCCTTCACTTAAAGTAAGATTCTGGACTTCGTTATGAGCTATCTGTATACCATGTATGAACACAGAAAACCTTTAGAGAGCTCTTCTCTAATGATCTTCGCCCAAAAATACATGCCACAATTTTCAAAAACAGAACATGTACAATTGTTGGGGTTTTTACGTTACCCTTATAAGATCTGTTGTGTGATACACTAAACGTATATATTTTAATGACAATAGAGGAAGCAGATTATTACTGGCATTAAAGTACAACCATTTCTAGACGGTTTTAAATGCCACAGAGTCCCCTGGTTAAAATGTAAAGCTGCACAGCTTGCCTATGTCATCTTTATGATAAAGTTAAAACAGCAAGAGGATTTAACTTTCACTCTACATTTTACTGCCAGGTTTTTTTATTTAGATCAAGTATCGCTGCAGCATTCTGACCAGCCCAGATTTAGCAGCAAATGGCAGGAATCATATAAAATGCAATTTTTTTTTAACAAAGTGCTTTTCTAAGATATACATACATATATAAATAGGTACAAAATAAAGTGTCAACATTAAAAAGCTCAACTATTTAAAAGCTTTTAAACTATTTAACTTAAGTAGTACATATAAAACACTGAAATGCAAGGATATGGAATCTACTAAACAGATTCAAAGTCTTTTTTTTTTTTTTTTCTGAAATGCAAGACCAAAAAATCAAATTCTGGTTTGCAGACAGGAAAAAAGTATCAAAAACCAGAATTCCTAACAGAGCAGCTAGAAAGGGGCAATTTTATAAACCTCATCAGCTGAGTCTCTATCATGAAGTGATTTTCACCTGATTGCAAAACTGCCATATTTTGGAACATGTTTCAATCTACTAAACACACTCTGTCAAAACTTCAGATACTTCCAAGTTATAAGCCTGTGCTCTGCCTTCTCCCACCTGAAGAGGAAAAACTTTAAACAATGAGCTTACGTTCTATTAAACCATTAGATCTGAGCTTATCGCCTGTTGAGCATGAATGCACTAACTAACCAGGTACATTTCCACCAAGCACACAGGAAAATCTTGTGTATCACAGTTCAGCTAAGGTGTTAATCCTTTTCTGAGTTTCCTTTTCATGATGTCAAAGAAGCATATAAGGACATAGTTCAGTTGTTACTGTGTGTTTTAGAATCAAGCCTTTATAAGCTATAGCTTCATATGCTACAGCTTACAAATAGCGGTGAGGGTTGGGGGAATAAAGTAGAAGAAAAGGAAACACACTGTAAAAACAAAATATAATTAAGGAATAAATTCTCCAGGGAGTAACGGAGAAATGGTTGGAGAAATAGATACTTTCCCAGCAGCTAGGTCTGAAATTTTTGGTATTTTTTCTGGGCTAGATAGGAATTTTTTTTTTTTTTTTTTTTTTTAAGTATAGTTTTTAAGCCACCAGTTTTCAGAGTTCAAAACACAAGATTTGAGAATCAACAGTAAGAGAGACAGAATGGAAAGATCTGTGGGGAAGGTTTATAATGCTGCCTTGACACAAGAAATTTCTCATCAAGAGGTAAAGCTTTAACATAGTTAAAACACTGACTAATGAAGCTGTTTTATGTGAGCAAAAAAGAGCACCTAAAAACTAAACGTGTTAATTATTTCTCAGTTCTAGAAACATAGAAGAAGTCACATGTAAGTTTGAAGAAGCTAGTTTGAAAATACCTGTACAAAAATATAAAAATCTATAAATTGTTTTTGTTTTAAGCTTGTGTTGATCTTTGAAAATATTACATGCACAATAATACATTGATTGGAAAAGTGGCAACTAAAGAATTAGATATTTTTAGCTTTTTTTTCTTTCTTTACATATATATATATATAATACAATAAAAATAATCTGTATTTTGGTTGTTTGGTGGAAGTATACTACAATAAGCTAAATAAACTTTAATTTTCAAGGTCAAAAACTATTTTACCAATAGCTTACTAAAATGAAATATATTAAAATTTCCTACAATAAGTGCAGAAATAAAAAGACTTACAGACATCTAAATGGCCACCAACTTATCTACTATGGAAGCGAATGAGAGGAACGGCAAAATAATATCTGTATGTGTGGATGCTCCTTCTGTAGATAATTGGACCCAAACAGAAATAAGATTCACAGTTCAGTAAGATCCCTAACCCTGACCTTTTCATTTTTCTGGGTTTTTTTTCCTTTGTTTTTCATACATTCATACAGTATCATGTAAGCTGTGCAAAACTTTACTTAGACTGGCAGTTTGCCATATCAGTTGCATTTGTCTTTGGTACAAAAAATAAAACAATCGCAATAATGTGCAAGTATTTGTCTTCTTCCGGTCAAGTACCGAAATAGGAGTTTTCTAGAGCCATCTTTTTTTTGTTTGTTTTTTTGTTTTGTTTTTTATACAATACACAGACTCTGTGGCATATATCTACATTTCAACATAGTCCTATATACATTCAAAAAATTTGAAAAAGAGTTGGAACAAAAAAACATTTAAACCCCATAATTTCTCCATCTATATATCTTGTTTCTCCTCAGTAGGGTTTTCATCATACAAAATATTACCAGTTTTATAGTTTCCCCAAAATACAAGGCACAAAGAATATGCTTTTTTTTCTTACTTGCACAGACATTATATATATATCTATATATATATTTATATATACCATATTGAGCTCGGAAAATGAACTTCTAATATGGCACATGGGCATGAGTGCTGGGTTGTGCCATGTACAAGTGAGATTAATGGTTGTGGAAAAATCAGAACAAAAGGAATAATTCTAAAAACAATCTAAACGGACTGTTTAAAAAAATGCTTCCTCAATTTTTTTGTGTGGTTCAGAGCATAAACCTGCCACAGTATTTGGCATTTACTAGTATCTTCACTCCTCCAAAACTTGTTTGACTTTAACAGATTTTTGCAATCTGTATCTAAACGTTTACTTAAATGTACACGTTCCAATTCTGACGCCAGTAGCAGTTTTAACCATGGTTTATGCTCTGAAAATGCAATAATCAAGTATTTTGGATCATGCTTCACTTATGCTACTTAGTTCTTAAAACAATGTAACCTAATCAATGTTTACATAATGCTAAACTGACATGCAAAACAGAATGAAAATTTACAATGAATAATGTGACAAACACAGACATTTCTGACCAGTGGTCCAATGAGGCTGATTACACTTTTGATGTTGGTATCCTTAGTCCTACAAGGCCTCCAGTGGGATTGCCTTCTGCCGTCTTCTCTAACACTTGGTTAACAAATTCTGAGGTTTGCCCAGCCACTGGGAGACCTAGGAAAAAGAAATAAGGCACACTTAGGCACAGAAATGGCGATGGCATAGATGGAAGGTGAGAAGTAGGCAGATCTGAGGGTCAGGGGTGGCCCCCAGCTTGATACCAGTCCTAGATGAGTACTCAGCTGCTTGCTACTATAGAAATTCAATCTCCTCATCAGATTAGAGCCTACAGTTTTAAAATGTGTATTTATTTTGAGAGAGATGGGGGGAGGGGAGGGCGGGGGGGGGGGAGGGGAGAGAGAATCCCAAGTAGGCTCCATGCTCAGCACAGACCCCAACACGGGGCTTGATCCCAAGACCATGAGATCATGACCTGAGCTGAAAACAAGAGTCAGATGCTTAACTGACTGAGCTACCCAGGTGCTCCAGAGCCTATAATTTTTAGATTAGAAAGGTCAAACCAATAATGAAGAATGGTTAATCACCATTTTTAAGTGGGGGAGATGACAGGTAATAGGTTCCAAAAAATAGTCCAAGCCCAAACCCACACCCACCAACAAGCGTTGTTCCCCAGCCCAGCATGTTTGCTCTGTTTTTTCAGCCAGTCTCTTCCAACTTCTCCAGCCTCTGTGCATCCCATGGATGGGTTTCACCCATGTAACTGAAAACTCTGATCTGAGGGATGTTTTCAGTAATTTTTAGAACTACTGGATTAAGTTTATGTTCCCTTTTCATTTTATTTTTTATTAAAAAAATTTTTTTTAACCTTTATTTTTGAGACAGAGAGAGACAGTGCATGAACAGGGGAGGGTCAGAGAGAGGGAGACACAGAATCTGAAACAGGTTCCAGGTTCTGAGCTGTCAGCACAGAGCCCGACGCGAGGTTCGAACTCATGGACCGCGAAATCATGACCCGAGCCAAATTCGGCCGCTTAACCGACTGAGCCACCCAGGTGCCCCCCCCAACTTTTCTTCATTTTAAAGAAAGTGAATGAATAAACAAAAGTTGGAAGAGAAGAGGGAAAAAAAGGTAGAAGACAGTGTATGTTGAGTTTTTCATCTTCCTCATCTCCTACAGCTGAAGTCAAAAGATACTTCAAATCAATAAGTCAAATAACAGGGGTGCCTCAGTGGCTCAAGCGGTTGAACGTCCGACTTCAGCTCAGGTCATGATCTCGTGGTCTGTGAGTTTGAGCCCCCGCATCGGGCTCTGTGCTGACAGCTCAGAGCCTGGAACCTGCTTTGGATTCTTTGTCTCCCTCTCTCTCTGCCCCTCCCCTGCTCATGCTCTGTCTCTCTCTCTGTCAAAAATAAATAAACATTAAAAAAAACTCAAAAAAAAAA
Organism: Panthera onca; assembly: GCF_046562875.1. NCBI lineage: Eukaryota > Metazoa > Chordata > Mammalia > Carnivora > Felidae > Panthera > Panthera onca. The sequence continues at coordinate 62,947,443 of NC_138339.1, read as the reverse complement.
AATAATAAGTCAAATAACAGAGGTATAAGCACGTTTTAAAAGTAATGAGAAAATAAATGATTAAAACAAGATGGAAATAGAAAAATATCTAGTCACTGCTCCCAGGAAGAAGTCAAAAGATACTGTAAAAAAACCAGACAATTGACACTACCTCAATCATGTGACTAAATCTAACATGACCAATAATGGGACAAACTGATATATGTGCTTCTTGATTGATGGAATGAGAAGGATAATCACCTATGAAGATTCTTGCCAAAAAAATTTAACTGCATGTAATCATGAGGAAACAGACAACTCCAGATGTTGGGACATTTTACAAGAACAGCTACCTAGATTTTTCATAGGAAAAAATAAACACAACACTGGGAGACTGATCTAGATTAAAGGAGAAAAATGATATAAATAAATGTAATGCATGATACTTAATGGATCAAAACCAAAAAGGCTCTAAGGGACATTATTGAGACAAATGGGGAAGTTTAAATATGGACTCCATATAGATATTATATCAATGTTGAAGTACTTGGATGTGAAAATGGTATTGTGCCTTATTCTCAAAATGTCCTTGTTCTCAAGAAATACACGCTGAAGTAGTTAGGGATGAAGGGTATGTTTAGAAGTTACCTTCAGATACTTAGGAATAAAAATAAGTAGATATCCAAATAAAGCAACTGCAGCAAAATATTAACAACTGGTGAATCTAGTTGAATGATAAGCAGATGTTCAGTGTCCTATTTCTACTTTTCTTAAATGAAAAGTTAAGGAAAAAATATATATGTTATAACTAAAAAAGTCAACTCACAAGATAACAATGCAGAGCTTACAAATTATCAAAGAACACATACTAAAACTATAATAATGGATCATATAGTGAATGATATAAAAAGGCAAAAGCCATATGAACAAAGGCTAACAGATTTTTTGATGACAAAACTAAAATCAAACATGTATCAATAAATAAAAAATGAGTTCAACTCACCTATTAAAGAAAAACTCCCTGTCTGACAAATAAAGGACTATATGGTATATATAAAAATCTAGAAGTGAATTTTATAATATGCTTATCAAAATTAAATTTGAATTTAAATGTTTTTAAAAGAGATGTGTCTAGTATGAAGTGATTCAGAAAGACTGAAAATAAAAGAGTAAGCAAAGGTATACTAAGCAAATATAAATAATAAGAAAGCTGTATTTATGATTACAATATCAGACAAGACTGAATTCAGAGAAAAAGCTATTAATAAGACAAAAGAAGTATGCTTCATGATGTAAAGATTACAATTCATAATAAAGATCTACTGGTAAGGATTCCCATTCAAGCATTCCAGCATTCAAAAGCAAAACCTCGGAAAACAGGAGAAAAAATGAAATACATTAGTGGTGGGTGCTCATTCTCAGTTTTACATAGAGTAAATGGACACCCCTACAAAAATGAAAAGGAAAAAGAGACCTACTTAAGATGACCTAACCACTTAAGATGACCTAACCAACGTATAACGGAGTCTTTTTTTTACTAAGTTTACTTTTTGAGAGAGAGAGCATGAGCAGGGCAGGGGTAGGGGATTCAAAGCTGGCTCAGTGCTGACAGCAGAGGTGGGGCTCAAATTCACAACCTGTGAGGTCATGACATGAGCCAAAGTCAGATGTTTAACCAAGCCACCAGGTGCCCCAATATAATGGGGGTCTTAACATAATAAATGTATCTGCTTTTTAAGTGCCCACAGAACATTTAAAAAGGTTGTAATAAATGTAACAAATATAAATAAATGTAATCATATGTTAGATAGCTTAAAAAAATCTTAAATCACACACAAAAATAGTTAATAACAAAACTAGAAAATAATAATATCTACCTTCTGGAAAATTTTAAATCTCTCTCAAGCAATTCTTGGGTCACAGAGTAAATCAAGCATAAAATTTCGAAGTATTCAGAAAACAATGAAATATGACATCAGAATTTGGGATATAGCTAACACAGCACTCAGAAGAAATTTCAAAGGTTTTTAATTATATAATGAACAAGAAAGAATAAAAAGAAGTGAATTAAGCAACTAACATCTAATCAGAAGAACTGACAAATTCAAGAGCTGGTTTGTTTGGGTAGGCGGGGGGGGGGGGAGGGGGGAGGAGAACCACCTGTAATTAACCAATTCAAGAAGTGAAGGTGAACACAGTAGACATAAACAAATGAAAATGAAGCACTAGCCACGGATACAGAGGAGTATGAAGATAATTTTAATAAATTTGAGGGCATGGAGGAAGTGGGTAATTTTCTAGGAATATATAAATTATCAAAACTGACTCCAGAAGAGTTTGTAATCTGACATACAAATTATCAGAGAGAACACAGAAAGTTTTCAAAGAGTTAATCACAAAAAACACACAGGATGAGACAGTTTCAAAGAGTATTCTACCAAATCTTTAAGAAAAAGAAACTCCAACTTATTTAAACGGCTCCAGAGGGGAATTCTGAAAAGACTGTTACAAAGCTGTATAGATTTTTAATCTCCTCAGTTCCCCATATAAAGAGATTAAGCAGAAAAACCATGGAAAACATTAACAAGTGACAAGTTATCTCCACAAACCCCAAAATCCAAAAGGGTTCAAACAAACTATCAAAAGTGACAAGACCTCCATGGTATTAACATTACCAACATTTGTGTAGGATGAGTCAAAAGGGAGTAATTGGACCTGAGAACAAAAGCATAAAATAGCCAACAGGTTATGCACTGGAAGCCACAGGAAACCAACATGAGAACACAGCTGAAGCCGTGAGGGATTTTTGTCCAAATGAATAGTGAGTACAAGGTGAGTGCAAGGAGCCCGCAGTAAGGTGTTGAGGGGCTGGAGCAGTCTAGCCTCTGTGAACTAAAAACTGACCAACCAGGACTCCCTTGCATGAGAAGAGCCAGGATTGGTAAGAATCAAAATTGAGTAAGACAGGAACAATAGATATGAAAGAAAGAGACGGTGCAGATAAAATGGGAGAGGAGCAGAGAACAAGAAATTTCAGAAAGCAAGCTGCCCTGTGCACCTGCCCTGCCACAAGTTCTTCTTGCCCTCACTTGACTGTGGGCTAGTGACACACAAATGTACCAAAAAAATTGCCTCCCTCGATCCCGGGTTTCGGCACCAAAAAAAACCAAAAAAACAAAAAAAAACAAACAAACAAAAAAAAAAAACCAAAAAAAAAAAAAAAAAAAAATTGCCTCCCACCCTTTGCTTTTGCATATCACCTCAGCATCCAATAAAGGCACTTGTCCCCAGGTTCCTTTGTTTTTCTCCCACTCCATGTCTCTCTCTCTTCTCTGTCTCTTCCCTACCTGCTTTGTTGAGTCTTCTCCCTTAGTGCTTCCTTCATGTGGCCCCCTTGTGGCATGTGGTGACTTTGTTTCTCTAGGATAAGCTTTCTTCCTGCTCCTCTCCTGTGTCCCCTTCTTGTGGCTAGACTATACACCATCTCATAAATGAATACAAAACATAGTTTTATATTAACAAAAACAGAGGACTCTGTAAAGCCTGAAGTCAGGAAAGCTATTGTGAACCAAACTTTCAAAGTTCAGAAAAACCAAATTCACATACAAATGAATAGAAAAATATCAAGGTCAAAAATCCCATATAAAGTTATTATAAGAAAAAAGAGAAGAATATTCCTACAAACAATGAATATCCTAGCAGATATGACCACAAAACGACCATATATATCCTTTATTATTATTCCAAATGGTCAGACCCTACTATTATTTCAGAACGAACGCAAGGATATTCAAAATGAACTAAAACACATTAGAGAAAATGTTACATGAAGGGACAACATAAATCAGAAATAGAAAAACTCAGAAATAAGGTGACAGAACTCAGAAAAAAACTGGAAGAAAAATTAATTTCTGAAATTAAGAAAAAACAAAAAAAATACAAGAGCAGCAAATAAACACAACAATAATGCTTTCAAGAGACATGGAGGTGCAAACAAGAAACAATTTTAAAATAAAAAAAGAAATTAAGAAACAAAAAACTGATAAAAAACTAAATATACATAGGAAATACCGAAGCTAGGCAAAGAAGGTCCAACCCACAAATAATAATTCCCTGAACAACAAAAACAAAACAAAGGAAGGAAACAGGTCAAATAGTAATGTTTGAAAGAGCACAGTACACACATGACAATATCAACCTAAAATGACCAACTCCAAGACAAAGTCTAGTGAAATTACTGGGATTTAAAGAAAAAGAATGGGGTGCCTAGATGGCTCAGCTGGTTTAGCATCTGACTTTGGCTCAGGTCATGATCTCGTGGGTTCGGGAGTTTGAACCCCGTGTGGAGCTCACTGCTGTCAGTGTGGAGCCCACTTTGGATCCTCTGTCCCCTCCTCCACTAGTGGTCTCCCTCTCTCAAAAATAAAATAAACATTAAAAAAAGAAAAAAAAAGAAAAAATCCTGTTGACAACTTGGCAAAAATAGCAAATGACCTATAAGGAGAAAAAAAAACTAGGCAATTATTAGGGCAATTAATAGCTTTTTAACAGAAACATTTTATGCCAAAAAAAACCAAAACCAAAAACAAAAAAAACGGAGAAGCATATTTAAATACTCAAGGAAAGGGGCACCTGGTGGCTCAGTTGGTTAAACATCCGACTTAGCCTCAGGTCATGATCTCAGGGTTTGTGAGTTTGAGCCCCACGTGGGGCTCTATGCTGACAGCTCAGAGCCTGGAGCCTGCTTCAGATTCTGTGTCTCCCTCTCTCTCTCTGCCCTTCCCCTGCTCGTGCTCTCTCTCTCTCTCTCTCTCTCAAAAATAATACACAAACATTAAAGAAAATTTTTTTAAAGGAAAGAAAATGTGAGTCAAGGAATTTGAAATTGACCTTTGAGATGTAAAGAGAATATACACATTTATCAACATATAAGGCCTTTAAATTAAAAACTAAAAAGGTAAAAAGAATCTTTACTTGTAATATTAAGTTCCTCCCTCTACCTAATAAAAGAACTGAAAATTATTTTAAAGAACATTAAAGACAGAAATGCACTGAAAGAATACATAAAATTTTAAAACAGCATCAATCCATTTGAAGAAAAAGTCAAGTAAATTCACCAGGACTTCCTATTTGCATACTGAATTAATCTACACGAGGTAAAAAGTAACTGGTTGTTTAGGAAAATACTGATAGTTAGAATCCACTCTTCACCTAAGTGTTTTCTACATAAATATAGTTTTGTTCAAAATAAACTTCTGATCTTTCATACTGTTTTATTTTTTTATTTTTTTAAATGAATGGTAGTTTTTCAATCTCATCTTGTATTTTGGGTAATTGAGGTGATCTTGGGTTTTTTGTGTTTTTAAAAAAAAATTTTTTTTTAATGTTTATTAGTTTTGAGAGAGAGAAAGAGAGAGAGACCAAGCAGGGGAGGGGTGGAGAGAGAGAGGGAGACACAGAATCGGAAGCAGGCCCCAGGCTCTGAGCTGTCAGCACAGAGCCCAATGCAGGGCTCAAACTCAAACCACAAGATCATGACCTGAACTGAAGTCAGCCGTTTAACCAACTGAGCCACCCAAGAACCCCTTTACTGTTTATTTTCTGTATAAATATACAGTTCTTAGTTTTGTTTCATTTTGCATTACTCTATTTTGATACATATGTACAACTCTACTTTTGAAAAGGTAATTCTGTAAATATAATAATTACATATTCATTTTACTATTCTGTGAACTTATCTAGTAACTATAGGTCATTTCCTAAAACTTAGCAAAAAGAATTATTAATTACTGATAAGCAATAATCACTGAAATGTTATACTGTTTGGAATACCTAAATAGAAAAATTAGATCTATCTTGTTAGCCAATTATATCACAAATAATTATCAGGTTAATATGTTGTGAACATGCAACTTAAGCATTTGACTAATTTTAATTGACTTTGTCATGAAAAAATTCTTCAATTTTCTAAAATATGAATGATGGATTTTAGGAATAAGGTGGAAATAAAACTTTTAAGAAAAAAGAAAAAAACCTAAATGGTTAAGATGTAATATGGTAACATCAACAGCTAACACTTATGGAATATTGAGAATTTATGTGCTCAGCAGGGTGCTAAGTGTTTTATATGCACTCTTCTCAATTAATCCACACAACTGTCCATATTTTATAGATGAACAAAATTAGGTTGAGGGAAGTGAAGTCACTTTCGTAGGGTCCTCATGTAGTATGTAGTAGGGCCAGGAGTTCAATCTAGAACTGATTTCAAATACTCTGATTTTAACCACTACAATAAACAAACTTCTGTTTTTTGGAAACATGACTTTAATTTTCAGACCACTGGTTTTGCCAGAGCCACAGAGACACCACTAGTGTTTGTTTGGGTTTTTTTGGTTTGTTTTTTTTTTTTTTTGGTAAAAAGATAGGAAACAAGGCATGCAGATCTTAAAATAAAGAAAATGTTTCCAGAAAAATATTCAGAAGTGCCAAATGTTACAATAAGTGTCAAGAAAAAGAAATCCTCAAGTAGGCCTACTGGATGAAGCGATTAGGGGGCCAATGATAAACTATTCAGGTCAGACTACAGAGATGAGAGTCAGATGACAGGGCTCAATGATGGTATGTGGAGGCAGTGTGAGCACTGGAACTCAAAGAACTTCTACTCCTGGTTCGGCCATTTATTGATTGTGGGACTCATAAGATACTTTAATACCTTGCTGTGTTTTCTAATTCCTATTTGTAAAACTAGAGTAGTAATACCTCCTTCACAGAACTGTGAAAGTAAATGACTAAACAACCTTAGCAGACAGGTCCTAGGTCACAGTAAGTACCCAGTAAATGTTAGCTGTTTATCCCTTCCGAACACCCGAGGAAGCCCTCTTTCCTGGCCCTTGATCTCACTTACAAACCTTCTCCTTTGGCCTTCAAGCATAAATGTTGCCAAACTTTATGAAACTATTTTGCTAATATCTATATGCATTGCTAATTCTACCAATGATTTCCAAACTGCCTTTCAAATATACTAGAATATTTTACCTTCAGTATGAACACAATGCTGACAAAGAGAAACTAATAATTTCAAAGACCATCAGAAACATGCATTGTGGACACATGCATGGAAGCATTCAATCTGCATTTATTTTTAATCAAAGAAAATGCAATCATTTTGGTAGCTGTGAGAAGTATTTCTGTATAAATAGAAATAAACTGTTCAATGAACCATGAGAATCTATCCCAAAAACCAAGAGCACACTTTACACACTGTATGTTAGCCAATTTGACAATAAATTATATTAGATAAATAAATAAATAAATAAATAAATAAATAAATAGAAATAAACTGTTGCTCACTTCACTCCATGGAAACATCTTGATTTCTTCACAGCGATTGCCACAATTTGTTATTTTTTTCTGTTTATTCTTGGTCTTCCATTTTTAGACTAGTGACCAAGTCTGTTATTCAACCCTATATCCCCCCACACTGGGCCATAGAGCAGGCACTGAAAACACTTTGAATGAATCTATAGTAACTAAAAGTAAGAAAAATTGTCTTAACAGAAATGTAAAAAAATTCTGAGATATTTACAGTTTTAAGAAAATAGAATGATTTATAGTGTTTGTTACTCTAGAATTCAGGTAAGGAACTAAATAATTATTAAAAAGAAAGCTCTAGGGGCACCTGGGTGGCTCAATCGGTTAAACGGTCGGCTCTTGGTTTCATCTCAGGTCATGGTCTCACAGTTTGTGAGTTCGAGCCCCAAGCTGGAGTCCCCACTGACAGTGAAGAGCCTGCTTGGGATACTCTCTCTTCCTCTCTCTCTCTCTGCCCCTCCCCTGCTTGCTCTCTCTCTCCCTCTCTCTCAAAATAAATAAATAAACTTAAAAAACAAGTAAGCTCTAATTCTTTTGAGTGACCTGATTCAATACACAATCAGCATCCTGGGGAAAAATGAACTGGAAGAAAATTCTCAGATAGCTGAAGTATGTCACTCTACATAATGACTACATAAGAACCAGTTTTTAAAAGACCGTCCTAGAATAAATATTGTTAAAGAACATATGAAACAGCTGAACTAATTTTATGATGCTTCAAGGTTCTCACAGATTGCACTATGCTGCAGTGTCCTGGGATGCTACTCCCAAGGTGATCTGCTCCTATGGCCCCTAAGCTCCAGCACCTCTAGAGTTCTCATGTCTGTATTATCTCCCTCTTTCCTCCATCAGGTATTCCTCTACTTGATTTCTGGATGCCTGCCTCTCTGTTCCTCCCCATGTTGTATAATCTGTCCAGGGAAAACCACACAAGTAAGTTTATTAGAATCCCGTGAAATGTACTACTGAGTAAATGTACAGATAAGAACCTCCACCAAAGTACAAATTACAGGCTTGACAGCTCAGGGATCTTTCCTTTCCTCACAAAAGGTAAAGTTGCTAGAAGTTCATCTTTCCTAAGTGTTAAAATAGTTCAGTAATGAAGTATAAATAACAAATTGTGGTAACCAGCAATACATGTTTATGAATGCAAAATCTCAAAAGACAAAACAACTCGTAAAGAAAAGTAACTACAATAAAAGCATTTGGGGTTTTCCTTAAAAGAACTTAGTATCTCCTTAAATCATATATCTTATACTACATGTTACTGTTATTAATTTTTCCAATATTCTTCTTACCAAGAGTATCCTTAATGAGCATTTCAAGCTTCTGCCCCATGTTGGGTCCTCTCTCCTCTCTTGGATTCTGTACTCGATTTACAATCTCTTGCTTGATGGAGTTGATTACAAACAATAAATTATCTGTAAGACAGAACAAGACACTTGGAACACGTCACTGACATGGAAGAATTTGCTTTTTATTATGTAGTAACAGTTATTTGGTTAAAAAATGGAAAATGTGTAAGAAAATATTAAGTAGTAATGGTTATAAGCTTTCTTATCCAAAGGGACTAACTTCAAATGATATGCCATTTTCGATAACACACTGTAGACATGTATCAATGTCTACTATCCTATAAGCAATTTCCTTACTTGTCTTCATGGCTTTAAGACCTATGATAGTGCCTGTATATCAAATCATAGATGTTAACACATGTTTATTAAATAAATCAAATGAAGTCCTTCAAGTCCTCCAAAGACAAAACTTTAAAAACAAATATCCCCACCTTAAGAAGCTTTCAAAGAAAAAAGAAGGAAAGAAAGAAAGAAAGAAAGAAAGAAGAGTTAACCAAAAGTAAATAGAAGGAGAGAAATCATAAAGGGCAGAAATCAATAAAACAACACAAACATAACAAGAGAGAAAAGTAACAAAGCCCAAAATGGTTCCTTAAAAAGATCAACAAAATTGATATCCACTCCCACCCCCAACCAACCCCAGCTAAATAGATCAATCACCTATATGATTGATTGGAATGAAAAAGGGGTTCCACCTTTTGGATTGACATGGAATGAAAAAGGGATTCATTCACTTAAGAATCTAGAGCCATTGAAAGAATAATAAGAAAATACTATGCCAACAAAATCAATAATTTGGTAAAAAATGGTCACATTTCTTGAAAATGCAACTTAACAAAACTGACACAAGAAGAAATGAAAAATCTGAACACCCTATTTGTAGTAAAAGTATTAATTTATCCAAAATTTATTCCCAAAAGAAAACCCAGAGGGTTTTAATGGAAAACTATATCAAATATACAACAAAGAAACAAAATTGATCTTATCAAACTTTTCAGAAAAGTGGAAGAAAGATCATGGCCTAATTCATTCTATAAAGACAAAATAGTCCAAATACCAAAACCTGACAAAGATATTACAAAAAAAATCACAGACCAATGTCCCTCTTGAATATAGACATCAAATTCTTAACAAAATATTAGCAACAGAATCCAACTTAAAGTTTTGGAATAGAATCTTATAGAATATTTGTAGTAGACTCTAATATACAAAGAGAAACTAAATCATAACCAAGTAGAGTTTATTCTAACAATGCAAGGTTGGTTTAATAATAAAAAATCAATTAATGTAATTCACCATATTAAGAGGTAAATATATGATATGTTACCAGAATAAAGGAGGACAACATGACTGTTCCAATAGATGCAAAAAAGAGCATATAACAATATTCAACACCATTCAAGATAAATCAAACTAGGAAAAGAAGAGAACTTACTTAAAGTGATACAGGGTATCATCTTACAAAAAAGCCTACCACCAACATCATACTTTAAGGTGAAAGGTTCCCTTCCCTGAGATTGCAAACAAGACAATCACCATGTCTATCCAATGTCTTAGATATTGCAATAAGGCAAGAAAATGAAAGGCATAAGTATCAGAAAAGAAAAAAAGAAAAAATATCAGAAAAAAAAGAAAAAACAGCCTGGGTGGCTCAATCGGTTCAGCATCCAGCTCTTGGTTTTGGCTTAGGTCATGGTCTGACAGTTTGTGAGTTCAAGCCCTACATCAGGCTCACTACTCTCAGCATGGAGCCCACTTCAGATCCTCTGTCCCCCTCTCTCTCTGCCCCTACCCTGCTTTCACTCTCTCTCTCAAAAATAAACATTAAAAAAAACACACACACACACAGGAAAGAAAAAATAAAGCCATCCCTATTTGCAGATGATGACTGCTTAAACAGAAAATCCCAGGGCATCTACATACCTACACTGGAACTAATAAATTTAGCAAGATGACAAGATACAAGAATAATATATAAAAATCCATTTTATATATTAGCAGCAAAGAGTTTTAAAAGTAAAAATTCACGGGCACCTGGGTGGCTCAGTCAGTTAAGTGGCTGACTTCAGCTCAGGCCATGATCTCACGGAGAGCCTCGTGTTGGGCTCTGTGCTGACAGCTGGGAGCCTGGGGTCTGCTTTGGATTCTGTGTCTCCATCTGCCTCTGTCCCTCCCCCAATCACGCTCTGTCTCTCTCTCTCTCTCTCTCTCTCTCTCTCTCTCTCTCGCTCTCTCAAAAATAAACATTAAGGGGCGCCTGGGTGGCTTGGTCGGTTAAGCGTCCAACTTCGGCTCAGGTCATGATCTCACGGCCCGTGAGTTCAAGCCCCGCGTCAGGCTCTGTGCTGACAGCTCAGAGCCTGCAGCCTGTTTCAGATTCTGTGTTTCCCTCTCTCTCTACCCCTCCCCTGTTCATGCTCTGTCTCTCTCTGGCTCAAAAACAAATAAACGTTGAAAAAAAAAAATTTTTTTTTAATAAATAAATAAACATTAAAAAAAAAAAAATAAGGGTGCCCAGGGGCACCTGGGTGGCTCAGTTGGTTACGCATCTGACTTTGGCTCAGGTCATAATCTCACGGTTTGTGGGTTCAAGCCCTGCGTCAGGCTCTGTGCTGACAGCTCAGAGCCTGGAGCCTGCTTCAGATTCTGTGTGTGTCTCTCTCTGTCCCTCCCCTGCTCATGCTCTGTCACTCTATCTCTCTCTCAAAAAAGAAATAAACATTAAAAAATTTTTTTAAAAATTAGGGGTGCCTGGGTGGCTCAGTTGGTTAGGTTAAGTGTCTGACTTTGGCTCAGGTCATGATCTTGTGGTTTGTGAGTTCAAGCCCCACAAAGGGTTCTGTGCTGACAGCTCAGATCCTGTAGCTTGCTTCAGATTTTGTCTCCCTCTCTCTCTGCCCCTCCCCTGCTTGCACTCTCTCTCCCTCTCTCTCAAAAATAAAACATTAAAACAAAAAATTTAAGAAAATAGATTTCAAAAACGACTCCATTTACAGAGCACCAAAAAATATTAAATAGCCAGTAACAGAACAAAAGATGTTACGCATTCTACACTGAAAGCCATAAAACAAGGCACAAAGAAATTAAGGAAGACCTAATAAATGGAAAGAGATACCAAGTTCATGGATTAGAAGACTCCATTTTGTTAAGATGGTAGTTCTCTGCAAATTGATCTACAGATTGAAAGCAATCCCAATCAAAATTTCAGTAAGCTTTTTTGTAAAAAGAGATTCCAAAATGTATATGGTCACGTAAATGACACAGAATAGCCAACATAATTTTGAAAAAACAAAATTATAGGATTAACAAGGACTTAAACTTACCCGACTTTAAGATTTACTATAAAATTACAGAAATCAAAATAGTTTGTATTCACATAAAGGTAGACAAATGATCAATGGAACAGAATACAGAGTCCAGAAGCAGACTCATACATATAGGGTCAACTGATCTGACAAAGATGAAAAAATAATTGAATGGGAAAAGGAAAATCTTTTTAATGAATGGTGCTTGATCAACTGAATATTCATATGGATAAAAATGAACATCAATTCTCACTCCACACCATAAATAAAAATTAACCTAAAATGGACCATAAACCTAAATGTAGGACCTAAAACTATAGGAATGCTAGGAGAAAACATACAAGAAAATATTTGCATTTTGAAGTTGGCTAAATTTCTCAGAACACAAAAAATATAAAATATAAAAAGAAAAATTGGCAAATTGGGAGTCCATCAAAATTAAAATTTTTTGCTCTTTGTTAGCTCTTGGGGCTATCTCAGTTTTCCATGACTTGGTTCATTTTCCACTTGGGGATGTCTTAGGGATGTCCCTCTCAGTGTGGTCTTTTATATTTGGGTGCTTGATCTTTAGCAGAAATGATGAATTCATTAACTCCTGTGTTTAGATATTGTTAATCCTTTTCCCTCTAACTGCCAAGTAAATTCCATTTTAACATCTTAAGTGTATAAGTTGTTGAATCCTAAAATAAAGGGGCTAGGGAAGATGAAGGAAGGGTTCTGTGCTGTGCTTAATTCTATGTAGTACAAAACATACAATGCAGAATAACTAAGACCTTCAGAATACAGATAAATAAAAACAGATAAGGATAATGCAATATATCTTTCATAAAGTTTAATTTAAGGTTGGCAATCTATAGTTCCAAATCCCAAATTCTTTTTCAAATGTCACAGATTTTTGAATCACAAATTCCAGGAACTACTCAGCTAATAGGTGGGTGGTGAGTAATGAGTGTTCCACAAAACAGTTAACTGACTGACAAATATCTCAAGGAATCAAGGGCACCACTCTCTTGAGGGATGAACCAGAAACCCTAGGAAGAATTTTCAAACTACATGTGGCAGACTACATGAGAGCATCTCATGGGGTTCTGAAATGACTTCTAATCCAATAGTTACGGCTGGCTGTTCTTTCCCAGAAACTGGAGAAGAGAAGGGAGGCAGAAGGGGAAGAGAAATAAATGAATGAGAAGATCCTCTTCCTCCATGCCGACTAACTGAGAAGAAAATGATAACCTTTAAAGACAGGCCTATTCTTACATGAAAACAGAGGCTTTATTAGTTTTGGAAATAAGAAAAATTTAAGGCAGCTATCAAAAATCAATGAGATAGAACACATCCAGAAACACTCCAACTGGCCCTTAGCAATTCCCCAGGTGTTCCCTAATCCAGAATATACTTACATTACAGACCCAAAGCATGTGTGTGGAGATGTAAATTAGCATATACACAAATGCACAAATCTACAGGCACACAGATACACAAACTTATAGTTAAATACATAAATTGAACAACACACAGATAGATGCCTACAAGTGCCCAAGGAAACACAGAGCCAGAAGGCTCCCAAATGGCCCATCATATCTCCCTGCAGTGTAAGTCATCTGGGTTCCAAAATGAAATACGAATGCCTATGGTATTGTAATAATTATGTGTATATGTACTCACAGAGCTCAAGGTCAGAATGCTTCAACAGCAAGAAAGAATAATAGGAAAATGAGTAGATTTCTTTTCTAACAAACCAACTATTGTTTTACCTAACTCATTTATCTGATGAGAGTTCCTGAGTGGCCATTAATAAATAAAACCATCAGCTCATTTCACAAGTTGTAAACTTCACAGTAGGAAATCCTCTTTCTGCCCTCACAAGTGGAAGCAAGATAATCAAGATAAAGGATTAAGAAAACTGCACAAAGTTTAGTGAGCACCTACGTGCCAGACATTGTGCTGACTTCAGAAAATCTCTGGAAACAAATAACAACTGGTCATTTTGCCACTGATCCACTTTCAGATACAATGTAGCCCAAGAGCCTCAGGTGAAGAACATAATTTTAGAGGCAAAAGAACATACAAACTCATATTATGATACCCGGCTTAAGGAATAGTAACAGAGCAAGGAAGAAAGGAAGAATGGTTCTTATTACAGAAGATCAAGACCAGAGCTTTACAAACCTCTAGAGTGCTGAAAAAGGGTTCCAGGTGTTTTAAATAATAATCCTCTCAGTCCATAAGGGGCTTCCCTCCCTTGAGCAGCCTACTCTGTTATATTCCAGGATGTCTTAGAAATGATAACTTTTTACATGTGCCATGTTGTAAAAGATGGGGGGGGCACTGATCTAAGCCAACAGTTCCCAAATATGTGTTAAGATAGTTGCCTAGAGTAATCTGGAGTAGTGTTAAAAATATGGACTCCTGGGTTCTACTTGCACAGACTCCAATTCATTGGATCTGGGGAGAAGCCTAGGGATCTATATTTTAACATGTACCCGGATGATTTTTAAGGAGCCATCAAATTTGTAAAACACAGATCTCAATTATCCACTCAAATAGACATTAGTCCATAAAACTGGCTAACCCAGCAATACGATTGTAAAATGGAAGTAGGAGATTATTGTGGTCACAAGTATACAAGCTCTCTAGGGTAGAGAGGAAATTTGGCATGGGGAGCCACAGATACACTCACTAAAAGGAGAACATGAATGAATAAGAGTATGTAGCTTACTGAATGGATGAACAAAAAGGAGGCTGGCCTAAAACTTGGCAGAATACAGGGAAAGCAAATAACAAAACTGAAGAAAAAGAGAGTGGTTGGCAAAATAACAGGAGGTTAATTAAATTCTTAAAAGTTTAGGTTTACCATATTCTGTGTTGAGGCCCCATAATTTCACTTTATTAGCTTCATACTGGGCTTTTTTCTTTAACCGACAAGCCCTGTGAAAGGAAGGAGCAATTAGTTCACTTATTTTTTAAGTGAACATTCAGAATATACTTCTTTTTGCTGCTGTCAAACTATTTTCTAATAGCAACCGAGAATCACTGCCTATTGATGCTTATATCAAGGAACTCAGTTTCCAAAAAACACACAATACAGTCATTAATCCAAACTGATTTTTAAAAAATTTTACCACACATCCAAAAATAAAGCTATGATCAGTACACTAAAATAAACAAACAAAAACTGACAATACCAAAAGAATGTAAAGTGAGTGGAACCATCATATGTTGCTAATTGGGATGTAAACACTACTTACTGCTACTTTGAAAAACAGTAAGTTTTGTAAAATTTACTTTATACTTCAGAAATAGATAGTTTGGCAATGTCTTATGAAGTTGAACATGTAGAGAGAAATGCAAACTTATGTTCACACAAACACCTGTAAGTGAATGTTTATGGTGGTTTTATTCATTACTGGCAAGAAGCAGAAACAACCCAAATGCCCCTTCAATTAGGGAATGGATAAACTACAGTGTATCCCTACAGAGGAATACTACTCAGCAACATGGATGAATCTCGAATTCCTCATGCTAAATCAAAGAAGCCAGATTCAAAAGGCTACATATAATTCCATCTATGTGACATTCTAGAAAAGGCAAATCTGTGGGGACAGAAAACGGATTAGTGGTTGTGAGGAATTAGGGGTGGGAGAAGGAGTTCGCTTTACAACGAGGCATGAGGAAATTTTTTAAGGTGATGGAAAATATTCATTATCTTGATTGTGGTGGTGTTTATGTGATTGGGTAGGTCTGTCAAACCCATAAAAAGTGTACATTAAAAGGGATATATTTTACCTCAAGTAAATTATATCCCAGTAAAAAATCTGACTTACCACAAAACAAAAATTAAAATTATGACAAAACTTTTCCTTGCTGTAATATAATGCACTTGAGAGTCCTTTCACCTCTCCCCTTTAAAAGCATAATACCATCTCTTGGTACTATGAAGCATAAATGAAGTATGAATACCATCTTTTATTTTCAAAGGAAAAATTATAATACTCTTATTGTAGTATTTATAAAAACATATATCTGAATAAGAGGTTGACGGTCATCCATAAAAGCTCACTTAGAATCTATAACCTCACCTCCTAGACTTTATTCACACAGGTGAACATGATTATCATTTACCTGGAAGCCAGCTTATTTTTTTCCTTCCTTGACCTTGGCCGGGCTGTTAAGGGAAGCTCACTGACTGGAGTCAGATCACTAATCACCTTATTCAGTTTCCGTAGTTCATTGCCTATCTGGAGTAGTTTTTTAGGGTTTGGAGTCAGGTCTTCTACATCAGTTCTCCGTGACTTTTTGACTGCATATTTTCCTATAGATGGTATAAAGAGATTTAAGTTAGATCACTGTATTTAACAAAAGACACATTCTGCAGCCATATTTTAAATCCACATTTCTCCCTCCACCTTTTTTCTTTTTTAGAAGTCTTGGCATGTTTCAGAAGTCTCAGCGTGTTAACAGCCTATGCTAAAGGGGCTAGCCTCCTCTCCTTCCCACCTTGTAACTGCAAGAAATGGGGGAAACATGGCACAGAGCCAGTCTTCGCCAAGTCCTTATGCACCTTAGAGTTTCTAGCCCTGGTGTGTCAGAATCTTAATTATATGCATGGTGGTAATAAGCATCTCAAACCTCAGGACTTGAGGGCAAGTTCACCAAGCCCAAAAATCAGGGCTAGGGTAGAATATACACCCAGAAAAGACTCTGGAGACTTTACTCAAACCAAGATATTTTGATGCTATGACTGAAAAATTCTCAGACATGTATACCTTGTTGCTGGACTCAAAAGGCCAGCAAATAAAGACCGCTTTTTTTGAAAGCTCTTCCTTGGTTAGTTCAATAAATAACATTACAGAAGACTCAGGGGTCTTGCCCTATCACTGCAGGCAAGAGTGATGGGGGGTGAACTACAATACACCAAAGAACTTTTCCTAGTACTCGGCACATGCTACCTAGAGCTACTTAGTGGACCTGTCTTTTCATTTCTGGTAGAAAACCGATCTGAAGCCCATATTCCCTGACAAACAGTAGAATACAGACTGAGTGCCAGTGGAAAGGGAAAATGAGGCACAGATACACTTTTGATATAATTCCTGTTGTCAAAATTGCTTAGCAACATAAATCTGTAGCATGAGAGATTACTAAAACTGTTTATTGAGAGCCAAACTTACTAGTGCCCTCCCCATTTTCAGTACAGGTTTTAGATAATACAGAATAAAAGAAGAAATTCTACTTAACTACATCTTCCTTTGTTCACCATTGGAAATTTGGCTTGCCTATGATTATAAGTTTCTCCTGACTCCTACTATTCAACTCTCCTCTCTCCAGTGCTTTTCTCTACAATTATTCCCTTTCCTTTCTTTTCCCACCTTTCTTCCCACCTCCATTTTTTTTTTTTTTTTTAAGTAGGCTCCACACCCAATGTGGGACTTAAACCCATGACTCTAACATCAAGAGTTGTATGCTCTACCAATTGAGCCAGTGAGGCGCCCCTTCCTATTACCATGTTGATTCCAATCTCCCTGTTTACATTTCAGCCTGGAGATTGGGCAAGAACAGAAGATAAAGATGCTGGGAGCCCAGCCCCTTTCTCCCCAACCCTTCTGGTTTATAGCAACTGTGGCAGGTCAGGAATCGGCAGTCTCCTGGTCATTTCCCGAGTAGGATAAACAGAACAGGAGATGACTAGAAGTTGTTTCTGCACAGGCCTTCCTCCGTGTAGGTGACAGCTCTCACAACTGGTAAAGGCTACTTATGAGTGTCTCTGCAGTAATAAGTAAATATAGCAGCTCTCCTGTTCCCCTCTCCACTTTGCTAGGAATGGCTGAATACGCAGGTACACTTAGTAAGCATTATGGTTTATGGTCTCTATGTAAAGTGACACGAGGCGCACGTGGGTGGCTCAGAAGCATCCAGCTCTTGATTTCAGCTCAGGTTATGATCTCCTGGTTGTGAGATCAAGCCCCGCATTGGGCTCCACACTGAGCATGGAGCCTGCTTATAAGTCTTTCTATCCCTCTCTCTCTGCCCCTCCTCTGAGCGCTCTTTCTCTCAAAATACATAAATAAAGACATTAAAAAAAAATAAAGTGACACAAAATGTTTGGCTGTAATTCCGTCTTACCATGATGTAAGCCATTTTTCTGATACATATTACTTGGCAAGGTATCTCGGTTCCACTCAGATGGCCTGAGCATCCTTTCTTGCTGTGATGGTGTGAGCTGTTCACTATACTCCCAGAAGTACCTTCTTTTACCTCTCTTCCGAGAGGATATTGAAGTCATCTCCTTCAAGTCTTCCACAGAATCATTTTCATAACCTTAAAAAAAAAAAATCCCCCCCACCCCCAATTTTTTAAGTTCCATAACTTTCAATATAGCAATAGGGGCAAATAAAAAGATGTGTGTGTCACACATCTTTGACTGGTGTGTCAAAGATAATAGACCATATAAAATAACTTAATATGGAAATCTCTAACTCATAAAATATTGAGATTAATAAACACAGATAACTATACTGTTCACTCGCCTTCTATTTCTCTTTGGTTCTTATAAGTTAGTATACGACATCTTTTGTATCTTCACATAGGCTCTGAGAGAATGATGAAATATAGCTACAGGAATGTCAAATGTACCATTAGATAATGGTACTAAGACATGACACTGTGATTTTTAATGTCTTTCTCCTAAAATTTATGCATCCAAAACATTCCCAGACAGACAGGTGTGCATTTCTATGATGGTCTCTTACTAGACACAATTTTGTAAGGCAGGAGTGGTTTTCTTCCTACCTCTGACCCTAACCTTTTTGTAAAAGTACAAAAATGAGAATTCTTGCATAGACTCTCAAATAAAAACATATATGCACAGTCTAATATTTTACTGGAAGAAATTTGCATTTACTTCACTTTTTAAGACGTTATTTTCCTTACTAATGGGGAGTTTCAGAACATACTTAACACTGAGCTGCTGGAACTGTTGGTCAGACCTCACGCAGAATGACCTACAAATCTAAAATACCTTCAGAGAATGTCCATCTCAGTGTATTCCACATCACTACTTCTAGATATGCAGGGGAGTGGAGATGGGCCCCACACAAGATACATACAACCCTAACGTGGCCAGGAAAACTTGGGCACTTCTGGCCAAGCAAAATGACCACTCTCCCTCCTAAAGTCATCACTCCTCTGGAACTGACACTAGAAAGTGATGACATTTGCACATTTTGGAAAAAAGTTAGAATTTGAGAATTTTACCAGGTTTCCTTCAGATTAAGAATTAATCAGAGGGGTGCATGGCTGGCTCAGTTGGTTAAGCATCCCACTCTTGATTTTGGCTCAGGTCATGATCTCGCAGTTTTTACGTTTGAGCCCCACATTGGGGATTCGATCTTTCCCTCTCTCTCTGCCCCTGCCCCAATTGCTCTCTCTTGCTCTCAAAATAAATAAATAAAAGATTAATCAGAAATATGGTCCATTTATATGACATTTTAGAAAAGGCAAAACTAGAAAGTGGCTTCCAGGCGTTGGGGGTGGAGGGAGGGGCTGACTATAAGGAACACAAGGGAAATTTGGGGGGGTGGTCAAACTCTTCTATATCTTGATGGTTACACAACCACCAGTACATACGTTTGTCAAAACTCAAAGAAGTGTACACTTAAAGAAGGCTGAATTTTATGTGTGACAATACATAAAATAAACACTGCAATAAACATGACCTTTTAAAAAAGAATCAATTTGGAGACCAGAATGATTTCAGGGCAACAATCAAGAGAAGCTTCTGCAGCACTGCTAGCATTAACAGCATGAGAGTTGCACACGTGGTAGTTTAAAACAATATGGCAAGGGATGTGACCGTGAACTTCAGGTTCTTCTTAAGACATGATCCAGAAGTTGAGTCATACAATCATTCCTAGAAGTCTGATTTTTAAAAACTGTGTTAGATACATAAAGCAATGGCTTTGGTCTATTTATTTGTGCCACCGTTACACTTCAAATTAAAGGATTTTATCTTGTTCCAGTTATCAACCTAGTTTTGGAAAAGGCGCAAGGGCAATACTGTGCCACCAGAAATGGTGTTTTCACCAAGAAAAGCTTACTGGCTCGAACAAACTACCAGCCCATAGGTATTAACCTAGTATGGCTGGGAACACCTCAACACAGGCAGGTGGACCAACAAAAACACTCCCAACTTCCTACCAATGTCAAGAACTAGTGTTCCACAAAAAACCGAAACAAACGAACAAACAAGCCAAAACAGAAACAGACTCACAGATACAAGAAACAAACCGTATACAAGATACAAAGAGGGACGGGATGGTGGGTGAAATACGTGAAGGGGATTATGATGTATATTTTTCCAGTTATAATAAGTCATGGGATATAAAGTACAGCTTAGGGAATAATCAATAATACTGTCATAACTGTATGTGACAGATGGTAACTAGACTTATTGTGGGGATCATTTTATGTGTATAAATGTTGAATCGCTATATTATACACCTGAAACTAACATTGTATATCAACCATACTTTCATTAAAAATAAATAAATAAAATTAAAAAAAAATAAGTAAAAAAAAAAAAAACCCTTTGTATGGTGACAGACTTGACTTATGGAGATCTTTTTGTAATATATAAAAATAACGAATCACTACGATGCACACTTGAAACTAATAGGATATTGGATGTCAACTATACTTTAATAAAAAAATGAAAGAACCAGTGTTCCATATTGAAATCTACCCTAGCCCAAAGTAGAAAAGAAATTTTTTCCTATACAGCTTCCTCAGGCAACCCATCCCTCTGGCAATTTATCTGATATTCTCCCCTACTTAGCAGTTCTCTTCAGGTGGCCTGGATTTCTGGCAAAACACTGTCTATCTCATTTAATGTACCTACACATTTCACTTACAGATATTTGAGACTTCTAAGAGCCTGGTAAAAAAAAAAAAGACATTTTTAACCCTATTTACACAAAGAAACAGGCTCATGGAGGCTTTAAGTGACTTGGCAGACCTGGAACTGGTGACCCAAGTCCCGTGACTCAAGGAGTCTAGCTCCTCTTGGTCTTCTCTCTTTTCCTATCTGTCTAGTTAAACGGTCTCAATGGATTTTTCTTCACATATATCCTGTGTTAAATTCAAAGAATGATGAAGATTTCCATTTCTTCGGTCCACTCAAATTAGTTACCAGTTTTATTTATTTATATACGGTCAGCCTTTTCCAAAAAAACATTGAAGGGCCATCAATAACGTATTGACCTAACGTATTAACATTTTCTAGTAACATACACCACAAATTCACCATAACACACACACACACACACACACACACACACACACACACAGAGTCATACATACACACAGTCATACATACACAATGGATTTCTTAAAGGTGGCCACTTTGCAATACAGAGACCACCATGAGCAAGTCGAATGCAGAAAAATTATATTCCCAGATCATAGGTCTAGCATTTAAGGTAATTAAATATTTCTCAAAGTATGTTCTCAGAAACACTATTACCATAAGATAGGCCTTCATCCCCAAGTGAGTTCTGTGGTCAAATAAGTTTTAAGAAACCCTCATCCTGCATCTCTCTCTTGCCAAGTCACACTACACACAAGCGGATTAAAAGACTGAGAAATCGTGACAGTAAACAACCCCACTCAACTCTAAATTCCATGAAGATAAGAATCATGTCTCCCTTGTTCATCTCTAGATAGCCAATACCTAATACACACGGTGCCTGACACAAAAGTAGGCACTCAGAAATATTTTTCTTTTAACAAATCAAGTGTTTGTTTAACGCAACACTTCCATGAAGCCTTTTCCCTTTTCTTTTCATTTGCTGGATCACCATACTGATCTGACTCACTCCTTCCTGACATGATTATCAGATGGAAATCCAAAAGGCCACGTTTATTCTGTAAAATTCTAATCACACATCGTTGGTTAGTGCAGACTACCAGTAAAGTCAATCGTGAAAATGTTTAGGAGGGATTACAAAATAAACTTTCTTTCTGGGGGCCCAATTCTTATTATTACAACCATGTAATCCCAATGACCCCGAACAGTCACAGCCTGTCCACAGAATAGGCTCTATTAAAACTTGGGAGCAAGGCCAAAGTAGGGACTGGAACTCCATTTTACACCTTTCCTGGAGCTTTGTAGGCTCAGGCACTGTTGTAGCCAACTGCCAAGAAACAGCATCAAGTGAGCTAGTCATCACAAAAGGGCCTTTGTAACTGTCTGCTGCAAATTAAACCAATCGACCCACTCTAAAACTAGCACTCTGAAGAAACTACAACTATCCCCACTTTTCTGCTTCAAAGAATGTCTTCCTGCTTCTTACCAGTAACTCACTTTTGCATTCCTGAAGTCACTTGTTTAGCTCTTTCTTCCAAGAAAAAGGGAAATTTTCACTAGCAAATGTGAATAAAGCCCAAATAGTACCACAAAATTGTGTTGGTTATGTGGTTAAATCATGTCATTCATTACCATTTGTGAGAACTGTCCAAGTAATACTAACCAAAGAGGCTTTACTTCAAGTCAACTGGAAATGAGTGAATTAAATGCCATCCAAACATTTAGCATTGTTAAACAGAGCCAAGAGGACAGTTTTACCCTGCTGAGTGCCAGCCAAAGCATTTCTGTTTCAAAGTAGTGTTGGTTAACACCAGCAAGCTCACAAATCAGGATAATTCTACAGGAGACAGGGCAAGAGAATGTAGCATGAGGGCAACACCAATTATAACACTGGTCCCCTCTCCCTACGAGAGTCAAAAGGCTGAGAAAATGGAAACGAGGGTCAACTCATCAAGTGATCTCTCTTTGCGGACCTACTCATCTCTCAACACATTTATCCAGGTAAAACCACATTAAAAGATAAAGGGTGAATTTAAAGTAGACTTGAAAGCCAAAGAAAAGCAAAACTACAACCAGAAGTGAGACAGACAGTACAGTCCTTGGTGATGGTGGGATTGACTGACTCCCTCTGATTTGTATTTTCCTTTAAGTACCCACT
This sequence comes from Panthera onca, assembly GCF_046562875.1. Lineage (NCBI taxonomy): Eukaryota > Metazoa > Chordata > Mammalia > Carnivora > Felidae > Panthera > Panthera onca. The sequence continues at coordinate 62,924,415 of NC_138339.1, read as the reverse complement.
GGCAAAGGCCTCTCCTTCCCCACGCTTTCCATTTCCCTTAGTTATTACTCATCTCTTTATCTCACTCTTCACCTACCCTCCTACCCTGATCCTAAGTATGGAACTCAAAGCAATAGGCCTGATCTATAGACCTTGATGACCACTCATAAACAGCACTCTGGTCTTCCCATGGGAGGGAGCTATATAACTTACCACTAGCTACAAAGACAACTTTCCCTGAAACATCTCAGAGCAAGATTTTTTTTTTAAAAAGATTAAAAACATTTTTTTTAAGTAATCTCTACACCCAACCTGGGGCTCAAACTCACAACCCCGAGATCAAGAGTCACAGGCTGTACCAACTGGCCAGCTAGGTGACCCTCAAAGCAGATTTCATTAACTTGTTGACAGGAAAGTTTTCCAGCTAAGTAGAAAAACAAGTGTTCTATCTAGACGACACAGAGTTCTAAAGCAAACCAAAAAAAGGCACAAGCCCTTTTCCTCCACGTTAAATTTAAAGGACCCTTTCCTTACTTGAAACTCCACCCAAGTCATACAACTGGGTTGTATCAAACACACACATCTAAGCATTTGTTACGATAGAAAGATTTCATTAAAGGAAAGTCTTTCGGCAATAATAGTGCTTCAAGGGCTACCATACAGCTATCGTGGCTTAAAAGCCTTTTTGAAAATTAAATATTAATGTTTATCCTGCTAGAAATTCCAGCAGTCATAACAAAAGGGCTCTCTCTGACAACTGATAAAGTTTAAAAACTAACTTCGTTTTTTTATGTACTAGTATCAACATTATTTTTGAGGAAAATAACTTTTGCTTAAATTTGAAGATCTTCACTTTTTTGTGCAGTTTAAACTGTGTGCCACTTGGCAATACCATTTTCATAAATACTATACAAGCCAACAGTGGCAACAGCCCGAGCATGTAAATGCTGAATGAAGGGAACCAGTTCCCACAGGTTTCTTTTCTTTCTCCCGTTTATTTATATGTGCTGTACATCAATAAAGCAGAGTAGCCTGCATACGCATTAAATCACAGCATGTATTTTTCTTAAATGGAAAAACACTGTGAATGAAAGATGGGGCAGACACAAAGAAAAAGCTCTTTTTTACATTATTGACTAAGGAGGCCTTGCTGGTTACAAGCATAAGTAACACAAACCATCGTCACTTGGTTTACCATTGTGGGCCCTCCTAACTTGCCTCGACTGTAACAGAAGTACATGTGTATAAATAGGAATATTTTTAAGTCAATCTATTCTTGGTATCTTTGCACAGCTGCTGAAGAGAGTAACAAAGTAGGTCCCTTAACAGAAGATAAATTAAGAAGAAGCTCCTGAAGAATAGCCTGTAAGAGCAGCAGTGATTATTTCAGAACTGCTTGAATAGAAAAAAGCAATTCCGTACCTGATCCAAGATAGTAAGTCATTTGATCCCCAAACTAAGACAAAGAAAATACCCGTATCTCAAGATAGCAGAAAGGTCATTCTGGTAAGCCTCCAAGCATTACCATACCTGGCTCAGAGAAAGTGTCACTAATATCATCATCTTTGTCATCTTCATAATCCTCTTCCTCCTCTTCCTCCTCCTCATTTTCAGAAAGTTCATGCTCACTCCCAAATCCTTCATCATGGTCCTCATCGTCAGCATCTTCCTCGTCTTCTTCATCTTCTTCAGGACTGCATTTGGTTGGCTGTTCACCCAAGTTGTCGGAGACAAAAAGGGAATAATTGTGCTCTTCTTTTTTCTGGGATGAATCTGAGACCAATGTGCTGGCAGAAAGGCTGCTACTCTCTCCTGCTACAATTGACCCAGGACCCTCCTGGGACAGGGGACTGAGTAATAGTTCCTGGGTTTCTTTAAAAGGCAAAGCTGGAGTGGCGTGACCCTGAAGAGGCTCCAGCCCTTTTTTCTCTGGTCTTTTTGCTACTGCACCACAGTAGCAGGTGTTCTCCTTTGCCGCATCTGCGTGAATCTGGCTCAACAAGGGCCGGCTCTGCTGCACTGGGTTGATCTTTACCTTGGCCTTTTTTACATAGTCTTTACATTCAACATGAAAGTTCACCTTTTCATTATGATACATGTTGGTCTTCACCATGATCTGTGTGCTTGAAGTGGGTTTACTTGCTTTTTGGACACAGTCTGACAAAGGGACCTCAGCCTGAAGAGTCTTAGAAGAACACACAGGGGCAGCTGCTCTGCTTGAGATCTTTTTACTAGGGAATGAAGAGGGCAAAGGAGCTTGTTTGACACTGAAAAGTGAATCAGGGTAATAAAGGGAATCGGAAACAGACTGAGAGTCCTCGCTATTAAGCTGGGCCAAAGTTGGAGTTTTACTTATGACCTCTTCATCTTGGTAAGGACTAGAAAAGTCATCAAGACCCAAGTAATCCACTTCTTTTGTTCCCCAGATGTCACAGCTGGTTAGTTTGGTATACTTTGTTAAGTCTTCACAGTATGTATCCCACTGTTCCCAGTTTGAGGTTAAAGCACCCTCATTATCCAGGACATCTGTGAAAGACTCCAGATTTTCAATGTCTTTGCAGTCCTCCAAAGAAAGGAAGTTGTCTCTAGGATTCTGTTGATAGTTCATCTCTCTATCCTGAGAAAAGTGAAAACAAAAAATCACACACCACATTTTAGGAAAGAAACATTCACCTCCATCCTCACATCCATATATCAAATTGATAAATCAGTACTTGACCTCTGGTCTGTCCTATTTTAAGATAAAGGCTATTTACAGGTCACTTTACCATTCCATACAATATCATTTCCCGGCGCAAGGAAAAAAAAGGGAAAATATGCCCCTTGGGAGGCTTAGGTATGGTCTAAATATCAAGGGCTCTTGAACTTTACTATAAACACTCTTCCTGAAAAAGCTTTACATTTCCTGATCTTTGACTTAGGATTTGAGGAACTCCTTAGAAACGAGCTTCAATTACAAAGCAAATAATGAAGACCTTACCTTCATCACAGAAGGATCTGTCTTCTTAAATGAGAACTTAATATTGAGACAAAGAGCAAACCAAAGAAGAGTTGAAACTCAGCCACAGAAAGATACGATTTTCAGTAAGACCTTGTCAACAACAACACCTGGGCATGGGGACTATATTACTTCTCACAAGTATGATACTCCTCATGAACAGACATAGGATTTTTAAAATAGGTCAGTGAGACTATGCAGTCATTAAAAAGAATGCAGTTAAGGTCTAATGTACTAACACAAAAGGCTGCTCACCATGAGTCTTTATGTTCAAAGGATTAAGTTACAGAATACCGTATCTACGAATATGTCACCCAACTTAAAATACTCATATGTTTATATATAAGCAGAAAAACTCTGTTAGGAGTACCTATCTTTGGGAGGAAAGTTTGGAGGGTGGAGGTTCAGGAAGGAAACAAGGAAATTTTCACTTTTTCGGCGTGCTTTTGTTCTGTTTTGATTTTTCCATTTGGGGCTTTTCTTGTTTTGTTTTTGCTTTTATATGTGTGTCTCTGTGTGTTTTTATGGCTTTAATGAAATACAGCTTACAGACCACAAAATTCACATATATCAAGTGTACAATTCAATGATTTGTAGTAAATTAGCCGGTTTGTGTCCTTAGTTTTAGTTTTTCAGTTTTTATACACTTCCATGTTGCTTAAATGGTATGTAATTAAAATTAAAAAAAAAATTATTTTAGTACTCTTAGGTGTCTATTTACCTCGAGAATAAGTAATAAGTATACTGTTTGGAATTGCTTTTTTTACCTCACATTCTTTGCATCAGATGCTTTGCTCAACGTTATCATTCCTAAACATCCCAGCTGAAGAGCCCGTTAGCAGTTAGGCATATCAAAAAAGCTTCCCATCCTCATCAACAAAAGCTGGACTTTCTAAAGGTAAATTCTCCTCTATTTTCTTTTATGTGTGTGCATGTGTGTATGTATAGAATTATTTTTTTATAATTATAATGCATATTTTTAAATTCTAGTATAATTAACATACAGTGTTATTTTAGTTTTAGGTATACAATACAGTGATCCAACAATTCGATACACTACCCAGTGCTCCTCATGGTAATCCCCTTCACCTATTTCACCCATCCCCTCACCCACCTGCCTTCCTTTTACTCTTTTCAATTTTAGCCGTCTAAAATTACTAGACTGACAGTCATGAGAATCAAACTTGACATCCTTTTCCTTTTCAGGCATTTATAAATGAAAAAAAAAAAGATACCACAACATTTTTACCCCAAATCAATTAAAGCAGAATCCAAGAAAGTGTTACTTACCAGTTCATACATGAAATCTGGATCTGAACTGTTTGCTAAGAGATCTGTGCTCATCAGAGTCTGTTCTGAAAAGGTGTGGCTTCGAAAGGCATCCCCAAAAGGCGGATCCATTCCGCTTACACTAGGCTACAACAGAGTGATTTTAATTTTAGAAAAGTTAAAGACTACTCCAAGGCCAATTTATTACACATACACCCCATTCCCGTGCCTACTAACTTATTATTTTCAGAATTTTGTATATTTTCTCCTTTTTAGTGCATTTAAGAGATTTAATTAGCATTAAATTGTGACCTTAAACTAGGAAAATAATGAAGATGCATTAAAAACAGAAAAAGAAATAGTGGCAACTGTTAATAATATCTAACTTCTAAAAACTGAAGTTTATTTAGCCACTAGAATCAGCCTACACTACTTAATGAGTACTTTTATTCAGCTATATGACATTTCTTCAAATCTATCTCTAACAACACTCCCTCTTCTAACTCCCCGAGTTAGAGAGAAGAGTAGAGAATTCTGGCATCTGTAGTGCAACAAGTGCATCCAGGAACGTGATGAAGATAGGAACAGCCAAATATCCAAAAATCCTACTGGTGAGACCAGACACTTGGGCATGAGCTCAGTAACCTTTATCCTGATACCCCACCCCCTCCTGCCAAAAAAAATCCTGATTCCAGAAAAGGGTACCATTCATTCTGTAATAAAATTAGCGGGAAAAAACTTGGCACCCAGAGTTGATGCTTCTTTTCTCCATCCCCCTTTTCCATTTCAACATCTATATAAATCACTCCAGAGTGAAGTGAGGACTCACACTTCAAAGTGGCCAAACAAGTGAATGGCCAAACTTTGAAATCTAACTTGGATGAAGGAAGAAGATGGGAAAGAATAAAAATTCTCTCTTTTTTGTCCTTCTGCAAGTTTTTGCTGAAACTTAAAAAAATTATATTAGCCAATTTGCTTGTATTTCTCTATTCATATTGCTTCTACCTACCACGGACTGGCCTTTTTACACACTCTCCTATCATGTTTTTTCTTCATTGGCACTTCCCAACCCATTCTTTTCTTTCTCTGATTTTTCCCAACCCTACCAGGCCACATGCTCAAAGTAAGTGTTTTATAGCTCTAAATTCAAGTATTCAGTAAAGAGCAAATGAAACTTTGAATGGGAAAGAACTCTAAACAAGTACAGGTAGTCTACTTGGCACAGACATTGGGGTGGAGACAGGCCCCTGGTTTTAATATCAACCAGCAAATCCCCTTTCTTTGCCTCTGCTGCCTGCCTCTGAGCCTCTGGACAGTCCCACCAAGTTGCTTATTTTCTGTGTTCAAGGTGTAATTCTGCCTGGCCCCACATAAAGCCACCTAAGAGTCCCTGCCCTCTCATTATTTCTAGGCTTCTCCTCAGCACTGAACAGAAAGAGGTAAGGGGGTAAGAACTAACCACTCGAGGGGGACAGGAAGAAGTATGGATGTGCAATGGGGATTAAAAGGGCTTCATGGGGCAGGGCACCTGGGTGGCTCAGTCGGTTATGCTTCCAACTTCGGCTCAGGTCATGATCTCACGGTTTGTGAGTTTGAGCCCCACGTCGGGCTCTGTGCTGACAGCTCAGAGCCTGGAGCCTGTTTCAGATTCTGTGTCTCTGTCTCTCTCTGCCCTGCCCCCACTCACACTCTGTCTCTCTCTCACAAATAAATAAACATTAAAAAAAAAAAGGGGGGCTTCAATTAGTTTTTTCAGAAATCGCCCCAAACCAGAGCTAATCAATTCTAAGTAGTTACCATAATATAAATAGATATAATCATTCAGAAATGTTTTCTGGGAGGTATACACACACACACACACACACACACACACACACACACACATATGGGAACATAAGTGTGTGTATGAAAGAGAGAAAGGTTGAAATATCTCACCATTTCCTCTTTTTTTTTTTTTTTTTTTTATTTTTTAATATATGAAATTTACTGTCAAATTGGTTTCTATACAACACCCAGTGCTCATCCCAAAAGGTGCCCTCCTCAATACCCATCACCCACCCTGCCCTCCCTCCCACCCTGCCCTCCCTCCCACCCCCCATCAACCCTCAGTTTGTTCTCAGTTTTTAACAGTCTCTAATGCTTTGGCTCTCTCCCTCACCATTTCCTCTTAACTACTTTTCAATTCAGTAGGCATACATGCAAAGGAACAAACGGGAATCAGGAAGTAGACACCGAGACGGAAGTGGGCTTTTTGTGGCAGACTGATATTTTCAGGGGAGTTGGGTTAGCCTCCATAAAGCCAGCAGACCTGTCCCCCTTCTAACCAGCTCTTCATTCACCATGTTTCCCATGTCAAGCTCATTACATTTCAAAGTGGTAGCAAAGGAGGAAACAGAAGCAATGGAAGGAAGGACATGTATTCAAAACTAGCTGAGGTGGTAAGTAAAATGTCTTAAAGAGAGTGTTTATCAAGTTGTGTTAAGATTCAGAGAACTTACAGAATCAATGGTATGGACTTTTCTGCAGTGGGAAAATATAAAACTTCGTACCTACTCTGTTGTAATTTACCTGAGGCATTTCCAAGCCCAGATCCTGTGAGTCCGATGGCAAACTTTTCTTTTTCCTCGTTTGTAAATTCCTTTCCAGCTTTACTTTTAATTTCAAGATCAAAGACGATTTTCACAATAAATGCCAGGTTTTCCCAGAATGCCTTCAATTTCAATGCTTGGATCACTGCTTTTTTTTTTTTTTTTAAGTAATTCTGTGTGAATCTGTCAAACAACACAAAGTAACTTTACTGAGTGCCATTAAAAACAAGTTGACCTTTCAAAAATGACATTAACAAAGAACATTTTAAAGGAATAAGTCTTAGGGTTGCAATTTCAAGAATTTGGTCATTTCTTGGTAGTAACTTTCCTGAAATTCACCATCCCTCTATTTGTTTCTAAAACAGGGTAAGTCAATAACCAACTGGCAACATTAAAAAAAAAAAAAACCACCTTGACAAAATTAACTGAGGCCTACCTTTTCCTGTGATTTGAAAGATAGCTAATGTTAAATAAAGTTCCCATTCACTTTATGTTCTGTATGAGAAACGATAATGTCTCAACATTTAATTCCATCTATTGTGTAATTATTACTGTGAAACCGATCTACATTTTATATCTCTTATAAATCTACAAGAGTAACAAATAAATAAAGTCAACAATGGAATTTAACACATCATCCTCTGCATTAAATAAAATCACATTCATAACAGCATATGCAACATTATTCTTTGAGTTATAAGTGAAAGCTGTCCTTGAAATGAGAATTATTCCAGTAAGTTTTTTATATCTTATTTAACAACATGTTTATCCTGGGAGGAAACAGGGATTAAGGATTACTCTGCAGAAGGGTTTCAAGGGTTAAATTAAGTAATGATTGCAAATCACCTTGCACAGTGTCTTGACTATGGTGGATTAATTCCCTTTTTCCTTCTCTGTGAAGGCCTTAATTATACCCACTTCATCAACTTTTCCTATCAGTGGTTCTCAAAGCATGATCCTAAGACCAGCAGCATCAGCATCAATTTAGAGATGTGTTAACGAGTGCAAAATTTTGGGCTTCAACCCAGAGCAGCTAAAGCAGAAACTCTGGGAGTGTTTCTTCCAGTTATGTCTTTAACCCTCTAGGCAATTCTGATTCTCCCTAAAATTTGAGAACCACAGCTCTACACTCAACTCTTTGCTCTCATTTCTGCCTAGTTGCAGTATCGTTTCTTGGATTGATGTAAAGAGCCAATTTAAGCTGAGCTGCTCCATAGTTAACACATCTGGACTAGAGGATTAGAATCGTACATTATATCAATTTCAAAGGCCTCTGCTGAACAAATAAGAGACTGTCAACAAGGGATTCAACAATTGGTCCACTTTTTAGATTAATAAATTGACAACCATTTGTATTTCCTGGATCTTTGCTGGGCTCTCCCCTCTGGTGGGCTCTCATTCTTACGCTACTGTTCTAGCCTAGGAAACACCATCGAGTGCCCAGACTGGGCCTAGAAACAGAATTAACATCTCAATAATTATGCATCTCAATCCAATGCTACAGTCCAACCAGATTATTCCCTGCTCCTGCCAAAGGCCAGTTCTAGTCCAGCTTCTCCTAATGCAGCCTTCCTTCTGCCTTGGTCCTACTGCTGATATATAATCTCAGTCCAAATTCTTCCCTTGATTCCTGTGAGAAACAGGGTCGGTTGCCTTTTCTAGACCTATTGCTTTAGATTCCAAAAAGGAATAGGATTCAAGTGATGCATTCAACAAACTGGGTTAGTATGGACCTGGGAGACAAGTTTGATACTCTAAAACCTGAAGTTTACCCTTACTAAGCAACAGGGCTGAAGAACTCAAGAAAAACTAAGTTCTATTCAACAAATACTTACTGACGTCTATTAAGGACACCAGCTACCAACAACTTGGTTTATCAGGGAAACGCTGGACCAAAAAAGGGCCAAGTTCTAGTCGCAGCTCTCACTTGCAAACTATACAACACTGAGTAGGTCAATCTTTCTAAGCCTCATGTTTCTCATTTCTAGAAAGAAACACTACTACTAAAAATACTAGTTTCCTGGCCACTGAATTCTCCGAGCCACAAAACCATGTACAGATACAAATACAGGTATATCCCACTTTTTGAAGTTCATGTTATGCCACCTCACTTTTACAAAAGACCTACATCAGTACCAGTTTTTGCAAACTGAAAGAAATCCAGAGCAAACTTTTGTTTTTATGAAAAAAGGTGAAAATAGTGTTAAGCATTTGTTGGGCCCTTATAGAGGCAGTGGCACACCACAAGCAGGGCAGCGAGAGCAGCCTCACCAGCTCCTTCCCTGGGAACAACATTCAGCATCTCAGCATCAAGCTGCCACAGCTTGAACAGTGTCTGTGAGCATCTGTGCTTTATCTACATTTATTTTGCACATGTGTTAGCAAGGTGTATCCTAAGGTTATCAGGAAACCCTAGGAGAGGTTATTTTTTGGGTCTGGGAATGATCAAAATTTTTCCTCATAATTAATGGTAATTGCTTCTCCGCCTTATGACATTTCAGCTTACGAAAGGTTTCAGAAGAGCGTTCTAGTTTTGCATAGCAGGAGAAACCTTTTTTTATTTAAAATTTTATTTAAACACTGGACATCAAAACTAGGCTGTCAATGCAATTAGCAAAAAGACCACTTGTTTGGAGCACTTGACAGGAGACCTGGATTCCAGTTTTGATCCCATAATTAAAACTAAACAGTCTTATGACTTTGAACAAGTTATTTAAATTTATGACTGAGCACCCAGACCGAGGAATTACAATTATTCTCCTTTAACTGTGTAACAGGAATGTTATGAGACTTGAATGAGATATTAAGTTAGGATGTACTAATAAAATAAATCTGAAAGGTGATTATTATCAGCAGGTATATTTTGCCAATGCTTTCTTTTGTTGCACAGCAGTCCATCTCAGAAGCTCAACATTTGTGACAGTTATTGGCAGCAAGGCTGAATGTTTTAAGGACACCAATTCCCAAAGAGAGGGTATCCATCATGTAAAGAGTTGAGCACGTACTCCTGGAGTAAAGGTCCTTAGGTGCTTCTCCCAGTCTCTCAGGTAGCAGCAAACAGGATGGGCGAAGAGCCAATTGTACCCCAAGCAGCAGAACCTCTTTTCAGTAATAAACTCTCTCAGTCTCTAAAACTAATGATCCAAGGTCACAATCAATTATCTTCATTCCCAAGGTTTTCCAAATGCTTCATACCATTCCAAACATTTATTGTGAAACAACTACAAACAACAAAATTCCCCACCGAAAAGTGGAAGGGAAAAAAAAGAATAAAGATTTCTACACCAATTACCATTGCACAGAATCTTCTGTAACGATACACTGCTCCCAAATCATCTTCTATACTGGGGAGCCATATACAGAGGGTACATTAATGTTTAGATGAGCAAGTAACAAGAGGAAAAGTGTAACAATGGGCTTTTCAGGAGGCCTTCATACTTCTCAAGAATACCCACTATTTTACTCAAAGCTTTGATGTTAAAGTTATGTACTTTAAAAGCAATTAATTTCCCAACGTGTGACCTGAGGAGTATTTGTTCCAAAAGATGTTGAATAGTTACTCAACAAAAGGGTTATGAGGTTTGGAAAACACAACATTAAATAAAACTGTTAATACTACCTTTACGTAGGACTTCTTGCGAACTTTAAGGTGCTAGGTGCTAATGTGCATTATAAATCACCAATAGATGAATAGAGCAGATATCATTTCCCAAACTTAGTTGATCTTAAAATCCTCTACCCTGCACTCAAGGAGACCTCAAGACTAGAGCTTCTTGTTGTTTAACAACACCACCCTAAAGAAAAGGCTAAATTAATTCCCCTAGTTATGAGTTCCCTTTATTCATAGCTCTGGCTCACCAGTTCCCAATATAGTTTTGTGGGCTTTTCAAGGGAGAGAAGACTGTCTTCCATCAGAAATATTTGCCAGTAGGAGTACCTGGGTGGCTCTGTCAGTTATGCATCTGACTCTTGGTTTGGGCTCAGGTCACGATCTCATGGTTCATGGGATCATGCCCGGCACTGGGCTCCACATTCACTGCTTGGAGCCTGCTTGGGATTCTCTCTCTCCCTCTCTACCCCTCCCTCACTTGTGCTCACTTGCTCCCTCTCTCTCAAAATAAATAAACTTTTTTTAAAAAGAAGCATTCGCCAACATTTCCTGTACCTGGGTCTGTTCAGAACTATTCAACAACATCTTCTAGGCACAGGAAGATACCGTTAACAGAAAATTAGCTCTCTGAAGCAATGTGATGGGGTCCAGGACAGGCCACCCCAAAATATGCCACCCTGGTATATTATTTTTAATTAAAGTTACTCAACAAAGAGCCAGTACAAGAAAGATACTCGGACCCTCTTCTGTCCCCCTGAAAGCAGGAAATAAAGTCTTCATGTGGAAGGTACCCTCCCTGCACCTGGGAGATAGAGGCATACTTATTGCCAGAGATAGGCAATTCAGGGCCAAGAAGGTTGTATAAATAAACCTTGTTATCTCTTCATTAATTTGCTATCCCAAGCCCAACCATCTTTGTCTTATCGACTCTTAACAGATTTATTGTTCCTTTGTCTAAAAGGTATAAAAGCTGCCTGCTTTGGTCACTTCTTTGAATCTCTTACTTCTTTCAGCTCCCATACGCATGAAATTAATTTTTTTTCTCCTGTTAATCTGCCTTGTGTCAATTTAATTACATAAGACCAGCCAAAGAACCTACAAGGGAAGAAAGAAAAAGTTTCCCTCCCCTACAAATGAGATGGAGCAAATGACTGATTTATGAGCATTTACCACTTTATCGAAGACAACCACAGCTCAGTATCCTTCATAGCCCTTTTTACCAAGTCCTTCCCTAGGTTTTTTCAGTACTCCACTTGAAAATACGTTGAGGCTTACTATGTATATTAGGCAAGACAAAAAGTGAATGTGAAGTAAGATGATAGGTAAGGCCAAAGGACTTTTACAAAAGCTCATCCCTCGGACTGCTCAAACCACTAATCCAAACTTAAAAAGCCAAACTGAAGAGCTGACTGCAGGGGCCCAGGCAGCTTACACATATCCAAGAGCCCCTAAATTGTGCCCCTTCTGAACCTGAGGGTTTCACGTGATTCCTGAGAGTCCACATATGTTTAAAAGGCTAAAAATATAAATGAACTTATAAATGAAAATATCTTATAAAAAAGCAGATACCATATGTGATGGTCAGAATCCCTAGAGCTCCCCTTTTATGGCACTAACTTAGGTCACTGCTCCCTCTTAGTTAACCCGAGGGAACTGATTCCTCACACGTGGGAGGTAGCATTTCTGAGTTATCCAACACTCAACAGAGTAGAGGTCAAAAGCTTTCTGACACACCCATTAGGATGGTTATTACCCAAAAACCAGAAAATAACAAGTGGAGGATATTGAGGAGGATATGGAAACATTGGAACCCTTGTGTAATTGCTGGTAGGAATGCAAAGTGGTGCAGCTGGGAATCTCTAGCAGTTCCTCACCAAGTTAAACATGAATTCATATGATCCAGGAATTCCACATCTGGCTATATATCTAAAAGAATTGAAAGCAGGGACTCAAACAGATACACATACACCCATTTACACAGCAACATTATCCACAATAGCCAAAAGGTGGGAACAACCCTACCAGCCATCAACAGATGACTGGATAAACAAAATGCGGTAACACACACACACACACACGTAGTAAATACATACAACGGAACATTATTCAGCCATACAAAGGAATGAAGTTCTAATCATGGATGAACCTTGAAAACATTATGCTAGGTGAAATAAACCAGACACAAAGGGACAAATATTATATGATTCTACTTATATGAGGTAGCAGGATGGGCAAATTCATGGAACAGAAAGTGGAATAGAGGTTACCAGAGGCTGGGAGAGTTATTGTTTGATGGGTACAGAGTTTCTATCTAGAATGAGGAAAATGTTCTGGAAACAGTTACACAAGAATGTCAATGTACTGAATGCCAATGAACTCTACACTTGAAAATGGTTTAAATGGCCAAATTTGTTTTATGAAAAATACTTAAAAATTTTTTGAGGTAAGAAATGCCAACACATTTACATTGTTAAGTAATTCACATACTATGGTTTATTTTAACATTTCCTAATCTTTGCTGGTTCATGCTCATCATTTCTTTCATGTGTGCAGAGTTTCTGGGTTCTCTCTGTTATCTTTCAACTGTACTAGATCCACAATTCTAAGATGTGGCTCACTGTCCTGACCCCCTAATTTAAATAAACCATTTTTCCTGAAGCTTAATCCCCAAGTAAAGATGAAAGAAAGGAAGGAGAGCGGAGGAAAGGGAAGAAGGAAGGAAAGAAGGACCACCGACTTGGTAATTTAAGTTTATACAGTGTGTATGTCCCACGGGATTCCCCATGGGACAGTTCATCAGTTTGCCCAAGCTCCTTAGCAGGCCAGGACCCATGAGCCACATTCCATCCATCCTGCCATACTTCATATGTCCCACTCAACAATTCCTTTTGAAAACTATGCAGTAGAATAGTGAACAAAATAGTTCTATGGAACAAAACAGTTCTTCAGATGCTTACTGAATCAAGTCACTACCTGTTTCACGGCACAGCAGAAATCAGAGATCCACTAATCTCCAAACCATTAAGGAAGCATACACAGCCTATGCAAGGAACACATGGGGCAAATGGTGGTGGCCACATTCTCCCTTTATTATGTAATATAAATCCCATGAACACACTGCAAGTGAACTGCTATTCTCTACCTTTCAACAGCAGTTCTCTGGACTCCAAAATATAGAAAACAGGTAACACTTCACACTAAATGGTTATACTTTATGTCTGGAATTATTAGCAAAAGACCCCCATTATTTATTTTCCAAACCTTGCTGCTGCTGGTGTTTAAGGAAAAGAGCAGGGTAAAGAGAGAGAAGACGTATCTTTTCCCTCGTATTGAGTGAGAAAAGATCATTTTCCTAGCCACGTAGTACCTATCATGACCCTATATAAGCAGATGTAATCCTCCTACCGTAACACTTTGGAAACTTTTTTTTTTAATTTTTAATTGTTTTTTTAATGTTTATTTATTTTTGAGAGAGACAGAGTACGAGCAGGGGAGGGGCAGAGAGAGACAGAGAGAGGCAGAATCCGAAGCAAGCTCCAGGCTCTGAGCTGTCAGCACAGAGCCCAATGTGGGGCTCCAACTCATGGACCGCAAGATCATGACCTGAGCTGAAGTCGGATGCTTAACCAACTGAGCCGCCCAGGTGCCCCATTTTGTAAACTCTTTATTCCTGGGTAAATCCGATAGTCCCCTTTTATCCTCACATTCAGAGAGTTTTAAAAATATGGATATTTTAATTAAAATAATTACATTTTACTGAGAATCCTGAGGAGTTAAGAAAAGATACTACATCTCAAAAATGATCTCTCCCTGAAATACAGTTTTGGAGGAAGACACAAGACCTCTCAGAATTTTATTCAATTCCTTTCCAAAGGCTCCTGCCCAACTTTAATCTTTGACCTACAGAAACATATGTGAGCTTACTTAAAACCCTTTGGGATCCAAAAAGAAAGACCATTAAAGCAGGTGTCTGGATCGACGTGAGTTAAACAGGAAGAGCTACTTTTTATTTCTCTTTTTAATTTTTTTAAATGTTTATTTATTTTTGCGACAGAGAAGAGACAAAGTGTGAGCAGGGGAGGGGTAGAGAGAGAGGGAGACACAGAATTCGCAGCAGGCTCCAGGCTCTGAGCTGTCAGCACAGAGCCCAACGTGGGGTTTGAACTCATGAACCGTGAGATCATGACCTGAACCGAAGTCGGATGCTTAACCGACTGAGCCATCCAGGCGCCCCCAGGAAGAGCTACTTTCTGTTTCTAAAAACTATTAACTACAAGATATTAGGGGCCTTCTGAAGCATTGAAACCTGTCAATTAAGTTGTTCAGAGCACAAGAATAAGAGTATGGGACAGTTTTTGACAGAACTAAAGAATGCATTTCTAACCCCAGCTACACTTGGTTACCACTGGCAACAAAATATTCACAAGTTTATACCTGTATCACTGTTTACAGACAACAGGCACGTTGCTATACCCCGTCATTTGATAAAACAAGTTGGTGAAGTAGTTAGGGTACATATTAACATCACTGCCATGCCCTAACCTCTGTCCAACCATTTTTACATTAATAAAAAAAGTCCAGCAAGGATAAGGGATTTATCTGAGGTCATTTAGTAAATGCCTCTGTGCAAACCTATCATTATAGAGACTGTCTCGTTCAGTGCACCTCCAGAAGACTTCCAAATCCACACCTTCAGCCTAAATATGTGAATGCACGAGCCCTACCTTCTGAGAACCAGGTATTTCCATGTTCATTCACATCCCATGACCTCAGACACAGCATGTCACCTTCCTATCCAAACATTTCCATTCTGTCAGCAGTACTACCACTCTCAGACATCCTGGCATGGAACACTGATCTCAACCCTCTTTTCTTCCTCCTCAAGTCTTTGTTAAATCATGCCAGTTCTCTTAACAAAGATACACGGACAACTTACCTTGTACCCAGCACACAGGCATCTGTTCATCTTTGCCTTTCCCACTTTCTCAACTCTTACTTGCGCCTCATCGTGTTATATTTACCATTCCAATAGTTGCCCTACAGACCTTCCTGCTGCCCTAGAGACCTTCCCCCCTCTCTCCAGTTCTTATGTCCCACTGTATTTTCTCCCTAAACCACCACTTTGTATTAGCATTGTGCTCAAAAATTTTCATCAACTCCCAGAAATGTCTTGGATAATGTTCAAAATACTCAGATATAATGAAACTACCTTTCCAATCCCATCTTCCACTACCATTTTATAACACTAATATTAGCTTGATCTTCCAATTCCATCAAACCCTTGAGGTACACACAATCTCACTTCACTCCACTAGGAATTTCCAACAGTGAGGCTCTGGCCTTTTATGCCTTTGCTCATAATGGCTTTTCTCTTCCTCCTCCTCAATCCCTTGTCTGCACTATCAGATCGTAAAATCTTTGAGAACGACCATCTCTATTTCACAACAGTGCCAAAAGCAATGCCTTTCCCAGGACAGGCATCCAGACAAGAGCTGACGGACAATGAATGGGAAATCCCCTAAGATCACAGGTCTTTCTGGATTAGGAGTCAGAGGTGCAACTTTCTTTATATACAAAGAAGTCAGTCATTTAGTATACAATTGACCCTTGGATCATGGGTTTGAACTGTGTGGGTCTACTTATGCATAAATGTTTTTCAATAAGTACAGTACTGTAAAAGTATGTTCCCTTCTTTATGATTTTAAGAACATTTTTTCTCCAGCTTACTTTATTGTAAGAATACAGTATATAATATATACAACATACAAAATATGTGTTAATCAATTGTTTATGTTATCAGTAAGGCTTCTTGTCAACAGCAGGCTATTAATAGTTAAATTTTGGGAGAGTCAAAAGTTACACATGGTTTTCAACTGCATGGGAGGGGAAGGTTAGTGCCCCTGACCCACATGATATTCAAGGGCACTGTATATTTATTGATCATCTTTTATGTGCTCTGAAGTTATCTAGTAGCAGCTTGTTAAATGAGTCTTGAATCACTGTAGTGTCATATAATAAAAATATTTTAAATTGTACTCCTGAATTTTCTTTTACACAACCAGAAAAAGTATTATTTGAATTCCAGTCAATTCTGAAGACCAGAGAGAATTCTTCTTTAGTGAGGAGAGGGAAGAGGAAGGAGTAGGATTAAATTTTATTTAAACCAACTGAATTAAGGCACTGGACTGATACATGTTACACTGTTCTGTCTCTTCCCACTCCCATTTTTAATTAAAACAAGATATTTTTGCAGGTTAAACGCTGAAATTTTAAAGAATCCTTTAGTCTTCTGAGCTCTTCAGCAGAACTACAAAGTGTAAAAAGGAAACCGCAGGATTAAAGGTCGTAGCATAGAAACAGACAGTGGTGTAAGCAAACACGCTTGAACCATCCTGCAAGATTCCAGCAGAATAACCATCACAAGACACTCTGGACATACCCTAACAACTTCAGCACTCGTTATCAGCGATCTGGGCTCTTCTTCAAACTTCGTTTCCTCCCTCCTTTCCCAGATTGGACACTTTTCAAAATATATACAACAATTTTGAAATCCTCTTCAAATTCTATTGTGTGAAATGAGCTACACCACTGGCACAAGACTACAGAACAGCAGGTACAGGGGTTATGGGCATAAGGCTACAAAGAGATTGTGAATAGTTTTTTGCAGTCTTTTCTTTCAACACTGAGAAAGGCTGGCTCTTTGGCTCTAGTACTCCAAAGGCTTGCTCTGTGAGAAGCAAACTCTAGATTCAAAATAAAAGTTTCTGCTTTATGAGTATTTGGAATTTCATTCTAGATTCGTACTTGGCTTCTTTTATTTGTAAATACAAGAATTCCCCATCTCACTTTGCAGGGATTTTGTGATTCACATTAATATGTGCCCTGGCACAAAACAGATAAATAGCTACTCAATAAATTGTGGCTATTTTTTATCCTAAGATTTCTTCCTTGCTATAAAATAATCCTGGGGCGTTGCAGCTACTTAAGGTATAAACCCAAACTCAACTCAGAGTCCTAGATTGTCTAAATTCCACACTTAATGATCACAAAAACTCAACTGCTTGTCACTAGGATGTATAAGGTATACACAGGCAACACAGGTCATTTAACATCCTTGTCCTGGCTTATGAGGGTCAGTGTCAATTATGCTGGTTTAATCAGCAAAAGAATCTTTGGATTTACAAAGTAATTCATAAAGCTGCCAGCTAGTCATCTCTGTACACAATAAAGAGCTGGCAGGGCACCTGGCTGGCTCAGTCGATAGAGTGTGACTCTTGATCTCTGGGTTGTGAGTTTGAGCCCTACAGTGGGTGTAGAGATTACTTAAAAATAAAATAAGGGCAGCTGGGTGACTCAGTCGGTGGAGCTGCCGACTGCGGCTCAGGTCATATCTCACCGTTAGCAAATTCGAGCCCCAAATTGGGCTCCCTGCTGTCAGCACAGCCTGCTTCGGATCTTTTGTCCCCCTCTCTTTCTGCCCCTCCTCCTCCCACCCCCGTGTGCACACGTGCTCTATCAAAAATAAACAGTTAAAATAAAGAAAGAAAAGAAAAGAAAAACACAACACAACAATAAAGAACTGGCAAGTAGGGGTGACTGGGTGGCTCAATCAGTGGAGCATGTGACTCTTGATCTCAGGATTGTAAATTCAAGCTCCACAGTGGGTGTAGAGATCACTTAAAAAAAAAATCTTAAAAAAAAAAAAAAACTGGCAAGAAAATTACAAGAGGGAAAGGCTTTCTTCAGAGAGATTATAGCTCTAATTGTCCAATTACATACAGTTTATCTTTTTTATAGTTCTATTAGCTTCACCATAGATTATGGGTAACTCAAGAGAATGGACTTAACATTTAAAACTTATCTTTATATCCATAATACCTTACACAGTTCCTAATAAATACACACAGTTTATATTATAATTGTCTCAATAGGGTTCAGAATAAACCAAAGGAGATGGACTATCTCAATTGCCAGGAAAACAGAACTTTGAATAGAATCAGCCACTATCAAAGAAGTACCAAAAGTAAAAAGAATCTGATCCCACCCTCCCATCAGACACTCAGAATTCTGATAATCCTCCTACCAGAGAAAAGAATGAAATTCATTTATAGTAATTCATTCGTTTTTCACTTGGAAGGTTGGACAACCACAAGTTATTATGCTAAGCTACTAGGGAGCAAGATCCTACCAAGTTCACTCTACCAGGAATATACACAATTTAAAACAAAATACAAAGTTAACTGAAGATTTAAAACAAAGGTCTCGAACTGGAGCCACAAATCAATGCCTACATACGGGTTTTGCTCGGCTCACACAATGAAAACATTAAAATGAAAAAATTAAAATGAAAAAAAATTATTTAAAAAAATTTAATTTTAACTACCAGCATTTAAATTGGAAATTTCATATAAAATTTCTGAATCCTGTTAACAAATGCCACTCTCTTGGTGGGGGGGGGGGGGGGGGGCGGGGGAGTCATTGGGTACATATTTCCAGCAAGATCACTTGAACTGAATCACTCAAACTGAAATGAGTTATCCCTTTAAACTGGCCTATGCTCTCCAGCTTGCTCCAATCTCTACCAATTGCATTTTACAGATGAGGTATCTAAGCTAACACATTGCGAAAAACCACAGCACAAGCAAAAGGCCTGTTTGTGAATACAGTTAACTCCAGGACTTTTACTCGTAAGCATTCTGCAACTGGACCTCCAAATCAAAGATAGTTAATGATAAAAGAAGTATTTCAAAGATCTGCACATGAATGTTTATAGCAGTTTTATTCACAATGGCCTAAAATCTGGAAGCAAACCCAAAATGGATGGACAGATTGTGGTACATCCATACAATAACAAGTACTCAACTGATACTTGAAATGACATGAAATCTCAAAACCATTATGTTAAGGAAAAGCAGACAGACTCAAAAGACAACGCATTCCATGACTGCATTTAAATGAAATTCCAGGAGGGGCCTTTGGGTAGCTCAGTCAGTTAAATGTCCCACTTCAGCTCAGGTCACACTCTTGTGGACTGTGGGTTCGACCCCATGTCAGGCTCTGGGCTGACAGCTTGGAGCCTGGAGCCTACTTCAGATTCTGTGTCTCCCTCTCTCTCTGTCCCTCCCCCCTCTGCGCGCGCGCACGCGCGCACACACTCTCTCTCAAAATAAACATTAACAAATAAATAAATGAAATGAAATTCCAGGAAGAGAAAACTATAGTGATAGGAAGTAAATCAGTGATTGGGGCCAGGGGTGAAGCAGGGTCATGAGGGAACTTTTTGGGAATGTTCTGTTATCATGACTGCAGAGGTAATTAGATGACTGCATACATTTGTCAAAACTAAAAATTAGGTGACCTTTATTTTATGCAAATTATACCTCAATAAAGCTGACTTAAAAAGAGGTGTTTAGAAAATACTATAAAACTACAGAGAAGAGTACTACCATCTCTACTTGGGTACTTTCGGGAAAACGTCAGGAAAAGGTGATATATGAATTGGATCTCATCATAGAATAATTTTAAGGTGCATAAGAGATAGAAAACAAAACCTGTAAGTGATTATATTCTGCATTGTAACCTATCAGAAATGGCATCTCTGAATACAAAGAAAATGCTTCATAAAAGGAAATTCATAGAGATGGATAATCAGTACTTGGATAGGTATCAAAGACAAGTTGATTTCACAAGACTTCCCAAAAGGAAATCAACTCAGACATATATTACTGCTCAAATGCAAAATAAGCAGAAAGAAAATGCGTGAAAGTGTTGTTTTTAAATAAAGCAAAATGAAAAGAAAAAGCAAGAGTCAAAAAAAGGTGAAAAGAAACTCAAAGGGAATAAAGAAAGGGATGCAAGCAAGGAGGTAAAATAAAGGCAAGAGACACATTTGGTCAGAATAAAAGGTATGTTGGTACCGACAAATTGTAAGAGAGAGAGGAGATATGTTAGACCTTGATGAAGGACTAAAAGAAAAACTAACAACTATGGGGAAAGAGAGCATCTAATCAAAGTCAGAGCTACAGAGAAAACAGACCAGAGGCCTGGCAGTATAGAGCAGGCCCAGGAGAAGTAGAGAACAAGGGGAAAACAAAAAAGCACTTTCCTCCTAAATCTCACCAAGTAGTCTCCTCCCCTTCCATCTATCCCCTCTCCATGACCCTGCCTTAGGCGAAGCCTTCTCATACCCAAGCCTATCCCACAAATTGCATACATCATCTTTCATTTTTTTAAGTAGGCTCTACACCCAACGTGGGGCTTGAACTCTTGAACCCAAGATCAAGAGTCACATTCTCTACCAGCTGAGCCAGCCAGGTGCCCCGCATACCCCTTTTATACCTCCTTGACTGGACTAGAATGCTTCCTTTGCTGGTCTTCAAAACTCAGTTCGGGGGCACCTGGGTGGCTCAGTGGGTTAAGTGTCTGACTTCGGCTCAGGTCATGATCTCACGGTGGTCTGTGGGTTCGAGCCCTGTGTGAGCTGACAGCTTAGAGCCTGGAGCCTGCTTGGGATCCTGTTTCCCTCTCTCTCTGCCCCTCCCCTCCTCGCGCGCGCGCTCTCTCTCTCTCTCAAAAATAAGTATTAAAAAAAACCAAACCCAGTTCAAATAGACCTTTTCCGTGAAGTTTCTTCAACTTTCACAGGCAGAGTTAGTAGTCCCTCTTCCATATCTTCAGAACATGTTGTTCTAAATGCTATCCTGTTGAACTGCAATGTCTGTCTCCTCTATTAGTCTATGAGCAACTCCAGTAGAGCATTCAATAGGAAGGATGAAAACCCTTACTAAAAAGCATTTTAAAAAACTGTGAAGTCTTGGGGCGCCTGGGTGGCTCAGTCGGTTGGGCGGCCGACTTCGGCTCAGGTCATGATCTCACGGTCCGTGAGTTCAAGCCCTGCGTTGGGCTCTGTGCTGACAGCTCGGAGCCTGGAGCCTGTTTCAGATTCTGTGTCTCCCTCTCTCTCTGCCCCTCCCCCGCTCATGCTCTGTCTCTCTCTGTCTCAAAAATAAATAAATGTTAAAAAAAAAAATTAAAAAAGAAAACTGTGAAGTCTTTTTACAAGTAGGAAATTTTATACATCTTATACATCACAAGTAGGAAGCTAGAAGCCTTGCTGTTTAAAGGAATTCTACAGTGAATCTTTCGAACAAGAGCCCACATGGCCTACCCCTACTTCCTCCCCATACCATAAAGGACCCTTTTGCAAAGTTTTATTTTCTTTTAACTCGCCCATGGTCAACTTTTTTTTTTTAATATATTTTTTTAAGTTTATTTATTTTGAGAGAGAGAGAGAGAGCACTCAAGCAGGGGAGGGGCAAAGAGAGAGAATTCCAAGCAGGCTCCACGCTGTCAGCACAGAGCCTGACACAGGGCTTGATCACGCGAACCATGAGATCATGACCTAAGCCAAGATCAAGAGTTGAACACTTAGACTGAGCCATCCAGATGCCCCTTAAAGTTTTATTTTTGTAATGCTTTAAATTTCCAGTGAATGGCAAAAACATAAAGAGAAGGCAAACTGCATCAGGAATAGTGTGTAGTAGTCAAAGAAGGAATTTCCTCTCTGAAATTAAAAAAAAAAAAAAAAAAAAAAAAAAAAGCACCTTAAACCCTCAAAGGCAGAACATCATATACTAAAGAAAATAAGTGTACAAAAAGAATCTGAAGAAAACTGGAGACAAAATCAGCACGCTCATAATGCTTTCACAGGGAAACTGTCAAAGTCAACAACACCCAAGGATAAATGAGTAAAACATGACTTTGTAACAAAATATGTAAAAGTGGGTTTGGTGTTAAGAGGACAGAATAGCAGAGGGAAAAAAATGGACAGAATAGCAGGATGATCAGAATTGCTGGGAATCAGTGGGGAGATGAGCGGTTTAGAAAGTCGTTTAGGGAGGAAAGTTCCGTTTTGGAAGAAAGGTCATGAACTGGTGAAAAAGCATGTAAGGCTTGGCTGGCAGTGGAACGGGATGGTACTGCAGTCACCAAGTAGCACTGCAGTCCCCTGCAACAAACTGAGTCTAACTGTCCCCACTGGGATGAACCAGACTTAGTAGCAAGAACGATTTCACAGTGCTTCCCCAAGACGAGGAACACTGCTATACAGATGAACAATTATCACAAACCTCTAAGAAATAAGAGGTTCCACTCACATTTGCCAAACACTCAGAGACCAAGTGTGCCAAGAGCTAATGACAAATCCAAAGGACAAGGCACAGGGGTTTTATGTGTGTGCGCGTGCATATCTGTATGCATGCGTCTAGAAGGAATATTCAACAAATTTAACTAATAGAATGTATCTGAAAAAATTTTTTAAGAATTCAAGAGATTTTAAGACATCATCAAAATAGCTTTTACATAAACTTTCTTAAAAGGTCAATTTTTAAGTGAAATTGATGGTGATTAATTCCTCCCTTCCAACTAAGCCCAACATCTCTACCAATAGCAGACTGACTTACTGCCTTCCAGATAAGCAGTCTTTAGCAATTCACTCATTTATTTAAATTTTTTAATGTTTATTTATTTTTGAGAGAGAGAGGGAGAGAGAGGAAGAGAGAAAGAGAGAGAGAGAGAAAGAGAGAGAGTACGAGCCGGGGAGGGGCAGAGAGAGAGGGAAACACAGAATCCGAAGCAGGCTCCAGGCTCTGAGCTGTCAGCACAGAGCCTGATGTGGGGCTCAAACCCACGAACTGTGAGATCATGACCTGAGCCGAAGTCGGATGCTTAACCGACTAAGCCACCCAGGCGCCGATTTACTCATTTATTTAAACAGTTCACAAGCACTAAAAGATGTTGGGCACAGGGTGAGGCACTGGGGATATAGAAATAAAGAGGCAGACTCTGATCTCAAGTTGCTCACCAGGTAGATGAGATAAATGAGTAGATAAATACTGTAGAGTAGAACAAGTACTAATAAAGATAAATTGAGAGGCAATTAAACTATGAGAAAAAAAACCGAAGAGAGATTTGAGAGGTGGTTCCAAGCAGCTGGAAGTATTAGCATATTCAAAGTAGAAAAGCTTGGGAATACAGTAACTGACACTTTCCCAATCCCACTGTGAGACAGAAAATATTAATCTCTCCCATCACAAATTAATAAACTGGATTAGCCACAGTCACCCAGGCAAACAGTAGGTTAACTAGAAAAAAGGTTATAGGCCACATGATGCTTATCAGTTTTAAGAGATCAATATATTCTCCTTTCTCAACTGTCATGCTCGCACTTGAAATCCAGTTCAAGTCAACAAAACTGGAGAAATACTACACAGAAACTAAGCAAAAAGCCACCCATGACAAAATTAAGTATATGCCTGTGTAGTATTTTCACGTTTTGGCATCTCGGCTTCAGTGGGCACTTAGCACCACTTGACGTTTTCCAAGGAAGGGAAGGGGTAGCAATCTGTACGTTTTGGGGTCTTGTGTGAAAAAGTACCCAACCCTATTTCGGTAATTTCACAAACATCTCAGGCAATGGCACTATCAGTGTGGCTTCCAAATTAGCTGCATGATGTATATAAGAGCCAAGTGTGTGGACGATTCACTGACATCTCTTCAAACAGCTATACACAGTTTTATTAGGCATGATCACCTAAATGCACTTTTAGGTATCAACAGGACCATACTCTCGACTGTATTAAGGTTCTTAGGTATCATATCTTAAAAAGCAAAATGTTTTCAATCAGAATGCATCTCTAAAATAAATAGGACTTAATATTCCAACATTTGCTTTAAAATGTCTTTTCAGGAAAACATCTATCCACAAATGATATAAAAATATAGAATACAATGCTCCCATGTGCTCTTATTCTAAAAGTTCTTCAAGAGATACGTACATTCTACAAGTGTTCCAATTACTACTTTTGATGCATGTTCATATATGCTGCAATATCTAGACATGTAAGTAATTAAAACCCAGTGACTGATATCTTAGAACAGAGGTTGACAAACTACAACCTTCAACCACAACCGGCTCGTGTAAATAAATCTTATTACAATACAGCCCCAAACAAATTGTCTATGGCTGTTCACGCAATTTGCAGAGCTGAGTAGTTGGGACAGAGACTACATGGACCACGAAGCCTACGTATTTACTATTTGACCCTGAACAGAAAAAGTCTGTCAACCCCTATCTTAAAATCATCAGACTAATGACCTGACAAATTATGTCGCCTAAGAGTTTACCTAGCCTGGATGATGAACTACTGAATGCAATGAAAGAGAATTCTTCCCCAAAACATCCAAGTCAAAACCCACAGGGAAGCAAACCTCTGCTGATTCATTCCAAGTCATATAATTGTCAATCGTGACTAAAAACTAAACTTTCAAAGCAAATGGTGGATTCAACTCTTAATCTTTTAAAACCTGTGTTACATTAATAGAATAAACATACAAACTTACTGACTTTCACTGTCACTTGTATAGTTAACCACCACCAGGGAACCATGCAAGTTATTCTTTTACTCCTTAAGCTGGCATCCAAGAGCCCACACACAGTGAACCAGTAAACAAAGTAGGCCATAATCTTTCTAAGTTTGCTTTCACCTGTCACGACAGAGAATGGGATGGTAAGTGGAACGTCCAAAATCTCTTCTTCTGGATGTATTCAGCCTCTTCTATGCTTACTAGTCTAAAAATCCCAAAGTTGGTATGTAAGTCATAGGGAAGAATTACAGTCAAGTAAGTCCTGCTGGATCTATTTGCCATTCTTCATTTATTTTATCTAAGTAAGCACTAGGCCCAATGTAGCGCTTGAACCTGACCCCGAGATCAATAGAGGCATGATCTACCCACTGATCTAGCCAGGCACCCCTCTTTATGCCATTCTTCAAATAAGAAAAAAAAAAAAAAAAAAAGCTAATACTTTTTTTGCTATAAAAGTTGTATTTAAGAACTGACGTCTGTTAAAAAATCAGGGATTACATTTTTACATATCATTCTTAACAGTACTGAGTCTACCATGTCCAATTAATACAGAAATTGACAAATCATTTATTTACCGATTATTATTATTCTCCAGTTACAATAGGAGACAACGCCTATTCGTAAATACAGACAACTCTTGAATAGCCTCTGCCTGATACCCTAAGTGTTTAACCAAAGATGCATCAACACGCAGCCTGGTACCCTCGACAATACCAGTGCAGTTACAGGTTGTAAGGTGACGTGAACATAAAGCTGAATCAAGCATTTAATAAGGCGACGGGATGCCAAAATAACCAGGAAACAAAGTAAAATAACTGATTTTCTAACTACTCATACCATCTCCCCCCTTCGTCTTTGGTGCTTTCCTAGCTACTTTGGATAAAAAGAAAACGGGGGGAAATATTTAACAGTACAATCAAGTGACAACCAGTTTACCACAGATGACCAGATTTACACAAAAGTCTTCTCTTCTGCTTTTTAAAAAGGAAGTTAAGTCAGATCTTGATCCTATTCCTCACCTGCAGGATATTCAGAAGACAAACTCCTAAAGAGCCTTCAAATGTAAATAATTTTCTGAAGGCTGTTTTCTCATGAAATTGATTCACGTGAGCTACGGATTTATGTTAGCAGGAGGGGCAAATTACTCCTAAGACTGGACAAGCAAGTGCGGGGGCGATCTTCAGAAGGTACCCTGATGAAAACATGGAAACCCCACCCAGCTCTTAACTTTCTCGGCTTTTTCTAGTCCCGGCTTCTGTGCAAAATCCAGAGAAGCAGAACTTCCTCCTCACTGCCTGCCTCTATCTGAGGCCTTGTGCCGAAATTCAGACCGCTAGTTATCCAAGTACCTTCTTAAGGTAGTCGTAAGGCTCAAGCCCGCTCAGAAAACAGCAAAAAGGTTTGCTTTCTTGGATTAGAAGAGAGCAATTACAGGGTTTGGCGGCCGTGTTTGTCAGGAAGGGTAGGGCAGAGAAAGAGGGAGAATCCAGAGATTGAGCTCCATCTAGTCCCAGGAACCACCCCCATGGGCGGCTAGACTGCCCTCGGTACTTCCCTGCCTCCTCTGCTCGGGAGGGGAGAGCGGTGGGTCGGGGTCTGGCTCCCCTGAGCTACTTCCTGGTCCGATCGGACTCGCCTTCGGACACCCGAAACGCCCCCGGCCCGGCTCCCTCGCCCTTTGCCCTGTCTCCTCCCCTCTCAGTGACCCACCACCACCGGTCCCCTCCCATCTAACATGGCCGCCCCACCCGGCCCACCCCCCCGGCACAGCCTAACAAACTAGGGGGGGTTCCGCGGCACCGCCTCCCCCAAGCCCATTGGCGCGGCTGTCTCCGTCCGCCTGCCCCATTGGGCCGAACGGCCTGCCACTCCGCGCTGAGGGCTCCGCCTACGAGCCGCTTCAAGCTGCTTTGAGAAGACATATAAACAAATCCCGGGAGGGAGGCCCCTCTCGCCCGTCTCTGGGGCGGAGACGGGAAGGGGGAGCGGCTACCCCAGAGACACCCCTGCCTGGAGCCCCCCCACCTCCAGCTCGCGCTTCCTAGTCTCTTGCCTGCACGGTTCCAACCTTAGTGGATCCGGCCCTTCCTCACACGCCCCTCTCTCTCCTCCCCCTCCAGCCTCGCCTCCCCTCCCTTCTCCGGCCCCTCCCACCCGCTCGCTTCTCTGACAGGCCGGTTGCCGGCAGCCACGGCCCCGGGCTTGGAGGCAACAGTGAAGGGCTGGGCGGCCTGGCAGGACAGACGCCTGGAGCTGCCCACCCCCGGTCTACCCTGCCGCCCACCCGTGGGTCCCCTCTACCGCCGCCCCGCGCTTTTATATAACCGTCCCGGGCCGGGGGTGGGGGAGGGGAACCGGGGACCCCGTGACCGGCAGGCGGCAGCCTGAAGCTCGCGCGCCCCCAGACTCGGCCCTGGTCCCGGCCCCCGCCCCGCGCCGGCCCGGCTCAGAGCCCCGGCGCTGCTGCCTCGTAGGCCAGCGGCCCTCCTCCGCCCCTCGCCTGGCTAGTCCTCCAGCCCAGACCCCTGTGGGATCTGGGCGGAGGGCAACGGAGCTCACCTGTGCGTGTGGGGGCGGCTCAGGGGCTCGGTCCGGTTCCGCTGCAGGGGCCGCGGCCCCTCTCCATGCTGCCTCGGTTTGTTTTGTTTATGTCCTTCCTGACGGGTTCCCGGAAATCGCGTGACTCGCCCCCCTCACGTGGGCCGCGGCGAGGAGGAGGAGGGAGGCGGGGGCCCGCCGGCCTCGGGCCAATCGCGAGACGTTCTGCAGCCGGGCCAATCAGGAGCTCGGCCCGGCAGGGCACCCCTGTCACATGACGCCGGAGGGGCGGATTGCCGGGAAAAACCAGGAAGAGGGGGCGGAGCGGGGGCTTGGCGCCTGCCACTGCTGCGTGGGCGTGGGCCGACTTTGATACCCAGCCACACTCACGTTTGTAGGGGAGGTTCATTTACAATGACTTTCCCATCCAGCGTTTTATCTGATCTCACAGCTACACGGTGAGGCCTGAATATACGTATACTCGTTTATATTTATGTTTATGCCAATTTGCATTTACATTCGAAATTCAGTGAAACTTGAAGGGGGCTCCGGGACCATAGGGGCATAAGCTTAGGAGAGGAATTGTATCGACTGTTTTAGGTATGTCCTCCACATCTGAACCTCTTAATTTGCTGAGACTGACCTTGCCTTTAGTCTTTCGTTCATTCAACTAATATTTATTGTGTACGTAAACCCCAGACACTGGGATCAACTATATTGCGTGCACATTTGAGAGAGAATACCTGTACACGACTGTACAAACAGGATGCTAACTAGAAGCGCCTACACAAACCTTCATAACACATGTGCCTGAGGTTTTCTTGTGCTCCCTAATCCTGTTGATAACAATAGCGACCTGAACGTGTACTGTGTGGTGGGCTCATCATCTCATTTAGTTCACCCTACAGGGACGCGCAATGGTAATATACACATTTTTGCAGAGGGGGAAATTAGGGCTCAGTGGGATTACTTGCTCAAGGTCAGGCAGCTAGTAAATGAACCAGCTGGGTCCGGAACCCAGATCTGTTACCATAGCCTGTGCTTCCAGACTCCTCTTTATACTTCTTTTTTTTTTTCAACTTTTTTTTTTTTTTTTTTTTTAAATTTATTTTTGGGACAGAGAGAGACAGAGCATGAACGGGGGAGGGGCAGAGAGAGAGGGAGACACAGAATCGGAAACAGGCTCCAGGCTCCGAGCCATCAGCCCAGAGCCTGACGCGGGGCTCGAACTCACGGACCGTGAGATCGTGACCTGGCTGAAGTCGGACGCTTAACCGACTGCGCCACCCAGGCGCCCCTCCTCTTTATACTTCTTAAGGGCACAGAATTTATCTTCTGAGCACAGAACAGAAATATAACTTTAGTAGCCATGGAGAAAGGAGGATAGGAGAACAGAAATGCTTGGCCAGATTCCCTCAGGCTGCCATATTTCTCTTAGGAATAATTGCCTTAGAAAATGTGGCTCCTCTTTGCACAGACCTAGGAAAGAAGTATAATGTCAATGTCAAAACCACGGACTTTGTAATTGAAAGACTTCTAAAGATCATAAACTTCAAGAGGGCAGGGACTAGCCCGGTTGTTTTACTCTACCTTTCATGACATAGACAGTCATTAAATACTTGTTGAATAACATGCTGGATTTGAATCCCTGCCTCCACCATATGTGAACCAGCACATTGTTTAACTTCTGTGAGCTTCCTCTGTAAGTACCTCATGGGGTTGTGAGAAGTGAGTGGAAAAATTCAGGAGGTACTTACCACAGTGCTTCGCATATGGTGAACAGTTAATGAATGGTAGTATTATCAGATTGTTTCAAAGACATCATTTAGAAGATGTACTGTAAACTAAATAGCAAGTAAGGGTAACTCTAGACTTTAGCAGTTTAACAGCCACTAAAATAATACCTTTGTAAACAATATTAATAGGTGGGCATACGTAGATACCTAAGGGGAAAGTAAATCTCACCTCTGTATCCTTCAAAATACTTTAGGGTCTCAATGCCCAGTGAAGAAATAAGTCTTTTCCCTACTGCACAGGAAGTAGCAGGATTGTAATTATTTTTTTTAAGTCTAACATACCACATTCTAATTTTCCATATCAACTGGAGTTTAAAATTGAAGCATCAATAGAAAAACTGGCTTGGGAAATTTGGGCCAGTTTCCTCTCACTTGTTCACATTTTGATTCATGTATTAAATCTCCATGGAACACATCACAGACTATCCTTTCACGTAATACTATGTTTGGAAAAACTCCAGCTGATGGTTAGCTCTTCCATTGTTCCACTGCCCTTTTGACACATCATTTTCACACTTCTGCTGGGCAACAGTTCGCTGGGATCAAGGAGCAGCCTGATTCTTCTAGCACGGGGCTCTGCCATTGAAGGGGTTCACTAGTGAGTTACATTGGATTCCCGACTTTGCATCTTCCCTTGTCTTGGAAAGGACAGTTTTGACTGACAGAGACATCACGGTTTGTTAATGACCATATCTTGCTCTGAAGTGAATGAAATCACTGACTGCTAATTGATTTGTGTTTCTCTGGGTTTTATCCTGCCAGATTGTGCCACAATCAAAATTGGCAGGAAGTTGGGACTCTGGAATAGCATTGGCTTGAGGCTCAGGAGCCTCTTGTTCTAGCCACAAAGTAGAAGCCAACTGCCATCACCACTTCTCAAGTGCTTAACCTTGCTTCTGCAGAATCATTTACATAACCTTAGTCAAAAAAAAAAAAAAAATATATATATATATTTTTTTTTTTTACACAAACATGACACAATGGGGGACACAATGCAATACTTAGAGGACTCCGCTGAACTCTTAAAAATAAATTATTTATTTTTTGATTAGGTAACATATACACAGCACAAAATTCAAAAGGTACAAAAAGGTATTCAGTGAATAGTAAATCTTTCCCCTACCCCTGTTCCCTGGCCATTCGTTTTCCCCTCTTAGAAGCAAGCACAAATGCCCATGCTCTGTGTAACCTACTAGCGATATTTTTTTTTGGATATGCTGACATTTCACCCACTTTAAACCTTAATGTATTTGAAACATTGTTCTTGGACCCAAGACTTCAATTTGAGCCCACTTACTATAGGATCCAAGGTGAGGGGCTGGACCTCTCTGGGTTCCGATTTTCTCCTGAAAATAATTAAAATAATTTAAATGGTTGCCACGGGTCCTAGCTTGACTTACGACCTAAAGTTTGCAATTCTTCATTCGAGCACAGACTGAGCCCTGCCTGCTGATTATGTACATATTTAAATGAGTGTTATCCTTTTGAGTCTAAGTATTTTCTTTCCAGGCCCCTGTGGACCTGTATGATACCTGAAGATTTCACAGCTTCAGAAGTACGATTGATTAACTCAAAGCTGGAAGATCTCCAGGAAAAGCTGTGTCCTTCTCGCACTTTTAAAAACTGATTTTATTCCTGAGGACACTGGAGCATTGCTGAGGGTGAATCTAAAAAATACTAATTGATGGTTGGCAATCGGCACCCGTCCCTCCTTTACTTCTCCTAAAAAACATTCTTTGGGGGAAGAAGAGTTCAGTTCTTCCCCTGGCCTAAACCTCTCAGTAGGATGCAGTATTCTTTATGTGACAGCTCTGAGCTTTGGTTTCTTCTCCCAGAAAGCCCCCAATTCTGTGCCAAGGCTCTTCTCCACTCTATCTGTTACTTCTTTACCCTGATTCCTCACTCCCCATATGGAGAACCAGGCCTACCATGGGATAGGAGCTTAATAACCCCTTATGGTCCAAATCCTATTTATCCTCCGTGGCTCAAGATCCCACATCTTTTAAGTCTGTTTCTACCTTATCTACTACTGCCCTCATTAATACCCTTTCCTCTACCACCCAAATGAGCACTTAATGTACTTATTGCTTTGTACTATTCATATCATGTGTTATTATGTCCTCAATTAAATTGAGGCGCATACATTTGCAGCAATTTGTGGATGGAACTGGAGGGTATTATGCTAAGTGAAATAAATCAGTCAGAGAAAGATAGATATCATATGTTTTCATTCCTATGTGGATCATGAGAAACCTAACAGAAGACCATGGGGGAAGGGAAGGGGAAAAAAATAGTTACAACAGAGAGGGAGGGAGGCAAACCATAGGAGACTCTTAAATACAGAGAACAAACTGAGGGTGGATGGGGGTGGGGGAGAGGGGAAAGTGGGCGATGAGCATTGAGGAGGGCACTTGTTGGGATGAGCACTGGGTGTTGTACGTAAGCCAATTTGACAATAAATTATATTTAAAAACATAAGTTAAAAAAAATAAACCAAGTGGCATAAACACTAATATGTCCTTGAATTAGGGAGAATGCAAAGCACGTCACTAGACAGCATAGTCAATCAAGCCTGTGCTTAGTGGTGAGTAGGGGAAGAGAAGAGAGAGAAATAAAATGACAAGTTGAGCGTCTCATGTGTGCGTGAAGACACAGTCCTCGTCCTGGAGGAACCCAGAACCTGAAGGAGACTGACATGAAAAGCTTCCAACAACAACAGAGTTTATAACAGGGGAGGCCGCGGTGCAGGGGTTAACAACAAGATACCTATGTGTTTCAGGGCCACTTTCTTGCTAACGTATTGGGGCAAGGCACAAACTAAGCTGACTGTTCCTTGATTTCTGGCATAACTTCCCTCAGGTTGATTTTGAAAATCAAATGCAGAACCTGATGCATAATGGTGCTCCACAGTGTTGGCTCTCCCCTCCTCCACCTTCTAGGGAGGAATGTGACCAGAAGCTTCTTAGAAGAGAAGCAGCAGCAAAGGGAAAGTAGCCTGGCAAGAGAAGGCAGCCAGCAACTCAGACTGTTTGGTGATCCCGTTATCTTCCAAGGCGGCATTCCTGTCAAAATTGTTTTGTCTGTTCCACTAAGACTGAAAACTTCTAGGACAACTAGCAGTTCCTGTGGGATTTTGTTTTTTGCTTTGGTTTGGTTTTTTTGTCAGCATTGAGCTGAACATACATTGTTAGTATCAGCAACTCTAACTGATAGCAAACCAGGAAGCCAGAGAGTGAGAACAATCTAGCATTTGTTGTAGGAAAGATTCCCAAAGGACAGGTACAACAAGACATTCTTCTTGGTGAGGCCCGAAGTAGGCCGATAAAAACAGCAAGTGGAGGAACAGATTGATAAGCAGCAGGAACCAAGACCTGTAACTCTGATAATAGATTGCTGAGCTACGGATGGAAGTGTGCTCCGAAAGCCTCAATCCAGTGTAAAACTATGAAGCTGGATTTCCACATCCAGGAAGTGAACAGTCCAGAGAGGTTGCTAGAAGACAGAAATAAATAAGAATAAAAAGTTCAGAGAACTATGGGTGAAGTGGGGGAGGGGGGGGGTCCTGTGTATCCCAGGTTTTTTTGTTTTCCCTGCAAATTCGCAATGTCATAAATTTCCCTGGTGTGACAGCAACACCAGGGAAGGTGCCACCAGTGTTTTCACCCTGGCCTCACAGGGTCCAGCCCGGGAGTGAAATGTGTAAAAGAAATGGGTGGCACCCTCTACACCTGTTCTTACACACCAGTCGCAGCAAGACATAAAGCACGTTAACAAATCTGAATGCCAACTGCAGGTACTATCCTGTTAGGAGGGGAAGTACCAGGGGGAAGATGCATGCCTTGGCCCCCATACCTCAGTGCCCACCTAGGCCCCTGCAGGGTGCCTGCCTTTCCATATAGACCCTGAGGACATCTTAGCAACCTGGTCAGCGCACCCATCATCACTCAGGCTAAAGCCAGGATCATGGCTGCAGGAGTCCTGATGACCTGGCCACAGCTCTTCCCTGGTGCCCCTATAACCAGTCAGCTCAACATGAGGGGGCTTCTTGCCCACTATCCAAGCATCTCTTCCCAGCATGGCAAAACAAGGGAGTCACCTTTGGGAAAACTGGGAGTCGAGGTGGAGACTGAAGTGAGATTAGGACAAAGTAGGGGGCAGTTTTCCTCTCCTTCTAAAAAAGGAAGTAATAACAGTAAGCGGCCCCTGTAAACACCACGGGAGAAAAGAGGACCAGATTGGCGGTCTTTTCTCCCGCCTGGGGGTTGGGGGGACACAGAGGAGTTGAGACTATTAGAAAGGGGAGAGATGTGCGATACTGCTCTTTGCCCTGTCCTGCCCCAGTTACAGTCTGGTGAAGGGTAAAGTCCTTAGGGCCTGGCACACAGTAGGCACCAGGGAAGGATCAGCTATTGTTGGTATTATTTTCTTAAGTAAACTCTTTGCCCAACATGGGGCTCAAACCCATAACCCTGAGATCAAGAGTCGTATGCTCCACCAACTGGGCCAGCCAGGTGCCCCTACTGTTGATAGTACCTAGTAATAGTGGTTCTGAACTTTTTCCAGAGGTCTCATGAAAGCCATATACTTGCTCCCTGGAAAAACACAGACAAGTGTACATGCACCTAATTTTGCGAATTTCAGGTGGTAGCCTCTGGGTGAAACTGGCTAAGTCACGTAACCGCAGTATCCCCAACTGTAAAATAGGAATATGTCCCACTTACTCATAGGATAAGGTATGTGAGGAAGCTGGAGGGGAGGGCGGTGCTGACTGCTGTCCAAGCCAAGGCGGCATTTACCATGGGTGCCCTTTAGATTCCTCTTCTTTCTCTGCCCACCACTTAAGAGAGGATGCTCCTAGCCTCCAGCCCAGACTGCGTCTCTGCTCACTCTACATGCTCTTCCTGGCCCTCGTAGCCACACTCACAGGTTCAGTTATCTCCATGCTGGTGCCCCACACCCCCACCTACAGCCCGGGTTTCCTGCTCAACTTCCAGAGCCACATAACAATTGCCCACTGGGTATCTGCACGTGCATACCTCTGGTGCCGGCAAATTCCATCTGTCTACAACTAAACTCCTCACTGCCCTCATCTCAGTGAAAGGTTCCAGTGTCCACCCAGCGGGGAACCTGGACTCCTTCCTGTCCCTTAATTACCCCCACCCCTAACATCCAATCAGTCACCCACCTGCATATGCTAGTAAATATGCGCTAGCCCCCAAAACACTACTTCTCTGACTCCATTTCATTCCTATTACCATAACCCAGGATACTTCTCTCTCGCAGACTCTTGAAATAGCGGCATCAGTCGTTGGCCTAGCTCTTAATCATCCTTTGGGTTTACCCTTAAAGGTCACTTCCTTCAAGAAGCCTCCCACTACCAGTGTTTCTAGTGCTCTTACCCAGCAACCAGTCCTGGCTACCTCGGCACAGGACCTGGCTACCTCGGGCTCCACCCACCAGGGACACCCAGTGCCAGTTGTCACCCTGCTGAATTCTAAGCTCCAGGAGCCCAGGGGGAGTCTCCTGCTTCCCACTGTTCCGAGCAGCTAACATCGGGACAAAGAACAGGAGCTGGAAATACCTGTTGAGTGTTGCTGAGAAGCTTTTGTGGCTTGCACAGTCACACTTAGCTTCTCAACTCCGGCTTCCTCAAATACATCGCCTACTTTTACAAAACATCTGCTCTGCTTGTTCTGTTTTGGAGTGGCAACCCACAGTGTAGTACCACACTTTGGACAGTGTAAAGAAACTATGGAAACCATGTCAGAATCCTGACTGGATTCACGTGGGTAGCAGTATTAGTCGTTGAGCATCCTCAGCCACTAGAATACTCCCGTTTTACGGCTGGCCGGCGGGGGGGGGGGGTGGTGGTGGTGGTGGTGGTGAGTATTGGGGGGGAAAATGGGCCAACACATTTCAAAAGGAGGAGGTTTTAACTGAAGCGGTGACACAGCCTGAATAAAAGACTTGCTTGGAGCACTTGGGAGGGAAAGAACAGTGGGGCTTATTCTAACGCATGTGGGACCCCAGAACATTAATACCCCAGGCTTCTACTTTTCTATGTGGGCAGAATCGAAATCAATGCTCCCCTTTCATTTCACCATGCTGTCACTGTGAACACCTATACAAAAGGAGGCCAGAATTTTATAAGCTGAATGCTCTGTACTTTGTCCGGCACAATGGAAACAGTTAATCAGAATTGCTGTGTGAACTTGCTGATTTTTATTGATTCAGAATAGCTTCAGTGTTTTAATAGAGCTAGTTGACTTCATTTCTCCTGACCCTGAATTGCTCTCAAAGAAAAAAAAAAGTGGGTGTGTTATATAATGTTTGAAGGAAGTACTAACACTATTTTGACAATGGTCCCCTCCAAAATGCCTTCCCTCTTACCCCCGATTATGAAGTAATACCATGCTCTTTTTGGAAAATATACAAAGCCATAAAAGAAATAATCATTATCAACATTTTGGTCTGTTTCTCATCAGGCTTTTTGCTATGTACAGAAGTTAAAAATCCTTTTTCTCTTAATATTCTATTATCTTTTGTTATTAAAATAATTGTTATTGTTTTTTACTCAAGTATTACCTTTTCATAGGAGAACATGCTAAAAAGGAAAAAGAAAATTTTAATCACTTGTGATTGCCATCCAGAAGCAATGCTAGTAGTTTTCTCTTTTCAATCTCATTTCTAGGCATATGTTCCAGAAAAAAAGAAATTAATTCCATCCATTCAACTGTTGAGAAGAAGTTGAAATAAAGGGGCAAGAAAAAAAAATACATAACTTTTGCCTAAGAGCCCATCTTCATTTTAAACACATTTGTTCTCTAGGGGCACCTGGGTGGCTCAGTCAGTTAAGCGGCTGATTTCGGCTCAGGTCATGATCTCATGGTTCATGGGTTCGAGCCCCACATCAGGCTCTGTGCTGACCGCTCAGAGCCTGGAACCTGCTTCGGATTCTGTGTGTCTCTCTCTCTGCCCCTCCCCTGCTGGCGTGCTGTCTCTCTCTCTCTCTCTCTCTCAAAAATGAATAAAACGTTAAAAAAAAAAAAACATTTGTTCTCTGAACAGGAGGGAGCAAGGATAGGGTGGTGAACCCATTCTAAAATGCCTAAATATGTATTTTAAGATATAATTTAAATATAGTTAATAAAAGAGCAATTGACTCTTCAAATTTTTGGAAAAGGAAATCCAGGGTCAAATCTCCCATGAGTCCAAGCACTGTTGTTAAAAAACTGCCCAGAAGAAATGCACAAAATGGTGCTATATCTGAAGCAATGTCAAAATAACATATGATAAAATTTTGTTGGGTCAGTAATAAGGATATAGACATCATTCTATGTTGAAAGAAAACAAGGAAAACATTGTTAAAAGCAACCAGTGCCCCTCAGATTACATCTTCAAATCATGCTGGAAATACTCCTGTCCTGGCAGAAGGGCTCATAGAACTCGCGTAGAATCTGGAAGGGCAAGAAGGATGTGGTCCAGACACTTACGCTATGATGGTTTCTAAGAGATCTATCTCCCTGCTGAGAGCTCACGCCTGGAGCCTGGAGCATGCCTTTTCTTTTTCTATGACCCAAGCACAAATGACTAATCAAAAGGTAAACCAAATGTAGAAGAAAACATCAGTTGGCTGCCCCTCTGGGGCTTATCTTAATAGGAAAGTCATCAGGGGGTCCCAGCGGTTTTGTCGTTTCTTTGCAAAATACACTTTGTGTATTATTAAAATTTACAAATCATCTTCACCACCACCATCTCATTTGGTAATAACTTGGATAGCAGAAAGGGCAGGTATTGCCCCATTCTGTAGAAGAAAAAATTGAGGCTCATAAATTAAATGATTTGTGCAAAGTTAATCCAGCTTGCAAGTGATGCAGTAAGATTGCAAACCTGGGGCCTCACCTAGTCTAATGATCATACCAGGAGTCCACACTG
Organism: Panthera onca; assembly: GCF_046562875.1. NCBI lineage: Eukaryota > Metazoa > Chordata > Mammalia > Carnivora > Felidae > Panthera > Panthera onca. Next base: position 62,887,278 of record NC_138339.1, on the reverse strand, counting down.
TGTTCACCTGGACAGGCTTTGTAGAAGGACATTTCCAATATCCTCTTAAAGGGCTGGATGGAGCTCCTTCTAAGCAGGGGTCGCGGCAATCACCGGAACAAGTGAACTGCCAAGCAGAATGTGATTCGCGGCCATCCATCCATCTCAGACAATGGGCCATGCTGTAACAAAATGGGTCAGTTACTAGGAATGAGGGGAGGAGAAAGCATGTATCTGAGTTTATATACTGGTTAATATTAATATTCTCAACACTTTCATAAACAAGGAAACAGGCTCAAGAGTTAAGTGACTTCCTGGGCAAAGGGAACTCGACAAGTTTCCCTCCCGGAATCTGAGCTGATTCCCTCATTTCAGCAATACCAATAAAGCTATGAGGTGACAGAGTGACAGTACCTGGCCTTTAGGGGCTTGCAATTATCTAGGAAGTCTTTGATCTCTAATTTGGCTAGGAAAGGAGGTCCTTTCCTCTTCTTTGTTTAAAAAAAAAATTTTTTTTAATGTTTATATTTGAGAGAGCGAGCGCGCGCAAGTGGGAGAGAGGCAGAGAGAGAGACACAGAATCTGAAGCAGGCTCCAGGCTCTGAGCTGTCAGTACAGAGCCCAACGTGGCGCTCAAACCCACGAACCGTGAGATCATGACCTGAGCGGAAGTCAGACGCTCAACCAACTGAGCCGCCCAGGCGCCCCTACTCCTGTCTTCTTCCATAGGCTTTATGCTGAGGCCATTAGGGCCTCACTAGCAGTAAGTCCCAGTAGGGTTTGGAGAACCCTTCCAGGTTCAGGCCTGAACTATTACCTCACTAGGGCCTCTTCCTTCCCTAGAAGGCTTACTGAGCAGAATGCTCCCTTCTGGGGGACAATCAAAACCTCCCTGGCACAGAACCAGGCCCTTCAGGGCTCTCATCCTTGTGTTTCACACTGTTACTAGTGCAGCCAACATACTAATCTTCCTGACTCGTGTCTGTAGGAATTGGATCCCAGCAAGTGGCAAGCAAGCCCTAGTGCAAATAGCAATGTCATCCAGTTGGTTTCCCAATGTCTAATTGAGAGCAAATGGCAAGTAAAAAAAATGCATCAGTACAAAGTAACAGAACAAGGCAGAAATCAGGGACTTGGATCAGCCAGGGTCATGACCTCTGCCTTAAACTAGGCCATTACATTGGAAATGTGTCAAAACATGATCATGAATGCTGCTCTCCATCACTGCTAAAAGCACGCCATAGCTAAGGTCTGCTGTCCCAAAACTATGTAGGCTCCCTATTGGCTAATGCAGCATGCTGAACTCAAGCCACGTGAAAGCAGCACTCAAAGAAGTGCCACTACACTAGAGACATCACAAGGCTCAGCTTCGAAACCGTGGTGGTTTGCAAGAAAGCAGTGCAGGGTGGCAGTGGGAAGGTTTTAGACGGACTCCCTCACCCCCAGGGATAATGGGGTGCAGAGCCTGGCAAGAAGAATCTGGGTGGAGAGCTGCAATGAATGGAGTCACGCTTCCCCCACGGCTAGGGCTCAAAGACTGTGGCATCCTTTTATGTGGCCACCGTAATCACCTGCATTGCCTTCTTAAATGACAGATATTAAGGGTCAAGTGAACTGCTCTAATGGGAGACAGCCTGGCAGAAGTCTTCCCTTCTACTCGAAGCTCAAAGTTGGCTCCAACTCTGGGAGAGTCAGGGTAGCAAGTGAAAAGGGCTTTCGAATAGAAATTACAAAACCAGGGATCCTACTTCCTGGTCTGCCTCTGAGCAGCTACATTTAACTAGGCAAGCGATTCTCCCTGTCTGGGTGCAGATTGCTTATCTATAAAACGATGGGGTTAGCTAGCATTTGTTACCATGGTCCCCTCCGATGTCAGATCTTCAGGGTTTTATGGATTCCATGAAATTGGCTACCCTTTTGCTGGAAATGTAAAGTATGAAGTTGCCTCTCAGGAAAATCTGAAGTTCAAAAAGTAAAGAATGGAAACAAAGAAATGAAAGCAGGACGGTCATTTCAACTCGAAACTCTTTTGTCCTAAGAACGGCAAAGCAATGAATTCAGATAGTCGGGGAGGAATAGAAAAGCACAAACTGCAAAACAGGAAATCCATTCTTGGCTTGGCTGGTTGTCAAAAAGCCATGCACTGGTGAAAATTTAGATCCATTTAAAATTTTAATTTCTTAAAACTAATAAAGTCCCCAAATTAGTGAATTATTCAGATGCCTGCTACCAAAACACAGAAATACTGTCCTATACCAGGCTTTTTAATCTGCCTCGATTTCTCCAGTGCTATTTCTGGGGGTGTGATGATACAAGGAGCTGCTGTGATACAAGGAACCTTCAATTTGCTCACCATCATGACCACTTTTTTATGGACCATGCTCAGACATGGCCTTGCATTACAGTTCTATGTATACTGACCTTATCTCTCCAAATTGTGTATCAGCTCTTGACCTTGCAGGGACCTCAATTTCCACACCTTTGATTCCTCCAGTGCCTTGCTTGGCTACAGTAAGTGCTGAAATGATTACTAACGATTCAGGAAAGTACTCACCAGTATCTTCAGGTATGTCAAACCACATGACCAGGTTTACACTTCCAACCTAGTTTGAACTACAACATCAGTTTTTTTTTTTTTTTTTAAGGCATCATATCTAAAGATAGAAAAGCTTCCAAAAATGAACTTAACAAACACCGAAACCAGATTTCCACAGAAAGCAGAAAAATAATTTATTCCAATAGATGGCAGAAATAAGAAAGTCGTCCTGAAAATATACTTTGGTGTAATTCTGTTAGCACAGATATTCCCTCTGAACGTGCTCTCCTACGGACTGCCCCACTTGACTCTACCGGTCTCGCGACAGTTTTTAAACACTTCGCAGATTCCCATGTTGTGACCAGGCAGGAGTGGTCTCCAAATGCACAGGCTCCAAGGAGAGAGCAGCACGTTTCTCAGAAGTACAGCGCCTCCTATCTCAGAAGAGTGCATAGACATTTTACAGAGCCAGCACAGTTTGGGTTAAGTAGGCACATAATTCATCAAAATGTAAAAAAAGGTGACAGGAGAAAATACTGCATTGTAGAAGGAGATATTCAAACGTGGTGTGAATGTTTAAGGCAGCTGATGGCCAACACAGGCGAGTCAGAGGTGTTCTGGGTTTGGAGTTGATTTTGCATCTAGAGGAATTCTCTTCGTGACCTGCAAAACAAAGCCGTTCTAGTAACTAATCCTTAACCCATCCTCAAGTGGGCAAATGGCTAATAACATCAATAAAAGTCAATCAGGCCAATAATTTAAAATATATAGGTGCTCAGTAAATACTTGAATAAAAAGTTAGCTCAAATAATGTCCCAGTTTGGACAGGTTTCGTAGAGCTGTGACAAGAGGTCCGATTACCAAGGACGTTGCTGAACTGAGGGTCGTTAAGTAACAGTTGGACTGTGTCACAGAAAGCAGGAAGTTGACTCAGACCAATCCTACTGGCATCTAATGGGTTCACTTCAAGAATCTGTATTTGCCCTTCCCCTCCTACAGCAAGGAAGCACGGTTCCCACAGCCATGGCAAGCTTTTCTCTTATGTCAGACTCCTAAAGAGCTAGCTCCTTGGTACTCGAGGTTGCTCCTAGTTTGCTCCCCATTCTTACAGGTATAGGTGACAAATGAGATTTCTTTTTCTGGAAGCTTAAAGCTGTAATATCACCTTTGCAGAGCTAGCAAACATTTAAAATATGTATCTTCACACATCAAACTGGTAACAGTGGTCACGTCCACTCCCTTAATATAGCTTATTTTATTTATTTTTGAGAGAGAAAGAGTGTGTGTGGCGAAGGGCAGAGGGGGAGAGAGAATCCCAAGCAGGCTCCATGCCAAGCGAGGAGCCCAACTTGGGGCTTAATCCCACGACGGTGAGATCATGACCTGAACCGAAATCTAAGAGTTCGATGCTTAACCGATGGAGCCACCCAGGCGCCCCCATAAAGCTTATTTTAAAAGACTATAAAAATAAGGGTGCCTGGTGGCTCAGTCTGTTGAGCGTCTGACTTTGGCTCAGGTCATGATCTCGTGGTTTGTGAGTTCGAGCCCCGTGAGCTCGAGCCCTGCATCGGGGTCTGTGCTGACAGCTCAGAGCCTGGAACCTGCTTTGGATTCTGTGTCTCCTCCTCTCTCTGCCCCTCTCCTGCTCATGCTCTGTCTCTCTATCAAAAATAAATAAACATTAAAAAAAAGACTATAAAAATAAAGCCACATATGTGGTTTTCAAAATTAAAAAATAAAGAGAATAGAAAAATTAAGTAAATAGTGGCTTTCAAAGGCAATTTCCACACAAGGCCTGAGTTGGCAGATAAGAAAACAAGCTGGTTATGACACAGAATTTCCCAGAATGTTGAGGGTTAAGTGCAGGGGGGCAAAGAGCTAGTTAAACTGAGAAGAGACACGGTTTGTGGCAGGCACGTCTGACAAGACTGAAGGTCAAGTAGTACGTAGGAGATCTGATGGGTCCTTAAGTTTTTCCAGATCAGTGGGCACAAGCAGGAGAATCCACAGAGCAGTGCGGTAAAATGATAGGTTTCCCAGGGTCCACAATGCCCAGTAGCAGATACAAGACGGCCGCTAAGTCTTACTGGTACAAGCTGGGGCAGTCCAACCACCCTCCGCATGGGAAGTACCAGACTGCTCGACCCACTAAGGCAGGCCACTGCAAACAAAATACATTCAACTCGAGATATAATCAGAGGACTGTTTTTATAATGTACTAGGAAAATAACCACATCAGGCCAGGGAGGGGCAACTACGAGAGCTACTGGTTTCTTGTGCCTCACTGCCTCATAAAACCTTTAATCTAATGATCATTTCCTCTTCTCCTCCTTAGGCCACCGGAACAACCTGTCTGCACAGACCTGTGTTCCACGCAGATGAGAAATTTTACTTGAGAATACTGAAGCAGTGAATGCAGATGTTTCGTGTGTTAGTTTTCTATGAAGCATACAGGTTAGACCTCCTCATCGTTTAGGCCTTTTTGGACAAACGAACAATAACAAAAGTAAAAAGTAAGTCTTCATCTTAAGAAAACCACACTGAAGGGGCGCCTGGGTGGCGCAGTCGGTTAAGCGTCCGACTTCAGCCAGGTCACGATCTCGCGGTCCGTGAGTTCAAGCCCCGCGTCAGGCTCTGGGCTGATGGCTCGGAGCCTGGAGCCTGTTTCCGATTCTGTGTCTCCCTCTCTCTCTGCCCCTCCCCCGTTCATGCTCTGTCTCTCTCTGTCCCAAAAATAAATAAATAAATAAATAAATAAATAAATAAATAAATAAATAAATAAATTAAAAAAAAAAAAAAGAAAAAAAAGAAAACCACACTGAAACAGGGGCTAATTTTCACTTAGGCTCAATGATACTAGCTTGAGATAAATGTGAGTGGGCATTATATTAAATGGCATGGACTTGTGGTTTGATTTGGGGGTGAATTAAAGAAGCACATACTCTAATTGTCTCTCTGACATGAAACCGCCGTTGGGGGTGGGTGGGGAGGACCTCAACCAAAGGGTCCACATTCTCATTCTGTAAAATAAGGGAATGACTAAGGCTACTTTCAGATAAAACTGACAGTGAAGACAACATAAAAATATTAAGGCCTGAACCAGGAAATCTTTTCAGAGGAGGATGAGTGTGTGTGAGTGTGTGTGTGTATGTGTGTGTGTGTGTGTGTGTGTGTGTGTGTGTGTGTCAAAGAATAGGTTTTATTTTTATCTGTTTTTTCATTTTTATTTTTTTAATCTTTATTTACTTTTGAGAGAGAGAGACAGAGTGCGAGTGGGGGACGAACAGAGAGGGAGACACAGAATCCGAAGCAGGCTCCAGGCTCCGAGCTGTCAGCACAGGGCCCGACGCGGGGCTCAAACTCATGAACCATGAGATCATGACCTGAGCCGAAGTCGGACGCTTAACTGACTGAGCCACCCAGGCGCCCCTCTGTTTTTTCATTTTCGATAAATTCACACAACAATTCCTTTTTTACGATTATGTGCAAGATATGTGTTTATTGCAGAGTAACTACGAGAGATATTTAAGCAAATGAAAAGTATGTGTATTTAACGAGTCAAGGCAATGTACCAAATGAATAGCTAAATACATTTATGGAGAAATGAAATCACTTTGAGACCAAGTGGCCAGAAAAGCTGGACACTCAAAGAGAAGACATCACAAAGAATTGAGAGAATGGGTGAACGGAGGGCAGAAAGAATGTCTGCAGAGTATGTGCTTACTAATCTGCGTCTTAAATTAATGAATGTCATAGGGTAGTAAGAGACAGGAAAAGCTAAGTGAAGTTAATTAGACCAAGAACACGGAAATGGCAGGGCTGGAACCAATAGGTCACGGAGGAAAGTAGCGAATAAGTAGGCTGCAAAAGTGGTCTGAGGGCAACTGGCAAGGCCTTGACAGCCAAGTGAGGAAGCTGGACATGATCTGCAGGTTAGTCATTCTTATCTTTCGTGGCTCATAGGACCTTTGGTGACCCTGACAAAAGCTGTGCTTACAACATGTTACAGAGGCAGGTACTCACTAACCTCAGAGATTTAAAGTTTAAAAAAAAACCCTACAGTAGCCTACGGAGAACTACTGAAAGCTTCTGAGGCAAGCAGTGATCTCTTTCCGGGAGAGCTGCATCAGGAAGACAAACAGGGTGGAGTTTTGTAGATACTGTGACTACAGAGCAGGGAGACCTGAGGAAGAGCCACAGTAATAACTTGGAGTCACATTGATCTGGGTCAGAAATTAGGGTGCCCAAAGGAGAAACGGGAAACAAAAACAGACACAAGAGCCATTAACAGGATCAAATGGATTCGAGGAAAAGGAGAAAGGAGTGATTAGAGAAAGAAGTGAGTGAACAGGTTCTGACTCTAAGTGACAGGGAGATCTATGACATCAGGAATTGAAACAGAGACATGACAGTTTGAGTGGCAGCAGCAAATCCGGTCAGAGAGAGCCGAGTAAAAGATAACATTTTCAAAAAAAAAATTGTAATGTTTATTTATTTTTGAGACAGATAGACAAACAGCATTAGCAGGGGAGGGGCAAAGTGAGAGGGAGACACAGAATCCGAAGCAGGCTCCAGGCTCTGAACTGTCAGCACAGAGCCTGACATGAGGTTCAAACTCATGAGCGGTGAGACCATGACCTGAGCCAAAGTTGGACACTTAACCAACTTAGCCGCCCAGACGCCCCTAAAAGATACGCTTTTTAACCACAAAACACCTTGCACTGTTTAACTTTTCACAAACATGGCTTACTTTCAACCTCTCAACAAGTCACAAACTTCTTTAGAGCCCACAGCCTTCCCTGAAATCCCCACTCAGTACCAGGCACCTCATGAGCACTCAAATATTTTTGGAATGCATAGAAAAACAGCTCCCCTTGGGGCATAGGCCTAATTACCAATATACTTTATTCCTCTCCTGTCCAGACACTGTAAAAAAAAAAAAAAAACAAAAAAACAAGGTTTGCCCTTTAGGACTGCAGTAAGCCATAGAAGTTCATCTAAAATGTTACAATGCTGTGGTAAACTAACTTGTAGGACACTGGGGCCGGGCCAAATCCACTCCAGCAAGATTCCACACTAGCATCGCACCCCCAGGGCAATAGGAAAATGGGCCATGACAAAAACAGCAATCTTGATGTGACAGTTCCAGAAGCATCTTAGGAATCTAGGAAAGGCAGACAAGGTTGGCAGGGGAAAGAGAGGGAGTGAGCACTGTTCTTAGAAGTACTGGGCAAGATTTCCAGCCAATAAACATAATGTGCTATAACTCAGCCTATCACCACCACATGAGAGAAAATCGTGGCAATTAAAATGACTAAAGTAGCAAAAGATCAGCTAGGTGTTTAACTGTGCTGTTGAAATCAAATCAGTTCCATCTATATAAAATTATCCTAAAGCTTTCATGGCTGTTCCTCATTTTTCTCTGCTGCATACCATGTCTGGTTTACACCTCCTACTTTCCAAATCTGGCCTCTAATCATGTACAAAATCAAACATTTTTCCTTACCAGATGAAGACAGGCCTAAATCTGGTTCTGCACTCCTTTATCATCCCACTGTTGTGTAAAAGTACAAAGTTCAAAAGGGAATTTAGCTCCATCTTTTGATTTACCACAAAGAAAAATGAAGTCTTGTCACAAGAGTTCTATTTGCTCTGTTAGGCAGAGATTAGATCTCTTCATGTGATAATTCCAAAGGCCTACAGTTATTGTACTACCATAGTCATGACCTCAAATACAGAACAAATGTGAAGACATTCCTAATTAGAGTTTGTCTGGCTCTGCCCTCCTGCTTCCTGGTGTTTGCTTGTAAAGGAACCACCTTTAATACAAGTTTTAAGCAGCCCTGGTTTGTGCTATGGACCAGAGTGCAGACAGAAGGTATTTGTCAGTCAGGTTAACTTGAGATTGAAAATGAACAAATGAGGGACGCCTGAGTGGCTCAGTCAGTTGAGCATCTGACTCTTGGTTTTGGCTCAGGTCATGATCTCACAGTTCGTGGGTCTGAGCCCCACATGGGGCTCTGCAGCTGGCAGCATTGAGCCTGCTTGGGATTCTCTCTCTTTCTCTCCCTCTCTCTCTCTCTCTCTCTCTCTCTGCCCCTCTCCTGCTCAAGCTGTCTCTGTCTCTCTCAAAATAAATAAATGTAAAAAAAAAATTTTTTTTTTTTTAAAGAAAATGGACAAATGAAACCTCAGATCTACACCCAGTGTTCTTCAGGTCCAAAGCGCCCTTTTTCATTACACAGGAAGGAAATGAGGCTCAGAGAAGTTAAGTGAAAGGCAATGCTGGAAGGATTGGAATGCTGGATATAAAAAAAAAAAAAAAAAAAAAAAAAAAAAAAACATATATATATATATATATATGGTAAATCAAAACCCCTTTGGGCAAAGACAGAACTCTAAGGAAAAAGAAAAAAAAGAAAAAGCTGACTACTTAACTTATCTCGATCGGCAAAAATCCAAGCTGTGAGGAAACAAGCACTCTCCTACATTGTTAGTGGAAATGTAAAAATGGTATAATCCCTATAGAAGGGAGTGTAGTAATAGCTAGAAAAAGCATACACCTTTAACCCAGAGATCCACTTTTCATGGAATCTAACCCAAAGATTTCCAGCAAAAATAGAAAATAAAATGTCATATGTATAGGATGATACTGTGCCTCTATCGATAATAGCAAAAGACTAGAAACAATCTAAAAGTACACCAATGGCTATAAAAAGAATTGAAGAAGATCTCTATACACTGGTAGGAGCGGTCTCTAAAATACGTTGTTCAGTGAAAAAAAGCAAAGTACAGAATAGTATATGCAATATGATATCTTTTCTGTAATAGCTGTGTGGGGGGATATACACACATATACATATTTATGTGTATGTATTTGCTTATATACATGTTACGTATATACATATATATACCTGTATGTATGTATTTGCTTATCTTGGCAAAATGAAACACTGGAAAGAGAGACATCTCTGAATGTATCTTGTTTATAATTCTGACTGTGAAAATATGTTTACATATTCAAAAATAGTAGCAAATAAAAATATTACTATGAATTGAACACAAAATAAAACAACTTAATCTGATTATGTATCACATTGATAATGATGAGAGAAAATAATTATTTCAAGTGACCTCAGAAAACAACATCTTTTCTTTATTTGTTCTAAGGACAAATAAAGCAGCAAAGAAATCCTAAATTGCATTCGATAAACTTACAGTTAGTAGTTATCTGGTGTTATCTGGAAACCATTATGTATTGCAGGATAATGAAAGTAATTTACTGCCTGTAGGAGGCAAGATTTTCAGCATGTATGAATGATACTCAAGTATAAAACCAAAGAAGTCAAAACCATGTAATGTTAAATTTTAATTAGAAATATTAACATAAACTCATGATTTTTTTTCTTCTCAGAAGAATGTAATTCCTGGCTCTGTCCACTGTAAAGGCTTAGAAGCAACATCCCAGCAGAAATGGATGTACCTAGCAATCAGATCTTTTCTTTTTTTAAAATTTACTTTGAGAGAGACAGAGAGAGGGTGAGCGGGGGAGGGGCCGAGAGACAGCCCCCGAGAGAGGGGGAGAAACCAAGCAAGTTTCAAGTGGTCAGTGGGCAGAGCCCAACATGGGGCCAAACCCACAAAACCGCGAGATCATGACCTGAGCCGAAACCAAGAGTCAAGACATTTAACCGACCGAGCCACCCAGGCGCCCTTTAGATCTTGGTTTTTAAATACCATTCCCACTGAAAGGAATGAAGGCCAGCTGGGCTTGAGGACTGACTAGTGAACCAGGTATCCTTTCAGTAGGAAACAGCTCATTCCAAGTCTGGGACAGGAAACACACAAGAGGGGTCTGGGACATCTTGATGTTGCCAGTAAGTGAGGAAACTACCAAAGACTAATAATAAAAGGACACAGAAGCCAGTTTACACAGGCTCTAGTAGGCCAAAGAAAGAGCAACTGACTACGAAAATGGTAATAAATGTAACTGATTAAAACTCAAAAGGGAAGAAAAGACAACCTCACTGGATACCCTGGAAGTAACTTGGACACCCAATATCTCACTCTGAAAATTAAAATAATTAAATACGGACACTGCTCTTCCTGTATGTTCTATATTTCAAGGTTACTAAATAACCTTAGAATGAGGGTTAAGTTCATCTTGGTAGAGACGTTTTATCTAATCAAATGTAGAAGTAATAATGGAACTAGAAAATCACCATTTTGCATTTTCTACCGAAACGTTTACTTCAGGCTAAGATTATGACAATCAACGGGTAAAACCCCCAGATAAAAGGCTGGCAGAGAACTTTACAATTGGAGGGACCAGGCTGTCATTACTTGAATTCACCGATCATCATAGCATTACTAAAGACAGGAGAGTCAGACACTCTGTGTCTCTTGCTAGGACTTCATAGTACCACATAAGCAGTACCCTTGCCAAAAAAGCTGAGCCAGATCTAGGCAAGCACTGAGTGCTAACTTCCATTTATCGAAATAATCAAGAAAGAGGAACAAACTTAATGACAGGTTTCCTGACTCTGGGCCAGTGAATAAATCTTTCCACTATACTACTCCTTATGTCTCTGAGCCTGTGAACCAAATAAAGCCTACAATTTTCATTCCAGTTTTCCAAAAGCACCTGTCTCTCTCTATCCAAAGCATTCAGAAATGCTCTTAATTTAAAATCTGCCAGCAACTCTTAAGAATCCTGCAATATCAAGTATAAATAATAGCGCTCCTGTGTCTGAAAGACTGCATGCAAACTTTATTTAAATGGCTGGGTAACAGCAGAATTGAAAAGAATCTCATGAATAAATCCTCTGGTAAGGTGAATGGCCTAAGTTCCAAATTCTGTCCTTCAGATGTTTGCTTTCGGCAGCCTGCCCTTGCCAAGTGTTAAAATGGCTGTCGTTTTCTGAGGAAAAGCCAAGGCAACCTCTAGCTGCCTGATGGACAACACTGATGTGAAAGGTTCAGGGCATAGTCACCTCAATGACTGAGCGCTGGAGAATAGGTCTTCCTCCTCAAGGCCAATGATACTTGAGGTACCAGATGGTTTCATTTTTCAACTGTGGTCCGAAGAGAGGGTTGAGCTGGGCCAGAATTGCAATCAGCCAACTAAAAGAATAATGGGGGAGGAAAAAAACAACAGAAAGTGGTGAACTCATGTGGGAACAGGACCATCTTCAATTAGGATGCAACAAGTGCTTTAGTCAAATTTAGCAGTGAGGTTTCACCATAGTCTGCTCTGTCTTTTCTTCTCTCATTACCTTAATTCCAAGTATCCAAGATTTCCTGCATTCATAGGAAACCTTTAACCCAGAGTATTTTTACCTAATCTCAATTTAGCATCATCACAACTTCCAGGCTCAGGAAGAATGGGTGTTACTTTATCCATTCTCCAAATGCTAAGACCCACACTGATATGACACACCCATTTTTACTGGCACAGCCAAGGTTAAATTTCAGCCCCCCATCTTCCAATTAGACTGTAACACTTGAGCTCCCCTTCTCTAATCACCATCACCACTAAAATATGTAACACGTCTTTTGGGCCCCAGTGGAGCTGAACCAAATGGGAATTTAATTCCCCCGGCTTACTTGAGAATCTAAGCAACAAGGCATTCCTCTGTACTATATGGACTAATTATGGAGGAAGTACAGTGATGCTACATTACCTCAGGGTTAGAAGCGAAAAAATAGCACCTAAATTGTCTTTAAACTTTTGTTCTACTGCTCCCAAAATTCTGAATAAATGGTTTTGTGTCTGATAGAGGAATACACATAATCCAGCAAAGTTTCAGAATCACTGAGCTAAGACTAAAGCAAAAACAACAAGAAAGATAATACACAAATGTCTGGCCGTTCAAACCACTCCATGTTTTACTTAGTGAACAAATATTTAATGAGCACCTACTAGGTTCCAGGCCCCACGGATACAGAGGAGAAAATGGAATGTCACCACCCTCACGAAGCTTACCTAATATAATATCAGGAAGGAAAGAAAGTGGGACGAAGGAATAGGGAATGATGGAGGTAGTGAGGGAAGACCTCTCCAAGGAGGTAACATTTGAGCAGAATACACATTGCCTTTCATTCCTATTTAATATATATGAAGTGATTGGAGACTCTCATTTTACGGGGCAAGGGTATGGTGAACAAGCCCAGCCTCCATGGACTGATCTGGCAGAGTGGATTTTAGTAACATGATCTGACGCAGCGATCCTCTCTGCATGGAATAGAAGGAACTGCTTTGCAAGGAAAAGGAGAGTTATTGCTGCAGGAGTCTCTTTCTAAAATTTTAGCACTTTAAATTCCCCTATTATAAGAGGGGAACCAGCCAAACCCAACCGGACTGTCAGCTGGTTGCACCTTTTTTCTTCCACTTGCTGTCGTTTTTAGAACTCTGCCAGCCAACGGCTCAAAAAGCCGATTCTGATCACCAGCTACTAGACTGCCACAGAATCTGCCAGCACCACACCAGAAGCTTGCACCTACGGAAACAAACATACCTGCCCGCCCTCCTACCCTGCCCCACCCCATGTAAGGTGGTTTTGTGACAGGAAACATGATACTTGAGGAAATGGGGCCAAAATAGATACCCTAAGCTGACTCACTTTATAAACAAAAAGTTAATTCAGGTGAGATTCTCTGATCTGTCCTTAAAACGAGAGTGTTAAACACAAAAAAATGCCAAGACTTGTAGCTGAGATCGCATCTATCTGACACTGTGAAAAAAAAGGAAGAAGACAGCACAAGCAGACACACTGAAGAGCTCTGTGCCTGCAGTGAACACTAATTGGTGCAGAGCTAAGAGTCATGGAAAATTCCACAGACCCAGGACTTCCCCAATCCCAGCAGGCAAGAGAGGCTGACCGTAAAAACAGTCGTTCATCCTTTCGTAAGAGACTGAAATAACTGGCCAGTGCTTACAAGTACTAGATAAAAAAAAAATGCTAGAACCTATGCTAGTCTGTCTCCTTTCTTCATCAAAAACATATAGAATGAAATGAAAGCACCATCTCCCAGCACTTTGTATGATGTCGTATAGCTGTGCCTCTCAATCCTGGCCGCACATTATAATCATCCAGGGAGCTTTAAAAGATACTGACGCTATACTTCACACATAATCTTTCTTTTAATTCTCCCACGATACAGTTAAGGAAACTGAGGCAGAGAGAGGCTAACTGGTTTGCGTAGGGTCACAAATCTAATTAGGTGGTAGCAGCTCCTGAACCCAGAAATCAGGTTAGACTAATGTTCCTAACTACGTTTTGTAGGTAACTACAAGAGTTATCTCTGGAAATCTATTTTAACAGGTAACATTTCAGAAGGCATCTACTTAACTAAATTTAATCTGTCTGGAGTTAAGGAAACAAAGAATCCATCTGCCGATTATTGATGAAGTCTATCACAAAAGCTTTTGTTACCTGAGGTAAAGCAGAAATATCTCAAGTCAAAAACAAAGTCCACTTTGCCTGCTCAGATCAGGATTCAGAAACTTTTTAAAATCTAATCTTACATACTATTCTTAATGTTTCAAATCCAGCAAAACATCTTATTACAAAAACAAAACAAAACAAAAAACACCAAACACACAAAAAAAGAAAGAAAACAAACCAAAAAAAACCCCCAACAAACCACAGTTCAAGAAAATTCCTTGGGAAAAAGCCCAGGTCAGTTCACTTGAAATTTCATGGAGGAATTTTCCCCCCTCCAACCAGCTGAGCTCTGTGCCTGCCCTTCTGACTACCGCCTGACTTAAAATTTCCCTTTAAAGCTGATAAACACGTTGGAAAACTGGAAGAGAAAAAAATCCACTCTGAATTGATGGAAGTGGGTGGAGGAAGAGATCATATTCCAATGAATCTATTACTTCATGTGTCCAAGAAAAGAGAACTAAGTGTACCCTTCACATTTGCCCAAACTGTTCCACACGTCTCCATAACCTGAAGACCAGCCTAATAACTTAACTAACCATCTGAAATTATTCAAACTACTGAGGCAGCTATGGTGTGGTAACATATTTCAGAGAACCGCAGGGCTGGAATGGCCCAGAGGTCAAGTCCATGTTCCTCATTTTAATGACGAAGAAACTAAGTGCCAGGGAGCTCAATACCACACTGAATCAGTGACAGAGTTGGAAGAGGAACCCACACCTCCTGAGTCCCACTCTACCAGGCTGCTTCCATAGCTTATTAAGGACAAAACAAACCAAGCAGTCCAGGAGCTCCCAACTAATTCCACAACCAGTTACCAAGACCATGCTCCATGTCAGGCTGTGAGGACACAAAGAGGAACTGGTTAAGGGGCTAACCCCCAAGGGGCTCATGAGCTTGTGAGACAAAACAAGGTTAGCAGTAGAGTGGGCTTTAAATAACATGCAGAGAATTTCATTCTACAAATACTCCCTGCTCACTTATCATAAGCTCAGGTCTTGGTTATTAGAATTCTCCAAGCACAAAATACACCCTCCGCACAGAAAAGACTATAGCCAGCTCTCTCAAATCTTGTTTGGTTTTTTTGTTCCACACTCAGATATGAGAACAGGGAACAAAAGGATGATTACTTCCCGGTGGCGCACAGATTAAGCGAATAACTGCTTGGCTTCCCTGTTGGAATGGGTAAGTCCAGCTAGGACTACTCTTCTGATCCACTGTCACTCCAGTGAGAGCCATAACAGGAGTGACCTCTATTAGTGGCTTCATGAAGAAACAGCAGAGATGCAGGAGAGCGACCTGCCTTATCCCCACAGAGATGACCCCTGTCATATCCCCTCATCCCAATCAAATGACACAAATTCTTTCAAGGGCAGCAATGTTATTAGGCACTACTAGAAAATATGGCCTTCATCAATGAATGAATGGATGAATTGATAAAGAGATTGTAGCATATATATATATATAGATTATATATATTGGTTATTATTGGGTTATTATTCAGCCATAAAAAAAGAATGATGGGAATGCAAGCTGGTGTAGCCACTCTGGAAAAACAGTGTGGAGGTTCCTCAAAAAACTAAAAATAGAACTACCCTACGACCCAGCAATTGCACTACTAGGCATTTATCCACGGGATACAGGTGTCCTGTTTCGAAGGGACACATGCACCCCCATGTTTATAGCAGCACTCTCAACAATAGCCAAAGTACGGAAAGAGCCCAAATGTCCATCAAGAAATGAATGGATAAAGAAGATGTGGTATATATACACAATGGAGTATTACTTGGCAGTCAAAAAAGAATGAAATCTTGCCATTTGCAACTACGTGGATGGAACTGGAAGGTATTATGCTAAGTGAAATTAGTCAGAGAAAGACAAAATCATAGGACTTCACTCATATGAGGACTTTAAGAGACAAAACCGATGAACATAAGGGAAGGGAAACAAAAATAATATAAAAACAGGGAGGGGGACAAAACAGAAGAGACTCCTAAATATGGAGAACAAACTGAGGGTTACTGGAGGGGTTGTGGGAGGGGGGATGGACTAAATGGGTAAGGGGCACTGAGGAATCTACTCCTGAAATCATTGTTGCACTATATGCCAATTAATTTCTATGTAAATTTTAAAAAATAAAAAATAAAATTAAATAAATAAATAAATAAAATCTTAAAAAAAGAGAGAGAAAAAAAAGAATGAGATCTTGTCAGTTGTGACAACATGAATGGAACTCAAGGGCATTACGCTAGGTAAAATAAGATAGAGGAAGTTAAATACTGTATGGCCTCTCTTATATGTGGAAAAATATATATAACATATATATATATTTATGATATGTAAATTTATTTATGATATGTAAATAAGACAAATTTATATATATATATATATATATATATATATATATATATACACACACACATATATATATATATATATATATACACCTATATATATAGGTGTATATATATATAAAACCAGATGGGTGGTTGCCAGAGGTGGGATGTAGGGAATGGGAGAGATGGGTGAATTGTGTTTTGCTTTATTTAAATAATTTGAATTTAAATATTATTACTATAGAGAGAAAAACAAAGAAAATAGGAGATTCAGCATTAAGCAAGACTGGCTTTCAATTCCAGCTACACCAAATATTAGCGGAGTGATTGCAGGCAATGACCTTACACTGAGCCTGTTTTCGCTTTTGTAAAATGAAGATAATAATCTCTGCATCAAGACGTTAATGTATGAAAGTGCTCTGTGTAATAGCTGACACCTAGACGTTCAATAAATACTAGTTATTCCTTCGTTTTCTCTGTGAGACAGCCACAGAATGAATAAAAGCCAGTTACTTTATGAAGGAGTTTCTCATGTAACAGTGAGTCATTGTCGCCTCCACCTCCTCTCTGCCCCCAGCCCTCTGTGGTAGGCAGAATTCTAAGATATTCCCCCAAGATTCCCGTCCCCTAGTGTACACGCCTTGTCTAAACCCAGGATGGTAGGTACGATGGGACAGCCGCTCCCAAGATTAGACTGTGTTAAATGGTACTGCTGGCTTTAAGAGAAATTATCCTGAGTGGACCTGACCTAATCAGGCGAGTTTTAAAACGGATGGGACTCTCCCTGATGAAAGACATTTGAAGTGTGTGCCTCACTTATGAATTTATTGCCGATCATCTCTGAACACACCCTTTAATATGTGCTCTATAATAAGCAACTGAATTCCTCTCTCTCCTTTACAGTGAACAAGATGTTAAGCTTTCTCAGGAGAGGGGGCTAGAGGGGCATTGCAGGTGTGGGCTGGAAGTTGGAGTGGGTATGAGAATATTCCGTGGAGCCTGTACCGATTCAGGCCTGGAAAACAGTCGCTCTTTGATCTGATAGCATCAGCCTGGAAATAACCTGTCTGTTGTCCCCCTGACAAGGAAACCAGAGCCCTTGCATGGCCTACATGCTTTGAAGGTCTCCTGCTCACACGGATGCAGGGAATCCCACCCAGGCCATGAACTGCCCATTCTCCGGCCTGTACTCCAGAGGGGGGGTGGCCTACTGCTTGCTCACCAACTCCAGCCTGGCCAAACCAATGAACTTCTCTGCTGTCAGGTGGGCTGAGCCATACTTTCTCCAATGAGGTCTGATTCCCTTCCAAGTCTGTCCTTCCTTGGGTACTCTCCCTCAGCCCCATGCCACATATGGCACTATGAGTGAGAGGGACCAAAGTTACAGCAGAGAGTTGACACAGATCCGCAAGGACATCATATATGGGAATGATCAGATGTGGACTATAAATAAACTGTCTACTATGTTTTGAGAAAGAAGTTTGAATATGTGCAGGGAGAAATGAGGAAGGGAGGAAGGAAAAGCAAAACTTGTAAAAGCAGCAAAACAAACACCTACAGAAATGAAAAATAGAATACCTGAAAATAAAAAAGTCAGTTGGTGCAATTCTGGTCTGGTACAGCAGAGTAACTTGTATCATACTGATCCTATAGAAAGTGATTATAAACCCTGAATAAAATATGAAAAATAACTATTTGATGATACTAGAGAATGTCCAAACACAGGCAGAACCTGGAGGGGATTCAATCCTTGAAAGGAGGCCACAGTAGTACCTTTATACAGCATTTCTCCTGAGAACATTGTCTAGTCCATGTGTGGAGCAAATAAATAACTGAAGCTCAAGAAAAAGGCTGCGGTCTTACTGGCTTGGGGTATCGAAAGATGAAGTTCAGAGCTGCCAGGGCAGCTGGAAATTAAAGAAGGAAATCTCAAAAAGGAGGTGCCAAAAAGGGGAGCCCCGAAGTCTGTGTATAAATTTCCCTTAACCCCTTAGCAGATCCCTGAACCGTGTATGCTCCGGGAAAAGGGCTGTGGAAAACACCTGGAAGTCTGAAAGGATGTTGGGGAAATTTCAGCTGCTGCCTACCACAGGAGAGAGAGGGTTCGGAATCTGAAGTTAGAACACTCAGATTTTCCACTGAAATTCCAGAACCAGAAGGGCCACACTTTAATGGAGAATTCATTCTAATCTAAAGGCAAAACTGACATAGATCTGCCCCAACAAGGTATAAAACCAACCGTCCACAAGTTTAAAGTGATCAATTAATAATTTCACTGTTTTTTACAAGAAAATTTAACCTCTCTCAGAGAAACAAAGTAGAATCCAGAGTCTCTGTCATCTACAATATCCCGTATTTAGTAAAAAACAGTCATGCAAAAACATAAGAAATCTAATCAGCAGTCAAGAACAAAGGGATCAACAGAAGCTGATTCCAAAATGATACAGATGTTGTAGTTAAAAGACAATGACTTTACAGCAGTTATCATAAATGTGTTTAAGGACTTAAAAGAAAATTTGGCTATAAAGAATGAACAGATTGGGAATGTCAGAAAATAAAAAAAAAAAATCAAACAGTCAAACATAGGTACAACTGGAGTGTCAGAAGAAAAAGAACACAGTAGAAAAAAAATAGAAGAAATACAGGCAGAAATTTTCTCAAATTTGATGGAAAACATTAACTTAACTTAAAGATTCATATAGCTTAGCAAACTTCAATCAGAATAAATTCAAAGAAAACTACACCTACACACATCATATTCAGTCTGCTGAAAACCAAAGATAAAGAGAAAATCGTGATAACATCCAAAGGAAAAAGAACGTATAAAGAGGAATAATTATTCAAATTATAGCTGAGTTCTCAGCAGAAATAATGGAGGTCAGAAGACAATAGAAAAGCATCTTTATTTTATTTTATTTTTTTTTAGAAAAGCATCTTTAAAGTCAGCTAAAAGAAAAGAAAAATCCTGTCAATTCAGAATTCTATATCTAGAAAAACTATCCTTCAAAAAATGAACATGAAATAAAGACATTTCCAGGTAAATGAAAGATTAGTAAACATGTATCAGCATACCTGTCCTACAACAAATACTACAGGAAATTCTTCAGACTAAAGGGATATCAGATAGAAACTCAAATCTACAGGGGCACCTGGGTGGCTCAGTCAGTCAACTGAGTGTCTGACTTTGCCTTGGGTCATGATCTTGCAGTTCGTGAGTTTGAGCCCCACATCAGGTTCTGCACTGACAGTGAAGAGCCTGCTTGGGATTCTCTCTCTCTGCCCTTCCCCTACTCATGCTTCCCCTCTCAAAATAAACTTTTTTAAAAAAGAAACTCAAATCTACAAAAATAAGGAACTCTAAAAGGCAAAGGCAGTCAGAATGGATAAAAAATAAGACTGAGCTATATGCTGCCTGCAAAAAGGCACTTTCTGAATATAAAGACAGATATAATGCACAAGAAAGGTGGTATGATTATCAGTATCAGATAAAGTAAAAATCAAGTCAAGGAGTATCACCAAGGATAGAAAGGGATACCTTATAATGATAAAATGTCAATTTACTGAGAAGACATCATCATAAATGTGTATGCTCCTAATAACTGAGCTTCAAAACACGTAAGACAAAAGTAGAAAGAATTAAAAAGAGAAATAGAAAAATCTACCATAGCTGATGACTTTAACACCCTCTTTCAGGAATTAATAATAGTGACAAAAAAACTCAATAAAGCTATAGAAGATTTGAACTACCTTGACCTGATGTTTATAAAACACACCACACTTAACTTCAAAATATACACTTTTGAAGTGCACATGATATGATTATAATGATAAACTCTTATGCTGGGTCATAAAACAAACCCCAATTGCAAAAGATTTGGAATCTTACAAAGCATATCTTCTTCTTTTTTTTAATGTTTATTTTTGAGAGAGAGAGAGAGAGAGAGAGAGAGAGAGAATGAATGAGTGGGGGAGGGGCAGAGAGAGAGGCAGACAGAGTCTGAAGCAGGCTCCAGGCTCTGAGCTGTCAGCACAGAGCCAGATGTGGGGCTCAAACCCAGGAACAGAGAGATCATGACCTGAGCTGAAGTCAGGCACTCAACCCACTGAGACACCCAGGCACCCCCCAGAGTATATCTTCTGATAAGATATCTAGAAAAGTGCCAAATAGTTGGGATGAGCACTGGGTGTTGTATGGAAACCAATTTGACAATAAATTTCATATTAAAAAAAAAAGAAAGAAAGAAAGTGCCAAATATTTAAAAATTAATGAAAAATACAGTGTCACCAAAATTTGTAGGCTGTGGCTAAAGTAATGCTTAGAGGGAATTCTACTGAATTAACTGCACACGTTTTAAAAAGAACAAAGGTTTAAAATCATTTAAGTTTCCACTTAGTACTATCAACAACAGCCAAAGTATGGGAAGAGCCCAAATGTCCATCGACAGATGTATGGATAAAGAAGATGTGGTAGATACATACAATACAGTATTACTGGGCAACCAAAAAAAATGAAACCTTGCCATTTGCAACAACATGGATGGAACTAGGCAGCATTATGCTGAGCGAAATCAGTCAGTCAGAGAAAGACAAATATCATATGACTTCACTCATATGTAGAATTTAAGATACCAAACAGATGAACATAAAGGAAGAGAAGCAAAAATAATATAAAAACAGGGAGGGGGACAAAACATAAGAGACTCTTAAATACAGAGAACTGAGGGTTGCAGGTGGAGGGATGGACTAAATGAGGAAGGGGCATTAAGGAAGACACTTGTTGGGATGAACCACTGGAAATACCCCTGAAATCATTGTTGTACTATATGCTAACTAACTTGATGTAAATTAAAAAATAAAAAAGAAGTTAAAAAAAGAGCAAATTAAACCCAAATTCAGGAGAAGTAAGGAAATAAATAAAAGAAAACCTAAGTACATGGAAAAATACACCATGTTAAAGATTAGAAGACTTGGTACTATTAAAACGTCAGTTCTCTCCAAATTGATCTATAGATTAAACACAACACCAACTAAAATCAACAGGCTTTTTTTGGTAGAAACTGACTAGACTATTCTAAAATCTATTTGGCTATTTTAGAATAGCCAAATAATCTTAAAGAAAAAACATTAAGGACTTCAACTTTTTGATTTTAATGTAAAACTAAATATTCAAGAGAATGTGGTATTGTGATAAGGCTAGACAAAGAGATCAACCAACAGATCATCTGGAAGTAGGTTCACACACATATGGGCAAGTCGTTTTGAACAAAGATGCCAAAGCAGTTTAAAGGAGAAAGGAAAATCTTTCCAACCAATGATGCAGCAACAACGGAGTACCTGTACTATGAAAACAAACCGGCAATAAAAATAAATAAATAAAAAATAAAAAGCCCGGGGCACCTGGGTGGCTCAATCAGTTAAGCGTCCAACTTCGGCTCAGGTCACGATCTCACAGTTTGTGGATTCGAGCCCCATGTCAGGCTCTGTGCTAACAGCTCAGAGCCTGAAGCCTGCTTCAGATTCGGTGTCTCCTTCGCTCTCTGCCCCTCCCCCACTCATGCTCTGTCTCTCTGTGTCTGTCAAAAATAAATAAAACATTAAAAAAAAATTTAAAAAAAATCTGCATCTAAGGGCGCCTGGATGGCTCAGTCGGTTAAGCATTCCACTTCAGCTCAGGTCATGATCTCGGGATTTGGGAGTTCGAGCCCTAAGTCAGGCTCTGTGCTGACAGCTCGGAGCCTGGAGCCTGCTTCAGATTCTGTGTCTCCCTCTCTGTCTGCCCCTCCCCTGCTCATATTTTCTCTCTCTTTCTTTCAAAAATAAATAAATACTTACAATTTTTTAAAAACTCTATGTATCTATAAAGTCAAATACAACCTTCCCAAATCACACACCCTCCTAGGACCTGTTTCATCTGATCTCATCTTTGGAGATGACAGAGACAGACAGTCCACCTATAAAAAAAGCTCCTGAAGGAGCTTCAAAAGCTAGAGGTGAAGACAGAGACTAACAGCCAGCTAACAGAAGGCCAAATAAAACACGTGCTTCCTCTGGCCAAAAATGGGACAATTTGAACATCAACAAAGATTAATTATACTGGATTGAAATACATCAAATATGTTTAAATGTATCAGATCACAATGATACCAACACAAAACAAAACTTATTGTTCATCCTCAGAAGATGCTAGGGAGCACAATTCATTATTTTGCAAATGGGTAAGTAAAGAGAAAACCAGACATATAACCTAGCTTTCCTTTATGAACAGTTTTTAGCTATCTGGATAATGAAACAGTTGAGTAAGTATTTATGGATGTATTCTAGCTAATGAATAAATAGATTACAGAAACAGAATATTGCCAATGATTCCAACAACACAAAGAAAACTGAGGCGTTATGTACCCCCTGATGAAAGCATCAACACCATTTACGAAATAGACATCAAAAATTGAACCTGAATGTGATCTAGCCCCTAGATACGACCACCAACTTATAGGAAATACAGAAGAAAGAAGAATATGTTAAACAATACTACAGGTATGCAATTAACAAGGACCATTCTCTGGAGAACTATGGGACAAACAACCCAGTTTTTTCCTATTAAAACGTGCAAGAAAAAAGAAAGAGAAATGGAGAAGAAACTGACACAGACTTGACAGGCACATCTACCAGTTGCAATGCGTGGTCTTTACAAGCATCTTCATTCAAACAAAATGTAAAATAACTAATGAGACAACTAGGGAAATTTAAATATATGTGATGATATAAAGGAATTAACTTTTTCTGTGTGATAATAGTATTGTAGTTATTACATGAAAAAAGAATGATTATCCTTTAGACATATATATTGAAATACATGTATGTCTGGAATTTGCTTCAAAATAATCTGGGGAGGAGAGGGAAAGTGTGTGGGGATGAAACAAGATTGGCTGTGAGTGGATAATTTTTGAACGTGAGTAACAGGTGGGTAGACAAATGAAGATGCATTGTTCTATGCCCTTAATTTTTGTAAAGAGCATACAGTACGTTTTAAAAGTTCAAGACCATGTATATATGCATTATATATATATATATATATATATGTATATATATTATATAAGGTATGTATATATAATATATATAAAGTATATATACAGTATATATATAAAGCATATATACAGTATGTATAAAGTATATATACATACAGTATATATATAAAGTATTTACATGTATATAAAGTATATATGTACATAAAGTTCAAGACTATATATATATATGTGTGTGTATATATATATGTGTGTATATATATATATATATACACACACACACATATATATACATACACACACACACACACACACACACATATATATATATATATATATATATATATATATATATATATATATATATAGCACATCCCAGAAACTGACCAGCTTGTGGCTACTTGGTTGGAAACCAAAGTGGAACACTTTGGGAGGTGATCACATCTTGTACTCAAACTGGCTGTAGAGCCAGGACCAAAGCAAGGCTATGCTCAGCTGTGGATGTGCACATCCCTGGACAGGCTGGGCAAAGCTCCTGTAGGCTGTGTAGGTCCTTGTGCAATGGGCAGTATTAGGCGGCTGGGGGAGTGAGTGAGGGCGACTCGTCTGAAGTCACAGAATAGGGGCTTGTGGGAATAAGCAGATGAAGGAACTACTTTGGTAAGTGACTGGGGTCTCTCTGGCTCTTTAGTTGTTTACGGTCTCCCCTCATTAAAGAGGGCAGGGGGATATGTCTGTCTTGTTTCTTCACTGCTATACATCCAGTGCTTGGCACACAGTAGGCTCTAAATAAACATGCTGAGGGGGCGCCTGGGTGGCTCAGTCAGTTAAGCATCCTACTTCAGCTCAGGTCATGATCTCATGGCTTGTGAGTTCGAGCCCCGCATCAGGCTGTGTGCCAACAGCTCAGAGCCTGCAGCCTGCTTCGGATTCTGTGTCTCCCTCTCTCTCTGCCCCTCCCCTCCTCACGCTCTGTTTCTCTCTTTCTCAAAAATAAACAAATATTGAAAATAATAATAATAAAAATAAAATAAAACTCACATAACCATACTACCACATAAACAGGCCACATACTATTCATCCTAAAAAAACCAAGGACTCCGGCCTTTTGGTCACTATTTCTTTTTGTGTATCACTCTGCGGGTGAGATGTACAATTAGTCAAGTGCTAAAGATATAGCATGTTTTCCAAGAAGCAATTTTATCTTCATAATACAGTACTGAATTTCTAATTTACCCTGAAGATGTTAAGTTTTGTGATTCTGGGGAAGCTACATGCATAATTCAACATTAAAAACTAACCTAAGACCAAGAGAAAGTATGGAACAGCAACTAACAGGATTGTATGCTTAAGGAACAAAAGTGACCTTGTGCCTCAAAGAGGGAACCAGATGTATAACATTCAGACATTCCTCTGGTCAACTGTTAACACAAACTGGTTGTACTGGCAGAGATCCTGATTTTTCAGAGCTCAAACAAGTCACGCCCCATGAATCTAACCTTAAACCATAAACAAACTGGAAAGAGAAAAAAAAGTGCCATAAACCAAAGGCAATGTAGAAGTCCATGAACGTATTTCAAAAATGTGACTTCGCTTAGGAAATCCAGTTTGGGTGTCTCTTATTTCAAGAGGTAGTTTCAAAAACATATACAGTGAAGTTGTCTTTAAATTTCAAATTTATTACAGAATCCTGTCCCTTTGTGGAATAAAGTATTTGGGATTTGAATTCAAGTTATTCACGCATGTTCCAGGCAGCTATTTTGCTAAAATAGGATATATGATCGGGTTTCAAAGAAACAAAAGAAAAAAACCAATTTCATAAAGTCTATGCTATACAGCTCATTTCCCCATACAATGGCCTCCTTTCTGGACATTTCTAACATTTAATGTTAGAACACTGTGTGCTATGTTTAATACACTGATGACAGAACTAATCCACTGTCAACAGAGAAGTCACCCATATGTTTGGGACAAAGGAAAAAATCTAGACAGCAAGAGGTAAAGGCTCACAGATACTGCTCACCTGAGTCACTAAGACTCCAAAGATGTATAATTTCCAACCAAGTCCAGTTATTCATTTTACACTTGAAAACGAAAATAAGAGGCATGGAAATGATTGGAAAGGCTTCTTGTTTGTTTTAAAGAAAATATTATGAGAGGCGCCTGGGTGGCCCAGTCAGTTAAGCGCTCACCTTGGGCTCAGAGTTCGAGCCTGGCACTGGGCTCTCTATCAGCACAGAGCCCACTTCAGATCCCCTGCCCCTCACCTCTCTCTGCCCCTCCCCCACTCATGCTCGCTCGCTGTCTTAAAAATAAGCATTAAAAAAAAGAAAACATTATATGAAAATTAAGCAAGTTTCACACACGACGGAGGACCAGAAAGTTATAAAACATTTCTGCCCTATCTTCTTAATCCCCAGTCTTTCTTCTGTGCAGTAATTTTGTCATTTTTAAAACCCTATTACCAAGCTTGCGGCTCAAGTAGCAGAGATCTTCAAAGGAAGAAAAACAAAGGCCTTTTGACCACTCCTTGGCTCCTGGACTGAAAAACAGCTCCCTTGTTGAGATTGCGATAGGAGATTCAGTGGTATAGACTGAAACTCAATCACTCTTACAAAAATGAGAAATTCTGATGACGTATGTACTTCTTCACTCTTTAAAGCTAAACACAGCTGGTATAAGAATTCTCCATTCTTTCATTCTGGAAACTGAGCTATATCACCTAAAAAAGCCTTTTACCTTTTTATTTTTTTTTAATTTATTTTTTTTTTAATTTTATTTTAGAGAGAGAGAGCACGAGCAGGGGAGAGGCAGAGGGAGAGAGGATCTTAAGCAGGTCCCACACTCAGTACAGAGCCTGATGTGGGGCTCAAGCTCATGATGGTGAGATCATGACCTGAGCCAAAATCAAGAGTCGAATGTTCAACCAACTGAGCTACCCAGGCACCCCAAAGCCATTTACCTTTTTAACTAGAAAAATACAGACTAAACAAGCCAACTGTTGAAAGCCTCATCACCTACGCCCTAAGGTTGAGGCAGTCAAACAATACCATCGTCAATTAGCAAATGAGCTTTAAACCTTCAAGTTGCACTCCAACAAGTGACTGAATGGCCACATAGCTACAATTCATGGTAATGACTTGTTGTCAGGAGCAAATTTTGATCTATGCCAACAACTAAAACTGGGTCATCCCCACAAACCTCTTTGAAAAACCTTAGTGCAAAAGCCCTAGGAAATAAATGCACAGATTCAGAGTCACAAAGAACCATAGCTTTTCATCACATGATCAGAACTGCTGTTTCCTCCCTCTTGTGGGCAGTTCCACCAACACTGACACTTCCCATATAAAGAAGTCTTGGGAAGCTACAGAGATCTCTTTGAGAAAAGATAACCTTTGGTTCTAAACTCTAAAAAGAAGTCAGTAAGAGGATGAATTTTATGGTATGTGAGATAGCTCTCCATGAAAAAAAAAAAGAAACCATACGGCCTTTGAATACATTTGAAATGGTCATTCTTTCCGCAAACTGATTAATAGTCAGTTTTTTCTGGGGCTTGACTCATTCCGTACTTCAGGGAAGGGGAGAGTGTAGACAAGCATTGGAAACCTCTTGACAATAGTTCAATTACAGGTCTGCCATTGCTGATACTCATGAGGATTAAGAATCCTCGTTAGCGGGGCGCCTGGGTGGCTCAGTCGGTTAAGCGTCCAATTTTGGCTCAGGTCACGATCTCATGGTTTGGGAGTTCGAGCCCCACATCGGGCTCTGTGCTGACATCTCGGAGCCTGCAGCCTGCTTCGGATTCTGTGTCTCCTCTCTCTGCCCCTCCCCAACTTGTGCTCTGTCTCTCTATGTCTCTCAAAAAATAAACATTAAAAAAAAAAAAAAAAAAAAAAAAAGAATCCTCGTTGGTATTCCAAAAATATATGTTGAGGAATTAACTTACATATCTTAAAATAGCCTTCAAACAATAATTTATACAAACTATGTTACCTCTTCAACTAGGTGTTATTACCATACTTTGATACAGTATGTTAAAAAAATTATCTTGATTGCAATTCTAGCTCAACTCCTGTTCATCAAATAAACAAGTCATAATAAAGAATGGCTACTGGCTTCAGAGTGAGATATTTAAACAAAATGACTACGCCTAAACTCCTCACAACAGTAAAGTATAAAGTAGTACAAGGGCAATTTCTGGCTAATTATAAGATTTCAATTTGTGCCAAATAATTTACACTTGTATTGCCAGGAGAACAAAGCATCTGTACAGTTTTTATGTAAATGTACTGAGCGGCAGCAAAGTGTGTTCTTTTCCATCTTAGGATACTATTTCTAGATGTTACATAAGGGAACAGCTCCAATGACATAAAACTGTAGAAGTTTCACAACAATCATGTTCCACAAATTTCTTTTTCTCTCTTTTTTTTAATGTTTATTTATTTTTGAAGGAGAGAGAGACAGAGTGTGAGCAGGGGAGGGGCAGAGAAGGAGGAAGATACAGAATCCGAAGCAGGCTCCAGACTCTGAGCCTGCTGTCAGGACAGACACAACAAGGGGCTGGAACCCGCGAACTGTGAAATCATGACCTGAGCCTAAGTGGGACGCTTAACTGACTGAGCCACCCAGGTGCCCCCACGAATTTATTTTTCAATCACACATGTTATAAATACCAAGAATAACTTCCTGTTACCTTGGGAAAAAAGCTACTCACAAGAGAAACGTACTTACAAGAGATAGCAGCAAACTGAACAGGTTACCAGCATGGTGATGATAACTCTAAAAACAAAACAAAACAAAACATCATTAGATAACCAGCAAACTAAGCAGACACTGCAGGATGGTTTAAGCCTCCATCCCAAGTTATCAAACTGGCAAGGACTGTGCACAAGAAAAGTGATCTAAATCTGTTCAAACATCAATAGACTGTACTCGGTAGGGGTTTAAGTAATTAACATTTTTATTTAAAGGGATATGTATCGAGGCCAGAGTTTAGATGGCTAATCCCAAACCCATCTAAACTGAACACAAAAGGCTGCAGTGACAATTAGTTTTGACATCCAAGAAACTTCATTTTTGGTAGTTTTCAATGAAATGACCCTATACTTGTATTTTACTTTACAGGTTTTTTTAAAAACATATTCATTTACTATTTATTGTGACAGAGAGAGAGAACTCGGTGAGTAGGGAAGAGAGAGTCGGAGACAGACAGAGACAGAGAATCCCAAGCAGGCTATGTGCTGTCAGCGCAGAGCCCAATGTGGGCCTTGATCTCACCAACCATGAGATCATGCCCTGGACAGAAATCAAGAGTCAGATATTTAACTATTTGAGCCATCCAGCCACCCCGACACTATACTTTTAAAAATATGACTTTCTAGGGGCGCCCGGGTGGCTCAGTCAGTTAAATGTCCAGCTTCAGTTCAGGTCATGATCTCCCACTTCGTGAGTTTGAGCCCCACATCAAGGTGTGTGCTGACAGCTTGGAGTCTGGAGCCTGATTCAGATTCTGGGTCTCCCTCTCTCTCTGCCCCTCCCCCACTCACACTCTTGTCTTTCTCTCCCTTCCTCAAAATAAACAAACATTAAAAAGAGGGCGCCTGGGTGGCTCAGTCGGTTAAGCCTCCGACTTCGGCTCAGGTCATGATCTCGCGGTCCATGGGTTCGAGCCCTGCGTCGGGCTCCGGGGTGACAGCTCAGAGCCTGGAGCCTGTTTCGGATTCTGTGTCTCCCTCTCTCTCTGACCCTCCCCTGTTCATGCTCTGTCTCTCTCTGTCTCAAAAATAAATAAATGTTAAAAAAAAAAAAAACATTAAAAAAAATTATATGACTTTCTAGGGGGCACCTGGCTGGCTCAGTCGAAAGAACATGGGACTCTTAATCTCAGGGTTGTGAGTTCAAGCCCCACGTTGGGGGCAGAGATTACTAAAAATAAGTAAACTTTAAAAATATCAGAACTGCATGGGTTCACAATGAAAAAGAGAGGATTCTTCAAAAAAATTTTTTTAATAAATAAGTAAATAAGTAAACAAACTTTCTAATGTTGACCTCTCCCCATCTCCAGTCCCGTCTGAAAATAGTTAAATCTGGATCTCTGATCAGCTGAATCTCAACATTTAAACAACTGAACTCATGATATCCTCTTCCCAATTCCCTACTCCCCAGAAGAAGCTCTGTCATTTCCACCCATCCCACCCACTCCACAAATCTGTCATCTTTCTGCTCACACCTCCCCTTCACCCTCCATCACCAAATGCTAGAAGATTCAAAACTTTCTTCCTTCCCTTTCATCCTATCACAATCACCTCAGAGTCTTCTTTCTAAAATACTCTTTTTTTTAAATTCTTTTGATGTTTATTCATTTTTGAGAGACAGAGGGAGACAGAGCATGAGCGGGGGAGGGGCAGAGAGAGAGGGAGATGCAGAATCTGAAACAGGCTCCAGGCTCTGAGCTGTCAGCTCAGAGCCCGATGTGGGGCTCGAACTCATGGACTGTGAGATCCTGACCCGAGCCGAAGTCAGATGCTCAAATGACTGAGCCACCCAGGTGCCCCTAAAATATTCTTTTCATCACATCACTCTACAGCTGACCATCTTTCAATGCTCTCCATCATCCATAGGAGTAATTTCCAAAAAGGGGGTCTCCACACCCCACAGAATAAGCAAGACTATCTTCTAGGATGCAAGAAGCAAATATCAGAATTCCCATTTATCTTATTTTTAACTCATCCTTTAGAAGTTTTGTGTGTGCATGTGCACTTTCTGTGGTTAATATTGGCACATCCGTTCATTCATTCAGCAGATTTTCAATGAGAATCCAGTATGTACCAGGCTTTGGGGAAAGAGGAGTAAACAAAATGGATGACAACCCCCATTCTGGTAAAGTTTACATAATAGTGGGGGAGAAAGACAACAAACAAGGTAAACAATAAACAAGAACTATTTTTTTTTCATGTTTATTTTTGAGAGAGACAGCATGAGCAGGGGAGGGGAAGACAGAGAGAGAGAGACAGACAGAATCTGAAGCAGGCTCCAAGTTGTCAGCACAGAGCGGGGCTCGAACCCATGACCTGAGCCGAAGTCAGACACATCAAGAACTATTTATTTATGTACCATTAGTATGCCAGATGGTCAGTAAGTGCTAATGGAGAAAACTAAAGCAAGAAAGGAGAATAAGGGTATACAGGGGTTGGAGGCTGTGGTTGCAATTTTTTAATTTTTTTAAATGTTTGTTTATTTATTTCTGAAGAAGGGAGAGAGCGAGCGTGAGTGGGGGAGGGGCAGAGAGCAAGGGAGACACAGAATCCAAAGCAGGTTCCAAGCTCTGAGCTGTCAGCACAGAGGGGCTCGGACTCATGAGCCATGAGATCATGACCTGAGCCGAAATAGGATGCTTGATGACTGAGCCACCCAGGCACCCACTATGGCTGCAATTTTAAAGAGGGTAGGACCCGGCAAGTCAGTCCTGAAGGAGGTGAGGGAATGTTCCAGACAGGGGCAATAGCGAATGCAGAGGCTCTAGGGTACCTGGAGTTAAAACAGGACAGAGGCCCGAGGGGCTGAGCAGAGCCACGGGAGCCTAGTAGGAAGTGAAGTCAAGGGAGGGGAGAATATAGACAAGAATTGGAAACACCTTCAAAATAGATCAACTGTAGTTCTGCAATTTCTGACACTCAGGAGGATAAAGAGCAGTGTTTTGGTAGCTTCTAAAGGAAAAGGAAAGCTATTCGGAGGGATCCAAGAACAGGACTGACAAAATCTGATTCCGATTCTAAGAGAATCTCTCCAGAGTGGAAACAACCTGGGGGTAAAGAGGCAGAGGGAAAAAGCTGAGAAACCAGTTGGGGAGGGAACTGCAATAATCCCATGGACCAGGCTGGTAGCACAGGTAGGGAGGACTGGTCAGACTCCGGATATATTTTGAAGGCACATTCTTCAAAGTAACTGATACATTATGCTTCTAATACATAAATAAGTATGCATGAGAGTTTGTGCTACAAAACTTTGCCAACTGCAGAATAAAAATGCTTGAAGGGGTGCCTGGGTGGGGCGGGGGGCTCAGTCAGTTAAACATCCGACTCTTGGTTTCAGCTCAGGTCATGATCTCGCTGTTCCTGAGATCAAGCCCCCACATCAGTCTCCTTGCTGACAGCGAGGAACCAGCCTGGGATTCTCTCTCCCTCTCTGCGTGTCCCTCCCCTGCTCGCACTCAAGTACGCTCTCTCTCAAAATAAACACAAAAACTTAAAAATGTGTGAAGATCTACACCATCAAGTCCGGCTCCTCACCTGTCACCAGTTCCCTCCACTCATCCTCACCACTCTCCACTTTCAAACAGCAACTTTCATTCCCAAACGCAGGGGGCCTCACTGTCCCCCAAAACACGTCAGGTTTACTATTCTCCATGCCAAGCTTTTGCTCATTTTCTTCCATCCCTCTGCCTCAACCTGGAACCCCTGTATCTTCTGTCTTCCCCAAAGACCATTTCAGAGAGCTGAAAACAGCTGAGTCTCTTCTGTGTTACCTGCTTAATAGTTTCATAGCAAAAGCCCCCCCCCCTCCCCCGCCTTCAGGGGTGCCTGGCTGGCTCAGTCAGAAGAACGTGGTGGAACTCTTGATCTCGAGGTCATGAATTCGAGCTCCATGCTGGGGGTAGAGATTACATACATACATGCATACATAAAATATCGTCTCCAAATATGCCACTTAGTTGTTGCATGCTGAAGTGTTTAGGGGTAAAGCATCATGATGAATGCAATTTACTTTCAAACAGTTCAGCAAAATTATATATGTGTGTATATACACACACATACACATATTCACAGATATAAAGCAAATTTGAATGTTACCAATTATATCTAAGTGGTGGTATCCAGCAGTCTCTCTATTCTTTTATGTTTGAAAATGTTCTGTATGTTTGAAAAAATTGGAGCTGACTGAAGTCCCTATGATCTAGCTCCAACCACCCCCCCCCCCCACACACACCTACTGCTAAAGGAGCCACTGTGAAAAACCGAAGCTTTTAGAGCATCTGTGGATTCCTGAAGAGAGTGAAATCATAAAAAACATGAATGGTCAGGAGAGCTGATTCCAAACACAAACTTGGTTTCACCTGGCCCTTTTTCAGTGTCGAAAAGAATGAGAACAAGGGGTTTGATTTGGGTTTTACAGAGACTTTTCTGCATTCTGATGTGCTTGGGACTTACAGGGGGAAAGGATTTAACATCAAAGTCTCTCTTCTTCCCTTGTCACACAGCCACCTTTACTTATCTCCTTAACAAAGATATTTTTAAATCCTTCAAATCTGAAATGCTCTCCTGATTAAAAATTCACCTAGTCCTTGAAGCAATCAAACTTCACGGCACTAAAAAAACAAAACAAAACAAAACAAAACAAAACCCATTTGCAGCCTTTCAGGAGACAAAGGGGAACTACTACTAATTCAGTACTAATATTTTCATCTTAGAATAAGGAAATGGGAACATTGAAAAGTTAACTAAATTGTCCAAGGTCACAGGGATCATCCAGCTAGGAGCAGTGTTTCTCAAAGTGTAATTACAGTAACTCCTAAGAGACACTTTGTGTTCTAAGAACTGCTCAATCCTGCCAAGAGCAGGAAACACAAGGATTGGGGTAGAGGCTGTGAATTAGGCCCAGATAACATATCACTAGCAGGTCAAACCTGAATCATGACAGTACGGCTGGAAACTGAGTAGTTCAATGTACTACAAGAAGCATTTCATTACCCTGGATAAGAGCAGCAGCATGAAGTCCCAAGGTTGGGCATGGGGAGTCCCAAATGGGGGTCTTTGAGAAAGGAGTGGTCGTTGTTACCAGCACATTAGTACATGCTTTTTTGAGTATTTAGGCTGGAGAGGCAGACAGTAGAGTAATGAAATAACTGAAGAAAGAAACACAACAAAGAAGTACTTCGTTGTTCCTTAACTCTAGTAGAAGAAAAAAGTCTAAGAAATTAAATTTGGTTAATACCAATTGTTTTAATAACCCAAGAACTGACACGCTGCATCATTTATTATAGGCTAGAGAGATGACCCTCTATAACTGATGTTATGGGGGGGAAGGGGGAAGGGGAAGCCCAATACCACCAAATGGTAGAAATTCATCTACCATTTTAACTCTTTAAACAAATTGACTGACTTTCAAGGTAGATATAAGTACCAAATATAAGTACCCAGACAGCAAATGGGGTTTGGGTCACAAAATATTAAGGAATAATGGCATTTTCTTTCCTTTAATAAAGGCAATAGACTTATCCATTCATTCAATGGATAGTTACTGAATGCCTCCTATGCATGCAAAGCACTATAAAGCCACCGATTTGTTTCAAAGAATAAAGCAAGAGATGGTGTTTCTGACAAGCTCTGTCTTCAGCCTAAGTTTCATTCCACGTGATTTTGTGCTGAGAAAAAATGACTAAGAGGCAAAAGAGGAACCAGAAAGAGGGTGTTCCAAAGCTCCTATGAAGATAAGGCTCTATCTCATGCTTATAAAATAGATTACAAAGCTCTAATTAACAAAGAAGTCTAGGAGAAAAGTCTTAGTCCATCATTCTAAGAACTTGGTACATTCAAAATACAAGCGCAGGAGTGCTCTCCAAAAGGTATGACGCAGGGGTTTCTAAACAATACCTCCTGCTCTTCGGTAATTAATCTCGCTTTAGATCAGGCCCCAACTACCTGGCGCCCACTAGATGCAAGGCCTGGGCTCAACGTTGCTGCACAAGCTTGTCCTGTGCAACTGCGACAACATGTGAGGCACAAAGGGCATTTCTGTCTTATTTGATCCTTTCCTTTAAAGTTTAAGCAAACGAGGCCTCATTTGAGTGGAGGGCAGGGCTAAAGGGGCGAAAAGTCGTCTAGAGGCAAACCCCAACTTCTCCTTGAGTCGATATAAACCTATTTCCGATGCGCCCTCCCCAGACAGGCCCGTGATGAGAACAAATTTCCCTAAAACCCCTTGCCAAGGAGGGTCCGTCGGAAGTCACCCTCCTCACCCTCGGCCCGGCGAACACGGAAGCTGCTGCGATAAGACGTCGGGGGGCTGCAGGAGATAGGGGCCTGACTCTGGAGTCCAGGGCCGCCCCAAGGTCTCTGACCGGTGCAGGTCGCCCCCTCCCCCGCCCTGCCTGGCGGGTCCTCGCCGCGCGTCCCTCCCAAGGCGGGCCTGGCGCACTTACCCCCGGTTGGGACCTTTAGGGATGAACCAGGGTACCAAGAAGCCGACGAAGCCCCAGAACACGCTCATCACGATGAGAGGCACCGTGAGGCCGTTATACGCCATGGTTGTCGCGGAACCTGCCAACCCCTGCCCAGCCGCCTCACTTTGGTCCCACCCGGAAGTGTCAACACCCGGCCGCGTGACCAGCGCGCACACAGACCCGCCTCCCGCGCCCCCACGTGACCCGCGCGCCGGACTCCGCCCCTCCCTAAATCCAGTGTATTTTTATCGTGGACCACCGTTTCCCTGCACTAGCCACGTTTTCTTACCTCGAATTACCTCCTGATTTCTTTCTTCACTTAGCAGAATAGATTCTTGGATTAAATAGGAAGTTGGACCAATAATCTTTAACATCTGTACCAACTCTTCAAACACGATTCCAAGCTTTTGATCTGACCAGTAATATGGGAAACTAGGTCATCGTTGTGTATATACTGCTCCCGGAAAACATGCTAGTTAGAAACTCTGTTGTCCTTAAGTTCCAGTCCAAGCACTGCCTTCTCCGAGATCTATTTCATTCTATTAGTGTTTCTTTTGTGGCCGTGTATCTTAACCAACACTCTAGTAGAGGGCAAACTCCTTCTTGAGGAGTTAAACTGATGTTTAACTGATGGTTGCTCCTCAGGAGTACTTATATGTAGGATGTGCTCAATAAACACTTTGTATAACTGAACTGAGTAGTTTAAGGGTGACGTCAGCCATAACTAAATTAGAGAAAAAAGTTTACTGCTTTCTTCAGATTTTTTTCTTAATTTATTTTTAATCGTGGTAAAATATACATACAATTCACCCTCCTAACCATGGAGGGTAAAGCCCAGTAGCATTAAGTATATTCACATTGCTGTGTACCCAACCTCCAGAACTTTTTCATACCCACTTAACAACTCCCCATTCTCCCTTCCCCCAGTCATTGGCAACCACCATTCTACCTTGTTTCTGTAAATTTGACTACTCTAGATACCTGATATAAGTGGAATCATACAGTATTTTTCTTTTTGTGATGGTCTTGGTTCACTTACCACAGTGTCCTCAAGCTTAAGCCATGCTGTAGCATGTGTTGGAATTTCCTTCCTTTTTAAGGATAACATTCTACTGTGTGTCTTTGCCACATTTTGTTTCTCCATTCATTTGAAGATGGACATGTGAGTTGCTTCCACTTTTTAGCTATTGTGGGTTTTTCCTGTTTTTTTTTTGTTTTTTTTTTTAATATATGAAATTTATTGTCAAATTGGTTTCCATACAACACCCAGTGCTCATCCCAAAAGGTGCCCTCCTCAATACCCATCACCCACCCCCTCCCCTCCCTCCCACCCCCCATCAACCCTCAGTTTGTTCTCAGTTTTTAACAGTCTCTTATGCTTTGGCTCTCTCCCACTCCTGTTTCTTAAATAAAGGCAAATATTTTCTAAGTTGATCCCACTAAGTCTAATCTTTTTTTTTTTTTTTTTAAATGTTTATTTCTTTTTGAGAGAGACAGAGACAGAACTTGAGTGGGTCAGGGGCAGAGAGAGAGGGAGACACAGAATCCAGAGCAGGCTCCAGGCTCTGCGAGCTGTCAGCACAGAGCCTGACGCCGGGCTCCAACTCAGGAGCCGTGAGATCATGACCTGGCTGAAGTTGGACGCTCAACTGACTGAGCCACCCAGGCGCCCCAACATTAAGTCTAGTCTTTGCCTCACCCTCTTGGCAACTTCTTTAAAAAGCAGGTGTTGGGAAGCACAGGGATGTGGCTCTTCAGACACCAGTTTTGTTTAAATCTGTTTCACGCTCTGTGAAATGAGAAAATTCCTTAATCTTGGTATTACAGTTGTGGGCTAGCATTGGCCAATAGCTCCCTCTATCAGTCAATCTGTCAAACACATTTTATCACCCACTTTAGATAAAAAGTGGTATCGAAGGCCAGGAACTAAGATTCAGTGACCCACCAAATGAAGAAATACTCTCTGCCTTCAAGGCACTTAAAACTCTACTTCTGGAAATAAGTCAGTATAGTCCATGGACCCCAGGGAAGTCCCTGAGACTCTCCCAGGAGACGTGCAAGGGCCTCTCTATTCTCCAATCTGTGTGAAGCTCAATTTTCTTCCTGTGCTTTACCCAAAACATGTTGCAACACATTGAATGCAGAAGCATTGTTAAGAATCCATTTGTCTTGCACTGAGCCAGACATTAAGGAATTTTGCAAAAATGCAACACAATGTCACTCTTCCCACATTTTCAGATTTTGCTTTGGAAAAGATTTTCCATAAAAATGTTATTTAACATTTTATGTTTATTATTGTTATTTTAAAATGAATCTAAAATATGTTAAATTTCTGTTCTAATTTATAATGTAGTAAATAATATGACATAACTCATATATAAGTAAGATTTGGGGTCCACAATAATTTTTTTTTTTTTTTTTTCAGATGGGGGTGGATGGGAGAGAGAGAGGGAGACAGAGGATCCGAAGCAGGCTCTGCACTGACAGCAAAGAGTCCAATGCCGGGCGTGAACTCACAAATCTTGAGATTGTGATCTGAGCCAAAGTCAGATGCTTAACTGACTGAGCCACCCAGATGCCCCCCACAATAATTTTTAGATGTGTAACAGGTATTTAAATGCATAAACAGGCTAAGTGTCCAACTCTTGATTTCAGCTCAGGTCATGATCTCATGGTTCACGAGATCAAGCCCCACATCAGACATCAAGGAGCCTGCTTGGGATTCTCTCTCCCTCTCTTTTTTCTGCCCCTCACCCCCCTCGTGCTCCCTCCCCATCCCTCAAAATAAATAATTTTTTTTTAATGTGTAAGCAGGTATATTGAGACCAAAAAGTCTGAGATCAACTGCTAAAGGAAAAACCTCCAAGACAATCCCAAAAGGATAAAGTAAACAAGAGCTGACTAAAACGCTCTAGTGCAACCCCGAGGATCCCTTTTCCTAAACTCGACCCTGTAAATAAAAACAGGCACGCAGAGTCACAAAGCCATGCAGTCATAAAGTTCCTTTCCTGATCTGGAAGCTTGGAGGTTACTGGAGGAGCTGAAAGCCCCAACATGCTTCACAGTTCATTTGCTCAGCACATATGTGTGGGCAGCCACCACTGATGACAGGTTTCTTGAGTGGCAGCCATATGCCACTGAACTAGGTGCTTTGAATTACCTGTCATTCAATAGTCATAGCACCTTATGGACCTTATTAAACCCATTTTACATATTAGCAAAGAGAGGCTTAGATCTGTAACGTGCCCAAAGTCTGTTTTAAGTGACAGAACTGGGATCTGAATAGAAGTCTTTATAGCTTCTGTTCATCCCACTAAGCCATACTGCTTCTCCAATTTCAGACAGTAAGTCAACCCAAAAACCCTGAATTCTACACAGCTTAACAAGACAGAGACATCTAATTCCTAAGTGAGAACTGTGAAAACCCTATTTTAGAATTAGTGGCTCTCCAGCTAGGGGTAGGCGAGGATGTGGTTGACTTAGTTATTTCTTTTTAGAGTTTTATTTTAAATGTTTTTTATTTATTTTTGGGAGAGAGAACATGAGGGGAAGGGCCAGAGAAGGAGAGGGGGACAGAGGATCTGAAGCAGGCTTTGCATGGACAGCAGCAAGCCGGATGTGGGGCTTGAACTCAAGAATCATGAGATCATGACCTGAGCCGAAGTTGGACACTCAACTGACTGAGCCATCCAGGTGCCCCACAAAATTTTAAGGAATCTCTACACCCATCGTGGGAATCAAACTCAAACCCTGAGATCAAGTCAAAAGCTCCACTGACCAAGCCAACCAGGTGCACTTAGTTATTTCTGAAGACCAAAGAATATATGTTTATGAATGATCATTTATTTTTGAGAGAGAGAAAAAGAAAGCGTGTGAGCAGGGAAGGGGCAGAGAGAGAGGGAGACAGAGGATCTGAAGCGGGTTCCGAGCTGATAGCAGAGAGCCAGATGCAGGGCTGTAAGTCACAAACCATGAAATCATGACCTGAGCCAAAGTCGGATGCTTAAAGGAGCCACCCAGGTGCCTCAGCCAAATATCTTACTTAATATTTGTGCATGTTTATATTGTAATTATGTGTTCAAACAGTAAATCAACCTTATAGTATAGAGCTATTTACATTTGGATGATCTGTCTTTCTCAAGAAGACTTCTTCATAGATCAGACTTCTTTTTTTTTAATGTTTCCTTTTGAGAGAGAGAGAGAGGGAGGCAGGGCTTGAGTGGGGGAAGGGCAGAAAGAGAGGAGACACAGAATCCAAAGCAGGTTCCAGGCTCGGAGGTGTCAGCACAGAGCCCAACGCAAGGCTCAAACTCACGAGTCGTGGGATCATGACCTGAGCTGAAGTCGGATGCCTAAACGACTGAACCATCCAGATGCCCCACAGACTTTTAATAAGCGCCCAATCATATATGCACAAAATATTTCTGGAAAAATACAAAAGAAACTGGAAACAGTGACTGCTTCTGGAGAGAACTGAGTAACCGAGAACCAAGGTGACAAGGAAACTTAACTTTTTCACTGCATGCCTTGTGTTATCATCTAATGTTACACCATATGTAAGAATTACTTCTTAAAAAAAAAACCTAATATAACAGAACAATGAAAAAAGACACACGCTGTCAGATGGGAACTGCTCAGTCTGTAGTATCAACAGAGGACGGTAGAGTCTCGGTGAGTAGAATTGTCTGGTTCCCAGAATTTTCAATTCCTTGCCTGCCCAACTCACACTAAGAGCTCTGTAGCTGAACATGCCAGAATGCAGTATGAAAACAGACATTCGGAAGCAGTTATCTGAAGTTTAAAAGTTTGGAGGCATCCATTGGGGCACCTGGGGGGACCAATCAGTTAAGCATCCACTTCAGCTCAGGTCATCTCACGGTTCGTGAGTTCAAACCCCACATCAGGCTCTGTGTAGACAGTTCAGAGCCTAGAGCCTGCTCATATCCTGTGTCTCCCTTTCTCTCTGCCCCTTCCCAGCTTGTACTTTTGCCTCTCTTTCTCTCAAAAATAAATAAAACATTTAACAAAAAAAGTTTGGAGGCTTCCCAAAATAGCACAGGGGACTCACTCAAGTGAATGGACATCTGCATAATGAGGTCGGTAGGAAACTGCTTAATTCAAAGTCATTCCAGGAAACACGCTAAAATCCTTGGGCCTGAACCTTGATAGGCAGGCCCACCCATGTGGCATTCTCCAGTCCCCATTTCCTGCAGCAGCCAAAACACATTACTGCCCGTACATCTCCCCTCCATTCAAGAACCAGCATTTGGAGCACCTGGCTGGCTCAGTTGGTAGAGCATGTGACTGTCAACTTCAGGATGGTTAAGTTTGAGCCCCACGTTGGTTATAGAAATTACTTAAAAATAAAATCTTAAAAACAAAACAACCAAACCAACCAGCATTTATCTGAGCTCCCCTGAGAAAACGTTTTCCCTCAGCTCCTACAAACAAACCTACTGCCTATCTCCTTTAAAAGAAAAGCTAGGGGCGCCTGGGTGGCGCAGTCGGTTAGCGTCCGACTTCAGCCAGGTCACGATCTCGCGGTCCGTGAGTTTGAGACCCGCGTCAGGCTCTGGGCTGATGGCTCGGAGCCTGGAGCCTGTTTCCGATTCTGTGTCTCCCTCTCTCTCTGCCCCTCCCCTGTTCATGCTCTGTCTCTCTCTGTCCCAAAAATAAATAAAAAACGTTGAAAAAAAAAATTTAAAAGAAAAGGTAAAGTTTGCTGAGCTCTCTGTGCTCTACACGTGGTATCTCGGGTATTAAGCCTGACAACTCAATGAAGTGGGCACTTTTTACTTCCATCTTGTAAATGACAACACTGAGGCCCAGAGGTTGAGCAATTTGCCCAAGGGCGCACAGCTGGGAACTGACAGCACTGGGATTAGAACTCACATGTGATGCTGAGCTCCTGCTCTTCACCATGCACTATTACTCACATGGCTCAATACAAGCATTCTGGCATGATCTGGTTGCCCGTGGGGGGCTGGCGGTGGTGGGAATGACCACTCTCAAAGCTCTGGTCCGTCATTTGTAGTGAACAGGTTGCTGAAAACAAGCAAAGACCGACTCCTAGGAAACATCATCACTTAAGTTTATTGATGAGAATTAAGGCTGGAGCCTAGGGCCCAGACCAGGTATCAGAATATGTCGTCCGTGCTATAATCTAGTATGGAATCTTACTTTTATGCAACTTCTGGGTACTAAATCATGTGTTGTTTGAGAATAAAGACAAAACTCAAATTCGGAAAAAACTACAGATCTCACTAGACTACTAATGGTAACATAGCTGCCATGTATGAGGCACCTACTCTATTTTATGTGCTGTGTGTATATATATACTTTACACGTATCCTAATCCACAATCCCGAGTTAACTGGTTGTAAATATCACACAAGAGCCACCTCAGAAATACACATTCACATAAGACCTGAAGAGGTCTCTCTCCATTCTTACTGCATCACGGAACCTCCCAGCAAAGGGGTAGAAACTATTAGTAAGCATCCAAGTGACTCCTAAGGGCAGAAGAATCTGGTGGACCACTACTTTAGTTTTCACGTCTGATAAAGCATTTTCACAAAGAGAAACATTTTTAGCTTCTCACCTATACGTGGAAACAAGCTCATACAAATGGCTGCCCAAAAACCAGAGCAGGATTTGAATACAAATCTCTCTGGCTTCAGAGCCAAGACAAGTATCATTCTGCCTACTCTTTTTTTTTTTTTTTTTTTTTTTAATTTTTTTTTTTCAACGTTTATTTTTTTATTTTTGGGACAGAGAGAGACAGAGCATGAACGGGGGAGGGACAGAGAGAGAGGGAGACACAGAATCGGAAACAGGCTCCAGGCTCCGAGCCATCAGCCCAGAGCCTGACGCGGGGCTCGAACTCACGGACCGTGAGATCGTGACCTGGCTGAAGTCGGACGCTTAACCGACTGCGCCACCCAGGCGCCCCCATTCTGCCTACTCTTAAATCAATGCCTGAGTCAGAGAATGCATACTGAATTTTGTGGTTTGTGCTTCCGCTTCCACGGACTTGTTTGGTAAAAAAATCATTACCTCTTTCGGTGCAAAGCAAATCTTAGATTGGAAATACGGTAAAACAACAATAACAACAAACAATATTAGCATTTGTACACTCACAGCTTTCAGGGTCCTCAGAAAGAGCCTATTTGATCCTGCCATTTTCCATGAGGCGGGAAGGCAGTGCAAGTATTAACTATGATGCTTCACTACCGGGAAAATGGAAGCACAGAGCTAAGTAACTTGCTCAAAAGCTTATGGACTGTCCCGTGGAGAAATGGTGACAATGCTTTTCCCACCAGGCAGCACTACTGCTATAAATGTATAGCTTCTTCTCCCTCGTACACTGATGTCTAGTCTCTTGTCAGACTCTGGGAAAGGGAGTGAAAAATGACAGGGTGAAAAAATGACCACCAGGGATGGATGGCTTGAAGTGGGATGTGAGTGGTCTCTGACGCAGTGAGGTCTGGGTTCAAATACTAACTCCATCTCTTACATTCTCTGGGATCTGGACAATTAATCTGAGCTCATTTTTCATCATTCAAAATGGGAAATAATGGACTCAATCAACATTTACTAAGAAACTCAATGTGTCCAGCCATGTATCACTAGAGGCATTTTATCATTTTATGCATTTTTATCATGCATTTTAATCAATAATTTTTCACAGAAGCAAGGGAGGATTTTAGAGATGGATCTGGTGCTAAATCTTGAAGAGTAACTAGAAGTTATGTAAGCAGAAAGAGTTAGGGGTGCCCAGAAAAAGAAAGAGAAGTCATTTTAGGGGTGCCTGGGTGGCTGTCGGTTAAGCATCCAGCTCTTGAATTCAGCTCAGGTCATGATCTCACTGTTTGTGAGTTTGAGCTTGTGTTGAGCTCTGTGCTGAAACCACAGCGCCTGCTTGGGATTCTCTCTCTCCCTTCTCTGCCCCTCCCTTGCTCTCTCTCTCAAAATAAATAAACGAAACAAAATGAAACGAAACGAAACGAAACGAAACGAAACGAAACGAAAAGAAAAGAAAAGAAAAGTCATTTTAGGTCCCAACTATTTTCTATGATATATGCCTAACCAGCTCTTCTTCTTCTTCTTCTTTTTTTAATATTTATTTATTTTTGAGAGAGAAAGCCTGAGCAGGGGAGGGGCAGAGAAAGAGGGGGACAGAAGATCCAAGCAAGCTCTGTGCTGACAGCAGAGAGCCTAATTCGAGACTTGAACTCACAAACCATGAGATCCTGACCTGAGCCAAAGTTGGACACTTAACCCACTGAGCCACCCAGGTGCCCCCAAGCATCTCTTCTTGCTCTAGCACACTTCTTGTAGAACTTACAAGGTGTCAGAATTACAAAGAAATGCAAAAAACTCAATAGCTAAGGACTTTAAGGGAAGAATGAGAATGCAAAAACTAACAACAGATTGAACTAGGCCAGGAAGTAGCCTAACCATATCAGAGATAATGAATCAGTGGTAAAACTCCCAGGGCTGTTTCAAAAGTAAGCAAGGCCTTTCACTGCTTCCCCAAGATAAGGAGCCCAAGACCCAATCCAGTTTATGGCTCTTCAGCAGGCCCATAACCCCTTCCCCAGGTCCAACAGTTACCTCTGCTTCATTAGAATGTTAAAATCTTCACCCACGGCAGAAACAAACTTCATTAACACAACAGACAATGCTAAATCAGCAGGTTTCCTTAAGACAAGTGTATGACCTTATACCCACCTCTACCTATAATAATGACTGAAACTCCCTTTTCTGAATATCCATCCTAACCCTAAATGAAAGAAACCCATTCACCCCTACTCAGGGGGTCACATATTTCAAAGTGATTTCCTTATTTGCTGCAAATAAGTTTCTGTTGTACAACAATTCCACCTTGGGACGCCTGGGTGGCTCAATCGATTGAGCGTCTGGACTCTTGATTTTGGCTCAGGTCATGATCCCAGGGCTGTGGGATCGAGCCCCGCATTGGGCTCTGCACTGAGCATGGAGCCTGCTTAAAATTTTCAATTTCTCTCTAAAAAAAAAAAAAAAAACCAAAAACCAAATAACAAATAACAAAAATCAAAACCACAACTCCACCTGGTATAGTCTCTATGTGTAACTCACCAAGGAATGAACTCATATTAGTTTGGTTGCAGTTAGACCTGGAGTGTAAAACGCAGATGCCAGTGGGGGCCAGGCAAATTGGGCACATGGGCAGAGCAGACTGGATAGAGCAGCCAGCCCCGGGCTCCACACAAATGACGCTATGCAGGATCAGGGCCCCATGCAACCAGATGAAGCAAGATCCAGATTTCTCTGTGGAATGTCTCAAGTTTTAAGTGTTAGAACTTGGCTTCTAAGAAATCATGAGAACAATAGAAGGACAAACATAATCTGTGAGCCACATCTTGCCTACAGGCTGTCGTCAGTTTCCTGAGTTAGCCCCAGGAGAGAGGAAGGACACTTCAGTTACTTGGAAATACACTTACAAAGTCAAGACCTTGGGAAGGGCAGCTTGGTCAGGGAGCTGCATGCCATT
Source organism: Panthera onca (assembly GCF_046562875.1). Lineage (NCBI taxonomy): Eukaryota > Metazoa > Chordata > Mammalia > Carnivora > Felidae > Panthera > Panthera onca. The sequence continues at coordinate 62,843,208 of NC_138339.1, read as the reverse complement.
TGGCTTGGTTGGAGCACGAGGGACAGAAAGCTGGCCAAAGGGCAATCCATCGAGACCTGAGACATAAGCGTGCAAAGCAGCACCAGCCACTGAGTGAGCTCAGTCCTGTATGTGCCAGCTCACGTAATGACCATCACTGAGTGGGACACACCCCTGAATTAGGGACGAGAGCCCTGTCCTGTCCACCCCATCAGCATGAGGGTCCAGGCAGGAGCACAGCCATCCTACCACTGCTATTTTGCTGCTCCGTACGTGATAAACACATGAAAGAATGGCATCAAGGAACTCATAGTAAGATGGATTTTATCTACAAAACAATGCAAATTCCCTCTGCAATTAGGAGACATTTTCAACGATTATTCATAAAATTATTAATCAAAACAGCAAAAGCAGATTTACAAAGCTACATTATCAACAACAAAACAGGAAGGAAACGTTTGACAGACATCTTGAAAAGTTTCAAAGGAATACACACCAGACTAAAAATCTACAGTTAAACCGTGGTTGCGTAACAGGTTATATTCACTCCTGCATTTTCTCAATAAGTTCTTCCTTATATTTGCCTTTCTCTTTTCCAACTTGTCGAGACTTGGCTTTGCGTTCAAGAATTTTTTTCCGGTCTTTGTCCAGTTTTAGCCTGGTGATAACTACCTGTTAGGAGCGAGAAAATAAATCTTTATTTATTTATTTTTTTAAGTGGAAAGGATTTATAACCATGTAATTATTCTGTACAGCAGAACTTTTCCCAACAATAGCAGTTTGGTTCCTTCCGCCGCCCAACTCCTGAGGATCTATGAGACTAGTTAGTTTAGTGATATCAACTATCATTTGGGCTGGGACAAACAAATTATACTACCAACATGTTTCTGGTTTGTTTATCATCCTTTGGCCAGCAAAACGCATTGCTTAAAAAACATCGTTTAAAAAGCGCATTGCTTAAAAAAGCATTCCCACCAGCTAGTAGGCAATAGACATCGTAAGGATAAGTAAGACCGCAACCATCCTGCCCTCATCTGAAACTCTGGAGGAGAAAGACCCTACAATACAGTGCATGGAATGGAGTGCAAATGAGGAACAGCATATTCCGCCAGGTGGGTGTGAGGGCCACAGGAAGAGACATTCCTTCCCTCTCCTCCCTCTGGATGTTATCTAGTAGGAGAGGGATGCCTGGAACCCTCCTGCAACCTGCTGAAAGGCAGAGCCTTCACTGAGGATGATAAAACGGTAAGAAAACAATACGGATCCTCGATGACTAAGCCAGTGAATCAATCAAGCCTGCCCCACCTCCCTCTAGAAGTCCTTGCCTGGGCCACCTGAGTAGACACTACCAACACACTGAGAACTTACAACAGCACTAAGCTACACTACCCAGCCACTACCGCCACTCAGTCCCGCCATACCTTGCTGGGGTGAATGCCCACATGAACAGTTGTACCATTAGCCTTCTCACGCTGCACTCGCTCGATGTAGATGACATATTTTTTTCTGTACACCTGGACTACCTTGCCTATTTGCTGACCTTTGTAGTGTCCTCGAACCACCTAAGAGAAAATACAGAAGAGAATTTTCCCCCATTCTCATGCATGAACATCACCGTGAGGAAATTAATTATCAGGAACACACAGACTAACATACAACTTTTTGTACAAAGCAGATTAACCCTGGCAGTTGAGAGTCAGCTTTTTTGGGGGTATAAATCTGCTCTGTGTTGTTCCAAGTCAGGTGAAAATTCACTTGAATTTTTTTCTTATCTGAAAACAAAAAATTCCTTGAACTAGAATGGCTATCACAGAACTAGTCCGGAGAGTAAAAAGGTAAATCACTATACACCCACAACTAACACAATCTTATATATCAATTATATCTCAGTTAAATAAAAATAAGTTTAAGAAAAAAGATAATCACTCTCAAGACCTAAATGGAGAAGAATGGTTAAAGATAGCATCCTGAGATTCTTATGCGACCATTTAAAATCCCATGTTCTTTTTTTTTTTTTAATGTTTTATTTACTTTTGAGAGAGAGGAAGAGAATGTGTGCACGTGAGCAAGGTCGGGGGAGAGGGGAGGCAGAGAGAGAGGGAGACAGAGGATCCAAAGCAGGCTCTATGGTGACAGCACAAAGCTGTATGTGGGCTTGAACTCACCACCTGTGAAAGATCATGACCTGAGCCAAAATCGGACACTTAACTGACTAAGCCACCAGGTGCCCCTAAAATCCATGTTTTCAAAGAATAATTTTTCACCGAGCAAAATGCTCAAGATATGACCTTTAGGAAAAAAAAAGAAAACAAAGCTTTATATGAAATATAGTCTGAATCTTACATGTTTCATATATATGGCATATAACACAATGGGATAGAAATATATCCAAATGTTAATAATTGTTGCCATTAGGCCAACATAGGATTACAGATGATCTTTTTTCTTTTCTATTTGAGAGAGAGAGAGAGAGAGAGAGAGAGAGAAAGAAAGACTGAATCCTAAGCAGGCTCCATGCTCAGAAGGGCTTGATCCCATGACCCTGGGATCATGACCTGAGATGAAATCAAAAGTTGGACACTCAACTGACTGAGCCAGGAGTGAATATAACCTGTTGTGCAACACGGTTTAACTGACCCAGACACCCTAATTACACATGGCTTTTTAAAAAATGTATATTCTTCCAGGGGCGCCTGGGTGGCTCAGTAAGTTAAGTGTCTGACTCTTAATTTCGGCTAGGGTCATGATCTCACAGTTCATGGGATTGGGCTCCACATCGGGCTCTGCTCTGATGGTATGGAGCCTGCTTAGGATTCTCTCTCCCTCTCTCTCTGCCCCTCCCCTGCTTGTCTGCCCTTGAGTTGTCTCTCTCAAGATAAACACTTTATTTTTTTTTTTTTTTTTTTTAATTTTTTTTTTTTTAACGTTTATTTATTTTTGAGACAGAGAGAGACAGAGCATGAACGGGGGAGGGTCAGAGAGAGGGAGACACAGAATCTGAAGCAGGCTCCAGGCTCTGAGCTGTCAGCACAGAGCCCGACGCGGGGCTCGAACTCACGGACCGCGAGATCATGACCTGAGCCGAAGTCGGCCGCTTAACCAACTGAGCCACCCAGGCGCCCCAAGATAAACACTTTAAAAAAAAAGTATTTTCTTTCAAATTTCAAGATTTCTATAATTAACCCAAATATTTTATAGTCACAAAAAACAAAAATGGTAAAATCTCTTGGGCTGTTTTCATGTACTAAAAATCTACTACACACACTCCAATGCTATTCAAAACTAACTAGATTATGGTTTCCTTGAAGGCACAAGCCTATTAAATAGGAGCCATGATATAGCTGATGCTGATAATAAACAGAGAGGAAATACCACATGTATTAAAAAACTAGAGAAGCTTAATACTCCTGAAATGTCATTTAGATTGTCCAACTTACTTACCAAGGTGATTTTCAGGTTGAAGATCATGCCTCACTGGAACTCCACCATACTCTCTATGACCAGAGACTTTTACATGGAAAAGTCTATGAAATAGCCTCTCTTAACCATCATCAAGATTCAAGAAAAGATGTTAATAAAACAAGCCCAAAGGAACACCCAGTTAAACAGAACTGGACAAACACTAGATGAGGAGGGGGACAAGGTAAGACTAAACTAACTGGCCTGGAAAGGGAAAAGAGAAGAGGCAAGGATGGTTGTGCCTCTGGGTACAACTGGATGGATGTACAGAGTCTGGCTGGGCAACTGGATGGATGGATATGCCTTTCCCAGAGCGGAAAGAAATACATGTTAGGAGAAAAAAGTTTAGTTGGGAACATGTTGAATTTGAGGCATCTCGTGACATTCTGGTAGAGAATTCTATTAATAGCTGGAAGAATTCTGGGTCAGCAACAAAGACCTGGGAGTCATCCAGAGATGGCAATTCAGAAACCTGATTTGGTTCAGGGAGCTGGTCTTATGAGGGCAGAATGCAGAAATCCAAGGAAAAGCCAACATTTTGGGAGCTCATAAGGGAGACTGAAGTGGCCAGAGAATGGGCAACCAGGGGAGTGCGGGGTTATAGTAGCCAAGAAGACACTGTCAAATGCCATGGAATGGTCAACTGCAGGAAGGATAAAGGAAAAGATGTGACAATAAGCTGGTCACTGGTGATCATGGCTAGAGTGCTTTCAGTGGAGCAGAGAGACTGAAGGCATTTACAGTAAGACAATGAGTTCCCCACAGAGAAGGTGAAGGTGAAAAACAGTCCCAAGGAACCTGGCTGTGAAGAGGATGGCAGAGAATATCTACTAGAGGGTGATGTGAAGGTAAGTGATAATTTTTTTTATTTTTAAAGGGAGGAAAACACGAATGTGTTTAAATGCTTACGAAAAGGAACAAGTATGGAGGAAAAGTTAAAGGAAACTGTACAGAAAGGGGATAATGGAGAGAAGAATCTAAGAGAATGGAAGGCCACTGAATATAGTGGATCAGCTCTAGATAGAAACAGGAACATTTCTGTCAATACAATAGGAAAGCACAAAGACGCAGGGGTGGAACTGGAGGTAAGTTAGAGGGTTTGGAACAGGAGTTCTGAAAGGTCCTGGGTGATAGTTGTAATTTCCTCTGTGAAGCAGGACAGGTAGTCCTGAGCAGACAAAGAAAGTATGTGAAATTTGGAAGATCCCAAAAGAGACGAGGCAGTTTTAACAGACCCACTTGTGACTATTTTACTCTTCTGGTGGAGTCAGACCTGGATTCCTGGCCTAGACGTGATTTTCTTCATTTATTGAACCAGAGTTTCAGGTCCTATCTACAAGGGAAACAATTCACACCTCACAGACACTGAAAAAATGGCCACATCTTCTTCTCTGCCCTCCTTTTCTTTCTTTCACGTCTTAATTCCATCCGCTCAATAATTTTTTTCATCCATCCAACAAATAGTGGCTGTGCCCCTGTGGGTGCGAGGCTCTGCACTGAGGTCAGGCAACAAAAAAGAGAAGCTCTCTGGCCTCATCTTAATGTAATAGGTAGCAAGCAGTTAACTAATAAACACGCAAATACATGATCACTAACTGGAACAGGGCACATGGGAAGTGACTGGGATCATAATTGTGGTGACAGCTATATGGCTTTACGTGTGCCCAAACTCACCTGTGCATTTTACTGTCTGTAAGTTATGCCTCAGTTTTATTTATTTTTCTTTCATTTGTGGAACCACTGAGTAATTCACCAACATGGCACAGAAGTACAACAGTAAGTGCTAAGGGGGATGCTGGGATGACTGAAGTAACAGGCACAAAAATTAGGACTACAGAAAGTTTCAGGCTTCAGAAGGGGGTCGGGGGGAGCGGGGAGAGATCTCACGTGTTTTGAGAGAAGTATTCATTTGGCGCCCAAATGGGATGGGGGAGCTCTGAGACATACATTGTGAAGGGGTGACCATAAGAAGATCTGAAAAACTGCCCTGTTGGCCAGACATGTCGGTTAGTTGTCTGGGAAAGTAACCAAAAGGTTTTCATCATTTGATAGCAACTGAAGGCTACTACAGATTTCTAAAGAGAGTGATGTGTAAAAAGTTGAGAAGCTAGAGGCAGGGGACTCTTGAAATAATCTGGATACAGAATCCTGGGAGCTACAAACGAGTGTAGAGACGATAGGCTGCTTTAAAAAAGTGGTAAATACTGGCCACAGCGTGAGGTTGAAGGAGATGGGTTAGAGTACGTTTAAACGTGCAAGCCTTGGAGGAAGCGTGAGAAGGCGGCAGCTGTCAGGCACAAGTGGAAATTGGGTCAAGCTGAAGTGCTCTTGTGGAGATAATGAGTTCTGAAAAACCAGCCCAAAAGACTAGAGGACCATCAAGAAGGAGCAGGGATACAAACCGAATTGAATGTGCAGATTTGGAGATGCATGTGTCAAAATGAACGCCACAACTTCAGGGGGGTTCGGGGGAGCATGCCGCAGAGAAAGAAGAACTGGGCAAGGGTAAATGTTCACAGGCGAAAGGTGAGGCAGCTTCACAGGTGAGAGAGAACTGGCAAAACCCTCATGAGGAGAACACGGGTGTGACCTTAACACGGAAGCCAGAAAGGACAGTATTCTGATGAGCGTCTCCTTGGCTACTAGTCATGGCTCCTCTGAGCTTAACCTGAACTTGCCTAGAATCCTCAAGAGTTATCAAAGGCAGAAAAGATGTGTTCCTCCCATGAGTCCAGCTTTGAATCAGTGCCTTCAGAGAGAGAGAATAGGTTTCAAAATTCTGACCTTGAGAGTCAGGGTCAGAGATTGCCCTCTCCAACCGTGCTGGGATGTGACAGGCAGTTCACATCTATCTCAAGAGGCAGCTGGGGCTTCCATCATTTCCTTTCAGTTCCATGAGCAGAGTGGTGGAGCAAAAGGTCCAGCCTGGCTGGGGCCGAAAGGATTTCCCACTGTGATGTCATGACTCCGGCACGCCTGTTCTGGAACCACACCTGGATCCTGGGCTCAGGGATGAGCACAGACAGGCACTGGCACAGGTGGCTGTTGAGGAACAGAGTCCGGAGGAAGATGAACTCCAGCTACTCCAGGCTGAAGGACGCGTGCTCGTGGCCCTGTGATGCCGACGGGGCAGCCACGCCTTTGGGGGGTGCAGATGGGCCCGGTATGCCTCAGTTTAAAAAGAAATAAAATCAAATTGAGTTCACTGTTATGAAAGAAATGTAAATAGAGGATGCTACGATAGAATACTGGTTAAAGTATCTGGGAAGGCTTTTCTGAGGAACTGACATTTAAGGTAACAGTGAAAAATGAGGGGTTAGTCAGGTAAAGGGGAGAAGGAAGAGCACTTCAGGCAGAGGGACCCTGGGGAAGGAAAGATCCTGGTGCAAAAGACCCTGAGGAAGGAAAGATCAAGGTGCATTTAAGGACCTGAAAAGGTCAGTATGTCTGAACTACAGAGCAGGTGGGCATTAGAGAATAAGGTGACGTTGGAGTAGACCACGACTGGGTCACACAAGGCCTTGTCAATGATTTTAGGTTTATAGTAAGCAATCAAGCAACACTGATAGGGTTTAAGTAGAATCTGATTTGCAAAAAATACCCCTCTATGAAGAACGCCTGATCAGGATTAAGAGTAGAAGCTGGAGAAGTCTTGAACTGAAATGGAAATGGAAAAGAAGTGATCAGATTCAAGACACATTTTAGAGACAGAATCAGTAAGATTAAGTGACAGAGTAGAAATGGGTCAGGGAGAGAGAGATATTAGAATTTAGAGGTTTATGGCATAGGCAAGTGAAAAAGCATTGCTTACTGAAGTGTGAAAGATGGGAGGAGAATCCGATTATAGAGGCAGTAACAGTTTTTTGATCAAGAGCACTCCCAGATTAGAAGCTTGAGACGACATGAGGTTTTTAAAGCGTTTATTTTTGAGAGGGAGGGTGCAAGCGTAGGAGGGGGAGAAACAGATGAGGAGAGGATCCGAAGTGGGCCCTGCACTGACAGCAGAGAGCCCGATGCAGGGCTCCAACTCATGAACTGTGAGGTCATGACCTGAGCGACCTGAGCCGAAGTTGGACACTTAACCGATTGAGCCACCCAGGTGCCCCTGGAACGACTATGAGATTTAAAAAAAAAAAAAAAAAAAAGATGTGGGGCGCCTGGGTGGCTCAGTCGGTTAAGTGGCTGACTTCTGCTCAGGTCATGATCTCGTGGTCCGTGAGTTCGAGCCCCGCGTCGGGCTCTGTGCTGACAGCTTAGAGCCTGGAGCCTGTTTCGGATTCTGTGTCTCCCTCTCTCTGACCCTCCCCTGTTCATGCTCTGTCTCTCCCTGTCTCAAAGACAAATAAAACGTTTAAAAAAATTTTTTAAAAAATTAAAAAAAAAGATGTTCAGCGGATATTCATATCTACAGGTCTATGCTCAGAAAAGTGGTTTGGGCTGGGATATAAAAGAGGGAACTATTAGCATAGGACAGACATTTAAAGCTCTCAGAGCAGGTATTATTACCCAGGCAGACAATGTAGGTAAGATGAGATGTTAGACCAGGTGCAGGAGGCCCTGACTAACTCCAGCATTTAGAGATCAGAGGAGAAACAGCCAGCAAAAGAGTCTGAGAAGGCAGAAGTAAACTGAGCCCAAATGGTCACAGGAGCCAAAAAGACTATTTCTAGAAGTGAGGCAGTGCTACCTATCCCAAATGTTGCTGAAAAAGTCAAGGATGATGAGACCAAGATGCGTCCACTGGATTTTGTCATAAACATGTTACTGATCTCAGCCAAAAACAGTTTCTATGAAGTAGTAAGAAAGAGATCAGATTGGAGAGGGTCTAGAACAGCACCTGCTCCGTACATATTCAATCCACTCCCTCTATTTCAGTCATCCCCCACGCTCCCTTTCTTAACCACACATCCTAAGCTCTAGGAAGAACAGAAGGCTTACACTCTCTCACATGGGTCATTCTCTTTCATAATTTCATGCTTCTGACTTGCTGCTTCTCTGTTCTCTCTGCCAAATCCAGTGCCACCAAATGCCCAGCCTCCACTAAATCCAATGTTACTGAAACATGAATTACTCTTATCGTAGCACTTTCCCCTGGAGATGCTGGTTCAAAGAGCCACCACGAGCAATGCCTGGCAAACTTGGAGCCAACGGACTAAACCGAAAAGCAAAGTTTTGCTTGGCTGGTATACTATTTTCCTGAACAATCATGATTACTAAACGATTGTATCTGAATGCTCTCAGTTAATCTGGGTAGGCACACCCTGGGGTCTGTGGACACATCTGCAAGGTTACTTGCCAGGGGCCTGGCGGCATGGGAGTCTACGACTCCCCCTCGTCCAAGCACACATGGCATTCTTAGGCAAAGCCGGCACCAGAGTGACACGCTTCTGGATAACCAGAGCTCGAGGGAGACGAACCTGGACCTCGTCGTCCTTGCGGATGGGCATGGAGCGGACGTTGTACTTCTGCCGCAGCTCTTTGGAGAGCGGGGAAGACATGATCTTCCTGCGCACGTGCGAGGGGGCACTGAAGTGGCGTTTGCGGTTTTTGCTGCGGTCCGAGGTCACGAAGGGGTTGAACTTCATGCTGGCCGTCTGCAAAAAGAGGCGTGGGAAGGAGTGATGGGTGCTCAGTCGGGTACCATGGCCCGCTCTCCATCCAGGACACTCCTCCCATCCCTGCGCAAGTGCTCTACGGGAGGAGATGGCCTCAGAAGAAGGTGACGGAGGGAGGAGAATGGGGCAAATGAGGGGTCTGGCTGTGACACAGTAAGGCATGCGTGGGGAGCGCGTGCCTGAGCAGAGGAGTCGTGGGAACAGGGCGGCAGTGGGGCCTCGAGGCTCACTGTGAGAGGAAGGTTTGGGTGGCTGGAGAAGAATGCATGCTTGGAGGTCACGCAGAGATCTCTGGGGAGACGGGCGGCCCCGCGGCACGTTGGGGAAGAATCCAATGGGGCGGAGCGCTTCTCACTCGGACAAAACACCTGCCTCTCTCTACTCACCTTGCACCAGTTAGGCTCAGACGGCGCGCGCGCAAGGCCGGAAGTGAGGCCTTCCTTGCCGCGCAAGCGTAGAGAGGAAGCGGAGTCCCTTTCCGGTCAGAAAGAGACTGAATGGCGCCCCCTGCGACTTGGGGTGGGATCGCAGTGCCTCATTCTAAGGGAACCACCCCAGGGCCATGCCACTTTCGGGGGTTAAGCCAGAAACCACGAAGAGTTGGCACCGCGGGGGAGAAGGGGCATATTTCTGTAGGGCCTGCAACAGAGGCCTATTGGTGTGTTAAAAATAGGTACACCAATAGTCTTTCTCATCCCAAACTTTCTTTGCCTGTGTTACCCTCCGCCGAGAGGCATATTGAGCATTCCTGATGATCCAGATGCAATCGGCTGACTTGCTTCTTTAGAAACACTGAGAAGCTTGTTCAGAATGAAAAAAAAAAAGTTAATTAAAAAACAAATTTTTTTTTAACGTCTATTCATCTTTGAGAGACAGAGGGAGACAGAGCATGAGCAGGGAAGGGGTAGATAGAGGGAGACACAGAATCTGAAGCAGGCTCCAGGCTCCGAGCTGTCAGCACAGGGCCAGACGAGGGGCCCGAACCCACGAACTGCGAGATCATGACCTGAGCTGAAGTTGGACGCTCAACCGACTGAGCCACCCAGGCGCCCCCAAAATGAAAATTTTTGTGCTCCATCACAGTCGTAAGAAACCACGCAGTGGTAAGTGGGGGTTTTAAAGCAAGCACTCCCCTCGTCCTGCCCACCCAAAGAATTTGAGGTGCAACAATAGGGCGTTGGGAACCAACCACCTGGTCTTGCAAAACTTTCCCCCAGTGTTTTAGCCCTGTTGGGGAGGGCTGGGGTTGTAGAGTCAGACCTGAACCCAAGTGCCTCTTCCTGTGGCTGGATCTTGGGGAGATGCCTGCATGTTTCTGAGCCTCAGTTTTCTCATCTGTGAAATGGGGATGAACTCAGTAGGTGCCTCATAGAGTTGTTATGAGAACTTAGTGATCTAATCCGTTGGGAATGTTTAGAACAGGGTCTGGCGCATAGCTCTTAATTACAGTAAGCCGTTATTCCTAATGAAAGCAGAGGCCTATGTGTGGGGCTTCCTCCAGGCCAGCCCTAAAGCCGGGCCTCACATCCATGAGTCCTCACATTCAGACTTTCACCATTAACTACCGATGACGCAAACAGTAAGCTTTTTGTGTTTGAAGTAAACACATTCAATGCACCTTGGGGAAAAACCAGCTGGGGCCTCGGCAGTCAGAGCTCGCCTTCAAGTTTGTGGCCGCTGCCCCGCCCTGCTCATCCCGGCCACGCCCCCCCCTCCCGGATTCCAACCCCAGCCTCGGCCCCCAGCGTTCCCGCCTCGCCCCGCCCAGTAGTGTCCGAGCCCCGCCTCCCCTCCCGGGCAGACGGCCCGGAGACGCGGGCGCCACCCTACGGGCAGTCAGCCTGAGACACCCCGCGCGCGAGGCAGCTGGGAATGAAAGGTTTCGTTCTGCTCGTAGAGTTTACATAGTTCATATGTATTAAGCACCTACTTTATGCCACATGTCAGAAGACGTTGTGGTGCTCAATCAACAAGCACCCCGAAATTCAGAGAGAGGGTTGTCTTGCTAGACTCAAGCAGGTCCCCTGCTCTCTCCGTTTATTAGTGTCCCCAGGCATATGGTGACGCAGTTGTTAAACACTAGCATTTTACTCATGATCAGCCAGGGCATCTGCCTTGATCCCTGAACCCGATGGGTCCTATTTTAGGTTTCACTCTAGAACCCTTGCAGTCAGTGTTGGAGACTTCTGGCCTTCAGACTTAGGGAGGATGGCCAACATCCAGGCTGTTTGTAGACGCCAGGGCATTAGGGTTAGCGGTGCCAAACTTGTTGAGGCAGTGGCGACTGGAAAGCCACCCGTTGTGTGTGCCCCAGACTCCAAGAGTAAGGAGGTTGGAGGGAGAAGCATAAGAAAGGAAGACTTTCTTAAATGTCTCTGCCACAAAGGAGAAATGGCAATTATGTGAGGTGATGAAGTGTTAACTAAGCTACTGTGGCAATCATTTTGCAGTAGCAACTCAACCTTAAACTCATAAGGTTACAGGTCCGTTAGAGCTCAAAGTTGGGACCAAAAAAATGTCACTCACCACGGGAAGGCAGGAATAGAAGCTGTTATGACCGACTGCACATAGAAAGTCAGAGGGTTCTTCTCAAGCAGCCCTTACAGTGTTCATCAGACCCAAGGTCCCTTACCTCCCCTCCCCCATAAGTTCATTTAGTCACTCACTGGCATAACTCATTTGCCTACTCATTTATTCCAATATTCATCCATTTGTGCATTAATTTATTGATAGGTACTAGTAATTTAGCCATAGTATGGGCCTAGATGAAGGAGCTCTGGGGAGGAGGAAGATCTATCTAGTCCCTGATTACAGTGAGGAGCACAGTACCTCACTGGTGCAGGGCAACAATGAGGACAGATCATTACAACCCAGGATAATCAAGGTATATTCATGATCAACCAGGGTGGGGAGGCGATACTCGATACTCCTTCTCCCACGGCTCAGTGAAATTAAGACCGGTGCAATGACATCACCAGATAAGACCCTGAGAGCCTGAGGCTTTGTCACTCTAATGAGGACTTAGTGGGTTTGGCTACTATCTTGCCCCATGTCCACTCTTGGTAACATGCATGGGAACTGGTATAGAAGCCCCAGGACCTAATACAGTGATAGCACAGAGGAAACGCCCGGGAAATATTTTTATGCCTCTGCGGTAGAGGGTGATGTGGTGGGGAAACATGTGTGCCTGATTCTGACTGCCTGGGTTTGGATCTCCATCACTTCCTGGCTGTGTAGGTTTGGGTAGGATATTGAGCCTCTTAGAGGTCACTCACCTTCCTCACCTGAGGAATGAGAATAATGATAGTACTTACATTATTGATCTGGTGTCAGGATTACATGAACCCTTAGCACAAGCCTTGGCAAAGTAAGCACTTAATTAATGGTAGAAATTGTTGTTTATTAAATGAATGAATAGCAATGGCTAATCTTATTTGGCTGCGCATTTAATGCCAGGCATTGTGCTAAGTTTTACAAACACTACCTTACTTAATCTGGTAAACAATCCCCTGAATTGGTCCCTTTTGCAGGTGAGAAAACAGGTTCCGAATGAGATGGGAACAGGCTGAACATGATCCACCATTACATACTCAACATGCTTATTGTTATCTTGTGGCCACTAGAGATCACAATGAGATCTATCAGTAACATAGGAGGATGTCTACTGGAAAAGAGTAAACTGCAAAATAATATTTACAGCATGATCCCATTTTGTTTGTGGGAGGATATGACTAAAATGTTAACAATGATTATCTCTGGCTAGTGGAATCAGGGGTCCCTTTAATTTTTCCTTTTTTTACTTTTTGCCTTTCTGATTTTCCTCCAGTGGGGCCATGAGCATGTCTTATTTGTGTAATTAAAACCATGTTTTAAGGGCCTTAAATTTTTAACAAGATCTCCAATATTCAAGTTAGCTTCCCTTGCAGGCTGCTTAGAAAGAAGGAAACAAAACACAAAGTACCCTCACCACTTTCAATTTCCCCCATTTTGGGGGGGGGGGGTCGGGGGTCAGTTTTCTCTTTTGATATGGACAAGATGACCTTGGGGACCGAGGCAGAACCATAACCCAGAGTCAGGCGGACAGGAGTTTGAATTCCAACTTTGCCACCTGCCAGCTGTGTGACAGAGAAAAGTTACTAAGTTTGTCTTGTCCTTCGTAAAAAGGAGGTAACTTCCATGGGGCAGGACTGCTGTGAGGATAGAGAAAGACAAGGCCTGAACGATCACTCCTTGCAGGCATGTGGAGAATGCCCAACCGTGGGTAGCTTTTTCTACATGAGTTAAGATAAAAACAACTTATTTTGGGCAGAATAAAGTGCATGGCCTCGTCACTACACGACTGACCAAAGACAACTGTTGGGGAGGGAAAAAGGTCTTTAATGAGCCCATTTCTTAGGAAGGCGTTAGGACTACCGGTGGCCTGCCACATTGAGAAAATGTGTATCTTTGTCTCTGGCAAGAATCGAGAACTAATTTGCGACATAGAGTAGTAAGAAATGCACCTGCCACTTCCAAGCCCCATTGCTACAAGACACTTGTCCCCAAACTTCACACCCACTCTGATACCCGCCCACCTCAGGCAGCATGGGCTGCAGGACTTGAGCTTCTCTCTTCCTTGATGCACCTCTGTAACCTCGCCCCTTGCTCAACTGCAAGCCCCCCCCACCCCAACCCCGCCCTGCAAGAAGCCATTTCTGCCCGAGCCACCATGTCCCCCAAACTATCAACTCCCCCTCTACGAGTCTGAGCTATAATCCCCGATTGAGAAATCCTCTTATGCGAAACGCTGTAATCTGCTCTTGGTTAGATAGTTGAAAGAATTGGTTTCAGAGAGAAATCATACAAATGGCACATACTTTAAATGTTTTACGTCCACTTAAAAAACATTTGCCAATCTTTTGACCCTGGAGCAAGGTTTTCTCATGGAGAAACCTCCCCATTGGAGTTCTCCTTCACTTTCCTTGCATAAACCATGTCCTTACATAAGCCAACTTGAGAGAGTTCCAGTTTTGGGTTCCTTAAATGTGGAGGGAGAATTTAGACCCTTTCCATGTGAATACAGAATCTTCAAGGATGCCCCCCTCCCCCGCACCCCTTCTTCCCAGGTCTTTTTAGTAAGAGGTCTTGCTCGTATCTAATTTGGGAGCATTTTGAGGAGGGGGGTGGCAACTTGCCTTTATCAGGTCTCTGCAAAGTGTACAACTTAGTTGTACTAGATTCTTTCATTTTTCTTTTCTTGTTTATTTATTTTTGAGAGAGAGAGAGCACAAGCAGGGGAGGGGCAGAGTGAGAGGGAGACCCAGAATCTGATGCAGGCTCCAGGCTCTGAGCTGTCAGCACAGAGCCCGATGTGGGGCCTGAACTCATGAACCGTGAGATCATAACCTGTGCTGAAGTCGGACGCTTAACTGACTGAGCCACCCAGGCGCCCCGATTCTTTCATTTTTCAATCCTGTTTCACTGGTTGATCACATCATGACAGCATAAAGCACGGCTGGCATAAAAAGGTTTGGGAAGACACGTAATTGACCACCGGCAGCCTATTCCTCCTGACCTTCAGCTTTGAGTGTCACAAGAACTCTAGTATCAGGATGTTACAGAGAGAATCCGTGAAGTTTCTTGCAGAGCGGTTCACTGCCACATTCATCCCTGATGAATGATCCACGTTCATGCTGTTCCAGGTGAGGGCCTTGAAGAGCTGAGAGCAGGGTGGTAAATAGCCATGTCAATCTCCTATTCAGAGCTGGGATAGTCTCCCCTTTGCTGAGATTAAGTCTGAACAAGGATTGCCAGATTCTTGGAAATCAGGGAGACTTTATGAAACACCTTTAATTTATTGCAGCCCTTGGTTCAAAGCTGTGGTTAAACATGTTAGTTAGCCCTGTTCCCTGTTCTCAAAGAGACTATATTCTATTTTGGAATACCCGTATGAAACAACTCTCAATTTTGAAAATTTACCACATAACCCTTTGCCACATCCACAAGCTCCTTCTGATCCAGTGTGACTTACTTGTGCATATGATAGATTTAATTTCTGTAACAGCCCTGATTGTTTGATTACTCTCCCTATTTTCACCTGAGGAAACTGAGGCACTGAGTGGTTAAGAACCTGACCTGAGGCTACACAGCTAGAAAATGGCAGATCCAGGAATATTCTGTAGGGATTCAATAAAGAAGGGCTGGTTGCAAGAGATCTTGACTTTCCAATCATCCTCACGGATCTTTTCCACATTTCCCCATTTTTCTCCTCTAGAATTAAATTCCATTCTGACTGTGTGCCCAGCCTCTAGGCTACCCAGCCACAATCAAGTAGAAAGAAACACACAACAACAGTTCTGAAAATCAGCCTTTTAATCTATCTGAACCCAACGAGTGGGGAAAGAACTAAACCATTTTTTCCCTTGAGATTGTTTATAAGAATAACAGATCAGAGGTGTCTCTTCCATAGGAAACTGACATCCCCCATGTCCTCAAGAGTCATTATTTTTTTTTCTGAAAAAAAGCATAAAAGTGGAATTTCAACTCATGTGCATGCCACACATTTCCCCACCCCACCCTGCCCACCCTCTACAGGTGCAGGTATTCACACACCAAAGAGACTCCTTTCTCCAACTGGGGAACAGAAGGTGAAAAAAAAAAAATCCATCCAAGTGGCCACAGATACCAGAGATAACCAAATGCAGTTTACAGTCACAACATCAGTCAACTCATATGCAGAAGGGGACACTTTTCTAACTGGAATCCAGAGCCAAAACTTACAAATGGCAGAGACTTGAGCTATCCATAGAGATAATTTAAAAACTTCCACCAGACACTCCCCTTAATTACAAAAGTATGCAAACAATCTTGATATAAATGGAAAACAGGCAGGCGGCTCTCTCCCTGGGACAAAAGGGCATACCTAAAATTCCCCCGGGGTGGCATTCGTGCCTGGACCATTGTAGCTCCCTTTCCGGACTGAAGGGGAAGGATGAGGGTGAGCAGCGGGGTAGGGACCCACCTCAGGAGCAAGTGGGGAGACAATGGAGCTGTCCCCAGGGACCAAGAACCTATATGGCCCCTGATGGGGGGGGACCTCAGTGGCAAGTGGGCCACAACTGAGCTGCAGAGAAGTCCGAGTGCTGTGCACCCGCTGGAAGCCCGGAAGGTAGATGTCCAAAGACAGGGCTGATCTGCTCTGCTTGCCCCACCTAAGGCCTTGGGACTGATGGCAACTGTCCAGGAGAGGGTGAGACATGATTCTTTCAGGGCTGCAGAGAAGGATGCCTTCCATCTGGACATGAGTGCACAGACCATGTCTGGTTTTCAAAGGATGATTCCCCAGTGACAACCAGCCCCTCCACCAAGAGATGCTGCTGCCACACAGCACAGGGGCTGAGGCACATTGGTGGGGGTGGGGATGGGGTTTCAGAGAAACAAGGTGAAGAGAGGAAGGAGAACTTGCCACCCGCCCAGTTTCCAACGGGCAGACCTGAGTTTCCACCGCTGCTACCCAACAACTGGGCGTCTGCTTCTCAGGAGAAAAAGAAATGGGTGGGGGTGAGGGACTTGAGCCTGAGCTCTGAGATGGACAAGAAAGGATGGAGCAAAGGCGAGGGTTCCGCCCATAGCGCCACATCCCAGGGATTTGCCTGGGAAGTACCATCCGTACTGAAGGCGCACAGTGGAGGCACCCGGGGGCAGGGTGGTCCAAAGCTGAGAGCCCCGGTCTGCAGGCCGGCTCCCCAGGGGAGAGGCCAAGTGATTAGTGCGTCCAAATGGTGGGAGCTTCGAGATTGTCAAAGCCTGGCTGTGAGCTGGTGGACGTGGATTCTGGGCTGTTCCCCTAAGAGGGAAGGAACTGCAGCCCTCCCAGGAGTGGTCCCCAATATCCCCGCACCTCCCTTGCCTGACTGTGGTGGTCTTGGGGCTCCCCAGGAAAAGGGGCACCACAACTTCAGGCAGTGTAATTCGTGTCAAATTAAAGATGGGGAAAAGAGGTAGCTGCGAAACCGTGAGCCGCCCCCTGCCTCCCCCCACCCCCACTTTGGGATGCAGCCAGATCCTGGGCCAGATAAGAGGGCAGGAGGAGATGGGGGGCCGGAAGCAGGGCTGGCAGTCTCCCGGGGTCCTCGGCCATTGGGCCGGCGGGTCGTCAATGCATCTTGCCCAGCTGGATCTTCTTCCAGGCCTCCGAGGCTGTGAAGATACAGGAGTCCAGAATGCCGGCAACAGTGAAGGTCCCACCGATAATGGCACAGATCTGAAAGGGCGAGGGGGGGAGGGTCAGAGGTCAGCACCGGATGGAGCACCAGGCCAGACCCCTCCCAAATCACGAGCTCTGCCCCATAACTAATGGGGTCTGGAACATATGCAGGGTTCAACAAAACCCACTTATTGGATGATGAATTTAATAACAATAAAAGTAACCATCAGCAGCTCCTTTAAATCCCATACCAACCGTCTGAATGAGGAAGGGGATTAGTAGACCCGTTTCATCAGTGAGAAAACCAAGGTTTAGTTAGGTAACTGAATTCACACTGGAAGTAACACAGCTGTGACCTGAACTCAAGTATATCTTGACCCTGGAGCCTGTGGTCCTAACTTCCACTCTAAATTTATCAGATTTTTACAGTCCCATTTGCAGATGAAGGAATGGAGGTTCAGAAAGGCAGTGCCACTGGCCCAAGGTCACACAGCCAGGAAGTGGCAATCCCGGGACTTGAACCTGGCTCTGACAGGTCCAGGCCCAGCGCTGCCTGTGACTGAGATCCGGGGTGGGCCGAATAGGCAGCATTGGCCTGGATGGACGGGAATGAGAAATGAATGTCTCACTCTCCAAAGCTTGTAGGAGATCAGTGGGATGGGTAGTAATCAAATAATCATACCAACAAATGCAAAAGTACAACCAGGACAAGAGCTACAGAAGAGAGGGAGCCTCTGGCACTACCGGAAAGCTTACATTACGGCCAAGTTTCTTACGGCACTATTTACTTTGGGGACCAGAAAATTCTTTGTAGTGGGAGGGCTGTCCTGTGCAATGAAGGATGTTTATTTGCAGCCTCTTAGGCCTCCACCCATGAGACTCCAGTAGTACCCTTTCCTTCCTGTCGTGACAACCAAACACTGTCAAGTGTCTCCGGGGGGTAAAAACTGCCCCCAGTTAAGAACCGCTGCAGTAGGGGGCATGACAATGAATGGCACCTGTATGCTGGACTTCCTAACTCCCGGCCACATGATCAAATGCAATAACCAGGACAAAACAGCTTACGTAGCACTTTCCCTGTGCCAGGTGGGGCTTGAGTACTTTGTGCCTCCCTCCTCCCTGCATCCCCAGGCCAACCCTAGGAAGTACTACTCTGACGCAAATATTACTGCCAAGGAAACTGAGGCACAGAGACATTGGATCACCGGTCCAATACCACAGTGATCAGTGGGTCAAACTTGGGAGTCTGCACTCTTAACAGGACACTCCGCTGCTTCTCAGGCACGAAACTCTCCACCTAACTGAATTCCTATCTTTGCTTGTGCCAGAACTCCACCTGTGACACATCAAAATAATGCTCTGTTTTACTCAAAATTTCCTGGCCTGCCTATTGGTTGCTTTCTGGTTCCATAATAGAATCAAAGTATGGATGATGGAAGATAAAAGAACTTCAGAGGAGATTTGCAAGGCAACTTTAAATGAATTTTTCCTCTTGGGGCGCCTGGGTGGCTCAGTCGGTTGAGTGTCCCGACTTCGGCTCAGGTCATGATCTCACAGCTTGTGAGTTCGAGCCCCGCGTCGGGCTCTGTGCTGACAGCTTGGAGCCTGGAGCCTGCTTCGCATTCTGTGTCTCCCTCTCTCTCTCTGCCCCCTAACCCACTCGCATTCTGTCTCTGTCTCTCTCAAAAATAAATAAACATTAAAAAAATTTCTTTTGATGTATTTTTCCTCTTGAGCACATACTTTATGGCACTCCAAAGAGCCAATACCACCCATCACCCAGTGTGCCACTCTTGAGTCACATACCCATGGCGCCCAGACAAGGAAATAACTTTTCCAAGGTCACACAGCGAGCGGGTGGCACAGCGAGGTCTGCCTGCCTCCGGAGCTCGCACTCTTTCCCCCATGCCACGTGCAAGAAGCACTTAAATGACCACAGGACTCCGAAGAAGCCCAGAGGAACAGTCCTAGAGGGCCCCTGGAGGCACCACTGGGTGGCCGGCCCGCCACTGACGCTCAACCGCTGGAGGACTCTGAGAGATGACAGTGACTTAATGGATCCTCTGGGGCCAAGTGCGGGAGGCCAGGAGACACGGCGGAGGTGAGAGGGAAGTGCAGATCGAACCAGTGTTTATTTTTAAGATGATATTTCCGCAAGATGAGCTAAGCAGAGGCCTGTGAGGCCCAAGACAGAGCAGGTCTGTACGGATGGGCTCTCAGTAGAGCAGCTGGCATTCCAGTAATAACAGCCCAAGAAACCAGAGCAGCCCTCCAGGGAGTGAAGAGGATGGGGGGCGCTAGGGGGATTATTATGAAGTGTTTTCAGCAGGCGGGGCCTCTCCCTGCCAGCCTCAGAGCATGACGCAGGGCCACTTTTCAAGGAAGATGACGGCAGGGGAGCTGGTTTATTTCGGTAGACTGGATCAGATGATAGGAGATTTTATACCACAAAATGCTTTTAGAGCTTGGGTCAGAGAAGAGGAAAATGTGACTTAAGTGCAATGGAGCAAATAATAAAAACAAAAAAACCACACACACACACACACACACACACACACACACACAGACACCCTATATCCGCACACACGCTTTGGAACCCAAGCATGCCTATGATTCACATACACCTGGCACCCAGTCTGAAGTCTCCAGGAGCAGGAGGAGACAGCACATGCACTGAGGTACAAGAAAACACACAGCTGCGGGGAAGCTGAGGCCCCGGGGCACGTAAGCTACTCGGCAACTAGCCCCATCAGAGTGAGCTGCCGTGAGCCTAGGGCTAAGGGGGCGCTGCAGTGAGGCCCCCTGGGTATCCCCCAATACCCCCCACACAGCAGCACATCCCCCTTTATCCTACATCTGTTAAAGGTGCTCGTCACCGGTCTGATGAGGAGGGGGATTTCTGGCACATTCTGGGGCAAGGGGAGGCACCTCAAAAGCTGAAAGAAAAATCTAGCAGCCTGTTTGACGCTGGTATGGCCCCTGCCTTCAGGATTTTGCCATTAGCCTGCTCCGGCCTTCTTGACATGCTCACACTCATAGGTGGTGACTGGTATGAGGTGAAGCAGGGGTCACGAGGGGAGGGGTCCCGGGGCGCTCTCGGGCTGTGGTGCTCCCTGGATTCTGACACGTGGGTGGCCACAGCGACCCTCAACACCAGGAGGTGACCACATCTGGACTCTCCGAGGAGGTAGCCAGTCTCAGCCATCTTGTGTCCCGGGAAGGCTACAGTCCCCAGTTCTGAAACAGGGAAATAAATGAAGCCACGAGGCTGCAGTGGACAGAATGTCTGTCTTGGGACTCAGGCCTTACATTGGTGGTGGCAAGGTGACAGGCTTCATCATACTGGTGGGGCAGATCTCAAGAACAGGCCAAGAAAAGGGCTGTTGAAAGGGCAGATGGTGGCCTGGCATCTCTCCGACCCACGATGGGGGATGTGCCAAGATGCACACACATGAAGAAAAGTTTACATAAAGCCAATCATATGCATCCTCACTGTACATGGTGCAGGGGCCCTGAGCAGAGTGGGGTGGGGATGGAGCGCGTCCTGGGGAGTCTACCAGGGCCTCCCCTGCCATGGCAGCAGGAAGGGTTCAGCCTTGGGAAGCCGAGCCGTGGCTGTCGCTTACTCTAGCCATGGGAGAGCCGTTCTGGGCCTCGGTTTTTTTCATCTACGACACGGGAAAACCACCCCTACCCTGCCAATTGTCGTACTGCAGGAGATGCCCCTGGAGCTCCCAGTGCTTAGTAGGTGCTCAGTAAACAATACCTAATCTTTCAACTGACTGGAAGGCTCTGACCTTGTTGCTGAGATCTGAGATTTTCTAAATCTCTCTGAGACCCACTCTAAGAACCACAATGGGTAAAATACCACTTACTCCTCAGAGCAACCCTTTGGGTCTCAATTTCCTTTTTTTCTAACTGGCTCTTTTACCGAAAGAACAAGCCCATTCATGGAAAGACAGGACAGCAAAGGTGTCCCTGGCACCACATGCAGATTCTTTGCAGTTGCCCAGGTCCTAAGCACTTCAAGGGCCCATTCTACAGATGGGGTAGCTGAGATCTTGACAGGATATTCCCTCAAGCACATGCCAAGAGGTGTTTGTGATGAAGCATATCCCTCAGGGGGCAGAGTACCTAAGCTGGAGGTTATTTCCCTTCTCTGGCCAGTCAGGGAGCTATTCACATCTGCCCAGGGCTCTATGTCAAGCACAAACACCAAGAAGATATCAGAAGTACCTTATACAAAGGTATTTCTGGTTGGGGCCCCTCCTGTCTTGTACCCTTGCATCATCCTTACTTCCCGTACCTCAGTTTCCTTCCTTTAAAAAAAACGGGAAGGCTAATCCTCACCCCTCAGGATAGCTATTAGACCGAACGAGTGTTTGTGTTATACACACAGCCGTGAATGTTCCCTTGGTCCCTCACCGCTGCCATGTTCTTTTTTTTTTTTTTTTTTTAATGTTTATTTATTTTGGAGACAGAGAGAGACAGAGCATGAGTCCAGGAGGGGCAGAGAGAGAGAGGGAGACACAGAATCAGAAGCAGGCTCCAGGCTCTGAGCTGTCAGCACAGAGTCCGACGCAGGGCTCGAACCCACAAACCGTGAGATCATGACCTGAGCCGAAGTCGGTCGCTCAACCGACTGAGCCACCCAGGCGCCCCTGCCATGTTCTTGTACCTCCGGACCGGGCCCTGAGGCAGTGGGGGTGGTGAAGGAGCAGGGCCACTGAGCCAGAAAGGGCCACTAGACCCAGCACATGCAACCCCACTCTGGTCAGCAGCCCTGGCTCCAGAAATGGAAACAAGGACAATTCGATATCCAGGCCCCAGTGAGTCTGAGAGGAGCGCATTACTTTGTTTTCATCAGAAGTCCTCAATAATGTGCCCCTTTGTTCTTTAGCAGAGATTTCCTGTGGTTTCACCAGCTTCCCAGCCTCCTGCTCTGGCTAGAATGAAGTCAGTTTCTCTACCTTGAAAAGAAGATGTGTGTGTGTGTGTGTGTGTGTGTGTGTGTGTGTGTGTGTGTGTGTTTCCCTTACATTTTAATTATGGCTCTTAATTCCTTACAATATGAAAAGGACGCGTTCTAACCGCACTGGCTGGAGAGCTGAATCCCTCTGTTGTTCCACCAGCACTAATGCTTTCCCGATCCATCGTCCCTCCCCCGCATTTTCTTTTCCACAGTGGGCAACGGAGGAGCACAACACATACCAACACGGGGGTGGGGGTGGAGACTGCGGGCTCTGGAGGAAACATTCCTGCGGTCAGACGCCAGCTCTGCCACTCTGGCCAGGAAAGCCAGGTTACCCCCCCCCCCCCGCCCGCGAGCCTCGGTTTCTCCCATCTGTAAAATGGGGCCCCCTGTGAGGACCAGGATGGCCTCTGTCTGGCTGGCTGCTGTACCTCAAGTGCCTGCGAACTGTTCGTTCACTTTCCCCGTGCAGTCAGCATTGCTTGAAAAGCTTGTGGAAAAGGCCCAGAATGAGGAAATAAATAATGAATCGGAGTCCCATCAGATGCTGGTGGCGGCAGACAGACTGGAGCCGTGGATGAGAACACCAAAGCTGTGGCTACGCAGGGGTGGGGGCTGTCGCAGAAGGGAAGCTGATGACTGGGCCCTGGAAAAGTGGGGGAGGAGAGGGTGTGGTGGTCTCCATCCCGTGGTGCCACGCCTGCCGGACCCTCCACTCCCACCCTCTAGCACAGGAGCCTGGTGGGGGAACAGAGCCCTCTCCCCGCCCCCGTTCTTCCAATGGCTGAAGCTGCAAAATACTCCCCCTCCCTCCCCCCAAAAACCCCACCTTGGTTGAGCACCTACTGTGGGCCAGGCCTGAGGCGGCATTCTCTTCTGCCTTCTCATTCAATCTTTGCAACTCCTCAGGGAAATGGCGTGATCCCCATTTCACAGATGGGGAAGAAGAGGCTCAGAGAGGGACTGGCCTGTTCAAGGTCACACAACTACCAAATAGGCGAGGGTGATGAGAATCAGGTCAGGAAGGCTGCAAAGGGCCTGCTTTTTTCTGTTAGACCACCGTACTTTACCCGCAACCTGAAGGCTCCTCTCAGTCCCCGCCTTCACACATGAATGGCTTTTTCTCAATTAAGTTTTATCAAATGTCCTGAAGTAAGGGGACCCCATCAATGAAGTTTAGGAAGTAAGCTGTGTGGCTGTAAAAATAAGCACAGTTTCTAAAAGGGAGCTCGCTCCATTCTGCTATTCCTTTTACGTCTCAGAATCTGCCTTCAAAAAGCAAGCACCAGGAACTTCTGTTGCTACCGAGATATCTGTGTTCAGACCCAGTTGGAGCAATCTGTCCCTGGTACACAACCTTCTGGAAGAGCTAGCTCTGCTCGAACGTCTGGAAGGATCTGAACCAAAGTTTTTGTCCCCCCCACACACACATTTCCAGCCCTCAATAACTGAGCTGCTAATGTGGATTCTGTTCCGTTCCTCAGATACTAGGAACTTGTGCTATGGGCATGGACCAAGGTGTGCACCCCTCCATCGGTTTGCTCATTGTTT
This sequence comes from Panthera onca, assembly GCF_046562875.1. NCBI lineage: Eukaryota > Metazoa > Chordata > Mammalia > Carnivora > Felidae > Panthera > Panthera onca. The sequence continues at coordinate 62,819,447 of NC_138339.1, read as the reverse complement.
GACACCTATTTATCACCTGCCTGCACTGTCCCAGGTCTGGAGACCAGAGATGATGAAGGCCCCGCCCTGCCTTCCTGGAGCTCATGGTCCGGGTAAGAGAGTTACTTCAAGGGAAGTCTGAGTAGGCGAGATTCAGACCGAGCTACAAAGCTGGTCTCTTCCCAACTCATATTGCCTTAGCAGGTAAGGCACTATGCCTGTTTTAAGTTTGTCTCTTCTCAGTTGTTTTTACTGTCTCCCTCTCCCCCACACCCGAGTATCTAATGCCTTTTGTCTACAGCAAATCCTCATAGGCGTCCCAACAGATGAGTGACAGGTAATCAGATTTGGGCAGGAAAATTTGCAAGTCACCAGCCAACCAATCTTAGATGGACAGTTTACATGTGGGTGGTGTTGTTGTTTTAATGATTTGTGTGCATGACTGTGATTTTATCACTCGTGCTCACAACGTCGCCTTGTTTCCTGCTATCACATTTCTTCCTGATTCCCAGTATGGAGTCACTGTATCAAAAGATCCTGGTGTCCTATCAAGGGCTTCATGGTTTCTGGGGACTCTGTTCCTGGGACATCCTGAAGAGCCTTTGTTTTGGAAGGCAGAGGCTCCCAAGCTAGTGGCAGTGGTGGGGGTGGGGTGGGCGATGTGGCAGAAACAGGCTCTGGCTGGGGCGCCTGGGTGGCTCAGTCGGTTAAGCGTCCGACTTCGGCTCAGGTCACGATCTCGCGGTCCGTGAGTTCGAGCCCCGCGTCAGGCTCTGGGCTGATGGCTCAGAGCCTGGAGCCTGTTTCCGATTCTGTGTCTCCCTCTCTCTCTGCCCCTCCCCCGTTCATGCTCTGTCTCTCTCTGTCTCAAAAATAAATAAACGTTAAAAAAAAAAAAAAAAAAAAAAGAAACAGGCTTTGGAGTCAGGTCCCAGCTTTGCCATTTACTGGCTGTGCCCTGGCACAGTTTCTTTAACTCTCTGGGCCTCAGTTAATTCGTACATAAAACAAGAATGATCTCTACCTTGGAGGGCTGCTGGGAAAGTTGAAGGAGATAATTACAGAATTACCCAGTAACAGTAGATGCTTAATAAGTGTAGCTATAGGATCCCTTCTTCAAGCAGCCGTCCCTTGTATATTTCTGAGTATCGACATCCAGGCTAGGCCCTGTGCTGGATGCAGGGGACACTGAGGGGAAACAGACTTGGGGCTCATCATAATCAGGCCTGGCAAGTACAAAGTACAATCTAAAGTTTGGGGAATTATTTCGCTGGCAAGGAGCACCTTGAGGCCAGGGATTACGTCGAATGCAGCTACTGAATTGCCATTACCAACTGGTCATTTTTGGTGGGCAAAAACTGTCATGGCCAAACTGATCCAAGTTGATACTTTTTGACTTCTGGCTGTTCCTCCCCGACAGAATAAAACACACAGGGAAAGCGACGTGACACTTCTGAAGTCATCCAATCTGTCACCACAACCCACTTGAAGGCAATCCCAAAAAAGGGGCTTCGGCAAGTGGCAGGGGCAGGGGACAAATGTGCGTGTGTGGGAGGGGGCGCTTTGAAGGGGATCACTTGCATGTTGTTACAAAACATCTGTTTATTCCATTAGTGGTGACATTTTCTGGAATGGCACAAAGTGGAAGTCTGAGCAAGGTGCCCTGGGTGCCCAGAGAGAGAAGCCCCAGGCAGCCTGATGGGGACTTCCAGGAGGAAGGACCCTCCTCTGTTCGGGCTCAGGATGTCCAGTTCCTTTCCAGACCGTGAGACCCTGGAGGAGCGACCTCGGATAAGCCAGGGACTTGATAGGTACAAATGCATTGGGGAGGCCCCACCTGCCCCTCCCCGCCCCACCCACACCCCCTTGAACTACACCCCACCTCATTCCAGCCCACCCACAGCTGCCCCTGCAGCCCTGCAGCCGCCACATGACGACATCCTGGCCTCTGGCCTAAGCCCTCTCTTAAGCAGCCCCTGTGAGGAGCTATTTGCAGAGGCCCCCATTTGGGGCTTGGGGGCTTGGCACACAAGTGTTTGATTTTAAAGAGAGAGAAAGAGAAGTCACAGCAGGTGCCTCCACTTCCATCCTGGCCCCACCCTACCCTGCTAGGGCTCCCGGGGGTCTTTGTGCTGTGTGTGTCTGCCTGTGAGCGTCATCCCCACATCTGCCGCCTCGTGACAAGGGGCTTTGAAGCTCCACAATGACGCCATCTGCCAGGGACAGCCGGTTGGCTCACTTGGGGCTGACCCCACGGTTGCCGGGACGACCATGATGGTGGTGCGGGGCCACCAGGCTAATGATGTCAGGAAGACCCCTGCAGCATGGTCCGTGCTCCGGTGGAGGCGGATGGGACAGAGGTGGAAGAGACGCTGACGGCCAAAGGCAGGAGGAGAAGGCAATGGGGTCAAGGAGGTGTCTGGCCTCTGAGTCAGATGGACGGGCTTTTCCCCTGTGACTTCTTGGGACCTCCAGCTCTTAGAAGTCCACCCGCATCAAAAGAGGCCACACGGCCTTCACAAAACATGCTAAGCGGGGCGCCTCTGTACATACTACTCCCTGTGCTAAGACCCTCTCTCCTTCACCCACCGGTCTAGAAAATGTCTCTGCATCCTTCATCCCTGGGTTTCCTTCCCCAAATTTTCCGAACAGAAGGGAGTCTTTGCTACCACAGTGCCCGGTGCATAGCTTCAGTGGAGCCCCTGCTGGGTGGGCTTCCATTCTCTGCATGCCCGCCCCTCTTCCCCACCAGCTGGGAGCAGCTTGAGGGCAGGGATGAAGTCAAATTCGGCTCTCGCCATTGCCAGGCACAGGGACTGGCACGTGGTCAATGCTAGCGAAAGTTTAGCAAATAAATGGAGTCGCTTCGTTTCTCAGCCACCTGCCAAGGGGTTTTCACACTGGGAGCCTCAGCCATCTGGCACATAGGAGCAAATAAGAAGGGGACATGAAGATCCTTCTAGACCCTACAGTAAGACATGGGCACAGGGTTTCTCTGCCACTGTCAATGCCATAGCCCCAGGGCCTCAGAGAAGCAGACCACATCTGCACAAACGTACCTACTTGTGTTGTAGTTTCTTACTCTGGGTATGCAGTAAGAGCACTGGGGTAAAAGGAACAACTTAGGGTCCTACCCTGCGGGGCTTTGGGTAAAACCGCTTGCTCACAAGTTCCCCGGCTTTGGGGTCAAAGGGTTTGCGCTTGACCCCGCCAGCAGCTGGCCCAATCTACCTTCGTACCAGATAGTGCATGCAGGACCCCTTGCTGTGCATCCCCCCAGTCTCTATTGTGGGTCTTTGAGTTCTGCTAGTCTGATAGGACCAAGCTGGGTCTGGTATTTTGAATCAAATTCCTCCAGTTTCTAGGGAATTTGGGCACCTTTTCATGGCCAGTATGGTCTCTTCTATGAATGCTCAAGTCCTCACCCATTTTTCTTCATGGTCGCTTAACTTTTTCTTACTGGTCTGTAGGAATTCTTTATATATAAATTCTGAAGATTACTCCTGTCTCGTATGTGTGATGAATACCTTTTTCCAATCTGTGTTGAGTGTCTTAGCTTTCTGTTAGGTGCCCTCTGCTGATTGAAAGTTTTGCGTTTTGTGGAGTCCGAGAATGTTGTGAGGCTCCTAAAAGCACTAGGGTTCTGACACCCTTTGTACCCACATGGCATTCTAGAAGGCAAAAAGCTTCCATTTGATGATCTCCTTTGAGCCCCATGAGGCCTGGGAGGCAGGGAGAGCAGGAACTGTTATTCCTTTTTAATGGGTTATAAGACAGAGATGTTGTTGTGGACATCGGACCTTTTTGCCTCTTAGTATCCACCCCTCTGTTTTCTAGTAACTGACCCCTGATTTTTCTCTTGGGGAGTCCCACCCCCTCATAATGTTTGTCTTCTTCATCTGGCTGGGGTCAGCGGGCTGGAAGTCCTTTCATTCTTTAGGCCACAAGGCTGGCATGGGAATGAGGCAGGGCCAGTGACAGCACTACCTTATCTAGGACTCAGGTCCAATTACTGAGAAAGGGGCACTTTCTATGAGTGAATTCTATTTGAAAATGAAGCCGGTACGGAGGAAAGCAGGATTTTAAAAAAAGCCTATTCTAGACAATATTTGTGCCTGGATACAGCCATGCCTGAGGCTTACTTACCCCTCAAGCCAGCTGGACGTGGGGCTGTCTTTTCTGTAACAGAGTCCTGACTAATACAAACCTAGTGGGAGCCAGAAATGAAAGATCCGGGACTAAGACCCCTGATCTTCAATCATTATTAAAAGTATAAAGAGCTACAGGAGAGAAGGGCCTCTTAGTCTCAGTCTCCAAATCTGTGAGGTAGGGATAATCACCCCATCTCTTCCACCTCCGCTGCCTCTGGCTTACCAAACATCTCCGGGCCACCTGGCTGAAGCAGGATGCTGCGAGCCTGCTTTTCTGCCCCCAAGGACACTTTGAATGGAAGGCCAGGAAACAGTATACTTAATAGAAATACTCAGTATCAAAGAAAAATGACATCGGCCTGAAGCTGCTTCACAGAAAACTGGACTTGATGGAGACAACGGCAAGAAAGAAAAGAAAAGAGAGAGGGTAAGAGAGAAAGAAAGGGAAGAAGGAAGAGAGAAAATAAAGAGAAGAGAATGCAAGCAGGAAAGAAAGAAAAAACTTGACAATATCAGCAGTTATAGTTGGAAAATAGACATGGGAAAAAAATGAGCTAAACCTTTGCTGTAAATTTTCCACAGAAAAGGATAAACCCTGCTAAACCCATAAAAAAATAAAAAACTGGAGAAAATCACAAACATCTAATTGACCCATATAAAAACCTGCTTAACAAACTAAATAGACTTAGTGATAAACCTCTTTGGAAAATATTTTCTGGATGACATGATTCTGATAACATTTCTAAACATCCTGGGGATCACAACCTCCTGTTTACAGCCTAGGATCCTAGCCCTGCAGGCTGCATCCCGTTCTTTGAGAACCAGGAGTGCTGCCGAGAGAAGGAGCCCACGGCAGGCGCCCCACCTACTCACCGTGGTGATGAACCTGTACAGAGGTTGCCGTCTCTCTGTGTATTTGACCGTGATGGGGCTAAGGTCATAGCGGAACCAGATGGCGGGAATGATGCGGCCTGTGTGGCTGTAGGCTACGTACTCCTGGGGTGAAGGAAGAGAGAACGGGGATGTGAGAATCAGATGTATGAGCCATGTCTCATGGTGGGTGGGGGTTGGAATGCAGAGGGTCCCCCGCCAACCCCTAAGAATGGGCTTTCTTCTCTCCCTCTTGCCTGGAGCCAGACTCTACCAGTTCATCTCACCCCTTTTCCTAGAGGTTCTGCTCTCAGTGTCTGGATGGGCAACATTCCTGGGGACATTTTCAACCCTTTTGGCTGCTTGGAAATTGACCGTATGACCTATGGAAGCTGCACCAGAATCAGAGAGCAGAGATGTAAAAGGACAGGTGTGATTTGGGCTCCATCTGAGTAAAGGCCTACTTCCCCCTTTAACTCCTGGGTATGCAAAACCCATTCATTTACTCATTATTATTTTTTTTAGGTTTATTTATTTTGAGATAGAGAGAGAACAAATGTGAGCGGGGAGGGGCAGAGAAAGAGGGAGACAGAAAATCCTAAACAGGCTCCGTGCTGTCAGTGCAGAGCCCCACACGGGGCTCGATCCCACGAACTGTGAGATTATGACCTGAGCCCAAATTGAGAGTCAGATGCCCAGCTGACTGAGTCACCCAGGCACCCCTACTCATTGTTTACTGAGCACCTTTCCCGTGTGCTGGCACCCCTGCTGGCTGCTGGGGACTCTAAGGGTGGTAAGCCCTGCCCCATCCCCAGAGCAGGTTGTCAGGGGAGGTAGGTGTCACAATCTGGAAAGGATGCTGATGTAAAAGAGTATCTCCAATACTGCCACATTACGCACGCAGTGATACAGAGACATGGAGTGCTACAGGGCCAGGAACAAATGACCAATTCTCCCCAGGGTTTGTGGAAGGCTTAGCGAAGAGGGGGCATTCTAGGTCACACAGGACATCCTTGGGTGTGTGTGTGTGTGTGTGTGTGTGTGTGTGTGTGAGATATGAGCATAGAGGCCATGTAGGGAATGGGCTTCTTCAAAGAAGGAACACAAACTGCAAAGAGAGAGGGACCCTAAGACAAGGCTTCCTGAGACGGCACCTGGCTGGGTAGGATTAGAAGGCGGCTAGGAGCTGAACTGATGTGTGTCCCCTCTGATCTGGGCATTCGCTGGACACCTCTGGGCTACTCTCATTTGTCTACAATAACTGTAGACTGGACTCAACCACAGGGGAGCCCCCAATCCCAAATGCTAGGCCCCAAGCTCTGAGGCTTCTCCAGGGATGATCCAAGACCACCACCCCCCCGACCCCCGCCCACTGATGGATTCCATTGGCTCTGACAGGCACGGCCCTGTTTGTTCCCAGAGCAGGCTGGGGCCAAGGCCACAGAGAGAGCTGAGCAAGCTGTCCTGGCTGCTGGGTCTTTGCCAAAGCCTCGGGGGAAGGAGCCTTGGACAAAACAAGATGAGCTTTCTCCGGGGAGAGCTGATGGGGCAGGGTGACTGTCTGGGTCAAAGCCCAGAGATGAGGGATAGAGGAAAATAATGAAAAGTAGCAGCAGTAGGTACCATTTACCCAAAGCCTCCTTTGTGGACAAAGCAGTTTTTAAGACATTGCCTCATTTGATGGCCATCTTATCAGGTGCACCATCCCCATTTTACAAATGAGTAAACAGAGGCATAGAGCAGTTGTGTGACTTGTCCCAGGCCATACAACTAGCAAGTGACTGAGCCGGGTCTGAACCAGCAGTCTGCTCCAGCCCCACCTCTTCTGCTCAGACTGTGTCCACATTCTCCCAGCCACTGGATGTTGTCAGCACTTGACAGTTACAATGAGCTGCCCTTCAAGAAACAGTGAGCGAAAGAAAGAGAACTCGCTTTGGAAAGTTACACCAGAACATCAGCACAGGGACCCCAGGTCGCCCGGGAGAGAGCAGCTCTCAGACCAACAGACTCAAGGGCCCCCGTTCAGACTGAGTGGGTGATGGGATCAAGATGCCAGGCTCTGGAGCCAAAGGAGAACCTTGTTCTAGTCCCCACTTGGCCACTTTGTAGCTGTATAACTACATCTCAGTGCCTCAGTGGCCAAATCTGTAAAATGGGGACAAACGGAGCTGTCACGGTGACTGAAAATGATGGTGGATGTAGAGAGCTTAGCGTCATAGCTGACCCACAGCTAGTGCTCAGTAAATGGTAGCTACTACTCTATTATTATTAACTGAGCTGAACAATGCATCACCTATAAGGGGTTTAGTAGCCCTGGAACAGAAGAAAAAGGAGAGTCCTGGTGATAAAGGGATCCACTGGGGGTGCCTCAACTAACATGTTTCAAGCATTCATGTTCATTGGCAGGGTCAACTCTGGGGAGGCCAGAGGCTGTCTCAGCTTGAAACAACTGTCAGTCACCCTATTCTGCTGGCTCTGACCATGCTCTGCTGCCCACCAAGGCCTACCTGCTTCTCCATGACTTTGAGTGCTGGGGTCCTAGAACGCTCCTGTTAACCGATGGCCAACTGGTATGATTCAAGGTCCTTGTGATCCTGGATAAAGTGCTTGTACCCTGAGAACCAGAGCATCTGTCATGTGTTGACCTATCAGGATCCTGAGTCTAAAGGACTGGGGCCAGATGCAAGGCTCTTTCTCAACAGATCACATCCTATGTCCTGGTTAGATTTCCTCCCTTTGACTCTGAGACTGGCCTCTCATCTTTACCCAGGGACAGAACCTGGCCAGAGCAGCCACAGGAAAGGCCCCCAGATAGGACCCAGCGGGAATTCGCTCAGACACTTGTCGCCTCTGCTTTTGGCCAGCAGAGGGTGCAGTTGCACGCAGCTGGGCCCACCAACTGAGTACCTTGTTGGCCACCGTGTACTGGTAAGAGTACCGTTGCTTGCCACTCTTGTCCTCGTAAACCGTGGGCACGATCTTCAAGATGTAGTCGTGGGAGGCGAGAGCTGCAGGAAGGACACAGCAGGATGAGGCAGGGGGACAGGCACTGACCAGCCGGCAGCTCTTTCTATGCCACTTCAATTCTAAACCTGCTTGGCATTGCTGGGAGGCTGTTTCCAAATTTTCATTGCCAAACAGCCCTTCTTCGTTTCCCCCGCTCTGGATACCAGGAATTGAGAGACTCCATCTATCAGGATCTTTACTCCTGCATTGTGTATGATATTAAAATTCTGGAAACAACCCAAATGTCCATCAACAGGGCAACCGTTGAAAGGTGGGTACTGCGAGAAGCCACGCCCCAAGAGGTATTGTTACACAAAAAGAACTAAGTTGCAGAATGGAGTGAATAACCTGTTTCCATGTACTGGGGGGCAGGGAAAACTCACTCTTTATGCAAGAAGGTATAGAATTTTCTAGAAAGACACCCAAGAAACTATTAGCAATTTTAGTCCCTGGGGAAGAAGGCAGGATTTGATAAAGATCACATTTCATTGTGCACCCCCTGGTCCTGTTTGAATATTGTTGCTTTTGAAGCAATAGAAGTTTCAAAAAGAAAGAGCCCACAAGCCAGAAAAAACAGTATTTACGAAGAATCAATTTCTTTCCCCATTTTCAGTGAACAGAAGATCAGTTCTCCCTCCGCCTGGCCCTGTCTGACCCACCACTGCTGGATGCAGGGAGGCTGCAGAGGGCAGGGACTGTGCCTTACTCATCTCTTGTCCCGGAACCCTGCACAGGGCCTGGCTCAGAGTGCACAGCGTCAAGTGCTTACTAAATGAATGAACGGATGGAGGGATGGCTGGCCGGCCAGAGGTATGAATGGAGAACAGATGAATCAGCTTCTGATAAGCATGAGGTAACCGGAATCAAACACGAGGCGGATAGAATGCTGGCCCAAAGCGGCCAAATGTCACCCAGGAAAGGTATGAGTTCCCTTGCACCTTCTGGGAGGTTCCGAGAAGCCCAAAGACCCTTCTGTGATTGCCTTCTACAGTCTCAGGTCAGGGGTCATGGATATAAAAGTGCACGGGAATTTAGCCTTGAGTTTTCGAATCCTGGCTGAATCAGTTCTGAGTCCTTGGACTCCCTTGCTGTAAGAGGGTAGGGGGTGTAGATGACAGCCATGGCCTCTTCCTGCTAATACTGCATCTTGGTGAGAAAAGGGTAGTGCTTCCTGAATTGTCTTGAGACCTGAGCCCTCTGAAAACCTCAGAAAAGCCCTGCAGCTTCAGGTCTGAGCCCATGAAGATCCCAATACCCCACTTTCTCAAACCTGCTGTGGTCCTCGGGTATCAGGAGCAGTAGAGTTACCCAGGATTTAAAAGGCAGGCCCCTGGGCCTCACCCCTGGAGATCCCTGCTCAGTGGTTCTGGAGTGGGGCTCAGAATCTGCATTTGAGATACAGCACTCCAGATGCCCATCACCCCAGGTTAAAAACTTGAGGGAAGGAAAGAGTGAACGCCTTATGAAAAATCACACTCGTGGAAGTTCTGTTACAATTTGTACAAAATACAGAGGATCCTAAAAAGAAAAAATAAAACCACCCACAAATCCGCCATCCACAGAAAACCATGGGTTCACGTTCTTGCGTATAAACTGCTAGACTTATACATATATTCATGTCTTCCTAAAATTCGATCATACCGTACCTTTTTTCTAAGTACTAAACACCACAGATACCATTTTAGGCCCAAGACACAGAAAGTAAGCTCTGTAAGTGTTTCTTTTATTTGCTGCAAAATCCTCTAGCACAGGGCCTGGCACATAGTACGTCCTCAATAAACGTTTGCTGCCTGAATGCCAGCAGAGGTCTGACACATCATGGTCAGTGGCTGCACGCAACTCCCAGCGCAGACCCGTAAATGTACTCAACCGACCCCCCCCCCCCGACCCCGTGGCTAGACACTGACGCTGTTCCTCATTTGCACTCTTGTAAACAATGACCTAATGAACATTATTTTCCTAAATCTGTGCACACTCTCTTAATTATTTCCTTAGCTTACTCTCCTATGAGTAGAAATGATGACTCAAAGGCAATGACCATATTTAGGGCCTTTGATACCCTTTGCCAAATGCCCACTAGAGACACCGCACCTAATTCCACCCACATGGAGTCCTCGTCAGTGGACCCCCTCCAAGGGGCTGCTGGCTCCCACCTGATCCTGTCAGGCCCACATACCCTTTCGCTCCCTCCCAACAGCTTATCATGGAAAAATTCAAACACAGAAAAAATGGGGAATCCTATTATGAGCCCCACATACCTTATTCCCCAGGTTCAGCAATTAACAACACACGGCCGATTTTTTCATCCCTACCCTACTGTTCCCCCCGCCCACCCCATTTTATTTTGAAGCAAATCCCAGACATCACATCAATCCATCCACAGATATTTTAGTTATGTCTCCATAAAAGATAAAGACTCTTAAAAAACAAAACACAACAACCACAATGTCATCATCATGGCTAAAACATCAACAATCACTCCTCAGGAGGAAAACAGGTCACTCCAAGTGGGGGTTACTTGAGACAAGATGCTCAGGGAGGGCCTCTCGGAGGTGGTGGCTTTTGAGCGGAGACCTATATGACAGCCCTCAGTGGGAAGGTCTGGGAGCAGAGAGGGCAGGCAGCAAAGGCAAAGCCCTGGCAGGGACACCAAGCTGGAGGGCCGAGGGAAGGAAAAGCCAGCCCTACCCCTGGCTGCCTGTTGTCTGATCTAATGCATTTTCCTTCCCACGGAAGCCAGCCCGGGATGGCTTTCGTCACTAGCCCTGGGGCAGGCAGGGTTTTCTGCGCATACACTCTGGTTCCTTCCTCGCTCGGTTCTATTTCAGTATCAGGCCGCCGAGGGGTCCATGCTAACTGCAAGTGCATGTGGATGGCCGCCTTGGGACGGTGTGCTGCCCTTACCCAGAACTGCAACGACTACACCATCACCCGAAGGATCATCACCCTCACTTACAATCAGACATTTGCATGAAAAGAAGGCACTGCTCACACTCATATGCTGCAGGAGGCGGCACGGAACGGGCGCGCACCCAGGGGGAAAGCAACAGGATAATGTAAATAAAGCAAATACCGCAAATATCACAGACATTACCGGAATGGTAAAAAACTAGAAAAAAATAGACAGACATTTTCCATGAGAAGACAATGCCTTAATAGAGCACAGCAGAGCTGCTAGATGGGCAACCATGCCTCTGTCACCACTGGAAAAACTGTACAAAAATTGTGGTTAACGTAACAATGTCAAGTACAAAAATCAGAAGGTAAACTGCCGTCTACTTGCTTTGAAAAAATGACCTCTGCTGATGGACAAGGTTCACGGGAACACAGAGAAATGAAAAGTGTGATTTGTTGTGGGGCGGGGGGGAAGGGTAGGTCATGGACAGCTGTTTTCTTTTGGGTGAATTTCTGACTATCAGAGAGAACAGTGTATTTTAAGAAACAATGCGAAAAGCCTTATGGGTAAAAAAAAAGTGAGCTCAGGTGAGGAAATAAGTCAAGGTAACCTGTCTTGCAGGATCCAGCGGATGAATGCATTTAAGCAGACACGCCACCTGGACCCATTCTGTGCGTGCATCCGTGGCCCTAGGTGTGTGCACATGTGCATGTGTAGGTGTGTAAACATTCATTAGATGAGGCCACAGACAGGTGTGTACATACGTGTGTCAGCGTGTAAAGACATGGGGCCCTCTTTACTTAGGGCCAAGATGCCAGAATGCTGAGGGGGTAGACAGCTCAGGGAGGGGGCACTGGTGGGTGGGAGGGGCTCAACCAAGAGGAGAGTATGGGGTTGGGGGGCGGCCCAGGTGGTCAGACCTGACTGGGCCATCCACAGCCCTGTTCTCACAGTGCCACTGGAACCAAAATAAATTCTGGCTCTGCCATGACTCCCTGTGGGGATCTTAGGTGATTATATTGCCTAAGAACAATCACGTGGCATGAGAACAATAATGATGATAATAGCTGGTATTCACTGAGCACTTATGATGTTGCCTAGGGCTGTCACATACTTTCCCCGGGGGGCACAGGTCCCCTCCTTTGTAAGACGGGGCTGGTTCCACCTTCCTCACAGGCCAGCTGTGGGAACGAACGAAGCATTAACAGCTCTGCTCACGGTGAGTGCTTGATAAATAAACGTTCCCTTCTTCTCCCCCTTTCCCCGCCCCCAGTTGGGATATGGGATACATACGGTTGGAGGTGAGTCTGTCTGCTCCCCCGAGAGCGTTGAAAGCTCCATGGACATTCTGGACCTGTGGAGAAGCACAGTGAGGGGGCTGACCTCAGAATGCCACCACCTCCAGGTATAGCCCTGGCCGTGAGGGGACGGCCAGGTGCGACCTGGTTTAGGGACCTTACCCAGCATGGTCTGTCTCGTAGAGAAGCTGTGGGGAGCAACAGAGAGACACGGGACGGGTCTGGCACCCGGCAGGCACTAGCTTGCTTCCCATCTTGGGTACCTCTAATGTGCCACTCTGTCCTGTGTACTTCTAGCCATCTCATTTAATGCCCCTAATGATGTACTGTTGACCCCATTTTACAGAAGAGCAGACCAAGGCTTGGAGAAGCACTGAAACTTGTCCAGCATCACACGGCTGATAACTGGCTGAGCCAAACTCCAAATTCAGGTATCTGACCTCAAGCCTGAGCTCTTTCCATCAAGGCACTCAGGAAATACAAGTGCAGGTGAGTCTAGGTCCCAGCACACGCCTCCTGAGATCCTCTACAGCTCACAGTTCTCTGAGGACCCAGGGCTGCTGGCCTCACTGTATCTGCTACAGAGAACATGTAGCAGTTGTGGGGCTGAAGGCCACACCCTACCTATTCCCTGATGATGAGGGGAAACCACGTCAGCCATAGGAAAATCTAAAGCAGGGCAAGGCATGGGGCACATGGGGCATGCCACCATGGGCATGGTTAACAGGAGTTGCCAACGTAGACACGCTGGAGGGCTTCTTGGAGGCAGTGACACTGACACCCAGGAAAGTGGGAAGTTAATCAGGCAAGCAGCATGTGTGAAGGCATGAGCCTGGAGACTGAGGAATAAACAGAGGCCTGTGTGGCCCCAGAGGAAGGAGGTAAGAAGCAGGAAGTAGGGAGGTCAGAGAGGTAGGTGAGAACAGGCTCCTGCAGAGAGGGCCACTTCAGGAACAGTGGGAAGTAGCTGGGTGGCCTGATCTTTGATCCTGGTCTCAGGTGGCTGACGTCTATCGAGCACTTAACAGAGCTGCATACCCTTAACAAGTCCAAAGAAAAGGAAAATCTGTCCAGTGCTGCCTTAGGGAATGACAATCTGACGACTTGGTTTCTAACCCAAGAAGATGGTGGTTATGGACACGAGAGCGAGAATGTTCCCTCCCACAGTCACGTGTCATGGTTTTATCTCACATTCATTTGTACGATCACTTGATTAACTTCTGTTTTCCCCTCTACACTGTAGGTTCCACAAGAGCAGGGACCGTGCTTGTCCTCAGCAACGTGCACAAGGCACATCACGTGCCTAATAGGTGCTCAAGAAATATTTGTTGCATGGATGATGGATAATGGATGGGTAGATGGAGCCTCAGTTGTTTTGGGTTTTTTCCACTTAAAGAAAATCCTATTTCCACCATAACCATGACCAAGAAGAAGGCTGTTACTGCCCTGTTCTGTCCACAGCACACAACAACACAAGACCGCCCCCTCTCCTACCCATCTGTCCCCTTCCTTTCTCCCTGCTACCCAGCCTCAGTCCGCGCCCTGGCTCCCCTGGCCCTGGCTGCAGCCCTTCCGTCACCTCCACTCTGGCCTCACGGCCATCCTCCACACAGCAGGCGGGTGCTCTAACACACCAACCTGCCCGAATCTAGTAAAACTCAGCTCTCTGCTCCCATTCCAGGACACTTCCGCGCCCTCTCTGCCACCTCCGAGGAGCGCTCACTTCCCAGGCTTCATTACAGAACACCATTCTGACGATGTGGACACCTGCTGATTCATTTTTTCTAAAATAACCTTGCGGCTCTTTTATATGAAAATGACCAACTGGGCGTGTCATAGAGTGGGAGATGTGGGAGATGCCCCTTTGCCCATGAGACTTCCCTGTGAGCCTGGCCAAATCCTCACTCTCAGGGCTTGACTTACATGTCACCTGAGAGGTCACCTCCCTGACCTCCCAGGCTGGGAGGTACCCTGTCCCTGCTCCCATATCACTGCCCAGATGATATGCTCATACCTCTGCCCCTCTGCCTCTCTTGTCCTTAGCCCTCCTTGTCCTATATCATCATGTTTATTTGTTTGATCTTTTCTTCTTTTGAGAGCAAGAACCCTGTATTGTTTACCCATCATGTAGCCCCAGGGCCTGGCACAGAGCAGAAATTTCAAGAGGGTCTGACGGATCCATGACTATACGGGGCACAGTGACAGAAGACCTGGGGCCAGACATGTCTGGTTTCTTAGAAGCTGTGTGACCTTGGGCAAGCTACTGAATCCCTCTGACCCAGTTTTCTCATCAGGAAAAATAAATGCCATCCAGTATCCTTGAGGGGAGTTTTTGTGAGGATTCAACAAGATGTCATCTGTAATGTTGCTCTCTAGGTAAGAAAGTGCAGGCTTCCGGGGTCAAAACCTCCCACAGGGAAGGAGTGTGGTGTGGTACAAAGACTGGGTTTGAACTCTGCCGGTGCAGAGCTGAGTGACCCTGGACTCACGACTCCACGTGTCAGTTTCCTCCTGTGCCCACTAGAGTTCACAGAGACCACCTTCCCAGGGCTGTGGTGCAGATTTGGTGAGCTGGTGGGTCCAAAGGCAGCTAAGAGACTGCCCAACACCTAGTATATGGAGGGCCCACTGCCTACTACATGCTTGTGGTTTGTCAGCTACTGTCCCACTGGGGGTGGTGACCACCCCACATCCTGTCTCCTTCATGGCTGTGTGAGCCCCTCAAGGGCTGGCAGCATGCTTTTTTTTTTTTGTTTAATTTTTTAATGTTTGTTTATTTCTGAGAGACAGAGAGAGACAGAGTGTGAGCAGGGTAGGGGAAGAGAGAGAGGGAGACACAGAATCTGAAGCAGGCTCCAGGCTCCGAGCCGTCAGCACAGAGCCCGACGCGGGGCCTGAGCTCACAAACCGCGAGATCATGACTTGAGCCGCAGTCGGACGCTTAACCGACTGAGCCACCCCGGTGCCCCAGGGCTGGCAGCACGCTTTATCTTGCAGGGCCTGGTGCAGAGTGAGGGTACAAATAGCAACAACAGTGGTAATAGCTCATTTCACTGACCACTTACTCTGTGCCTGGCACTGTTCTAAGGGCTTTGTGTGCATGAATTTGTTTTATCTCTACTACAATTCTATCAGGCGGGTACTATTACTGACCCCATTTTACAGATGGGATAACTGAGGCCCACCAGGAATAAATACTTTATCCAAGGTCACACAACTAGTAAGTGGTGGAGCCACGATTTGAATCCAGAAAGACAGGCTGGGAACCTCCACACGACAACCCCCTGAATGGAGAGATGGGACGATATGCGTGGTGAACCCTGTGTGAAGTGAGTCCATAGTCCTGGGGCAGGCCGAGTGTGTAGTTAGGGAGTCTGGCTCATGACACTCAGGGAGGCCAGGATTTCTCTGTTCCTAAGCCCTGTCCCCAAGAGGAAAAATCTCTGTGATTTCCAAAGGGACTGGAAAGGTGATGATTGGGCCACTCAGGCCGGGCACAAGGGGCCACCAGGAAAGAAGCACGAGCCACGTGCAGTGGAGAGAGGAGGTGTGAGCATGCACACGTGCTTAAAGGGCAGTGTGCACTCAAGAGGGTGCATGGGGACGCAGAACCAGCAGTGTGGCCTGAAACCAGACTGTTGATTCAAACCCAGGCTCTGTGACAGACTGCACCCTCCCTGTGCCTCAATTTCCTCACCTGTAAAATGGAGAAAATAAAATACCCACCTCTTGGGCTGCTAAGCATGAAGAAGGTCATGCTTATAAAGAACGGTGCTTGGCAGGTTCACGTGAGTGGGGCAGTGCAGGCACGAGCGTGTATGTGAGACCTTCCAACGTGGGTGAGCCTGCGCACTTCCGGGTGGTGTGTGTGAGCTGTGTTTGTGCAAGGGTCTGAGTGTGTGTCCATCTGGTATGTGTGCTTAGGGATGGATCTTAGGGTGTACGTAGGAGCACAGGTATGTCTGGGCATACCTTTCAGTGTGTGTGATGCGTGTGTGCATATAAGTGGCATAACGTTGTATGTGCTGGGCTTGCGGGCCTGTGTGAGCCCCATGTGCACACCACCATTCCTGGAGGGACCCCACCCCCCAGCACCCTCAACCAGGATCCGGGATTCTCATCAAGCAAGGCTTGGGGGCAGGACCTGGGGTCCCAATCCCAGCACTGTGGCTGGAGCAATGACTTCCCCGCTCTGAGCCTCAATTCCAGAATCCACCTTTAGGACCACGGTGAGCGGTAGAAAAAAGAAAGAACATCCAAGCTCCCCTGCCTGCGGCTGGTAGAGAGTGGGGGGGGGGGGGGGGGGGCGGCGCGCCTGTGTTCCGTCCCCTCACACTGCTGCCATGGGTAGGGAGCTGCTGGGCCAGGCCCGCTGAAGGCGGCCCTCTCCATCATGACAAGGACTGTCAGAAGGCTTTGTCCACTGTGTTACCCCTATTTAGTGGCCGTGGGTACTGGGCTGGAAGGCAGAAAGGGCCACAGAGGGGAGCGGGCCGGACTCTGGCATCAAACAGATCTGCTGGCAGACCCTGGACAAGAGGTTTCTCTGGGCCCAGCTCCATGACTGTAACACGCGGTGCCTCCTTGTGCCTCATAAGGCTGTGCCAGCACGGAGAAAGCACCAGCACTTAGTACTTGCTCATGAAAAGCAAGTCCCTTTCCCCACCCTCCAGGTCTCAACCGAAGGTTCCAAGTCCAGTGCACTGTCAATAAAACTGCAGTCGCACGCCCAGAAGGAATGATACAGAGGAGCTGTTTGATGGAGCAGAGACTCAGAGGAGGTGACCCCTCTACACGTCATCTCTCTGTGCCCAGAGAGGACAGAAGTCTCCGGGTGACACAGCCGCCTCGCTGTATGCCCACCCCAGTCATGTCACCTTGAGTGTGCCCTGCTCACCTGCAGTGTGTCCCCAAAGGAGAGCTTGTGGATGACATGGGTCATGTCCGGGTTCTGTGGCTGGGCTGTGGCACTGTGTGTAGACACGTGGAAGTTGCCTGGGACCTGGGGGGAGAGATACAGGTTTCAGGAGTGTCGTTGGCTGCCGCAGAGGGTGGGCTGCAGGTCTTCACTCTGGTGTCGGACAGCTCTGGATTTGGATCCCAGCCTGGTCCAAGCCATGGGACTCTGAAGGAGCCGCCGCCCTTCCCTGAGCCTCAGGTTCCTCATCCGTAGAATGGGCGCAGTAGCAGAGGCTACCCGAGGGGGCTGCTGGGATTATGGGAGGAGGAAATACACGTGAGGCATCCAGCTGGGCCCCTGGCACAGGCCAGAGCTCGAAATGGCAGCTGCCCACCAACTTCCTGGCTGTCGGCCCCATAGCAGGTTGAGGCCCACGGACCAACCGAACCTGCTCAAAATCCAAATCAACACCACCGTTCACCCCAATTTGCCCCATCACCTTAGGCTGGGGGATCCTTGAAGGCACGGCTGTGGTGGCCTCCTCTCCTCCCTGGGCCTTGAGGCCCTGGCAGAGCACAGCCCAGGAGAGGCACTGATATCCTGTGACCAGGACCTCCCTGGGTTCTGCTGGGGCATCTCTGTTGCACTAAAAGGCCCCTCCTCCACCAAGCTACTCAGGCCAAGCCCTTGGGATCATCCTGGCCCCCTACCTTTCTCTCACACCTGGCCTCCTGCTCACCAGGAAAGGCTGTCAGCTCCACCCTCACGACATGTAGCACCTGACCTTCTCAAGCCTCCAGTGCTCCCCTGGGGCAGCTTCCTCACTGGGCCCCCAGCTTGCACCCTTGGCACCCACAGGCCCTCCCCCAACAACAGCCAGAGGGGTCCTTCTGAACCCTACCTCTGATCGTGTCACTCCTCTGCTCACAACCTCCTTTGTGTACTCCCTCTGGCCAGGAACGGCCTACCGTGGAGGTCCTACCTCAGTCCTTCGTACCTCTGACCCCTTCCTGGAACCCTCTTTGACATGGCTCTCCCCTCCCTGTTCTCCCTCAGGCCTCTGCTCGGGGAGCCCCCTGACCCCGATTCCCCAAACCCTTTGGTCTGCTAAAGCACTCAGAAACACCTGCCACCGTATCTTTATCTCGTTCTATTCTGCTTCCTCACCGGGGAACGTAAGCTCCACGCTGGTAGGGAGTTGTGTCTGATTTGCTCTGCACTCCCCAGACCCTGGTAGATGCCCACTACATTAGGTACTGGATGAACGAACAAACCAAAGAAAGACATTAATTCTTAAAATAGCATTTGTGGGGCACCTGGGTGACACAGTCAGTTAAGTGTCTGACTCTTGATCTCGGCTCAGGTCATGATCTCGCGGTTCATGAGATGGACCGGGCTCTGTGCTGATGGTGCAGAGCCTGCTTTGGATCCTGTCTCTCCTTCTCTCTGCCCCTCCCCAACTTGTGCTCGCCCGCTTGTGCTCTCTCGCGCGCGTTCTCTCTCTCAAAATAAATAAACATTGAAAAACTGTTCTAAATAAAAAGTAAATTCTGGAAATAGCATTTTTGATTGTGACATCTGGTAATTTCTATTCTACAGAAAAGAAAACTAAGGCTTGGAACAGTGAAGACACTTGCTAAGAAACATGCCAAGAGCTGTGGTTTGAACTCAGGGATGCTGGCCTCCAGACTCCGCACACTGAGGCTGGACATGATACTCCGTCCTGCCATTCACCTCAGCAGCCCTGGGTTGATGGCCACACGCAGCCATCCTTTGGGACGTGCTGGTTTTGGGAAGACAGCTCAGACAAGAACCTGACCCTGGACGAGCCTCTGGCCTGTGGTGACACAGGTCTGGAACAGAAAATGAGACTGCGTGACCCACACTAGACCAGAGAGATGTAGACCGTGGGGGCCGTGGGGAGGGCCCCCAACTCAGTTGGGAGTGTTCCGAGAGGGCTTCTCAGCAGAAAGGACCCTGTTGTGCTAAGGCTGTAAAAATGAGTCTGCAGTACTCGGGAAGAGGGGGAAAGGCATCAGAGCCGATGGGTCAGCATGACGAGTATGGAGGTCAGAAACTGCCCGGTTGGTGGGCACATGTAAAGAACTAGAACGGTCTGCAGGGGTGGTAGCGGCAGAAAATAAAGAGGCATAAGAGGGAGATGGGGCGGTTCAGTAAAGGCCCCAAATGCCATGCTGAAAACGCAGTTTATTTTATTCCAGTTCAACGAACTGCATCAGAGGAAGGAATATGGCTTAGAGCTTCCGGCTAAGCAGCAGTCCATCGAAGTCTGCTTGTTTGGTAAGCATGCCTGTTCCGAACACAAAGCTGTGGGCTGCTCATAGAAGTATTCCTGTCCTCACTAGGGCCTGGGCTTTGGACTCACCTGGAAGGTACCAGGCTGACAGGGTACGGCCTGGCCTCGGCTCACAGGTGAGGCTAGAACGGAGCCTGAGACGTGGGCCTCAGGGGCCCAATTACCCATGGTAGAATAGCAGCTGAGCTCCACACTCCAGTCCAGCCCCACTTCTCAGCTGGGGCGCCTTGGGCAAGGTCAGTAACCTGTGTGCCTCAGTTTCCCCATCAGCAAGATGGAGACACTAGCTGCAAAAGGTTACTGAGAGGATGAAACAAAGTGGGGAGTGCAAAGCCAATGGCAGCTGTTATTGGGCTGGGTTCCTAGCATGAACGTGTTCGTCATCAGAGCCAGGACAGAAGAACCCTCCTGGAAGACAGAACCACATGTACACAGGCAGGGCATGGGGAAAAGCCCACTGTATCTTAAAAAAATATGTTTAAACTTTATTTTTACTTATATAAATAATAAATTATACATTAATATTATAAAAAAAAGGCACATGATCGGGGGGCCTGGGTGGCTCAGTCAGTTAAGCATCCGACTTGGGCTCAGGACATGATCTCACAGTTCATGAGTTCGAGCCTCGTGTCGGGCTCTGTGCTGAAAGCTCAGAGCCCGGAGCCTTCTTCAGATTCTATGGCTCGCTCTCTCTCTCTCTCTCTCTGCCTCTCCCCCACTCTGTGTTTCTCTCTCTCAAAAATAAACAAAACATTAAAACAAAAATTAAAAGAAAAAAAAGGCACATGATCAAGTGAGGACTAAAGGTCCCGTTGTCTATCACCTCTGGAAGAAACCAATAGCGCCCAGCACGTGTCCTTTGGCGTTCTTCCCTGAAGTGAGTGACACGGGGCCTCCGGTGGGCAGAGTTCAGAATGGGGTTTGGAGGCTGGGCCTCACGCTCCCAGAGTGAAGTGAGTCAAGGAGGCTGGCTCCCGCGCCATCTGCCACCCGCTGCCTCCCCCCGAGGCTGTGACTCAGTGACCCACTCCCCCTCCACAAGGAATCCATCACAGGTGGCTGACTCATGCCAGCACACGCTGGGCTGAAGAAAGAAACGACGACGCTTTTAGAGCCTGTGACTTAGGAACCTACGTCAGTGTCTCTGATAGATTTTAGAAGCGTATAGATGGAGCCAGGCCCCAAACCCGGGCCCATCCTGCCCTCCTCCTGGGGGCTGGCTGATTAAGCGAGGAGTCTGGGCTGCTGGGGGCTGCCGGGGCAGCCTGGAACACTCGAACTTGGACATCTGACTGCTGGCCAACTTCCTGATGGACAGATAAGGAAGCCACGGGGCAAGTGTAAGCCTGATGCTGGGAGATAAAGGGGTGGGGGCCAGCTACTAACCTCACCCATCATCAGGGCACACCGTCACGCTGGCTTTCTTGTCTGAGCACTGCCTGACTGAGAGCTCCTAGGAGGCAGGAACCCTGAACACAGGCAGAGTGGGAGTCTCCACTCCCTGCAAGGGTACGAGGACAGAGGGTGGCCTGAGCCGTGACCTGGAGTGAATGGACACCAGTGGTCACAGCTCGTGTGACCAAGATGCTGGCAAGAAGAAGCAACAGGGGGGCGCAGGGGGAGAGCAGGGGCCCGGTGCCAGGCTTCCTGGGTTCAAAACCTACTTAATCTCTTTGGCCTCAGTTTCCTCAGAGCTGCTGCAAGGAGTAAGTAGGTTAATACAGGAAAGGGCCAGGTAAGAACCCAATCGGTGGTAGCCATAAGGCAAGGGCCAGCTTCACACTTTCCTAGAATCCCTGGCCCTCGCCAGCCAGAGAAGACCAATTTCTTGAACGCCATCCACGCACATTTTAGGAGCACACCTGCACCCAGGTGACAGTGGGTGCCAGCTGATGAGATCACGGATGCTCCCACTGATGGGAGATAAAGCAGGCCAGGGAAAGGGCACCAAGGCTTGTTCCCATCCCCACAGAGTTAAGTGCTTTGTATTTTATTTTATTAAAAAAAATTTTTTTTAATGTTTATTCATTTTTGAGAGAGAGAGAGAGAAAGCGGGCGAGGGGCAGAGAGCAGACTCTAGGCTCTGAGCTGTCAGCACAGAGCCTGACACGGGGCTCGAACCCATGAACCGTGAGATCACGACCTGAGCTGAAGTAGGATACTTAACTGACTAAGCCACCCAGGCGCCCCAAATGCTTTGTATTTTAATTTGCTCATGTCTTACAATCTGTGAGGGCAATGTTATTATCCCCATTTTTCAGATGCAGAAACTGAGGCTTAGAGAGGCTAAACTGCCCAGAGTCATTCATTCAATCAGTGAGCACTGTAGCCAGGATTCTCGACCACAGATAGGTCTGACCCCAAAGAGCAAGTCCCACTCCCCACTCTGGGGGCCCCACCAAAGCCCATCTGAGGGGAGCTGACCACAGCCTGGGTGTGTTTGCTAAGGGGGGAGGAGGGTGCGGTGCTGGGCTATCTCCTGGGTGGTGTTTCTCCTGTGTCCATCCCAGGCTGGGTGCCAAAATGGCCCCTTCTCATTCACTGTCTGGGGCATAAATATTTGTTTAAGCCAGGTGATCATAATACCCCTGAGGGGAGGCTCCCACAACCGGGACTGCGTGTGTGTGTGTTCATCCTCCACCGTCACCCCTCAGACAGGGCTCCCCTTACACCCCAATCTCAGTGGTTTCTCTCCCTTATTCTCCACCCTAACACCCTCTTCATTCTCTTCACGGCTGCTTTACCAAAACCGCAATTTGCTTGTTTGAGTGTTTACCTGTGGGGTGGCTACCACCCCATAATAGACCACAGTGCCATCAAGGTCAGGGACCATGATCGTTCCTTCTAGCACTGCATCCCAGTGCCAAGTGTGGAGCCAGGCACAAAGCACTCAATAGCATGATGTATGAATGAATCAGCAAGGGGCGGGACGCAATGGTCCAAAGAAGTCAAGAAGTGAAATGGGGGTCAGAGGAGAGGGAAGGAGGGACTCCCCGGCGGGACTCCCCGGAGGGACCCACGTCAACGAGGTCTGTGGAAGAGCAGCAGTTCTCCAGGCACAGCAAGAGCCTAGGCCTGCCACCAACTGGCCTATCTCCCTGCGAGCCCACACGCCCGCCTGCCCTCCCTCCTCTCCAAGGCCGCCTCTCCAGCCCGCTGCTCTCTCCCACGTCATTGGCGTCCCCTGCAGCTCCCAGGTCAGTCACCCCACCCACGCAGCACCGGCCCTTCCCCTTTGATCCACGTTCTCTTCTAGATTCTAGGGCCCGCCTAGGCCTGGTTCCCTCCTACCTGCCTGGCGGCTCCTTCTCCTACCTTTCGTCACCCCCCTCATCTCCCCACTCCTCAACGCTGGAGCGTATCAGAAATCAGTCCTGAAACCACATTTGCATCAAGACTTTGGGTTCTTGCATTTGGTGCCACAGGCCCTTTGCCAGTCCGGTGACACGTGTTTTAAATGTTTAAGATGTGTTGAATATATCCAATACATAGGATTATGGAGGAAAGAAATGATGTGTAAGCAGTAATTAAAATACGAAAAAACATACTTAAATAGGCTTCTTTATTACCACAGCAAATAATAAGACCTGGTCACAGGTCAGCTGATCACTCTGATTTCAAAGTAGTGATGAATGTAAACAGTATCTCAAAATTATCTGCAACTATTTTAATGTGATATAAATATCGGCAATTTATTGGTGACAAGTCACAGGTGCTGCTAAGGCTACTATGGTTTGTAGCCAACGTCCATCATAGGAGAAAATGCTGAATTTGAGTCAGAGCTTCATAAAAATCAACATGTCATTTTTTTCCCCCATGCAAGTTCATAGACCCCTTGGATTCAGTCTACACTCCCTGGGGTGTCAGTGAACTCCATGTTTGGAAAAATTTCTACACCTTCTCTCTGGATAGTTTAGCTTAGGCCAATAATCCGCAAACATTCGTGGCATTGGAATCCCCTGGAAGGCTCATTATAACACAGATTAGGGGGTTCTGAAGCGGGGCCCAAAAATCTGCATTTCTAGTAAGTTCTGAGGTGGTACTGATGCTGCTGGTCTGGGAGCCTACTCTGAGTAGCGCTGATGGAGACCTAGGACCCCAACATCATCTATTCACTGATGACCCCCCCCCCACATTTACATTCCGGCTCAGAACACTCTCCCGAACCCCAGAAACACACCTCCAATGTAGTATCTCTGGGAGGAATCCCAAATGAAACACATCCAGAATTGAACTACAGTTTCCCAGCCCTACTGCCCACAGAATCCATGCTTGCCCAGACTTCCATATTCAGAAAATGGGACCTTCTGCTTGTCCAGACAAAGACCTAAGAGGTTTCTTTGATTCCACTCTTGCCCTCACTACCCATATCCAACCGATTGGCAAGTCTCGTTGACTCCACATCCCTAATCTGGCCACTTCTCTCCAACTCCACTGCACACCCAGTGACCATGACCTCTGCTCTTGGCCCCTCCAGTGTGCTCCCTGCACCTGCTCCTATCACCATGAGCTTTCTAAAGTTTTGCAGTCCAACAGAACTTTCTCTGGTGATGAAAATGTTATGTAGTACTAATATGGCAGTCACTAGTCTCACGTGGCTATTAAGTACTTGAAATGTGACTAGTGACACTGAAGGACTGAATATTTCACTTTATTTAATTTTAATGAATTCAAATTTAAATAGCATCACGTGGCTAACGGCTACCATACTGGTATAGTATAGGTCTTTATTTTTTTTTAACTTTTTGAGAGCACGTACACACGTGCATGTGAGCAGAGGAGGGGCAAAGGGAGAGGGAGGGAGAGAGAGAAAGGGAGAGAGAGGGAATCTCAAGCAGTGGAGAGGAGAGGCCCCGAGACTACGTGGGGAGAGACAGGTCCAGTCACACCGGTGTCCCGGCCCAGTCTTGCAGCCATTCAGCAGGAATTGTGGGAAGGGAGGGCACATGCCCTGTCGAAAGGGGCAGCTCCAAATGTCTGTTGACAATGGGATGTGTCCCCAGTGTGGCTAGAGCCTCTGACTTTGAAAATCTGGAACTCTGGGCTCCCAGTCTTTAGCTTTTGGCTCTGACGTGTTTGAATGCTATACAGGACAAACGTAACTTGTCTTTGGGTTGGGTGTGGCCAGTGAGCTTGCAATGTCTGATTCAGATGTCGGGGACCAGAGGAAGGGTGTTCTGAGCAAAGGCTACAAGAGGGCAAGCAGAAGCCAGGAGTGGCCAATGGCTCAGTCTGGCTGGGACCGGGAATGGGAGTTATGGAACACGGGAGACAGCTGTGTGATCTTGGGCAAGACACTCAACCGCTCTGGGCGTCCGTTTCCTCATCTGTAAAATGGTGCCACCTCACAGAGCTATTTTTGCAAGGCTCCGCTGTGATTAATACATAAGAAGAGCTGAAAAGGGTACAGCGTGTGTGGAGCCAAGGTTGCTGGCTCCCGCCAGGGTTCCCTCGTACTCCCAAATGCACTGTGCTCACATCCTCGACTCAGGATCTGAAGTTCCTGGTTCTAGCAACAAAACCACAGTAACACCTGAACGGTCCTTTGGGGGCCTACCAGCTACTTTCAAATGCACCCCAATCTCACTCCTCCCCTGCTTTATTCCTCGTCACATCGCCACCCACCAAAATGCTTTTCAGTTAGCGTGCTGTCTATATCCCCCTACTAGCACGGGAGCTCCGACAGCGCGGGAACTCTGCCCACCTACCCCGTTCCGTGCCACCTACTCAGAGTGGCCCCAGAGCTGACACAGAAGGTGTCCAATAAACGTTTTTCGAATGAATGTGTGATAGCTCATTTAATCCTCATGCAAACTTTGGGAGCTGGGTGGTATCATTCTATTATTACCATCATCGTATCCTCACCCTAAAGACGTAAAAACAGGCTATGATGGGTGGAGTGACTCAGAGGGCGCTGCTTGGCCAAGAGGGGGTAGAGCCGGGATGCACACTCAGGGCTCAGGACTGCAAATCCCATGGTCTTCTTAACGGCCGCTCCCTTCCCCGGCGGGAGGAAGAGCAGCCCCTTCCTGAACCAGCCAGTGGGGGCTCCGTGCCTCTGGGAGCCTGGAACCCTCACCCAGAATCTCAGCAGGAAACGCTGCCGGCCACCCTGATGCTTGTCAGGCCCTGGCTGGGGGGGGGGGGGGGGGGGGGGGGCTTTGTGACCGCACAGCTCTGAACACCCGGATTCTGGGAGGAAGGGGACCGAAGGGATGGGGAGTGGGGAAAAGGGGCCCGTGCAGGGTCTCCGTACCTTGTTGATGCTGAACTGCCCCTCAAAGCGGCAGCCGGCCCCGTTGTTCAGTGGGATCTTCATCGAGTTGTCAATGTGCCCCACCTCGTGCCTGCCCATCTCATCCTGTATGTCAAGTCCGACCACTGCAGGGGCCAAGGAGAGGAGAGAGTCACAAACACCCAGAGAAATGGGGATGGGGCCCAGCCCTTCATCCCTGGACCCCCTCCTCTAATCCATGGACAGGTGGGCCCTGGGCCTTCCAGGCACCCACAGCCTAGGGCCCAGAGCCACAGAGAGGAAGGCAGCCAGCAAGGCTGGACTGAAAGGGAGCAAGCCCACAAGGTCCCTGCCACTGCCTGAGGCTGCAAAGGAAGAGGGGAAGGAGGCCGGGGGGCGGCAGCAGCTAATGGGGCCAGGGATGGAGGAGTGTGGGGCGTGAGGGTGACGACTCTGCTAAACTCAAGACTGCAGGGAGACAGCAGAAGGTCGGGGTGAAAAGGTTAGTCTGAATCCTGGCCCTGCCTCTCGCCAGCTGTACAACCCTCGCCGAGGCACATAAGCTCCTGATGCCTGTTTCTTTCTCTGGAAAATGGGTGATAACAATTAGACCTTCCTTGGAGAATTATGAGGATCAAATAATATGTGTAGAAAATGCTTAGAACAGGGGCTGACGTATAGTAAACGGCAAGTGCTTAATGAACGTCAGCCCCTAATGGTTCTCAGTCTCTGGGTTTGTTGGGTAAGGTTTTAGGCAGGCATTAGTTCATTCATCATTCATTCATTCACACCTTTTTTTTACCCAATGCCTATTCCTGCAGGCCCTGCCCTCCCGGAGCTAAGGTACTTTTCTGGGTTCCTCAGTACACTGAATGGGAAACTTGGGGCTTGGGGGTCCTGGTCTTTGACTCCAATGTGACTCTTTACCCGTGACTCAGCTTCCCAATCTGTAAAATGGGCAGGCCCATGCCAATTGCATCCTTTGAGATGGTTTAAGTGGCACGGCTTTGCAAACTATGAAAACAGACATTTCCCCGAAAGAAGCACTGGAAAGGAGGCTATGACACAGAGAAAGAACTGCTGGGAGCAGTTTTATGTGAGCCAACCCTACAAGGGAAAAATGGGAACAAATGTATTCCTCAGTGGTGGTGGGGAAGCGAGGGAGGGCCCATCCACAGAAGGAAATATGATGTAGTCGTTAAAAATGACGCTCACAGGTCTGTAGTATGTGGGAAACGCTGATGCCGTAACGTTTGGTTTAAGAGAAATGCAAACAGGACTCAGCGGCTCCACCCCTGGGAGCCTGTTGTCTAGATGCAGACATGTCCAGACGTGTGTGCGAGGCTGCTCTGGGCAACTTTATTTGAAATTGTGACGAGTGGAGGCAACCCAGCTGCTTGTCAACAAGGGACTAGTCAATGGAACAGTCCCCTCTGGAATGCGGTGCAGCAGGTACGAGAACTGAGCTAAATCCATGTGTGGGGAGAGGCAGCTCAGAGCAGGGCAGTGACTAAGAGCTTGGGTTCTGGGGCTGCCACTGTCTGTGGTTCCTGGCCTTGCCCCTTACCAGCAGTGGGACCTCGAGCAAATTCCCTAGCCTTCCTGTGCCTCGGTTTCCTCCTCTATCCTAGGCTTGTGAGGATTTCGAAAATTAAAATAGTACTAGGTGCCAGACACCCTTCTAAGTGCTTTCTACATAGGAATGCACCATCCGAGCATCCCTGTGGGGAAGATAATATTATCAGACCCATTCTATCCTGGGGGACACTAAGGCACGGAGAGGTTAAGTAACTTGCCTGGGATCGTACAGCTAAGAAACACTGGAGCGTGGATTAGAACCCACAGAGTTTCGATCCAGAGGCCACACCCTTTGGCCATTCCACTGGAGTACGTCTCATCTTAACGCACTAACACAGCCAAAGGATTCAGGACGGAGCCTGGTTTGGAGCAGGAGCAGAATCAATGGCAGCTGTGGTGATCATCTTACCAATATTATGAGTAACGTAAGAATAGCTCCAAGATATTAGCATAAAAAACAAGAAACCCCAGAAAGGTCCCACGCAGTTGGGTCCCAATTACATGAAAAGTAAAAAGAAAAAACAACACCCGCCACCTAAACATGATACGCGTTTGTAGACGGGGGGGACAGACACACAAGGCAGGCACACAAACACAGGGGTGGAGAAGGGGTGCCGGCTGCTAGCAGGGGCTTCCTCTGGGGTGGATGGCACACTAGGGAACACGGACTTCAACTTTTCTCTGTTTGTTTCTGTATTTTGAACGTGATTTTTTTTAAGCCAAAAAAAAAAATATTCCTGTTATTAGTTAGCAATAAAATATCACTTTTTAAAGCAGGATAGGAGATTGCACACACAATGTGATCTCAGCCGTGTTTAGAAAGGCGCAGAAAGGAAGGCCAACGGGATGGGATGGCGTCAAATGTCAACTGACGCTGTCACTGGGGGTGGAATTATGGGCGATTTCTTCTCCCTGCTGCTCTGGATTTTCCAAAGGTACAATGATGAACGTGCATTTTTTTTTTTTTTTTATAATAAAAATCTGTTCTCTTAAAGAACAGCCAGGGTGCGGAGCTCGAGTGTAAGATGCCTGGGTTCGGGTTATGGCCCCACAGAGAGGCAGCGCCCCGTGGGCTAGTGCAGCCCCAAGCTTAAGGTTGCCTGGCCCCTCCTGGGCCACTGCCCATAGCTGGGACGCAGCCTGGAACCACATCCCTTCCCTCCCCTACCCCACTGGTCCCAGTCCTCTGGCCTGACTAAGAATTTCCTTGTTCCAGAGACACGACCTACTCCTGACTGAGAAGCTGCCAGATGAATTATTTTTCTAAGGGAAAAAGAAAAAATAAAAATAAAACCGACCTATTTCAACAGGTTCCCTGGCTTGGGGCCCACTGTGGATTCAAAATTGTGATGTAATTCTCACCAAAAGCAATAACAGAACTGAATCTCTCCCTATCTCTGCCTGTGGACACACCCAGTGTTCTGTCCTTCAGGAGGAAGGGCGTGGGTGGGAGAAGGGCCTGCATCGGGTTATGTGCCAACCTGGGGCAAAGGGACACTAGACATCCCAGTCCAGGAAGGGACACCCAGTCCACTCAACAAGAAGTCTAGGGACCGGCTCATCAGACCCTCCCGGAAACCTCAGGCAACAGATAGCATTATAAACCCATTTTTATAGATGAGAAAACAAGCTCAGAGAAGTCACACCTCAGCCTGGGTCAGAGTTTTAGTGAGCAAAAGAGGTCTGAGGTCTCCTTGCTTTAAGATGCTTGAGAGGTTATATGACCCTGCCCCCCACCCCCCACGGCACCCTACAGCCTCTTGCCAAGATATGGGTAATAACAGCCCGGCCCCCTTGCTATGGGGCAGGATAAACTGGTTGTCAGTCACATGCCACAGCTCCCCGTGAAATCCGGCTGAAAACATGGCTACCCTCCAGAGGTAACCCCCGTTAGCCATTTCGAGGACTTTGTATTCTACAAAACCTCCAAATGCAGGCACATTTGATTACATTCCACACCCCCCCACACCCCCAAAAGGAACAAGGAGAACCTTATGCGACCTGCTATTTGTAGCCTGCCCTGTTTGCTGACTTGTCCCGGTTATCTTGTCATCTCTGCACACTCAGCTCTGCCTAACAGAGGGGCCTTGCTGGAGCAGAGGGCTGTTGGGAATACTCACATTCGCAGTGCAAATTGGGTAAACTGATGTTCAGGCTGACGTCAATTTTGCCCCCGCTGTCCTTGTCCGGGTCATCGACATAGAGCTCATTCACGCTAAGGGAGACAAGTACAGAAGCCTTCACTGAGAGGGGGCACCCATCACAGATGCCGGGGACAGCCAGGAGCCATTTCCCTTGGTGACCACTGCTCAACCAACCATCTAGGGGAAGCCTATCTGCTCAGGCACAGGGGAGCAGGGCTCCCATCTTGAGGGCCTCTCCAAACACTGGCCTTACCACTCAGAGGGAGGGGGCTGGGGTGGTGACAACGGGCACGGCTTTTGGCGTTAGACAGATTCAAATTCCAATCCCAGCCCTGCCATTTTCTATGTGAGCTCGGCAGAGCCCGTCTTCGAGTGGGATATCACCACCTACCGTTAATGGGGTGGTCTGAACACTTGAGTGAAAAATGGGAGTCTTATTAGGCCGCAGGGCCTGGTACCTCCAGGCATATGGTACCCTAGTCCCTACTCTCTGGAGCCATCTCCCACTCAGCTGGGAAGTGGGGATTCCCTGGGCACTCACCCTCGATGCTCGGCCCTCACAAAGCCCTGGGGCAAACACCAGGTCCAAGATGCAACTAGACGTGACTAGTTTATTAGTGTCCTGTGGCTGCAGCATAAATTATCACAAAGCTGAGGGCTTAAAACGAGTCACATTTATTATCACCTTGCACTTCTGGAGGTCCACAGTATAAAACAGGTCTGCGGGGCCGTACTCCTTCTGGAGGCTCTACGGGAGAATCCTTCTAGAGGCTGCCTAAGTTCATAGCCCCT
The DNA here is from genome assembly GCF_046562875.1 of Panthera onca. Taxonomy (NCBI): domain Eukaryota; kingdom Metazoa; phylum Chordata; class Mammalia; order Carnivora; family Felidae; genus Panthera; species Panthera onca. The sequence continues at coordinate 62,789,281 of NC_138339.1, read as the reverse complement.
CCTCCACCTTCACACCCAGTAGAACCACACAGCATCTTCACTCCTCTCTGGCCTCCTAACTTCCTCCTACAGCAGCTCTGGTCATTTCATCTCGCCCACCAGATAACTCAGGGCCATCTCCCCGGCACAAGAGACTCGACACAATCACATTTGTAAAGTTCCTCTGGCCACGTAAGGTCACACGTTCACAGGTTTCAGGTCTTTGTGAAGAGAGGCACAGTTTGGGGGCAGGGGGCCCCATGGACAGTCATGCCACCTTGCTATCTGGGACCAGGGCGCCACAACAGGACCTGTCAGCAACGTGAATTTATTCAACAAATACTTTTCGAGTGCCTGCTACCTGTCAGGCACTAGAGACAGTGGGTAACGCAGTCAGACACGGTCTCTGTCTTCATCAACCTTAGAGACACCACTCACCTCCTTAAAAAATACCTTCCACCAACTATGATTATTGCTTGGTTGGAAAGTTGTGGGGTGACAAGGGAGGGATAACAGGACAAGTGACCTCTGGGGAGAATGGGCCAGAAGGACTTCTCTGAGGAGATGGGAGCGGAGGCCTGAAGGAGGAGGAGGCTGCCCCAGCAAAGAGGTGGGGGTGGGGGTGGGGATCTTTGGGACAGAGTGTGCAGAGGCCTGGAAGTGGCTGTTTTGGGGAACTGAGGAAAGGTCACTGTGGCTGCAGCGTAGAGCGAAGGGAAGTGGGCTGTGTGATGCAGCTGGAGAATGGGCAGGGGCTGTGTCAGGGAGGCCCGGAGGCCCTGGTAAGGCCTTCACACTCCATCCAGACAGAGTGCAGCCGCATGGTCAGTCTTGCCCTTTAACAGGCTTCCTCTGCAAGGAAGACTGACCGGAGGGGCCACTGTGCACTGGGGAAACCACACGGAAGGCAAGAGATGGCCTGGATTGGGTGTGTTGTGGGAGGGGGGCGCGGGAGGGAGGGATGCCAGATATGTCAGCTATGGGCCGTGGGGGGCTCAAGGGAGGCATGCAGGCAGACCGCCATGTGTCTTTCTGGAAACATTTGTTGGGCTGGGAGCTCCTGGAAGAAGAGCAGTGAGGAGGGAAAGGCACTGAGTTGCAAGTGGCTGTGCTGAGCTCGAAGTGTCGTAGAGGCATCTTTGACGAGCCGCTGAGTGGACGCCGGGTGGCCATGTCTGAAGGCCACTTCTGATTCCCAGAACACTCCCCAAGGGGAGAGGGGACCGAATCTAAAGGCTCGGCCCAGTGGGCAGGTATGGGGGCCGTGCTTGAAATGGCTGGGCTATGGCTACTGAAAGAATTAACTAGGGTCCAGCATAGGCTGTAAATAAAGGCTTGCAGCTCTAAGCAACTAGACTCTAAGAAAGCCTTGTACATGGCCACATCTCTGGGAAAGAATGAGTCAGGTCAGGGCAAGGGCATTTTGTTTTTACTCAGAGCCTGTCTTTATGCCCCTAGCACGTAATATGATGTAGCTGGTGCTCAATTAAGAAACAGTGGGGTCCAGGGGCACCTGGGTGGCTCAGTCGGTTAAGCCTCTGACTCTTGGTTTCAGCTTAGGTCATGATCTCACAGTGTGTGGGGTCAAGCCCCACATGGGATGCAGAGCCTTCTTGGGATTCTCTCTCCCTCCCTGCCTCTGCCCCTCTCCCCTGCTCTCTCTCTCTCTCTCTCAAAATAAATAAATAAACTTAAAAATAGTGGGCTCCAGTCGTGAGACTGAGCCTCACATCAGGCTCGGTGCTGCTTGGGATTCTTTCCCTCCTCTCTCTCTCTGCTCCTCCCCCACTGGTGCACATGCACGAATTTATGCATTCACACATGCATGCTCTCTCTCAAAATTAACAAACTTAAAAAAAATGTGTAGGAAAAAAAAGAAACAGTGGGCTCAAAAAGTCACCTGGGGCATGTTTCCTTGCACGGGTCACAAGGATGCTCCTGAAGACAAGAGAGTGACAGATGTGGTTTGGCCTTCAGACTGTTGGGCCTCCAGGCCACGAAGTCAGGAAAATCCCAACTGGGCCTATGTGCATTCATGTTATTCCCATCTGATCCTGTGAAAATGTCCTGATCCTCATTTTACAATCAGGAAACTGAGGCTCAGAGAGGTTGAGTGCCCTTTCCAAAGTCACACAGCAGGAAATAGCAGAGCTAAAATCCCACCTAGGTCTGCATTAGGCCTGAGACCCAGGCTTTCTAGGGCTCATGCTGTCTCCCCTCCCTCTCGCCCTCAACATCTAGGATCAAGGGAGGAAATGGGGGAGGAGGGCTGGCCCTCTGAGGCCACACACAGGGTGTGGGGAAGAGAGACAGGGGCTTGTACTTGGCAGGCTCATAGCGTTGGCCCCCATCAGAGAACAAAGAGAACAAATTAGCCAGGGGGAAAGGAGCAAGCAGGACCACAGGAGGGTATGCTGGAGGATGGACATCTCCACAGCCAAAAGGGCTCTTCCTCGGCCTTTAGCGCCCAACTTCTACCCCAGCCTTGATGTGCAACTCCAGAAGGTTGTTGAGTAATGACACTACTGGGTGATTAACAGAATGGTCACCGAGGGAGAGGGAGAGCCCCCGGCTTCCTTTCCCAAACTAGCGAGACTCTTCCTTGTAGCTACTCACCTTTCCCACCTCGGAGGTGGGGCCTCAGCACATCACCGGCGGATTGTGGGATGATGTCATCCCCTGGCAATCCTCTGGAGGTGACCTCAGTGCACAGAGAGGTGAGTGCCAGGTGTGGCACCAAGGTGAGCTCACCCTCGAGGCCCCAGGGGGCCTCTCCTAGCCCATGGAGCCCAGGCTCTCCAGTGCCATCTAGAATAAAGGGGCTGAGGTGCTGGGGAGGGGTGGAAAGCCCACTGGCCTGCAGAGCGTAGGCCAGTCTGGTTATGTAAGGCCAGAACTGGCTGTTCCCAGTGCGTTCCTGAAGGGCCCCAGGCTGCAAGATAAACGAAGTTCAATCACCTGTGCCGCCTGCCCAAGGAGGCCAAGAGATCCACCTTCAGAATCCAAAGCGGAATGTTCCAGGGCTGCTGGCGTCCTCCTACCCCCAGCCAGCACTGCAAGCCCTCCTTTCGCCTGCCACCCGCAGACGCCTGCCAAGGCTAGCTAAACTGGCTGGGGCTGAACTGATTTTAAAAGGTGAACGGACAGCCAGAAATCAGCCCACCTGAAGGGACAATACAAGCTTTTTTGTGGATTTACTGCTATCTGGAGACTCTCGGGCCTGATTCCTCCTGTCACTAGCAAGGGCGATGAGAAGACTCATGGGGCAGTGGCAGATACATGTAGGCTCACCTCCTGCCACTAAGAAGCTGGGGGGGGGGGGACCTGGAACAAGTTACTTCACCTCTCTGAGCCCCGGTTTCCTTAACTGTAAAACTGGGGAAGTTTTCTATGAAGTTTGAAGACAGTCAAAATTAACCTACGGTAATAAGTCACAATAGTGGTGGTGGCAGGAGATACTGACTGGGAGGGGGCACGACGGAACCTTCCAGGCGGTGGAGATGTGTTGTCTTGATGAGGTGATGGTGACATGGGTATAAGCAGAGGCAAGCGTTCATCAAGTCTCACCTTTAAGATTTATGCGCTTGGCTATTTGTAAGTTATAGATACGTCTTGAAAAGAAGGAAAGAAAACCAGGAGGGAGGGGAGGGGGAAGAGGAAGAAAGAGGGGAGACAGAACAAAAGAGGGGTCAGGATTCGGGCTGCTTCCCAGGGGTGTGAGCGATAAAGCTGCAGGTCCCCAGGGCAGGGGGGTGTATGTTCCTCACCAATCTGAGGGCCTGGCTCGGGCCCTTCTTGGTAAAGACCATAAGGCATCGTGATGCAAGTCCAGACTCTCAGTGTTCAAATCCTGGCTCTACCACCTACGAGCTGACTGACCTTATAATGCAGGGGGTTTTGCCTCTACCAGCCTCGGTTTCCCCACATGTAAAACAGGGGCGGTCACAGGTACGGCACAGTAAGTGTCTGCTGCTTTTACTGTTCTTGTAATTATCAGTGTTTACAGAGTTGGTAGCAACAGGCATTCACCTCACAGCACTGTGGCAAGGATTACTGAGGGGCCCACAGCTGGTGCATTACATCGAGAATATGCCGATTATGACCTGCTGAACGAGGGGGCACAAGCCACCCACACAGGGCGGCCAGGTAGCTCCCTCAGCATCCGAGCTCCCACTTTGGGGAAGTGAAACCCACAGGGTCGTTTTGATGGAAGGCACAGTTTCGATACACCCACACAAAGGAAGAAAGAGTCCCGAGATTTATTACTTACAGATCCCAGGAGTGTGTGTGTGTGTGTGTGTGTGTGTGTGTGTGTGTGCGCGCGCGCGCGTGCAGGGAGCCAGGGGAGGGCAGGAGCCAGCGGGAGAGAGACAACAGGGTAGCAAGCACTTATTCCTTATGATGGGGCAGAGGTCACTAACTCTCCTCCGGCTTCACTCTTCAGTAGCTATTTTGAAAGATACCCCAGGCAAAATAAAGGCGGGAACTCATGGCGGGCATCCTGAACTCAAGTCCTTATCTTAGTGTCCAGACTCTGGGTGTGAGGAGGGTTATCACACTGTAAAATGCCTAGGCAGCAACTCAGAAAAACAAAGTTCGTTCTCCTCAGAAGCTGCTTTTCTTTCCTTTTGTTTAATTTTTTTTTTTAACGTTTATTTATTTTTGAGACAGAGAGAGACAGAGCATGAACGGGGGAGGGGCAGAGAGAGAGGGAGACACAGAATCGGAAGCAGGCTCCAGGCTCCGAGCCATCAGCCCAGAGCCCGACGCGGGGCTCGAACTCACGGACTGCGAGATCGTGACCTGAGCTGAAGTCGGACGCTTAACCGACAGAGCCACCCAGGCGCCCCAGCTGCTTTTCTTGTCATAGGGATTAAATGTGTTCATGGATGCAAGGTGTTAGCACAGCCCCTGGTATATTCTAAGGCCCGCATAGAAGGTGGCCCTGCTTATAAAGAATCGAAGATGTCCCAGCTCTAAGCAGCTGGCTGGTGCCAGGCACGACGCCGGAGACTTTCACATGTAGTATCTCATGTAATACCCACAGCAGGAAGATGTTTAGTAGGGTCACTGTTCTCTTCTCACAAGGATGAAACCGGGCTCAGAGCAAGACAGATAAAAGACTGGCCAAGATCACATGGCCAGGAAGAGGCAGAGGCAGGATCTGAACCTGGAGCCATGAAAGCCCAGAGCCATGCTCTTTCCACCGCGTTAAGATGGATGGGGCAAGGAATCAATGAAAACCTGAGGGACAAGTGTCCCCCAAGGACACCTGTGATGCAGGTGTCATCGTCTTTCCGATAATCTGCAGGTGCCCATCCCAACTGCACCCATGGCCCAAGTGCCCACAGGGCAAGCAGGTGTAAAGGGTCCATCCCCTTTGTGCCCTACAAGCCTCCCTCTGCCACCTCCCCCTGCCACGCCCTGGTGGGTTGCTGCATCTGACCTCCCGACTGACCGGGACGAGGGCTCCCTGAGCCAGGAGCACAGAGCACGAGATCACCACCCCTGCAGAATGAACGGGGGGAGGTACCAATGTGTGCTGATGGAGGAGAGGGGGGCACATTCCAGTCGGGGGACACCAGACAGCGTCAGGGAGTTGGCTGGATTGCGTGGGGGTCAGTAAGCAGTGGCCATGTAGGGAGAGGAAGAGAGGGACTGGGGAGGTATGGGTGGGGGGGAGCGTAGGTGGAATGTAACGAAGGGCCCTGAAATTCTAGGCTGAGGCGTGAGTCTGATGACATCTATGGAAAACAATTTTATTTGCTTTTAGAAGAGCACTTGAATAGTTCAGATTCCTGCCCAAAGTCGCTGACCTCTGTGCTTAATAATTTGATTTAATGGAAACTTACACAGCAGTGAGGCCCACAGCAAGGGCTTGCGGTGGAAGGGGAGGGATGGAAGTTATGTAAGCAATTTCCCCAGGACCTTGTTTTAAATCCCTACCCTCCAGGTATAAGTAAGTGCATCTATTCCCTACCAGGTGGAGGGCCAAAACCACCCCTTCTCGGCCACCAAGTCCTGCCCACACCCTCCTCTCTACAGTTATTGTCCAGTCTGGCCTCCAGGGTCGCCCTGCCCCAAGTTCATCTTCACAAGAGCGGACCTCGCTGCAGCGTGAAGCCGGTCCAATCGTTCCATGCTCGGATGCCTTCCGGCCTGTCCTTCATGCGACAGCCCTAGGTCTCTCACCGGGCCCTAGCTCACAACCCAGGCCTCAGAGTGGGTGACCGGGCTCTGATGGAGACATCCAGGCATTCCTCCTGGTAGAGCTACCGGCCTCCCCACTGGGGGCCTGCTATGGAGCATCTGAGGACACAGTTCAAGGTAACCACCCAGTTCCCGCTAGGTGGGCAATGGCTTCCTGGAGTTCCAACTGCCTGCTCGGCCACTTCACCCTGGAAGGGTGTATCCAAATGTTCAGGTCAACTGTTCTGACCAAAGAGCAGCAGCTCCCATGCACCTGGGGGCCCAGAATGCTCTGGGCAGAAAAGCGTGGTATGACAGGGCAGGAGTGCAGAGGCTTTGACTGGAGTGGCCCCACCACTTACTAACCTCATTGTGGCTTTCGCCTCCTGGTGCCTCAGTTTTCCCAGCCGTAAAGTGGGGCTAAGACTACCCGCAGAACCCACCTCAAGGGGTTCTGTGTTGACGACATGAGACGATCACCGTAAAGTGCGAACCTAGGTGGCTGGCTGGCTGGCTGGCTGGGCGTGTGGTTGCCCAGTATAAATCGTAACTGGAAAGTAGAATACATTGTATCGTACTGTAAATTATCAGTGGAGAGTTCCAGCTACTACATTTTCTTCTTACAGATCCTCATCAGGTTAATAAGTAAAAGCAGCCAAGCCTGGGAAGTCATAGACCGGAATATGTTGCAGCCACGTTCTCTGAACAAGGCGGGGGGGCCTGCTCCCCTGGAAATGTGAAGCCACACAGCAACCCCTGTGGGGCCACTTTCCCAAGGATAATTAATGGCCTGTCTAAAGCCCAGGTTAGAGTCCAACCACCCAAACAAACAGGCCTCCTTCCCTACCGGGCTGGGCCAGAACACTGTCTTATGTCACTCACTGATAACCACGGGTCGGGGTTGGCGCAATGTGGATCCCACCAGCAGTGACCTCATTTCCTTGGGATACAGTCTCATGATGGGGGGTGTGGGGGGTTGACCCACTGTGGTCACAAACCTGCCAGGGAGGGCCCGACATCCATTACAGAAGACCTGGGACCTTCATGTGTTCCCAAACTGGCAGGCCTTCCCAGGGGTCAGAGAAACTTCTGATAGAAGGAAGACCAGGAACAATGCTTTTCCCTCTGGATTCTTCGCTGAAGTCCTCAGTCCTCACCCATACAGACTCCTTTCGGGCAACTCCTGCACCGTGGTCACACGGCAGCAGGGGGAGAGGGGGCGTCAGGGCCACTGCATCATCACAGATGGAGCTTCTGGCCCCTGGGCTACCGACGGGTTTCCCTTCTCATTCCCGCCTCCCTCCCTCCTTCCGGCCACTCACACTGCAAATGGGGAAGAGCTCAGCACGGGCCAGACAAATGGCAAACACACCGTGAATGGCCCTCGTAGTCTGATTACCCCACTCACCCCTCATCTTTCTTCCTCTCCAGGGAGGTGCTGGGACCAGAGTGTCCAGGATGCCCTCAGGGGTCAGGAAGGGAAAACCCTGGAACAGGGTAGAAGGCAGAGCGGCGGGAACATACTGTGCTCTTCGGAAAGGAGGGAGCCCTGTCCTGGGTAATGGAACAAGCTGTCCAAGCTCACCTGAGTGGCTCTTCACACAGCAGGTGGCACACGACCTGCTCCAGTCACAACTCACCTGTCAGGGGCCCATTGCCTCACCATGGGCTGAGCTGACAAACGGCTTAACAAGCTGCCCTTCACAATGTCAGCAGGAGGCGAGGGAGGCTGCTCTGAGCTCAAGGGAGGGGACAAGAAAATTAACATTCATGGAGTGCTTATTACATGCCAGGTGCTGAGGGTGGCCTCACAACCTTTTTAGCATTAGATGGGGAATAAATGTGAAATGAAAAAATGTAGCATGAAGAACTACAGACCCATATTAAAGTACATCAGGTGTGGCATTAAGTACCTTTCTGGTAAACAACCTTGTTTAAACCTCACAAATATCACACACCTTCTCTGTTTCCTGCTCTGTTTTTCTTTCTTCAGAGTCTTTTTCACTAATTCATGTACGTTCTAGTTTTTGCTTGCTTGTTGATGGTCTGTGCTCACTGTTGGCATTTTCAACTCCTCTGAGCAGGGAACCACTCAGCAAGGAAGGAGGCAGACCTGGTTTCTGACTTCTGGGAGCTCAGGACCAAGAATGAGGCCCATGAATACACAACAGTATACAGGATCTACCCCAGCTTGGTCCTGGCTACTTCATATTCTACTCTCTCCACTTGCTCACTTTGCTCCAGCCACACTAGCTCTTTATCTGCTCTGTACATACACCAGGTAATTCCTGCCTCAGGGCCTTTGCACTTCTCAGTGGCTCTGTCCAGAATATGTAAAGTCTCCCTAGTCCCTGGGACACAGTTGGGGCTCCCTCCTTGCTATCACACATGTACCCCACTCACCTTGCTCAGAACACGAGGGACCTGAACAGGAGCACCCCCCCCCCCCAGGGAAGGGGGCGCAGCCTGGAGAGACCAGCAGGTACATGGCACACAGTAGCTCTCTCAATCTCTTGCTGCTGTCCCTGTTTCTAATTCCAACTCAGGTGACCCCTGAGACATCCAGTGGCCCAAATTTACACAGAGCCACCCCCCATTAGGAGCTGAGTGGGGCAAAGAACATTCTCTGACCCCTGCGTGGTCAGGAGGTCATGTCTTAGTAAGCAGACAAGCCTCCCCAGACCTACAAGCTTTGACTCTAATGCACCCTCTCGTTTGGCCAGCGATACTGAGAGCCAGAGAGTTTGGAAACCTGTCCAGGGTCACACAGCAAAGTGGCAATCGAGCAGGGGGACCTGGCCCTGGGTCTCCCAATGCCTCGTCCAGAGCTCTTTCTACCACTCCGTGAGACCCTCTGGGCTCTGGTGCCATCAGGGTTAAAAACAGGATCAGAGGGACAGGGAAGGCAAACTCTCCCATACCCGTGTAGGCTACAACCAGAAATTAGTTGGCCAGAGGGTGATGGTAGGAAACAGACAAGACTGGGATGCCTGTGGATTCAGGAGACTGGTGGGCCTTGGGAGCCCCCTCCTAACTATACGACCCTGGGCAAATCCCTTCACCTCTCAGAGCCTTAGTTTTCTCATCCTTAAAGACAAGATAACTACCTCTCAGAGCTATCTGAGGGTTAAAGGTGGTAACACTTACATAGCTACAACGCCCGTCTTGGGCTAAGTAACTATGTTTTTAGTTTCCTATTGTCTTGTGGCCGAGAGGGAGGCAAAGGAAACCAAGAAATTCCATGAGCAAAAAAGAAAATTCCAGTGTTGAACAGGGGAGTGGGTGGCCAGGGCCCAGCCCCGTGATGACTTTCTGGGTTGTAAACACAGGAACGAAGAGCCTTGGAAGCCCTGAGCCAGTGGCCAAGGCAGGAAGCTCTGGGGTCTGATTCCACCTCAGGGCGGCCGCTGGGCTGTGACTGAATAATTCCAATGGCATTCTGTGTTACACATACCCCACAGCATTTACTAGGTTATCCGGGCAACGGATGATGCTAGAAATTGGGGATCGATTCACAATGCGTCAATCGCTGCCAGGAAGCCCACACTGATTCCTCACTAAGTGTGGGCCTGAGAACAGGGAAGGGGGCTCAGTTGAGGGGGGCTGGGCTCTGATGTCAGCAACCCCACCCCCCTCGGGTAGGAAGCAGCACCGTTTCTCTGAACTCCTCCAGCTTTAACATCAAATGACCCTATGATGATTCAGAGGGAAAAAAGTCCACTGGCCAAACAAAGGGACAGCAGAGATGGGCAAATGATTCCTGTCATCTGCGGACCCAGGAAGCCCCCCCACAGAACGGAACCCAGATTTTCTCTTCAGCTTCAACAAAGCAATGTTTGCTTTTGCTCTAACTTCAAAACCCTTTTAAGAAACAGAGGAGCGATGGACGCCATGGGCTTGGAAATGAGAGAGTTAGAAGGTTCAGAGGTCTTGCTTCTTTTTAAAGCCCCTGTCTCCTCTCCTCTGGGGTCCCAGAAAGCTCTGGAATGTCCCCTGTGGGGGAATGGAACTTACACTTCTGTCGTTATGAATCCGGTGAGCTCCGAGAGGAAGAGGAAGAGGATGAAGAGGCAGCAGCAGATAGAGACTGGAAGGAACAATACAGAGACACACAATTAAGGGTGGAGGGCACAGGCTGGGGGGGTGGGTGGGCTGGCCCCTCCTCCTTCCCCTCTCCCCTCCCATTCCCATCCCTCCCCTCTCCACCCCTGGCCTCCAAGGAAAGCTGCTTAGAGGGAGGGGGAAAGAGGCCCCACCAACCGTCCAAAGCCCGTTCTTAGTCTAAGCAGCCCTGCTCCCGGAGGACTTCATTTGGTACTGATGTGACCTTCCAATAGAGACTGACCCCCTACGTAGGCAGGTCCTCCAGGGGGCCAGACTGACTTCATTCCACAAGAGCATATTAATGAAGAGGTCAGTCAAAAATAGAGGTTGCATGGGGCGCCAGGGTGGCTCAGTGGGTTGAGCGTCTGACTTCGGCTCAGGTCATGATCTCACAGTTTGTGGGTTCGAGCCCCGCACTGGGCTCGCTACTGTCAGCATAGTACCTGCTTCAGGTCCACTGTCCCCCCATCTCTCTGCCCCTTTCTCATGCTCTCTCTCAAAAATAAATAAATAAGCATTAAAAAACACAGAGGCTGCAAATTGGTGGCCCACAAATGTGTTCTGTTCAGCTCCAGTGATGTGTATTTCAAAATCTGGAGTTGACACTGAACAATCTGATTGCACATCAAAGTCCAGAACACTCAGGCCCTGGTTCCCAATGGGGTCTGAGGCTCACCAGTTTGCCACAGGCCCTACCACCCCCTCTTGACTCCCTGATTCCAAGGCCGAGGCCAACGGTCTGTCGCCATTTATCACCACCCCCAGTGGTACCATCAACAGCGTGCCCATGTCCTCATCAGAGGTCAGAAAGTGAGGAGACTGAACACTTGTGTTTCAAGAAAAGGGAAAATTCTTTATGGAAGGAATTCTTCTATAAAAGTCTGAAATGTGGAGAGTGGAAGAGAGTTCCAGAGTTGGCCCATGTCACTCATGTTTATCTGGTCAACGGCCCCTGCCAGGGTGGAAATCTGTGACCCCTGGGGCCACTCCCAGGGACAATATATAACAAGTGGTCCGGATCTGGCCTTGAACTCCAGCCCCAGCTCCTGATACTCCCCCAACATCTGACCACTCAACCACACTGAGCCACGTGCTGTTCTGTAAATATGTGTCTTATTTCTGTTCCTTTGTTCCTGTGGTTCCTGTCGGGAACGTCCTTCCCATCTTCTCTCCTCCCCGCCCCCCCCCCCCCACCCCCCGTCATCCTCTCTGTGAAGTGAACTCCTCTCTATGCTCCCAGGCCGAGGTCCAGCTCAAAAGTCTCTCCTGGTAGGAGGCTCTTCATCCCCAGATGTGGAGCTGGTCACTCTTTCCTCTGTTCCCAGCCTCTATTCTCACACTTGCCACATTTTACCGGCTCTTTGTGGCTGTTTCTCTCACTAAACTGATATCCCTGAAGGCAGAAAGTCTACAGCTCCAGTGCCTGGCCTGGGGCTTGGCATACAGGAGGGAATAATAGGCAGGGAATACCCAAGAGCAGAGAGTGAGCATTGAGCACGCCTCACCTGCGCTTATCACAGAGGCATGCAGTGGGCAAGGGTTTGCAAAATATGCCCACTGCTCACCTGCTACGGGTCTCTGGCTAAGTTACTTACCTCTCCCTGCCTCAGTTTCCTCATCTGTAAAATGGCAACAGGCCTTATGGAGCTGCTCTGAGAATTTCCACAATGGAGAAACTGGGCTTGTAATAGTGCCTGGCGGGTAATAAAGGCTCAAGCATTCGCTCATTATTAGGACTTTCATCAGGGAGTCCTTGGAAGAGTTGGTGATTTGGGGAAGGTGACTGACAAATGGGGTGACCCCTAGTTTCCTGCAAAGAAAAAAAAGTTCCTGGTCCCACTTGTTGATTCTGCTACATTCTTGATGGTTTGCTCCTGGACTGGCTGAGCAACTGTGATAAACACTGAAGCCAGTCATTATCTATCTATCTATCTATCTATCTATCTATCTATCTATCTATCTATCTTAAAATGCAAAAAGATGGCTTCTAACTAAAGAAGGAAGGGAACAAATGTTTGCTGGGCCACTACCATGCGCCCTGCTGTGGGAGTGTCACCAGCCACCGTGTCACCTCACACTCCCGCCTGACGGGGGCACGCACCCTTGCGCAGCAGGTAGAAATGGAGGCTCAGAGAGGAAGAGACTGGCCTGGGAAGGTGGGTGGGGAGACAGGCCTGGATCCTATGAATTCTACAGACAATGCCCTAAGAAAAGAAACCCCAAGATCTAGGACTCCAAGTGAAGAACAAGACAGGGACATCCCCACAGTCCCTACACCTCTAAAACCAGACCAACGTATGGGATCCTAGAATTACTCCCCAGTTCTTCAAACACTAAAAGAACTATATAGGGCAGTATTAAAGGGTTTTACTTTTTTTGTTTCTTTTCAGAAGAGGTAACACATGCACGTGATGAGAAAAATCATGCAGCTGCATAAAAAGGTATAGTGTGTCAAGTCCCTTTCTCGCTCCTGATCTGCAGCCCCCTGCCCTAAGGTATCAGTGCTACGGTCTTGCGTCCTTCCACAGCACTGAAACATATATGTACAATTCCTTTCTTTCTCTAAGCCAACTGCAGCATAAGCTATAGACATCCTTTTCAACCATGCTTTGCTCACTCAGCAGCCTATGTCTGAAATACATGCCACATCAGTTTACAGGAGTGGCCATGTTTGCTTGCTTGCTTTTGTGGCATAGAAACTCATTTCAAATGTCTTCTCCAGCTGTTGGAAAAATCCACTGCACTCCTGCAGCCACCAATCCCAACTTCCTGGCTCATATCCTTCCCTTTCTCACCTGCAGACTGCAGCTATGATAACTGATCAAGAATCCCACTACCAGGCAGAACACCCTTCACCTGGAATCTTCCTAAACAGTATCACGTAGGACCCATGTTTCAGAGTCATTTTCATCCCTCTCACACCTCTCTCAAGCCCCAGCAACCCATCGCATGCTATAATGGACAGGCACAAAGTAGGGAGGCATTTCTGAAGGTCAATGCTGACTTAGACCAATCCAGGCCTTCTAACTGCCTTCCTTGCCCTAAGCCTGCAAAAGGGCCCCAACACTCTAACTCTGTCCAGATTGGGGGTGGGGGGGGGCGGGGGACAGGGATGGAAGGCTTCCTTCTGAAATCTGTGTGCTCTGTTCAAGGTCTGGATGAAGCCTGGTCAACCCAGCAGGTGGACACGATAAATGCCAAGTCTACTCAGCTGAAACCCAAGTGTCCAACAGCCCTGATCATATACCCTCTGTGACTGCTCCCCCTACCATTGTCCCATACTAGGTGGACAGAGACAATGTCTGGTACCACTATGGTCACAGGGTCTAGCCTGGCTCAGAGAAGGTACAGAAAAAATACTTGTTGAATGAATGAATAAATGAATGAATGAAAAACACGAGGTATGAAGGCAGGTATGAAGTATTTCAACCAGAAAGGCCGTTGTGATACTGAAGGCTTGATGAGGGTTTTCAATCCATGTTTGGGCAAGAAGCTAAGGCTCTCTGACACCACACTTCTTTTGAAACTGACTCAGGCAGTGGACCATAGGAATGTGACCCCTAGAGAATGTGTGTGACTGGGAAACCTGGTGCAGCCAGCAAAGGGGGGCACTGGACCCAAGACCCGAGACCCAAGACTCTGGGAAGTCAAGGAATTTGTTCAAGGCCAAATGGCCACTTCAGTGAAGGAGGCAAAATTCAAACCCTGATCCGTGAGTGTCCAGGGCCTTTCCCTGTTCCTGCAGTTATTAATAGCACTTATCAAGATGTCATGAAATGGTGTGGCTTCGTGTCTGCTGCCCTGGTAGGCCATGTGCTCCTTAAGGACAAAGACGGGAGCCCATTCATCAACGTGATCCTGGTGCTTGGTACGGGACCTGGCCCCAGGACCTAGTTAATAAATATTTGTTCACTACATGGTAGCTAAGGGCTGGTTTCCCATGCCTCACGCCTTTTTCCTCTCGTGTAAAGGAATTTGCCGTCTTGCACACTGTGGCCGGGACCGCAAATCAGACCACGTCCCTAGAGGGCCATCTGGCAGTACCTTCTAAATTTTACAACACACGTGCCCTTTGACCCAGTAATTCCTCTTCTAGGAAAAGTTACCTTACAGAAATAACCATACAAGGATATAAAAATATATGGACAAGGATGTCTGCAACAGCCATAAATCGGAATCGAGACTGTCCACTCCCAGGAGACTGGTTACATAAACTGTGGGTCGCGCAGATGATGGCAACCGTGGGTTGCCAGACGCGGCTGCAGGGAAGAATGCAGCGGGCCGTGTACGTGCTGGTAGGAAACGTGTCCAGCCTACGGCAGTTGAAAAAAGGACCAGGAAGGGAGGTCCACACAGTAGGTTCCCGTCTCTGCTTAAAACAGCAATATAAGTATATCAAAGCCTGAATGTGCTTTTTAAAAATTCCAGGAGGACCCAGACCTGATTGTTACACATCCATTCACAAGGGTGAGACTGCAGAGACTGTGAGGCAGAGGTCTGGACTATTGGTTGGTGGCAGGAAGGGGACAGGCCACCTTACTTAAATTTTTGTGATCAGGCTCAGAAACAAGTCGAACCCCCTCTCCTCTCATGCGCCTTGGGTATCCTCTCCATGGGGACTCAGGCACAAAGCATCAGAGCGTCTGCTGGCACGGACCCTCACAGGCTGGGGGCTCCTGGAGGTCAGTGACCAGAGGAGTGTAGTCCAGGCACTGAGAGCTTAGCACATACCCTACACTTGACGGGTCTGAACTCATTTATTCCCCATATCAGGAAACTGAGGATCAGAGAGGTGAAGTGAGAGGTGACTTCCCCAAAGTCCCCCAGCTACTAGATGGGAGAATGAACCCAGCTCTGCCACATGGGACGCCTGCAGGACATGCATCCTGTGTCCTGGCTGCTGCATTCCCTTCCCCAGGGATGTGGAGACCCAGGGCTGGAGAAGGCACCCACGGCTTCAATGAGTAAGGGCCGGGCAGGAGCAGCCGGGGCGGGGGTGGGGGAACCCCAAGGCCATGCTCCTATGACCCACCTTGGGAGGCAGCAGTGGATTCCAATTTGATTGCCCAGCCCCAGGGCCCTGCTCAGGGGACAGCCCACGGGGAGGGTCCCTCTCTCGCAGGAAGCACTGGAGAGGCCGGCAGGGGGTCAGGCCATGGGGTGCAGGGAAGCCTACCTTTCGAGAGATGTGAAACTTGAGACAAGTCACTTCACCTCTCTGGGCCCATTTTCTCCTCTGGAAAATGAGGCTATGAGGTTTTCCTGCGTGCATGGCGCTTTTGGGTTTGTTTTGGTTTTAATAAACTTCTCATTGTGGAGTAATAGATGCAGAGACGGTACAGAGAGTTCCCATGCGCCCTTCATCCGGCTTCTCCTCACGTTAACATCTTACATAACCACGGTATGCACGTCAAAATGAAGTAACACCATACAGCACCAAAACTAAGCTACAGACATGACTACAGGTTTCTCTAGTTTCCCCACAAACCCCCTTTTTCCTGTTCCTGGACCCAACCTGGGATCTCACTTTGCATGTAGTCATCCTGTGTCCTCAGTCTTGAATCTGTTGACAGTTCCCCCTTCTTCCCAAGGTTTTCGAGACCTTGTCACTTTTGAAGCGTATTGGCAGGAGTTGCGTAGAATGTCCCCCAACCTGGGCCCCGATGATGCTTTCTCATGATTGGGCAGGCTTGGGCTGTTTGGGGAAGAATGTTCGGAGGGGAGGTGTCCTTCCCATCACGTCCCATCGGGGGTGCGTGACGTCCACAGGACATCTCACTGGCTGATGTCAACTTTCATCACTTGGTTGTCTCTGGGCATCTACATAGGAAAGGTACGATTTCCTTTCCACTCTCTGCTCTTTCCATTCTCTGCATCACTGAGTCCAGCCCATACTCCAGGAGAAGAGAATTAGGCTTTACCTCCTGGAGTGGGTATTTATCCATCTACATTACTATATTACTTGGAATTCTTCTGTTAAGGAAGAGCCATCCCTTCTCTCCCATTGATTTATGTCAGTACACTCTCATACTCTTTTTTTGTAATTCTTTGGCACGTAAGACAATCATGCTATGATCTGTTACTCCGACTACCCCTGTGTTAGCCTTTGGCCTCTTTCATGTTGCTCCTGTGTCCTGCTGATGCATCCCTAGCCCTTTTTTCTCCCCTCTGGGAGCTTCTTTGCTTTTTGGCCCAAGATGATCCAAGCTTATTATGCTCTCTTCCTGCCCCGGCCCTGGAACCAGCTCTTTCTTTAAGGAGACTTTAGGTCCTTTTACTGAACACTGGCATTTAGAAACCAAAATCTGGTGCAATTCTTCTTCTTCTTCTTTTTTTTAATGATTAAAAATGTGCTTATGTCAAAAACTCCAGTAGTCTAAAAGGGAAGAAAAGCCCTCCTGACCCCTTGAGCCCCAGTCTCCCCTCCCAGGGGCAATTGCTACTGGTAATTTCGGGTGTATCCTTCCAGAAACAGATAATGCTGATACCTTGCAGGGTTCTGGTGAGAACAGAGATGAGACGAGGAACTATATGAAGGGCTCGCAAGATGCCCATCCTTTGTCCTCTCCTCCCGTCTCTCCTTTTCTCCCTGGTTCAGCAGTTCTGCACAGGGAGAGCAGGCCCGGGTACAGGAGGTGGGGAGGGGTTGAGGACAACGGCAAGAAGGATGGCTACTCACTAATGGCCCCGGTGTATGTTGGCTGCGTAAGGTCCTTGGGCACCTTCCTGTAGATGTCAAACCTGCAGAGAGCAAAGCGGACAGGGGTGAGGTGGGCGCAAGGGGTGGGTCTCAGGGCAGCAGGGAAGATGGTTTAAGCTTGCTTGCCACTTGGGCAGCAAGCCACAGCTGTTCCTGGAACCAGGTCCTCCTACTCCTTCAGGTCACCTCCCCCAGGAGGCCTGAAGGAAAGCCCTCTGATGGGACCCTGCCCCAGCCCCTGGTAGCGTTTCCTCACAACACTTAGAACCACCAGGCAGGACCCTCATTCGGTTACGTTTCTGGGTTGGTCTCCGCCCCCCCCCCCCCATCAGAATGGAACTTCCACAAGGGCAGCGATCTTGTTGGGTTTTGTCCTCCGCCCACGTCCCCAGACCCTAGCACAGGCCTGGTGCGTAGAAGACACTCGGCAAGCCCTTGTGGAATGAACTGAACCCGCGTCTTGGGTTTCTCTAATGATGAAGGAAATAGGGAAATGCACCGTCTTTCCTGAGTTCCATGACGGCACTGCATTCTTGCCCGGTGTCACCTCTCCTCCCCCTCTTCCCTTTCCTGCCTCCCCCTCCCCCTCCCGTCTCCACTGCCCCCCCCCCCCCCCCGCAGCTTGCCTGTGGAGTTCCTTCCTAACTCCAAGGCATGAAGTTAACAAAATCCTGCCTGGAGCCCAGTCTCAGCGTTAGCTTGTGACGGCTCTGGCTCGTGCCTAATGGGGGTCTCCTCCCCACACGCAGAGCAGATGCCTTGATGCCTTTCTTTCATATGGGTCCCACCACAGCAAATGAGGGTTGTGGGGTGCGGTGGAAGAATCTGGGATCTGGGAGTCAGACGGACACAGCAGATTCTGGCCAGCTATTTAAGAGTGAGGATCCTGGAATCAGACCACCCTGGGTTCAAATCTTTTGGGCTGGTCTCCCTTGTTTGTGGCTACTGTTACCAGGTCCTGCCAGGCCATCGAGAGGAGTAACGGAAATAAATGTCTGTGGTGGATTTACACAGCATTCACAGAGGAGGCGCCTCACACACTTGGCTTCCTTCCTGTCACTTGAACCTGAGCAGGCAGTTCTCACAAAGCAGAGTTCTATCCACGCAGTGTTCCTAGGCTCCCGGGCAGGATTTGGCATGGTGAAGAGGCCGGCTGCTCCAGCCCTCGGGGGCTACCAGTTGGCATGTGGTTCCCCTTTGGTGATTGGGAAAACCTGTTAGCACCCTGCTAACCTCAACGCAATGACTTGGAAATCTTGCGTAAGATCTGATGCTTGACTACCGTGGGCTCATGCTAACTGCACGTGAAACGTGCTGGGTTTCCTAACACGTCAGGGGAGAAGATATTCCCGTGGGCTGCCAAGTTAAAAAGTAACACTTTCTCTCCGGCCTGCTCAGCTACCAGTCTTCCGTTCTTGGGCCCTTAAGGGGCACTAGAAACTGGGGCTGGGAGTGTGGTTGAGCGGGAGGGGTCCACGTGACTCAGTTCTCCATACCTACTCATCTCCCTTATTCGGAAAATGCTGACCCCTTTAACCACGAGGGGCATGTAAGAGATAAGAGGCATGTATGTACTGTGGAATTAGCCCAAGTGGGCTCAAACGTGACTCCACCACTGTTCAAACTTGGGCATGTCACTCACGTAACTTCTCTGAGCCTCAGTTCCCCTGGCTGTAAAATGGGGCAACGATATGATCTCGTAGCATAGCGGTTAAGGCCAAGTGACTTAGTGCATAGAAAGCACTTAGAACTGTGCCTGGCACCCAGGAAGTACTATATGAATATTTATTTGCAGGTACTATTCTTTTTTTTTTTTTTTTCCCGTTACTATTGTTAATGTTCGGCTGACTAACATCTACGAGCACCTACTACATGCTAAGTCCTCTCCTAGGCACTAGGACACAGGTATAAGACTCAGCCCTTGGTCCTGTGTGCCTACAGTTTATCAATAAAGACAAAGAAGGAAATGGAAGGAGGGTACAATGGTGTTCCTTCATAGGGTTTGCTGAAGGTGCTAGGGGGACCCAGAAAGCGGTCCATGGGGTGGTCCATGAAGCTTCCGGCAGCAGGTGATGTCTGAACAGAGCAGGAGGATGGGAGGCAGGGTAGGAAGAGGCATAAAGCAGTCCACGTAGTGAGAACAGCAAAAACAGGGGCCAAGAAAGACGACCAGACCTGGCGTGCTGGAGCGTGGAGTTAGTTCACCTGCCCGTGACCCTGGGACGGGATGATGACCGAACCTGGCGTGATAGAGCGCAGAGTCCCCTTGCACGAGGCCCTGGGACGGCATGGAATGACAGGCACCAGAGAGGTGGGAGGGGCTTACAATCCACCTTCCCTGTCCAGTTAATACCAGGTCGCCATCCAGGGCCCACAGGCAGAAACTGGGCCTCACAGTTTAAAAACTTTATCAACCACCACTTCAAAACTGGGAGTTTTATGGGAAGTCAGAGGTCACTCGGGGTGAGGAGGTGGGGGCAGCTGAGGGCAGAATGTCAGAATCTGATAAGGGTGAAGAGGGCAGAGATGGGAGACTGACACATGGGGGTGGGGGACACTAATCAAATATGTAAATACAGTGAGGATAATGGACGCCCGGGGCTCATTGCTGGGAAAGGGAGGTCTATATGGAGGGAAAAGTAGAATAAATTCTGTGCTGCTAGAGTGGAAGTGGAGGTTTCGCTGTGGATTCATGATTTTCAACATCCACCAATACAGAAATACACATCCTATTCGCATACATTGCCTGGCTCATTCCACAGGGAGGGTCCGGGAACCGTGACAGCCAGATAGCAAATAGCACACCAGGTACTCAAATGTTGGCTTCTAAATCGCCCTCTCTACTTGCAGAAATGGCTGATTCCAGGGCTACGTGAGGAAAATCCAAGATGAACTTGGAACACCTTTTTATGTCAGAAAGCAAGACAGTGTTCAAAGAAGGGTGGGGTCACTGGCCAAAGAAAGGACGATGTGAGCACTAAAATCAAAAATCACAGTAATAGGTTATAACCCGTTGGGTAAAATAGGAAGCCGTGGATCTATATAAAGAAATGAATAGTGCTCGCTCCGGCAGCACATGTACTAAAACTGGAACGGTACAGAGATCAGCACGGCTCCCCGCAAGGACGACACGCAAATTCGTGAAGCTTCCGTATTTGTCAATGCCGTTTGCAGCGACGTGGATGGAAGTGGAGGGTGTTATGCTAAGTGAGATAAGTCAGTCAGAGAAGGACAGATACCATATGTTTTCACTCCTATGTGGATCTTGAGAAACTTAACAGAAGACCATGGGGGAGGGGAAGAGGGAAAAATAGTTACAAACAGAGAGGGAGGAAGGCAAACCACAGGAGACTCTTAAATACAGAGAACTGAGGGTGGATGGGGGGTGGGGGAGAGGGGAAAGTGGGTGATGGGCATTGAGGAGGGCACTTGTTGGGATGAGCACTGGGTGTTGTATGGAAGCCAACTTGACAATAAATTATAGTAAAAAAAAGAAATGAATGAACCCAAAATTTGATGAGAAACAGGATATTTATATACCTTCAAATACCACCCCACAAAATCCTTACTAATTACAAAGGGAAAGAGAGTAACGTTACAGTTGAGAAACTTGACATCATCTTGACCAAGTGACCAAAGTGAGTGTCACCAGTAAGGAGACATATCATGTGCCTCCTGGTCTGAGATATTGGGGAAGGCACACCATTACACTTGTGTGGGAAACTTGCTCAAAATGCACAACCTCAAATGAATCATGAGAAAGCCACACACAAATCCAACTGGAGGGTTCATGCTATAAAATGACTGGCCAGTACTTGTCAAAGGTATCAAGGTCATTCAGACAAGTAAAAGGCTAAAGAACTTTCAGAGATTGGAGGAGACTAAAGAGACATGACAACTGAATCATGCAGGATGTCCCAGACGAGAGAAAGGACATCAGGGGGACAATGGTCGGGATTTGAATAAGAGCCATGTATTAGTTAATACTACGGTATAGTGTTATTTTCCTGGTTTTGATAATGGTATTTTGGTTATGTAACATAGTAATATTTAGGGAAGTTTCAGTAAAGGGCTTATGGGAAGTCTTTGCATTAGTTTTGCAAATTTTTTTGTATGCCAGAAATTATGGCAAGATAAAAAGTTAAAAAGGCTCTTTAAAATTTAATAGAATTATAAAAAAAAATTGTAAGGGGGAGATTTCACATAAAAATCCCACACAGCCTGCTTTCTTTATACATACCTGGTCCCTCTAGGCTTCTGATTTTGAGGTGCTGGCTTAACAAATGTTTACTGAGTGTGCTGGGTGTCAAGAATACATCTTTGTTGGGAGTGAGAATGGCGAGGGGAGGGTTGAATGAACAAAGGTCTAAGAGAGGAGGGTAGACTTGGACCAAACTACAGGAAGCAATAGTGATCAAAGGAAAGAGGTGCTCTAGAAAGAGTCACTGATGTGAAACCAAGATCACTGCCAGCCTGGGCACTTTTACATATACATATTTACATGTAATTCTTACAATAACCCTGGCAGACACTGATATCCCAATTTTTCAGAGAGAAAACCAAGGCTAAGCTATAAGCAACTTGCTCAAAGTCACCAAGCCCGTGACTAGTAGAGCTGGGATTCAAACCCAAGTCTGAGTCATAGGCCATGGCCCTTCCACTGCCCTATACTTGTGGGAACCAGTATAGAGGTCACTTACTGGTAAATTAGTCTCAGAGTTTTGCTTACTTTTCCACAGATGCTGCCCAGAGCAGGTGAGAATCTCCTAAAAGACAGGGACCAGCTCAAAATACATTAATTCACTCAACAGATATTTACTAAGTACTTACTGGCAGTATTCTAGATATGGGAAAATGGAAGTGGTCAAGGTAGACATGGCCCCTGCCCTCACGGAGGTGCCAATCTAGTAATGCTTTTGACTCCTTGAGAAGGGCCACCTAAACAGAATGTTCTCTAATGATTATCCCATTCCCATGCCATCAATCTAAGCTGTGGAGTGGTGGTGGGGTAAAGGGAGAGCTGAAAAAGACCCTGGGTTCAGAGCTGACCACAAGCCAAGTGAGTCAGCAGTGAATGTCACTAAGAAATGGGCCACAGGAAGACTGGTGAGAACCCAGGCATGTGACAGACAGGGAAGTGAGCCGTCGTCCTCTCTGGTTTACATTAGTCAGTCCCTCACTGCGGTGATGTGGTGATGTGATTAGCTGTGGCCACCCACTGTCAAGAGAATATGGAGGAAAGGGTAGAGAGTGTGGAAGAGGGGAAAGGGGTGCCTAGTGCATATCTAGTGTGTGCTCAGCTCATGCTATGCCTTTGGCTGGCATGTTCTCATTTAATTCTCTTGACCGGCCTTCAAGTTAGGGATTTTTAGCCCATTTTACAGATGAGGCTCACAGAGGCTGGTGGTTTGGCTAAGCTCACACACCTGTGAAGTGCCACAGCAGGACTCTGAATCCAGGCCTAATTTACGTTCTTGCTGTTTTTTTTTTCCAACCATGTGGGGCCAAAACTGAGACCATGTCAGTGGAAAATGCTTAGGAAAAAAGGTTAAAGAACTAGAATTGATTAGCCTCAAACAGAGAAAGCTAAACTATGGATTCTTCATCACTGTCAAGCAAAAAAAAAATGCTCTTTTCCTGCCCTCCCACCAGAGTATGATTTTCTTGAGGCAGGAGCTGGGCCTCCTTGTTGCCCAGCCCTGCCCAATCCAGGCCCCTGGAGAACTGACCTGAATGAATGAGTCAATGAATGAATCTGCACAAAGATAAGATCCACTGGCTGGTCTTAAAAACAAGATTAAGCTGAAATGGACAGTAGAGAAGCTGAGTCCTCAGGGGTTCCTTGTACTGGATATTGAGAAATCTTCATTTCAAAGCGGGGTGGGGGTGGGGGCAAAGTGGACTTAAATTAAAGTAAGAGAACCATCAATTGAACTTAAGGAAGACTGATCCAATGCCAAGTGCCAGGACAATGGCAGTAGTGACTGGAGCTAGGCTGGCAAGAGGTTTATCCTTGCTGGGACAGGATACAAACACAGAGACCCCACAGGGGCCTCCTGCCTTCAAAACCTTCCACTGTCAGGTCTAGAAGGTTCTCTAAGATCACTACATCCAACCCAATCATTTTACAGATGAGAAAACGGAAGCTTTAAGAAGAGTGACTTGGGGCGCCTGGGTGGCTTGGTCGGTGAAGCAACCGACTTCGGCTCAGGTCATGATCTCACGGTCTGTGAGTTCGAGCCCCGCATCGGGCTCCGTGCTAACAGCTCAGAGCCTGGAGCCTGTTTCAGATTCTGTGTCTCCCTCTCTCTCTGCCCCTCCCCCGTTCATGCTCTGTCTCTCTCTGTCTCAAAAATAAATAAACGTTAAAAAAAAAAAAAAAAAAAAGAAGAGTGACTTGTTCAGTTCGAGGTGCAATTAGACACAGAATATTTAAATCAGAAACAAGCCAATAAAAAGCTGATGAAATCCTTGTTATCTCTCATATGCTAGCGGTTCCCAACCAGGGGCAATTTTGGCCCCCCAGGAGACATCTGGCAATGTCTGGAGATATTTTTGGTTGTCGCACGGGGGACTGGGGGTGTTACTGGAACCTAGCGGGTTAAGGCCAGGGGTGCCAATGCATCCGACAATCCTGCAATGCACAGTAAAATCCCCCCCCCCACAACAAAGGATTACTGGCCCCAAATGTCCAGAGAACTGAAGTAGAGAAACCATGTCGTACGAGACCAAAACTTCACATGTGGGAAGCTCATTTTCCCACTGAGTCTGTGTTCTGTCTGAAAGGCAGCCAGTTGCCTCTGCTCCCGCTGGGTGAAGTCATGGCCACGGCCTCGATTGCCCCCACGGAGACCAGCGATCTGGATTAAGCAGTCTTTCCCTCTCCTTTGTGCTCTGTGCCTGAGAAAGAAGAGCTCACTTGGAGAGACCTGGGCAAAGGAACCCACAGAGAAACAACGAGGTCCACCTAGACTTGTGGCTTACCGTGACAGTCGAGTAAGTCCAAGGGTCACTATTTTAATAAAACGCGCTGAATCTGCGCCTCTAACACATCTTACCTTAAGATCAAACACACATCAACATTGGTACGAGGAGCTGATGAGAATATAGGATTTACTTAACAGAAACTACTCTACAGGCTGCATCTAGCCTACTGAGTGAGGAATGGCCGCATAACCTCACCCAAAATAAACACGCATACGTCTTCCTCTGCTCCCAAGCAAGGAAATTGCCGCTGGAAATCTCTGACTAATGGATTTCTTCTGTAATTTCTTTTCATAGCAGAATGCCTCAGCTTTGCTATTTTAACTTTTGCTGCTTGGGACCTCACTTCTCCCTTGCTCTTGGAGACGAATCTCAGATCACTCTGTGGTTCGCCATATGTGGGCGGCTACCAGGCAGGCAGGCGCTCGTGATGTCACTGTTTCCAAGGCTTAATGAAATTAGACGCCATTGAGGAGCAAGTCATTGGAAGTGGTGGGTCACTGGTCCCAAAAATAGCCAGCAAGGCTTTTAGTTGGTGCTGTGGCCTGGTCACCCCTGCCCACCAGCCTGTCAAGAGGCTTCAGTGCCAAGTACCAGGGAGTTAGGTGAAAAGTGTGCTTGCTTGTTCACTTACTCATTTCTTCCACCTTACTGAGAACCACTGGTGTGGTGTGTGTGGGGGGGAGGGTGCACGCGCACGCCTACACACACGCGTGTGCATGCTGGAGGGCACACGGAGGTAAATGAATGTGTCAGAGCCAAGCACGGGCAGGGAAAGAACCCTACAAGCACCAGTTCTCTTGAGCCCTAGAATCACTCTCACAGCCCCCTGAATCCTGTCCTTGACGTCCAAACTGCTAATAAGAGCCCACACCAATCCTTCCTCTGTCAGAAGGAAGGGGAAAAAAAATCTGTCTCCCTCTCCAGCCCAGAGAGAAGAGCTTAGAGGGTGAATCATGGCCATCACAGCTACTCTGTGGCCTTCCCCTTTGTGAGGGACCATTGTGCACCCAGTCGTGGACTCAGAGTTTGCGTTCATTAACTCAAGTCCTTTTCACAACCCTGTGTAGTAGATTCCATCATTCTTCCCATTTCACTTGCCCAAGATGCAGGACTCGACGCCTGCCATCTAGCTTCAGGACATATGCTCTAACCGCTGTGTCACAGGCCTGCCTGAAGCACGCAGACAGGCCGGGGGCTGAAGGAGCGGAGGTCTGGGGGCTGACCCTCTGCACAAAGCACTTCCACGTGCACAGTTCTCCCTCTCCAGCCCATCCCCTGAGGCTCTCTCCCCAAATCTCGGTGCCTGTGTGGAGGTCTCTATCTATAGGCTGTTCTACCAGCTCCAATTGCCTCCACTGTGACCTTTCTCATCCCAGAATACCCTCTCTGACCACAAAGTCCTCGTCTTCCCCCTCTCTTCCTTCCCACAGAAGCCACTAAGTCTGGCCAAAGAGGAAGAAGAGCTTCTAGAAGGCACCCCCTGACACAGCCTGCCCCACCTTCCCAGACTCTGTGGACATATACATTCCTGGCACAGCCCCAATATGGCTGCAGGGTCCTCTACTCTGACTGGACCTAGTCGAGCCAGATTTGTTCCACAATCTGTGGATCGTGCAGGGCCTGGCCCGTTAATGGCACTCAGCAAATTCCAGATGAAAATACAAAATGACGTATGTGCAGGCTATTCGCCACAGCACGGCTGTAATAGCAGACAACTGGGTACCATCCAAATGTCCATCCAAGGGGACCGGTTAATAAACTATAGACCAAGTGGAGGACGATCCAGCTGTAAAGGGGAATGAGGAAGGTCTCTTTACATCAAAAGAAAAAAGCAAACGGTGGAACACTGCTTCTGTTAAATTTTAAGCATATGTTTGTGGGGGGGGGGGGCGTGGATAGTGACAAAAAATGATTTATATCCTTGCTTACATCTTCATATTTGTGATGTTATAGCCACAGATTTAATTTGTAAGAGCCACAACGTCCATCAAAGGCAGAAAGATAGGTAAATTATGGCATATCCGCACAATGGACTATTACCCAGCAATAAAAAGCAATGAAGTATTAACATGAGCAACAACATGGATGATTCTCAAAACAACTGTACTGCATGAAACACAAACTAGGGTACATGTGGTATGATTCCATCTATATAAAATTCTCATCAGTGTTTAACAGGGTGCTCGGTATACGGGTCTTGAACTTCTTTTGTCACATGTATCCCTAAATATGTAATATTTTTTATGCATCGCCTAAGAATGGTAAGAGTAACCATTTTGGTTACACCTGTTGTTTCTTTTGGACAAGTACAAACTAATCTAGAGTGACAGCAGGCCACCAGTTGCCTGGGGACGAAGGAAGAGGTGGGCACGAGGAAACTTTAGGTTCACTATGTTGACCGTGATGATGGTTTCATGGGTGGATACATGTTAAATTCCTCAAACTGTCCACCTTAGGTATGTGAAGTTTACTGTATGTCAATTATACCTAAATAAAGCTGTTAAAAAATGGTAATGGCTAAAACACATCAAACAATCTGTGAGTGCATAACGACACTTCAAAAAACAAAACACAACAAAAGCTTCTTTGGACACCTTTGAAGTTACTAGGCCACCAACTCCTTATTCTGAAAACTAGTAGATAGAAAGTACTTATTCCGACTTTTTTTTTTTTTTTTTGTACACAAATGCATTTCTAGGTAACCAAATAGATGATGAAGGTGAAGTTCTGTTTTACAGAATAATTTCAAAGAATAACACAGAAAGACTAATAGAAGTAGAAAAATCATCATTGTGTGCCTTTTGATAAAACACTGGATCTTAGCAATGATCCGAAACTTAGTAATAGATAATTATAGTGGCTAAAATAAAAATAATAGTGGCTACAGCCCCTGGAACCCAATGATTAACCTTAGTATCTCAAAGAGAAGACAACCAGTTATTCTGTACCTCTCAATGCAATGCAATTGGAAGTACACAGCATACTTCTTAATAACTGGCCTAGAACAACCTCACATCTCACCTTCCATGTAATCCTTATCTCACAGCAGTCTGGCCTCTGACATCAGCACCCCCCCCCACACACACACACCACTCTCTCTTCCTGTGCTATGTAAGACCAC
The DNA here is from genome assembly GCF_046562875.1 of Panthera onca. Classification (NCBI taxonomy): domain Eukaryota; kingdom Metazoa; phylum Chordata; class Mammalia; order Carnivora; family Felidae; genus Panthera; species Panthera onca. The sequence goes on along the minus strand of NC_138339.1, from coordinate 62,762,201 downwards.
CCAAGAGTCACTAAGGGCCAGAAGCCATTGGCTCTCCTCAGTACTGCCCCTGCTCTGAACCTGTTAACTGCCCCTTCCTTCCTGGATCTCTCCTGGCTGCCTAAAGTACCATGGCATTCTCACTCTCCGGCATCCTCTCTGTCTGCTCCTTTTCCTTCTGCTATCCCTGATATCCAGGTGTGCCCACAGGGGTCTGTGTTCAGGCCTCTTCTCTTTTAGGTCCCACAGCCAACTCATCCATGCCTTAATTTCCCACGCCAAGTTCCAGAGAGATGGGAGAAAGTCAACAAGACAGATGTGGATGTGGTCCCTCTCCTCAAAGAGTTCATACAGTAATGCCCAAGGAGCTTCCTCACTCCCTGGGGTGTCCTCCCTGCCCCCCCTCATACTTGATATGTCCAGAAGAAAACGCAACAGCTGCTCACACAAAACCTGTTCTTTGGGTCCCAGAAGGAACCTCAGAGATTGTGGAATCCAAACTCATGCAGCTTCAAATAGTTAAAGTAAAAGAGAAAGGGCAGCAGCATTTTGTGTTAAAAGACAAGCCCTCCTGACTCTTTCCAAGTCACCATCAGTGTCCTCCAGGGGCTCCCAAACGCCTGAGAAGTCGTGAGGTATGCTGTGCTGGCTGCAGGGGCCACAGCGAGGAGCAGCAGAGTCAAACTGGCTAATCGGGAAGAGGATGAAGAAATTCTCAAGGAGTGTTTTAGATGGTCTATCAGAAAAAAGGGAGTGGCCTCACTGGGCTGGACAGTGCCCTTCGCCTGTTACCTGGACCTGGGCTCGTCAGGAGAACAAAGCTCACGCCCAGCAGGGAGGGAGCATCAGCCTAAGAGCTCTAAATCCCAATGCAATCTGTTCCTTGAACAGTCAAGCAAGCTTGCTCCCATCTCAGGCCCTTTGCCCTTGCTGTTCTCTGTCTCTGGAACATTGTTCCCTCAGATAATCTGCATGCTTGCTGCCTCACTTCATTTACACCTATATTCAAACATCACCTCTTTAGACAGGCCTGTCCTGGCCACTAACTAAAACGCCTCTTTCGACCTCCTTACTCTACTGTCTTTTTCTGTGTAGCACTTAAGATCACTGCCTGAATTTATGTTGTCTTATGTGCATTTGTTCATTGCCTGATCCCGCCATTAGAATATAAGTTACAGGAGAGCAGGGACTATGTCTGCCTTTGAGTTCCACTCTATCTCCAGAGCCTAGAAAAGTGCCTGGCACAAAGGAGATCCATAGAAATACTTGTGGCATGGATGAAGGAAGCAGCTTTTCTCCAAGTGTGGTCCTTGCACCACTGCCTCAGAATCTGCCAGGTGGCTGATCAAATATGCAGATTCCAGGGTCCCACTGTAGAATGAATGAAACCAGGATGGGGTGAGGATGGCAGGCATTTGTGGAAAAAGTGCCCTTCAGGAGATGCTGGTGCATGCTAGAGTTGCTAAGGTATCAGCTGTGTGTTTATCTCCAACTTCAAATGTATTTCCTAAGGACCACAGGTCAACAGAGGGATGAGAAAAGGGACTGGCATTTCCTGGGCTCCTTACCCTGTGAGCCAAGCATTACTGAGGACACTTGACCTACTCTATCCCCCTGAATTCTTCCTACCACTCACGAGATGCCATCGACAAATGTGTAAACTGAGGCTCAGAGAAGCTGAGCCACCTGCCTAAGCTCATACAACCAGCAAGAGGCAGAGTCAGGCTGGAACCCCGGTCAGCCTCACCCAGAGGCTCCTAAAAGCTCTGCACTAGCCCCTGGGCCCCTTGGCTGTCCACGCTCACCACTGCCCTCCTGTGCCTGCCTGCAGCCTGGCACCTGCTGTGGGTGCGGTGGGCACTTGGTGAGTGAGAAAGGGAGGTTTGGAACTGTGGTGTGACGCCGCCCCGAGGCTCTGGCAGAGCACAGCTGGACGGGGGGCTCCTCACCCTCACTTGCCTCCCACGCGCTGTGACAAGTCAGTGAGTCCACACTCGCACAGAAAGAGGAAAGGCCTGGTGTCAGAGCCTCGGGATGTCAGGCAGCCGGGGCCTGGCTAGGAGTCCAGCTTCCCACCGTCAAGGCCACAGGGAGCACAGGCCAGGGGACGGCAAGGGCCCCCAAAGTGTTTCCAAATCACTGGAAACAGGACACGGCCGCTGGCCCCACACCAGGACACAACATCATCCCAAGTGTGGAAGCTATAAATGGAAATGTATTCTTAGAGGGGCAGAACATGAGTGGGGGTTTTTCAGAAATGACCCATCATCGGATAAAAATACAGACGGCATTTAAATGCTGAGCGGCAGGAGCTATTCCGGGGATTGGGTTCTCATCCCTGCGGCTCCCAGCCAGGGCATGGCCTTCAGCAGAGATTTAAAAGGAAGAAACTACTGATGCCGGTGTTTTTAAGTTTAGGAGGAAAGTATTTGGGAGAAAGACAGCCGTGCCAAGACAGCTGTGGAAGGTGCACCCTTTGGGGAGAGCCCAAATGTCACCTGACCTCCACCTGCACCCGCCTGGGGGATTCAATTTTGCTCTCTGCTATGAGACCACCTTTTGAACAACATTCTTCGCTACCTTAAGAAGTGGGCTGAGTTCTGGTGAGGCCTGGGGATAAAAGCCCTAAGAGAGGATCAAGATTTTAAGAGGCTGGCCGGTCAATGAAAGTATAATAAAGCCATAGCTGAGGTGGATCTGATGTCATGGAAAGAGGAAAGAGAGTATTTATTACGCCCGCCTCTTGGCTCATGAGTCCAAACCGTCCAAGACACAAAAACTAGGTTCACTGTTTTTTACAGAGAAGGAAACTGAGACTCAGAAAAGACTGTGTAGAGTCGCAGACTCTCAGGCTGAGACCCTGAACCTGGAAAGATAAGCAGAAATGAGGCTGGAAGAAAAGGGCAGAAGGGTGTCTCAGGGAGAGCAACAGCTTCTGCTAAGGTTCATGGCTCCAGAAGCCCAAGGTCACTCAATTAGCATATGGCAAAGCCGGGATTTGCACCATCATAGACCTGAACACGAAGTTTACTGTGCCAGGCTGGGAAGCAGCAGAGTGTTTTAGAAAACGAGATCTGGCTGACCAATTAAAAGGTGAATTTTTCAACAATCCCAGGGATCAAAGTGTTCTCCTTGGTGACCATTCTCATTTGGACACATCTCAGTATTTTTCAGTCGTTCCATAAAAAACAGGTTACAAATGAAAAAATAAAGCCAGGGAGGGTCTTTAGGAGAACCGTCTTGGGCTGGCCAGTCCCCGTCTATTACCTGCCCTCCCTCCCACGCACCTCGTGTCCCCACCAACACTCTTTGTTCCAGAAAGGCCCATTCTTTCCCAGCTCTGTTTATTTACATGCACTGCACCCTCTGTCTGCGTCACCCCTTCTCACTCCTCCTCCAGCAGCTCATTCTTTCTGTCATGAATGAGTACTTACTGTGGACCAAACACTGTTCTAGGTGCTAGGAATACAACAGTGGTCAGACACAAAACTCCCTGCCTTCACCTAGTTTACATCCTAGTAAAAGAGACAAACAGTGAATGAACATGTCAGTGCCCACGAGTGTCATGAAGAAAAATAAACCAAACTAGGAGACAGCATATACTATAGGTGCTGTTTTAGACAGGAGCAGGGGGATAGCTCTCAGAGAAGCCCCATTTGATAAGGTGACACGCAAATGCACATCTAAATCAAGTGGGAGAGCAGCCACACGGCTATTCAGGGAAGAACATTCCAGGCAGAAGGGATAGCAAGTGTAAAGGCCCTGAGGCAGGAAGCATACTTGGCAGGTTCCTGGAATACAGTAAGGAGCCTGGTAGAGCTGAGGGGCAGGAAAGGGCAGAAGTCCCAGTAATTCTTTAAAACTCAGTTCACACATCCCTTTCTTTGAGAATCCATCTCTGATTAGCCACAGGCTGGCTGAGGCCCCACCTTCTGGGCTGCGCACAGTCCCTGAGCTTCTCTCTGTCACCATCCGGCACATGATGTGTTGTTACTAAACATGTGTGGACCACAATCATGAATGAACAGTACAGTGCACTCTGTCTCATTAATACTACTTGTGTTTTCCCCTAGAAGTTGTGGATTCCTGCAGTGCGGGAACTGTCCTTAGTCTCTTGGGGTCCCTAGTGTCTGGCACTGAAATCTTAAGTGGGGAGCCTCATCTTTAAGTAACAAGAGGCCCACTGGGCTGCAGAAACTGGGTCTTTCCTGGGCCAAGAGCTCACCTGAGATGTGCAGGTGAGTCCCCTTCGGGAGCCACTGGCTTCCTAACCACCCACCAGCAATAGGACTTCATAGAGGGGGTCTACAAGAGGCGGGGGGGTGGGGGTGGGGGGTGAGAGTGGGATGGGAAGGGGATGTCCTTCCCACCCCCAGATTTCCAATATCTGCCTCACCCTTGCTTTCCTCAATAGTCCACGGCTTATCTAAGTCTTTAAGGAAAGCCCACATGGGAAGATAAAAATGTAAATCCAATTTACTAGGGAGTGACTACTCATAGACAGAAAATGCCTTTTCCCTCTGACAAAGATTCCAGGAAACATCCTGAGAGTGTATGTGGGGGAGGGGCAGAGAGAGGGAGAGAGAGAATCCCAGGCAGGCTCCGCACGGTCAGGGCAAAGCCTGGCATAGGGCTCGATCCCAGGAACCATGAGATCATGGCCTGAGCTGAAATCAAGAGCTGGATGCTTAACTGACTAAGCCACCCAGGTGCCCTGACACTGTATGTTAAATAATGAATTTAAATAAAAACTTGAAACTACAAAAAATAAAAGGAGAGGCGTCTGGGTGGCTCAGTCGGTTAAGCATCCGATTTCGGTTTAGGTCATGATTTCAAGGTTTGTGGGTTCGAGCCCCACATTGGGCTCTTTGCTGACAGCTCAGAGCCTGGAGCCTGCTTTGGATTCTATGCCTCCCTCTCTCTCTCTCTCTCTCTCTCTCTCTCTTCCTCTCTCAAAAATAAATAAACCAGGGGGCGCCTGGGTGGCTCAGTAGGTGAGTATCTGACTTCGGCTCAGGTCATGATCTCACCATTCGTGAGTTCAAGCCCCGCATCAGGCTCTGTGCTGACAGCTCAGAGCCTGGAGCCTGTTTCGGATTCTATGTCTCCCTCTCTCTCTGCCCCTCCTCCTCTCTCTGTCTCTCAAAAATAAATAAACATGAAAAAAAATTTTAATAAATAAAACATTAAAAAATAATAATAATTTTAAAAAATGAAAGGAGCAGAAAGAACCAAGCTTGGCTCTTGGCTAAAACAAGGAGGCCTAGAGTGGCTAAAAATCAGGAAGAAACAGAAATCTTGGGTCCTATTTGAAATCACCAATTTAAAAAAGATCATCTTTTTTAAAGTCAAACAATATGCAAATTAAAATACTTATGTAGCTCATATTTGGCCTGGATACCATCAAATTTATGAACTTCGTCTTAAATCTTGAGTTTTTGTGTCAGAATAGGCAGTACAACTATAAAGATAGCAGAGGGCAAAGATATCTAAATGTTCTAGAGCCAGAAGAGAACTTTGAGATCACGGAGTCCCCGCGTGGCCAAGAAGGTTCGTCTCTGGGATCAATTCCAGGCTGTCCAGCTGTGAAGGCTGAGATGGATCAGCAAAGTCTACCAAGGCAACAGGGTCACCAGTGACATGCTTCCTGGGTATTTGGCAAGGCTAATTTTAGTCCAGATCCATTTTAAAGGCAGAAAGACTGAGGCCCAGGAAGCTACGCTCAACTGCCTAATGTCACATGTGAGAACTACCTGTGAGTCCCAACAGAGCTCTTTCCACAACACCCAGATGCCCCAAATCTATGGGCTTTGGCAACTTTTATCTACCAAAGACTCATCTTTGAGAGAAGTCATCTTTAAACCGACAATGCAAGTCAATAAGAAAATTAGATTTTTACAGTGATTCATTTTACCCATGGCTTCTTAGAGACAAAAGCTTTTCTAAACCATGAATGGGGTCTGAGCCCTGACGCAGCCATTTGAGGACGCTGCCCGTGGCACACACACGGTCCCGGGTGAGGGCCTTGAGCTGGCCGAGGGGCCTGGCACCCGAGGGAGCCTGGGCCCACTGGAGGGCTGCAGCCTGCCTCCAGCTCTCCTCCCTCCCTCTCCGTGTGAGTCAGGACTCCTGACTTCAGTGTGCTGGTGGCAGAGCCTTCAGTTTTACTTGGCTCTTGAGCAAAATGTACTTTTCCAAAGGCCATTGATCCAACTACGCCTGAATTTTGCAATGCCCTGGCCAGCCTCCTCTGAGCACATGCTGTCCCAGGGAGTAGGGACCGAAGTATGTGGTTATCACCTCCCCTTACCTTCTCCTTCCTTCTCCCCAGATGGGACGGAACAGCGGCCCATCTCCTAGCAGAGCCCAGTGGCATGCCTGCCATCCCTTTGTTTCCCCTGGTCACCCGACTGCACCATTACCTCCCTCTGGTTCCCCATGCGGTGCACGCTCCTGAATTGGATTTCAAACCACACCTGAACGCAGGCCTAGAAGAATGCCTGGAAGAGACTAGCCCCCAGGCAATCTAGCCAGGGAAGCCCCCACATCCTGCAGCCCCCCCGCCCCCCCTTTATATCACTGCTCGGGGAAGTGGGAAGAACACAGGTCAGGGGAGAGGCTGGCGGCAGCTCAAGCATTAACAGGTGCCTTGTGTACTTACCTGCCTTTTGAAAAGGCTATTAGAGCAGTTTCAGATTTCATAGCAAAACTGAGAGGAAGGTAGAGATTTCTCATATAACCCCTGCTCCCCACACACGCAGGCTCCCCCACCGTCAGCAGCCCCCACCAGAGTGGGACACTGGTCACAACGGGTGAACCTGCATTGACACATCATGACCTCCCAGCGCCCGCCGTCTCCACATTCAGGCTCACTCTCGGTGTGGACAAATGTAGGGTTTGGACAAATGTAGAATAGCATGTATTCATCATTACAGTCTCATATAAAATAGTTTCGGTGCCCTGAAAATCCTGGGTTCTGCCCATTCGTTCCTTCTCCCACCCCCACCCCCCCCGGACACTCATCTTTTTACTGTCTCCAGAATATTTTTACCTTTCCCGGAATGGCATACAGTTGGAGTTATACAGCATGTGGCCTTTTCAGACTGGCTTCCTTCACGTGATAAGCGCTTAAGGCTCCTCCGTGCCTTTTCATGGCTTGGTAGCTCATCTCTTTCTAGCACTGAGTAATCTAATCTCAGTGTCTGGATGTCACAGTGTACCTGGTTTTTCAGTCCCCAAGGTGTGGATCTGCGGGGCCAGGGGCACTACTGCCTCCTGCATTAGCTGCATGCCTTTGGACAAACTGTTCTCTGAACCCCCAGTGTCTGTCATTTGTAAAATGGGGATAAAAATACTGCCTGCCTCACAGGAGTAAGGGCTGCATGTGGAAGCGCATGCAGGGCATTGATTACAGTTCACAGCACGGAGCAAGCACGTGACAGATGTTAGCTGCAATTACCATCATCGCTGGCACTGTGACTGCCTCTAGCGCTCATGGGTCTATTACCCTTGCCTTCTCTGCAGAGTAGCACGGGAGGAAGTGGAGACAGGCCAGGCTTTGGACTCACACGGGCTGGGGTTCAAATCCTGACTGTGCTTAGGCAACTGGCTAGACCTCTCTGAGCCTCAGTTTACTCATCTGTAAGGTGGAGGTGGGGTGGGGATTGCAACCCCCCTCCTAGTGCTAGGAGATCAGTAAGCGGAATGCAGAAAAGAGCCCCTGGCGCCCAAGAGGCACCCACGAAAGGTCAGTTCCCAGCTATGAGGGAGAGGTCCTCGGTATCTGCTATGGACAGCCCTGCTGAGTCCACAACGCAGAGAAGGTAAACAGCGGGTGCATCTGAGGTTGGGGACGAAAGCCTGCTGGTCGGTTATCAGGGCCAGGAGGGGTGTCTACAAAGCTGAGTGAGTACAAAGAAAAATGAGAGCTGTCCTGCCTAGCTGGCACCCAGAGGATGTCAGCCAGGATCAGGGGCAGTCACGCCTCCGCAGCCGGCCAAGGCCTGGCTGGCCATCTTCTTAGCGTCAGATGACAGCAGAGGGCTGAAACACAGAGGCAGCAGCCAAGGCCAGCTGGCAGCTGTTCCTGTGGCCTCTAAGAGGCGGAACCAGGGACACAGGGAAAACTCACGGGACAACATCAATCAAAAAGCTCACACGTGCCCACCAGCAGATTCCGTGGAACTGGTGGGCCTGAGCAAGAACGCTAGCGTCCTCCCATGAGACCATCTTGGCCTTTTACCCAAACAGAACCTGCCCACCTGGGAGGCCCATTGCCCCCTACCTGTGGCCAGAATGGGCAGTGAGGTGTCACACCCTGACCGTGCAGTGCCAGTGACCCCAGGAGGGAGGGACTGTCAGGATCCCCACTTTCCAGATGAGGAGGGTTAAGGCCGCTGTGAGGGAGCCTCAGAGCTGGAACTCAAACCCATGACTTCTGGACTCCCCACAGCTCGGAGTCAAGCCCGGAGTCTGCAGAGGCTCCACTCAAAGGCCTCCTTGTGGCTGGTTTCCCACCACTCTGCAACTGCACTGTTGCCCATTCACTCATTTGGCATCTATCCCACAGACATCACTAGCATCTACTCTGTTCTGGATGCTGGGCTGGGCCCCTGAGATACGACATGGGCCAAACGAAGCCAATCCCTGCCTGCCGCAGCTAAAGTCAAAGAAAACTCCGCAACGAACGTGTAGTCAGAGGAGGAGGTGAGCGCCTGGAAGGGACGGCCCGCGCACCTTCTGCCCTCTACCAGAAGCGAGGCTGGAGAGTATATAGGTCATGGCGGGCTGGAGCCGGCCTTTCTGGCGGTGAGTCCCAGCTTTACCACTTCCGGCAGAGGGCTTGGGGGATTCAGTCAAACAGCGCCCATCTCATGGGGTTGCTCTAAGAGGGGCCATGTGTTAGAATGCGGGAAGTGCTTACTTAGGGTCATGCCTGGCCCCGAGACTGAGTGCTCACTACCTTACCCATCACTGGCCACAGGGGGTGACGTACAAAAGGCCACAAGTATTTGCTTCCTCCCAAAGGAGAACCTTGTTCTCCCCTCCAAGTCCCTCTGAGAGCTAGCTAGCTGCCTTGGCAGGCGTGGCACCAGCGGGCCCAGAAATCAGGTCAGAAAGAGGGGCACGTGGGCTCCCTCACAGGTCCAAGAGGAGACACAGACAGGGGCTGCAGGGACCCCCAAGTTACAGCTGCTTCACACGGGTGGAAGCGTCTTCCCTGCATACCCACTTCCCACCCCCCCAGGACTCTTAACTCCTCTGCTCTCTTCCTGCTTCTCCCCAACTGGCCTTTCCTTCTGGACTCTGCTCCAACTCTCCTGACCTCAATAGCACAGAGCTGAGGTTCTGAATTCCAGAAAGACTTGGAATATTAAAAAAAATTTGTCTGGCTCAGCAATGAAAAAAGCGTGCATGCACACACACACACACACACACACACACTCTCTCTCTCTCTCTCTCTCTCTCTCTCTCTCAATTTAAGGACCCATTAAGAATTCATACACAGGCAGTAAAATCTCCTGACACACACAGGAAGGATTAATACACACTTAGGAAAGCAGTCATACTAGGGTGGTGGTAGGGATACATCAAGTTGGAAATGTGAGAGCTGGAGAAGAGGAACACGGGGGCCTAAGTTTGCTCCTTACAGGGGTGTGGGGGGGGGGGTGGATTAATCTCTATGCTATGTGTCTAAAATATTCGATGAAAAATGGTTAAGAAGACTGAAAGTACCAAAAAGAATCAGACACTACAATACAGAAAAAAATGTATTACACACCTGTGCAACACGGGTGAGTCCCACAATCTCACAGATGTCACGCTGAATGAAAGACCCCCACGTTTCATATATAATTCCATTTACGAGCCATGGGGAAGAGGCAAAACTAACCAGTGATGAGGGAAGTCAGGAGAAGGACCCCCCTCTCGGCAGGGGCACTGGCTGGGAAGGGGCCCAAGGGAGCCTTTGGAGGTACTGGTAAGGTTCTGTGTCCCGATCTGGGGGTGGCCCTGTGGGTGTATGTATGCAAAGAGCCACTGAGCTGTATGCTTAAGATGAGAGCATTTTACAGTGAGCCATGCTATGTCTCAATTTAAAAGTGAATTAAAAATTTAAAAAGAAAAAAAAAAATCAAATCACTGACCAAGTTTGGGAACCCTCTGTACTGGCTTAGAATAATAGTGAAGAGACTAGACTGTTTTGGAATTTCTTTCCATACCAGCTTGACATTTGATTCCCTCACTCATGTATCTATTGATGCCTCCTCTGGGAACAATCTTGAGCAAGGCCTAATGGCAGATACACAGGGGAAATGTTCCAAGACCCAAAGTACATTCACACATGTCAGGCTGACCGAGACGGGAATCCTGGTTCTGCCCTTACTTGCTGTGTGACCTGGGCTTGGTGATGCCCTCTCTGACATCCGGTGACCTGATATGCAAAATGTGGTTAAGATCAAAGAAGACCGTGTTCACCACTGTGCCTGGCATGTACTATGTGCTCCCTGCCCCCCTCCCCCCCACCAAATAGGACCTGCTAGTATGGTTCATGCTTTAACCCTCCAGAGCAGCGTTTATCAACTGTATGTTATAACCGATTAGTGGGTTGAAAAATCAATTTAGTGGATTGCAACCAGCATCAAAAAAAAAATTAGATTACAACAGAATAGAAAATGCCTGTTTGCACTGCCCATAATAAAGGAAAGCACTGTTGTATTATGCTTTTAAACATTACAGGCTAGGTTACGATATAAAACGTATTTCCTATAGAAGGTAAATGTCAACAACAATTAAAAGCCCTGTTCCACTGGGGCGCCTTGGTGGCTCAGTCGGCTGAGTGTCTCACTTCGGCTCAGGTCATGATCTCGCGGTGAGTTTGAGGCCCGTGTCGGGCTCTGCGCTGACAGCTTGGAGCCTGGAGCCTGCTTCTCATTCTGTGTCTCCCTCTCTCTCTGCCCCTCCCCCGCTCATGCTCTGTCTCTCTCTCTGTGTCAAAAATAAATAAACATTAAAAAAAAAAAAAAGCCTTATTCCACTGAACCCCACACATCACTGTGACATGGCAGGTACCAGCTCAACGTGACAAAGCCCAGTTCTTTGAATAGTACGGGAACAATAATGCATTATAAGAATAATTCTAATACCTCTAAGAAGTCACGCTTTTTTATTTTAAGGTCCCAAATGCTCTGAAGTTGAGGGAAGATCAACAGAACCGTAGGACACCACAGATCTCAAAAACAAATCTCAAAACATGAAATTAACTTTGGAACAATATTATTAAGTAAATCACAATTGGGATTTCACCAGTTTTTCTGGTCCAGGGTCCAACGCAGGCCCCCACGCTGTATTTGGCAGCTGCGTCCCCTCAGTTTCCTCCAGTCTGTGACAGCTGCAAGTTCTCCCTCATCTGTCACAACTTGTGACACTTCTGAAAAGTGTGTGCCAGCTATTTTGGAGAACGTCTCTCAAACTGAGTTTGGCTGATGTTTTCTGGTGCTTCTGGCCAAGGCGTGCATTTCTGGGAAGAATCCCAGCATGATGTGCCTCCGTCAGCGTACCACATTACCGGTGGTGTTAGGCTAATTCATTTAGCTAACAAATATTTAGTGTCCACTGCTGGTGTTGGGGAAATAGAAGTGAACAAGGCCCACAAATTGAGGAACTTCCGTTCTCAGGGAGGGGACAGATAAAATTCGTGATCGGCAAAAAGGAGATGTGATTGTTTTAAAGTGTGCGGAGAGCTACGACCCTTCCAGGTGAGTGGTTGGGCCAGGCCCCTCCAAGCAGACAGCTGCAGGGGAGGCAAGGAGAGGGTCACGCCCAGAGGCTGCAAGAGCATTCCAAGCAAAGATTCTGAGGTGGAGGGTGAAGTCAACCTGGTTAAGGAGCCGCAATGGTCACCAGGGCTGAAGCACAGGGAGGGGATGGTGGCACAGGATGAGGTCAGCGAGGAGCGGGGAGGATGGATCACACAGGGCCCTGCAGGCTGGGAAAGGACTCTGGACTGTTCTCCATGGTGGATCTGAAGCACAGCACTGAGTGCCCAGGAGGGTGGACCAGTTTTCACCCAGAGTGACCCCAGCGGTCAACAACAGAACCAGGCTCCAGCCAAGGCTGGCCTAGTCTGCGTCCGCCCTGGCCAGGCCCTTCCTCCTCCACACAACACCGGCCCAGGCCCTTGGGCAGGGCTCCAAACACCGTGGAACTCAGGGTCTGGCTCTGGAATATGTTTTTGTGCTCACAAAGAAATACGGGTGTGGCTAATGCCCCTGACTTCCTCCTCACACGAGATCCTCTGCATCTCCTGCTCCGGAACGTCCTGGGTCTGGAGCCCACGCTTGGCACCAGCCCAAGGACCGTTCCCACCGAGGCGCCCGCGGGCCTCGATTCTGCCACACAAACCTCAGAGCAGTCTGGCTCCTTCGAGTCCTGAGATCTGCACGTGCGGTTTCCATTTCCTTGTCTAGCAAGCTCACATTCGCATAGTACAGTGCAGCGGTTAAGGGCACCGATTCGAACCCAGGCATCTTGGCTCTGCCACTAGCCGGTGGCCCTGGGCAAGTGAGCTCCCGATAACATCATAGGGGTGGCCATGGGGATGAAATGTTAATAGGGACGAGAAGGCAGAGTGGCGCAGGTGCCCTGAGAATGTTATTTCATTTCAGTGTTGGCTGTGACCATTATCAAGCCCCCCCCCCCCCCCCACCTGCTCAGGCCCTCCTCTGTTCCCCGATGGGAGAATTGAGCCTTAGGTACCTGTGGGCCCGCAGCTCACCTTTCCCTCCCTGCCCTGGCTTGGGGCCGAGCACTGAATAAACGCGGTTTGTCAAAAGAATGAATAAATAATGAACAAACATGTATGAGTAGGGGATGAGTAAATATACGTCAAAGGTAAGATTTAAAAGTGTATTACTCAGGACAAATACTTTTCAACAAAAGTGCTTCTGGCAGAGTTGTGTGATTAAGACGGGGCCAGTAGGCACAGGGAAAAAAAAATTAACAGAGATAACCTGGCCAACATGTAACTGAGAACCCCAAAGAATAGACTTAGGAATTTGGAGGTGGAGAAACCTGGCTTCCAAATCCTGGGGCCACCACGACTACTACTGCGGCCCTGGAAAGGCCACCACGTACAGATGGGCAGGCTGTGCCCTGTGCAGGGGGCTGGCAACTAGCCCCCACTCAGCTGGAGTTGGTGTGGGGACTGCGTAGGGCTCTAGGAGCCCTGAAGAAGGGAAGTTTTTTAAGCAATTCCCACAGAGGTGGCAGAGAAGTGACCCGCAGCTCTCGGCACCCTGTGGCAGCTCTCTGAGCCTGCAAAGCGGAGCCAATGACAGCAGCTACACCTCTCCTACCGGGCGGGTGGACGGCGTGTTAGCCCCCACCCCTTCTGTGCCCAGTGCTTGCAGCAATGCCTGGCACACAGTAGGCACTCAGTGCCACCTGCTGAACGAATCGATGGGCTAACGTTGTTAGCCCGGCCTTCCCCTATAGGCAGCACCCCCGGCCTTCTCCTACAAGCAGCCTGTAAGTCAGGTTCCAGTGCAGTGGGCTCAGAGGCGGGAGGGACTGTGAACTGTAGTAAACTCTCACACCCTTCAGTCTGGAAGAAAACAGAAAACAGAAAGGACATGGGGTGGGGGGTGGTAATTTGGGGCCAGAATGCAGCCTTTTTCAGTCAGCTGGGAAAAGTGATAAGGAGGTGGCCGTGGGAACCATGGGAATTGGGGGGGGGGGGGTAGAATGGGCCCCATTCACACAGAGAATGAAGGTTATGGCCCCAGCGGAATGTGAGTTGGGTGTGGGGCTGGGCCTGGGAGCAAAGTTCCTGAATGACCGGCTGGCCGGGCCGGGGCCTTAGTCCCCTCTTGGGAACCTGCATGGCCAAGAGCAGTGTTTCATCAAAACAGGAAAAATCATAGAGGAAAAATGCACATGTAAGGGGACTGGTATTTACAGGGAACAGCCCTGCCTCCACCCAAGGCCTGAGAGGATGGACTCGGGGAGGGGACAGAGGGGAGCATGCAGGGGAGCAGAGCTCTCCCCAGTAAGGCCACCCACTGCCCACCTGGGCCTGGGGACTCCTGAGAATCTGAAAGTGAGCTTGGACCAGGTGGTATAAGGAGAAGGCAACGTGAACCTCACAAGTCATGCCCTCAGAGCACGTTCCTCCCCGCCATAGGCCTCGTGGCTACATACGGAACTTCTTACCAGGCGTTACCCGTCCGAAGTGCTTCAGAGCACGGGCGTGCTCTCCCTGCTGTTACCTACAGGGTAGGAGAGCTCGGACTGTGGCCCTAAATACCTGGCAGGTAGGTGCCTCAGGATCACAGATGCCCAACCCTGTTTTCTTTCTTTGGACAACAGGGCACTCCCACACCTGCCCGCAGAGTGCTGGGAAGCTTAGCTGAGATTACAAATTTGGACCCGGGCATACAGTAGGGTCTAAGTAAACAGCCTTTTCCTGGGTTCATCAGGAGCGACCTACATTATAATCATCATGGACACGTGGCACCCGGAGATTGAGCAAAGGCTCCATCCTACTCCCAAGCTTCTGGGACACACAACTCTAGCGTCTGTGACGTACCTGTGTATCAGCACAAGGCTTCTGCCTTGATGACACCAGCTGAGCTGCTCCTCTAGTGGGTGATTAAAGTGATTAAGGAAGGACCTGGGATGTGCGATGGCACAGACCGCCACCACCCTCACTTGAACACTGCAGAAGGATCTTAACTGCTCTGCTCCTCCCTTTCAGTCCAGGCTGAGCTTTCCACCAAGATTTTAAAATCCGTCACAGGCTGAAGCCTTCTCAGGCTGAAGGACACATTCCCAACCATGCCCGACAAGGCCCTCATGGCCCGGCCCAGCTGACACCTCCAGCCTGGCACTCCCTAGTCCTCTGTCCCACAGCTATTTCCACTGGCCACAGGGTTAGTTACCTCTCTGCCTCAAGCCTTTGCCCATGCTGTTCCCTCTACCTGGGCCTCCCTCCCTTTCATCCCTAACTCAGTGAACCCTAAGCATCTTTCAGAGCACCACTCAGTCACTGCAGTGAGGTTTCCCTGGTCCCTAGAAGGACTCCGGTCCTAGAGCCTTCTGTGTTGTCCTACACAGCCCTCATATCAACTGAGAACTACAAACTTAATCGGATGTTTGACTTAATTGTTGAAACTGAAGACTCCGTGATGGCAGGGGCTATGTGCCTCTGGCTCACCGCTGGACTTCTAGTGCTCAGTGCAATGACCAGCATGAATATTTGCAAATAAATGAGTGAATGAATGAATCAATGAATGACCAGAGAGCCTTGGGGGATGAAAAAGGAAGTAAAGCTGAAAGCAGACCAAGAGGCATAGATTTGATTATTCCTGCTCGAGGAACCCTGATGGGAAGGAGGAAGCCCAGTCATGTGCAAGACAGCCGGGCTCACAAGACCCCAGGAGGAGAGGGTCAGTCACCTGGTGGCCAGGGAGAATTCATGTACATGATCTCATTCTGCCTCACACAATGCTGGGGTAGGGCACTATTATTAGCCCATTGTTACAGACGAGGAAACTGAGTCCCAGGGGGATGATGGACCTATCTGGGGTCCCACAGCTGGGAGGGGGTGGGGCCAGGGCTAGGACTGTTCACACAGGGCAGTGAGTTCTAGACTTAAGGGACAAAGTCTCTTACTCAAGGCATCCCTGCAAGTGAATGAAACAAATTGATTAGCATCTTCCCGAAACTGCTGGAACAGAAATGGTTACACCTGTACCCAGGCAGCATGGTAAGGGAGAAAAAACTGGATTGTTTTAGGCACATCAACCGAGAACCTACTCCTGCCAAGTCCAGGGCAGAGCCTCTCAGGTGCGTCAGCCGTGTGATCCTTAGCACTGGTGCTATCATCACGCCCATTTTACAGATGAGGACATGCCGCTGAAAGAAGCTCCTCTTATTCCCAGTTGCAGGTGCCTAAAACATCAAGGGAAGGTATTCCCTCCTCTGTGTTATCTTAACGAACTTCAGATACATCAACATGTTCCTAATGTCTACCAGTGGCCTTGGGGCCCCAATTCTATTTCCCAAAAAGCTTTTCAATTTTCTCAATCCCCCAACTGTGAATTTCCTGCGGTGGGATCTTCGGGGACGCCAACCCTCGGCTACAATTCCAGGGCTACACATACGTCTGCAGTGTGCTTTAGGCATTTTACATGCACGAATTCAGTGTCAAGTTGGCCTCCACACTCTGTCTTCTGTCTCCATGAGAGTGTGAATAATACGTAGTCATCCCATCAGGGAGCATACTCGCCTGACTTCCCTGGGAAACATACCAACCCATGCCAAACGGCTTTCAGTTCCCCTTCGTCCATGCCCTCGGGAGTTCTTACATTCACTTGATCCCTGTCTTTCTCCTAAGCACCGCCTCTGCTCAAGAACCTGCCATGGCTCCCCACAGTGTGATGTGAAACGTGCAGCCCCTGAGCCAGGTCCACAAACTAGGCCCACTTCACCTGCCTTTGTCACCACCACTCTTTCGGACACCACTGCCCCTGCCTCCCAATCTCTCATCAGGCTGCAGAGCCCCTCAGCTAGAATGCCATCCCTTCCCCCCCACTGATCTCCCCCTGCTCATCTCTCAAGTGTCCCTCCTCCAGGAAGCCCCCTAATTGTCTCCTGGCTTGCACATGTTCTGCCGTCGTCTTCTCTCATCAAGATTACCGCCTACACGGCCGCCACTCCCTCTCCAGGCTGTGTGAACAGAACCCACCTTTCCAACAGGACTCTGCTTCTTGTGAGCAGGGCTCAAGTCCACCCGCCTGGGCTGGCATTCCAGTCGCGTCTGAGCCTCTCTAGCCTAGCTGGTAACCCAGCCTCACCCTCCGTTCGGCCAGCCTCTCACAGAAATGACACACTGCCTACCCCCAGGGACATGATGGTGGGGGAGGTCACTGATGAGGCACCTGTCTTGTCTCTGGCCTCAAGTACCATCAAGTTGCCTCCTGCCAACAGGCCATGAACCAAGTCACAGGTCTATTGTCCTTTTTTTTTTTTTTTAAACTGAATAGGATGTGACTTACAATTTAATAAGCGACATTTGATTAGTTGAAGGTCAACATTTTCCAAACATCAAGTCCGTGTGGAAAATCTGAATCAAAGAGGCCTCTTGGCCGAGAGACCGAATGCCACAAGAGCTGGCAGCTGCTCGTGGGGCCCCTGCTGGGCTGCACCCAGGCCCGTCTGTACAGCACAGCCTTGCAGGCCGCCACACCACAAATCGAACTTGGCTCCCCCGCTCAAATTCGTCCTCACTGTGCTGAGGGGCAAGCACACGCACTCATCGGGGCCCGGATGCACTCTCTGGTTCACTGCATGCAGACACTTCACTCCCGCCCCTGCCTCTGGGCAGGACTGGACCCCTCGTGCCGGCATCTGCCTGACTCTGCTCATCACTAAGGTGATGGGGAGGCCCCCCTCCAGCCCTGCGAAAAGTTCCATCAGAATCCCCGGAGTCCCCTGGACGTTCTTGCTCAGAAAACTCTTGCTCATGTTAACTGTCCATCTGCCCTGCTGGAATGGAAGCTCCAGGACAGTAGGTGCCACGTCTGTGGTGTTTAGCTCGATATGCCAGCTCCAGCGTGATAGGAGGCTCACAGCAGGTGCCATGCTCCCTGGATCCAGACCAGGTACGGGAGGCAGAGGGGTGTGCTTCCCCTCCTGTCCCCACTGCCCTCTCGGAAACCAGCATCCCCATCTGTGCCCAGCAGTGTTTCCTGGTGTTCCGAGAAACACCACTCACGGGAGGGGGTGGGGAAGTGGGGTGACCTGTAACACCCCAGGTATTACACAGACAGAGTTTTTGTTTCTTAAATGGCTTTTGTAACAAATCACATATGGAATAACAACAAATGTGTCTTCACTGGACCCTAAGAGTGCCACACCACTGCTTCTAGAATTTTCACGTCACTAGAATTTCACCATTATATTCTCCCTACCTCACAGCTGAGGAAACTGAATCAACTGGGGCCAGGGCACAAACGTGGAGTTCCTGCGTGGGGTTCCACTGTCCTGATCACTACAAAGCCCCAGAGAGGCTGCTTAAAATACAGAGGCCAGGGCCCTGATGCCCCACATCACAATCTCCAGGTGGGGCCATAGGAATCCGAATTTTAACCAGCAAATTGCCCCCAGCCAGCTGGGCAGACTGTGATTCCTTGGGCCTCAATTTTCCCAACTGTGAAATGGGCAACTCCTTCCCTACAGGGCTACGATGGGGGACCAATGAGGGAAATGCTGGGTGTGTGTTCTAAAAACAGTGGAGAGGGGGTGCCCGGGTGACTCAGTCATTTAAGCGCCCAATCCAACTTCGGCTCAGGTCATGATCTCAGTCTTTGAGTTCGAGCCCCGTGTCGGACCCTGTGCTGAAAGCTTGGGGCCTGGAGCCTGCTTCAGATTCTGTGTCTCCCTCTCTCTCTGTCCCTTCCCAGCTCACGCTCTCTCAAAAATGAATAAATGTTAAAAAGAATTAAAATAAAGTAAAAAATAAATAAAAACAGTGGAGAGGAGCCTGGCAGGAGGTTCCACTGAGGAAGCAGCAGACCCAGGAGCCACTCACAAGTCACGACCTTGCTTGGTCCAGCTCACTTGATAGACATTCCTACATATGACAGCTTCTGCGCAATGTCCATCCAGGCGACACGCGCACATGGCAAACCAGTTAAGCAGGGTGGACACCAAGTCCACATCCCACACCCCCACACTCGGGAGCCCCACACTATGACACCAGCTGGGGCACTGATGGCCACCCCACGGGCCTTCAGAGCTGTCATTCAAACGCAGCTGCAATTTGAACTCTGCTCACTTGCCATGCGACACATTTGTTACTGTGCCTAGTACTGTCCTAGGTCTAGGGGACCCAGCAGCGACCACAGTACGGCAAGGCACTGGCAGCCTTGGGGGAGACTCAGAGACCAAGCTCTTAACCCCGGTCTCTGCTCTATCCCAAAAGGCCACTGGCTCCTTCCAAGGGAGACCTCCCTGCCTGGGTCCTTGGTGTCCGTTGTGGGCCTGAGGCCCACAGGAGGACCCTGGGCGGCGGTGGATGATACTGGCCAGCAGAAACCAGGTCTGCCGACACAGGGTACCTGGACAGAATGCACTAGCATTTTGGAAAATGAAAAGCCACCTCTGGGTCTCACTCTCCTCCTCTCTCCTCTTTCGGCATGGAGTGTCCTTAATAGAATCTTTAAGCCCTGGGCTCAAAAGCAGAGGTATGAGAAAACTCGGCCCCCAGCCCCAACAATGATGACAATACACCTGATTATTTGGCAATTTTGAGCAGGAGTAGACTCAATTACACTAGTCTCTGTTTGGAATTTCTAGGCACAGGACGATCTCCCCAGGAACCTTTCCAGACCATCTCCAGACCAACCAGAAAATTTTAGGCAAATCTCCTGTTTGGGGATGGAATTATTAGCCACTGACATTTAGAATGCTTACCAGCTGTCAGGGCATACATATGAATGACCCATCATTCTCGTTTTGCCAATCAGGAAAGTGAGGCACAGAGAGGTTTAGTAACTTGTGCAAAGTCACAGAGCTGACAAGTGGAACACTTGAACCCAGGCAGTCTTTCTCAGGAATCTGACTCTTCACCTCCATTTCTTCTCTATTAGGTTAAATCTAGTTGGCTTCTTGCAAGAATATCCTCACATTTCAGAGAGGTTCACAGGATGCCCGAAGCCCCGAACCCAACTCACCTCCCTGTCCAGGCCCTGGGCTCTGATCCCAGCTCATGCACCTCCCTACCCACTTATGGTCCCAGCACTCTGCCCAGCCCACCTTCTGCCTGTGGCCTGTTTCCTCCCAGACTGCTCTGTGCCCATAAGCTGGCCTATTAAGAACTAGGATGGAGGTCTCAAAAACTAAGGGGAGACTGCTGGGTACAAGGCAACAGGGAGTGGGGATGCATGCGGCCACTCCTTAGCGACAGCTACGTCTGCCACCTGGCCACTGAGGCCAGGGAGCCCCCACTTTTCTGGAGGCGATGATAAATCAGATTTTTATGTGAAATCTCCTAACTTGAAAATGCTGGCATTAAAGGGGCACCTGGGTGGCTCAGTCGGTTAAGTGTCCGACTCTTGGTTTCGGCTCAGGTCATGATCTCACGGTTTGTGGGATCAAGCCCCGTGTCAGGCTCTTGCTGTCAGCACACAGCCTGCTTGGAGTTCTCTCCCTGTCTCTACTGCTCCCCAGTTCGCATGCCAGCGTGCTCTCTCTCAAAACAAAATAAGTAAACTTAAAAAAAAATGCTGGCATTTAATTCAGTTTTTTAAAAGAACATGGGGATGAAGGAGTATCTGTGATGGGGCAGAATTCAACCCCCAGTGCTACCAGTTCAGTCTCTGCGTTAGCAAAGCAAGCCTGTCAGGAAGTTTCATAAATGGGGGAAGGAAAGACAGGGGCCATGACACTGAATTAGGACTTACTATGAGCCAGGAGCTGCTGGAGGGAGGTTCTCTCCTTAACTCTTCTCAGCAACCCTGGGGCGGGGGGTTGGGGGGGGGGGGGGGCGGTCAGGATTCATGTCCCCATTGTCAACCAGAAAGCAGGCTCAGAGAGATGAGGTGAGCTGCCCAAGGACACACACAGCGTGGGTGGACACGCCAGGATCCAAAGCCCAGCTGTCCCAGGTGCAGCATGCAACGGCAGTTCTAGAACAAGCTGAGTCCAGGGTGGCTGACTCGTCATGCTCCAGTGAGTACGGGACAGGCAGAGGTCCAAGTGGGGTGACGTGCCTGTGTGGCCCCGCTGCAAGGGGTCTGACCCAGGGCGGGGCAGAGGTGGGTGGGTGAGCCCTCTCGCACCTCCTTTGACTCAGGGTTAACTCAGCTCTGACAAACCACCTGGCTTTGAGTGTAACCCAGTTTTATAGCTTGGACAACCAAAGCTGAGTTGGAGAAAGTCGGGCAGGTCCATGAGTGAAACCAGCCCCCTGCCACCTGGCTTGCTCTCAGGGCCCCTCAGCTCTCAGACTCTTGGGTCCCCCCAACTCCAAAACCAAGGGGCTGGCTCCATCCATCTCGAGGACCTCCCAGCTCCCATAGTTACTGATTCTAATCAGCCTAGAACCTTAACACACACCACCGCTAGAGCAAATCACTTGACCTCAGTTGACGCGCCTGCAAAATGGGGAAGTAAAAGCCCCCGCTGCACGGGTTTCTTGTTAAGAAGTGAATAGGATAACCTATTTACGGCGTGTAGCACTGTGCCCCATGCCCAGGAGACACTCAGTAAGTTTACTTACTCAGTTTACGTCTACCATCACCTCACCCCTAGCTGTCTAGCACCTGCAGCTTCTCACTTCCCTCCTTCCAAAAACATCTGGCTGCAGAGAACAGCTTAGGTCTAGGTCTCTGTACCAGGGACAGAGGGGTCAAAACTCACGGTCGTGTCATTGGGAAGGGTCTGAGGGCTTAACTAGCACTCACCAAGATGCAAACACTCCTACAGCAAGCTAACAAAGATGGGATTCAAGTTCAGGAAAGCTGTGTTCCTGAGGCCCCTTTCCAGCTGTGTGAACCCTCTGAACCCCAGTGTCCTCATCTGCAGTGAAAACAATCATCTCCAGACCACGCTTCGTCGTCTAAGGTCTTTCTAAACTCTTAAGTCCCTGAATCAGAACAGTGAAGCCTTCCTCGGGCTTTTCCCAGCCTACCTGATGCTAAGAATCACTGAGGACACTTCGAAACTGTAGACTCTTAGGCTCCCTCTGGACCAGACAAGGCCATGGGTTGGGACACAGAGCTGAGGTGACTAGGGAAACCTGCCCATTCTAGACTGAAATTGAAAATGGACAAGCTGAGCCTCCAGGGTCAGGTATCTAACAGAAGCATCATTTTGGGAAGGTCAGAAAGGCTTGAGTTCAGTTACTTTGCTAGCTGTGTGAGTTTGGGCCAAGCCCTCAACCGTTCTGAGCCTGTTTGTTCAAAATGCGAACGATCAGGCTGAAGCCCCAAGCTGGGGTGAGCAAGGAAGGTCAGGTGTCCTCTCCCTCCCAACTTCCCCACCTCAGGTTCAGGGGGCTAACATGCCATTTCAAGCAAGTGAGCCAGTGAGGGCGGGGGATATCCAGCGGCCTCCCATTAGGACCGGCAGCCGGCCACCCATTCCCACTTTGGGCAGGGCCTGAGTAATGTGTGTCGTCCCCATTCCTCAGGACATTCGGAAGGGAACGTTTTCCATTCTCACTGCTAGAGTCCTTTCAGACACACTTACACCCTCAGGAGAAAACTAGAAACTTCTCCAAATGCAGAGATAAGGCAGCAAAGCACCCAATCCCAGTGGAGCTGGACCCCTCTGCCAAGTGCTGGGGGATGGGGAGCCTCACCTTGTTTGGGGTTCTGAGCTGTTTCATGGAAGGTATGAGGTGGTGAGAGCATGGGCCCCATCCCGAGACTTAAGATCTGACTCCAGTTGCACTGGCCCCCTCCTCCCTGCCTCTATTTCATTTGATAAATATTTTCTCAGTGCCTGCTGTGTGTAGACCCTGACCTCACCACCAGGACCCAGTGATGAGCAAACAGGTTTGGTCCCTGCTCTCAAGAGCTTAGACTCCATCCACACAGAATGTTAAATGACGAAGTGCACGCACAGATCATTACAACTGTGTTAAGTGATCTGAAGGACGTCTCCAGGTATGATAACAAGGTTCAGCCAGGGAAGGGGTGGGAGGCGACCCAAATCAGACTGAAGAGGCAGTCGAGGAGGATCATTGTGGAGGTAGAGTGCCAGATGGCCAAGCTAATCTGGTTAGTTCCTCCTCCACAAAGTCTCTACTGCCCCATCTACTTGTCCTGCCTTCTCAGTACTCCCCACAACGGAGAAGAACTTTTTATGCCATTGTCGTCTGCCCATATCCCCCCACTAGCCTGGAAGTGTTACGAAGGTAAAGACAAAGTCAGTCTTGTTTTCCCTGGAATCTTCCCCAATAAATCTTTAAATGAATGAATGAACAGATGGATGGATGGATGAATGAACCCCACTTCCCTGGGCCTCCACCTCCTCCTCTCTACTATGGGAATAACAATACCTTTTGGCCGCGTGCCTGGAGGCCCTGGGCACACTGCCTGTTCTCAATGGGCGGAGCTTGGTGTTGCTATAATTGAGGAGGGTGGGACATCAGGGGTGGGGAATTAGGAGAGGAAGCTGACACCTCTACTCTGTGAACAAATCACTCTGAGGACTCCGCCCCAGTCAAGAGGGCAAGACAACGTCAAACAGGCATGCCAGGACACACGGGGAGTCTTCCCTTCAACAGCACACAGCTAAGCAGTCCCCCAGGTGCCAGTACCAACTGATGCTGTCACCGGACAAATTTATTTCACCCACTGGGCCAGTGAGTGGGTGACGTTCCCAAACAGGCCCAGGCCGCCTTCTGATTTCCTGGCTCCTCAAAGCAGGCCTGGGAGGCTGGCACTCCTGTGCGAACACAGCCACGTGCACCAGGCAGGTGACAGAGAGCTGGGAGAGCAGCAGGAATACACAGAGCCCTGGCCCGGTACAGTCATACCTCTCAGAGGAATCCTTCCCTAACCAAGGATGGGAGCCAGGGACAGCGGAAGGAGCACTCAAATCTGCTGTATGGCCTTGGTGGCAGGGGGGGGGGGGGGGGGGGAGGGTTGGGGGGGATGGAGAGGGTCATGTCCTGCCCTGGGCATCAGTTTCCCCAGATCAAGGTGCAAACTGTAAAGTGGTAAGTGCTACGAGGTGAAAGGGTGCCTCTCATCCACCTTTCCCTGCACCAAGTTTTGGATTTGTACATATAGTGGGCTAGTTGTCCCCTAAGCCTGCATTCCCCGCCACGGGTGTGACCTAGGGTGATTTCAGATAACATTGGGGGGGGGGGGGAGGGGAGGGGAGACCTGGCAGTTAGGTGGCATTAGACTTCACAGTGTGGTTAATCCCTGCTGAGCGGTCATTTGAATATTCTGCGAACACTGAAGAGGTCTCGGGCGGTGCTATTCCATGGGCAGCCTCTCATCTTTCCGGCACTGGCCAGTATCCCTTTTCTAACAGACTCAACAATTTTGGCAGACACAAGGTAGTGAGAACGGGACAACCCAGCAATTATTTGTCTCTACTTATGGCAGGGGATACTGTTCTGCCATTTTCTTTTCTTTTCTTTTTTTTTTTTTAATGTTTTATTTATTTTTGACAGAGAGAGAGAGAGACAGAGCATGAGCGGGGGAGGGTCAGAGAGATAGGGAGACACAGAATCCGAAGCAGGCTCCAGGCTCTGAGCCATCAGCACAGAGCCTGATGCGGGGCTCGAGCACTCACAGACTGCGAGATCATGACCTGAGCCAAAGTCGAACGCTCAACCGACTGAGCCACCCAGGCGCCCCTGTTCTGCCATTTTCAAAGATGTTATAAAGCTACCTCTTATAAATAAGAATATTAAGTTAAAAAACTGAATACTTTCGAGAAACGTTAAGTAAATAATACATGTTGTTTAGGAATATGCCCCCAAATTATGGACCTGGGACCAGAATGGTGGAAGGCTGAGAAGTAGTAGCTGGAGTTACGGCCTCAGCCAGTGACAGGCACATCTAAGCCCACCCTTTTCTCTTCCTCCCAGCACCTCACCCACCTGGATCTCCTAACCATTCCCACAGCTATGTGGGTGCGGGTCCCCAGTTCAGGTGCCACCTCCACACCTTCCACCTAGCCCTCCACATCCTTCTCTCCCCTGTGCCAGGCCTGGGAGAGAATCCAACACACCCTTGGGGAAGACAGAGCCACAAGATGGAAGGAACCTGGGTCTCTGGGAACCTGTGAGGGGCAGAGCATCCCCAGCTACGCTGGGACTTTACATGAGTGAGAAATGAACTTCTGTTGCATTAAATCACTGTGATTTTCAGGTTGTTTATGGAGTGTAACTGACTCAGGCTGATATAAAGAAGCCATCTCTAGTCCAATCTCCTGACAACCTGGAAATCTTCTATGACAGTCTATTTCCTGGTGTTTTCCTGTAACAAATAATTACTGAGCACCTAACAGATGCCAGGGGTCTTAGGGGTTTTACAGAGACAAGCTCAATTAGGCCTCATGACAATCCTGGGAGCCGCACACTACTGATTATTTGCAGTTATGACTGATAACTTGCCTTGCAATGAGGCAAATGAGGCTCAGAGGTGTGAAGCATCTTGCCCAAAGTCAAACATGTAGGAAGCAGTGCAGCCGAAAATTGAACCCAGGACTGTTGGAAATAGACAAAGCCCTTCCTTTGCCACAATGCCATGTGCCTCTGCAAAGCGCATCACCCGGGGAATGCCATGTCCTATGTGCCAGTCCCTAGGCTGGGTCCTGCAGGAGAGAGCACAAGTGTGACACTGTCACAGCCTGCAGTCCTTTGAGCCAGAGAGGAAGGAGCAAGGGAGGCATGTAGCAGAGAACCAGAGGGTGAGAGAAGGGGCTGGTATGGTCAGGGAGGGCATCGCCACTCAGGAAGAAGAGGAAGGGCTTCCTGGAGGAGGTAGTGCTTAAGGCTGGCTGAGGGGGGTGGGTGAGATTTCAGCTGGTGGAGACAAATGGGGAGATGCTGTCTCATCCAAGCCAACAGCCACCTCCTGGATCCACAGGAATTGGCTCAGGACAAACCACCACCCTGTGTACTGTTAGGGGGCCTAGAAGACTGTGAGACAAGTCATTAAAACACCTCCCTGCACGGAATGAAATACTCCTAGTGCTTTCAAGCTTTCTCTTACAGGCCTCGTTCTTAGCTCTTCCTTCAAAGCTCCTGGGGTCTAAGGGAAAGAGTGGATCATGGTGTCAGACTGCTCCAAACCATGATGATACCTCTGACCTCCTCCAACGTGACAGGTGGTTCCCAATGCAGTGCCCTTCCCTACAGGGGGCCAACTCCACAGTGAGGAAGGTAGAGAAAAAGACTGCTGATCAAGAGGAACCTAGGGGGCTCAGTCGGCTGAGCGTCCGACTTCAGCTCAGGTCATGATCTTGCGGCTCATGAGCTCGAGCCCGGCATCGGGCTCTGTGCTGTCAGCTCGGAGCCTGGGGCCTGCTTTGGATTCTGGGTCTCCCTCTCTCCCCTATTCGTGTTCTGTCTCTCTGTCTCTCTCTCTCAAAAATAAATAAAACTTTTTTTTAAAAGAAAAAAAACAAAAAGAAAAACAACACAGGGGTGGCCTGGCAATGCTGCCTGACCCAGCTGAAGGCCAACACCCCCACTGACACCATGTGGCACCCCGGAAAGGATGCACTGAGAAAGGCACTCCACCCATAACCCACTCTGATCATAAGAACACATCAGACAAATCCAGACTGGAGGACATTCTTGAGGACACCTGGACAGTGCTCCTCAAGGCTGCCAAGGCCATGAAAGACAAGGACTGAGGAATTGTCTTCAACCATAGGAGATTGGGGAGATGTGACCACTGGATGCAACGTAGGATCTTGGATTGAATCCCAGCGCAATGAAAGGACATTAATAGAAAACAGGTGAAATCCAGATAAAGTTCAGATTTTAGTTAATAATGTACGGATATCAACTTTTTAGGCATAACAGATGTGGTAATGTTTGGTGTGAACCATGGGGAGAGCTGGATAGGGTATGTTTATGGGGGTCCATACTATGTTTACAAATTTTCTGGAAGTCTAAATTATTCC
This sequence comes from Panthera onca, assembly GCF_046562875.1. Lineage (NCBI taxonomy): Eukaryota > Metazoa > Chordata > Mammalia > Carnivora > Felidae > Panthera > Panthera onca. The sequence goes on along the minus strand of NC_138339.1, from coordinate 62,735,558 downwards.
AAAATAAAACAGTGTGTTTAATTTAAAAGAGAAAGGGAAAAGCAAATGCCAGAACTAAAACAAGTCTCATGAGTTTGGGGGCTGGGGGGAGGATTTCTCTGTTTGGCCCAGTGCTACATCCCCAGCTTCTAGAACAGAGCCTGGCGCACAGTAGGGCCCCAATAAATATGTTCAATGAACAAGTGACTCCGCCTCTACAGTCCACTCCTGCCTCTGACAGGGGCTCCAGAGACCAGCTCCACTTGCTCCCCACAGGAAGGGCTGCACCCCTCTGCTTGGCTCCCCAGCAGCGGCTCACTGGTGGTAATCTCCTGCCCGCAGATGCATACGGTGACAGGAAATGATCACCCAGGTCCAGCCTCCTCTCCAGTGACCCGGAGCCCCTCCAAGGCTTCCAAAGAAATGAACTGTAAACACAACTAACTAGATGGCAGGAAACATCAGGTGTGTCCATGGAGAGGCCCCAAGAAATTCAAGAAACTCACCTTCAGGACACAGGAGGGTTGTTAAGAAAGCCAGCTCTAACACAGAGATGAGCTGTGTTACCCGCAGATTATGTGACCTTGGCCAAGTCCTGTCCCTTCTTTTTGCCCAGCATCCTCACCAGGCAAACGGGAATAATAAGCGGTTCTTCCTCGATGTGAGGATGAACTGAGGGCATCCAAGAAAGGCCTTTAGCCTGGCACTTGAAAAATGGGGACTACCATAGGGCACAGCTGTTACCACAGCACAGCCCTGGGAGGTCACGTGAAAGATACAGCCGGTGATCTGGAGCAAGTTGAGCTCTGGCCTGCCCTGGGACCACCGGAGGGGAAAGTCCAGGCCACAGGCGGAGCCAGCAGCATCGTCCCAGGACCATCCACTGGGGGGAAGCCCCGTGGTCCAAGGCTGCCTCTGCCCAAACCCATGGGTCCCTCACTTCTCTGCCTTGGGCTCCAAGGCCAGGTCCCATAGACCACCTCTGAGAGTCCGGGGGCTCTGCCCTAAGCCCTGTCCACCCAGCTAGTGCGTGGTCACACTGCTGTGTGTGACACACACAGGTTGCGTGCTGTCAGCCACAGGCCACTGTCGGCCCTAGGAAGGTGTGGATTTGGCCCAGTATCATGTTCAACAAAAATAAAACTGGAAATGCTTATGAGCCATTTTCCCACAACTTCTAAGATTTTCATCCTTTCCTGAGACACTGGGCAATGTGAGGAGCAAAGAACCCCAGAGCTACACTGGAGCTGCCCCTTCCTGATGGGAGGGCTGCTGTCCCGTGGGCCACAGTGCACAGCACATCACCCACCGAGCTACCTGCCTGGGCCCCGGAGGCTTCCGGGCATGCCACCAACCCCTTTCTCTCTCACCACAGGTCAATGCCTTGGTGTCTGGGGTCACCGTGTGGGTGCCACTGAGACAGGGGCAAGCTCTGGGTCAAATCACCCCAGGGGTTCTCACATGAGCGTGTCACTGGCCCTGAGGTTTCATGGTGTGCCCCCACCAGATGACCCTCTGCTGGGGTCTCCCAGGGCTTGGCGAGGAACGTGAGGACAGGGCTGCAGATGAGATCACGAGGAGGGAGACATGCTCCATTTTCTAGACACACTTGTCTCACGTTCCACACGAGTGCATCTTGTCCTCACGATCACCCTGCAAGGAAAGTGTGGGTGCTCTAGTTTGCAGAGGAGGAAAACTGAGGTTCATGGACGCCAAGTATCTCATCTAGGGTCCCCCAGCTAGTAAACGCGGGAAAGGCATTCAAATCCAGACAGATCTGCCAAATGGACCCACCGTGGGCCGTCCTCAGAGGGACTCAGTGCAGAAAAACACTCTGCAGGGGCGGCCAGGGGCGGTGCACCATGGAGCACTTTCTCCTGAAGATGTGGAGACGCTATCCATGAAGATGTTCTTGGACCCAGAAAAACCTCAAAACAGGCCAAGTATCACCGGGGTCTCCCAAAGGTCTTAAGGGACATCTTGGCTAAATTCTACATGCCAATAACTGCTGGCATGGAAGTGAGACAGAAAAGAGGACAGAAGACCGAGGGGAGAACCATACAAATTAACAATGGCAAAGTATCAGCTAGGCAGGAAGGGCGGCATGTGGTGAAGTACCCTGGCTCTGGAATCAGACCCAAGTTCAAGTCCAATACTGTACTTCCTCAGCTGTGTGCCCTGGGCCAGTCATGTCCCAGCTGTGAGCTGTGGCTTCCTGTTTTAAAACTGAATAGGGGCACCTGGGTGGCTCAGTCGGTTGGGCGTCCGACTTCGGCTCAGGTCACGATCTCGTGGTCTGTGAGTTCGAGCCCCACGTCGGGCTCTGGGCTGATGGCTCAGAGCCTGGAGCCTGCTTCCGATTCTGTGTCTCCCTCTCTCTCTGCCCCTCCCCCATTCATGCTCTGTCTCTCTCTGTCTCAAAAATAAATAAAACGTTAAAAAAATAAAATAAAAAAAAAACTGAATAAAGATGGGGTGTCTGGGTGGCTCCATTTGGTTTTGGCTCAAGTTAGGATCCCAGGATCACAGAATCGAGCCCCACGTTGGGCTCTGTGCCAAGCATGGAACCTGCTTGAGATTCTCTCTCTCTTTCCCTCTGCTCCTCTCCCGATTGTGTGCACACTCTCTCCCTCAATTAATAAAAAAAAAAAGAAAGAAAAAAAAAGGATGCCTTGGTGGCTCAGTCAGTGTCCAACTCTTGATTTTGGCTCAGGTCATGATCTTGAGACTCATGAGATAGAGTCCCACATTGGGCTCTGTGTTGACAGCATGGAGCCTGGTTGGGATTCTCTCTCCGCACCCCTCCCTCTTTCTCCCTCTCTCTGTCCCCCACCACACATGCACGCTCTTTCTCTCAAAATAAATAAACCTGAAAAAAACCAAAGTGTGCAGTTCAATCGCTTTAAAAATAAATAAGTAAAAAATAAAACTGAATACAGGCAATAATTAACAGAGCAAAAAGGCAACTTTGTCACCAGGAGAACATTTGTGGGCCATAGATCTAAAAAAGGGGTTAATATCCAAAATACAGAAGAAACTCTTTCAACTCCTACAGCAAAACAAAACAGACAAATGAGCAAACAAATAACCTGACCTAAAAGCTGGGCAAAAAACTTAAATCAACGTTTCTTTCAAGAAGATATTCAAATGGGGAACAGGGTATATGAAGAGCTGCTCAACATCACTGAACATCAGGGAAATGCAAATCAAAACCACAACGAAATATCACCTCACACCTGTTAAGATGGCCATTGTCACACGGTAGGTGTTGGCAAGGATGTGGAGAAAAGGCAGCCCTCATGCACTATTGGTCGGAATGCAAACTGGGGCAGCCACTGGGGAAACAGTATGGAGACTCCTCAAAAAATTAAAAATAGAAATACCATAGGATCCAGTAATCCTGCGACTAGACTGGGTATTTACTCTAAAGAACTGAAATCAGGATCTTGAAGAGATGTCTGCACCCCCGTGCTCACTGTAGCGTTATTTACGGTAGCCAAGATGTGGAAACAACTTCAACTGTCCATAGACAGATGGACGGGTAAAGAAAATGTGGTATAGATGTACAGTGGAATATTATTCAGCCTTAAAATCCTGCCACATGCAACAATATGGATGAACCTTGAGGGTGTTACGCTAAGTGAAACAAGCTAGTTACGGAAGGACAGATAGACACGAATCCACTCACATGAGGTATGTGACACCATTAAACTTATAGAAATAGGCAGTAGAATGGTGGGTGCCAGGGCTGGGGAAAGGGAGAAACGGGGAGGTGTTCTTCAAGGGGTAGAAGGTCCCAGTCACATAAGATGAGTAAGTTCCAGAGGTCTGCTGAACAACACTGTGCCTATGGTTAACATTACTGCACACTTAAAAATTTGTTAAGAGGGTATATCTCACCTTAAGCATTCTTACCACATAATTTTCAAAAAACTGAATTAGTTGCATCCCATACAGTGATAGCATGCGCGTTTCCTAGGGTGACAGAACGGTTCTGTATCCACATGAGGGCAGGGGTGACTACATGATGTAAGGTCTTGAATTTCATAGAAGAGTACACAAAAAGAAAAGCCAGTTTTTCGGTATGTTAATTAAAAAAAGAAAATAAATTGCTAATAATACTAATAATTGTATCTCGTGGGGCCAGGGTGACCGAAGTCCAGTGACGGGCCCAGCAGAGTCCTCACCCATCACAAGCTGAGGAACCGTCAGGCACAGCTAGTGAAATTAGCATTGCCTCCTTTCCTCCTCCAAAGAGATTCTAGCCCCTAGCCTCGAATGCAAGAGAGAAAAGCTAATGCCATGGAGGGGCTGCCACAACATCAGGACCCAATGTTTCAGGGATTGTGACTGTACTTTGGTTTCATGATGGCCAGGCCTCTCGTCTCCAATAGGGTTTCCACCTTTTGGAGAGACAGAACATTTGATCCATTTCAAATGGATCTTGCTTCCTGTCCAGCTGTGCTGCCCAGTAGGCTGTAGGAGGGAGGAGCTCAAGGGGAGGACTACAGTATCAGGGGTACGCTGGTCCCCAGGGCCCCTTGATCCACCGGCTGTGGGATCCATCATCTCTGAGGTCGATTTCCCCGGACGGAAATCAGGCATAATAACGCTTCTGCCTCAGGGAGAGTAGATTTGCAAAGCACCTATGTATCCCCTAGCTCTCGACAGTACGGGGAACCTTGAGTTTCTCCTGCCTCTCCCAATGGACAAGATTTTTTAAAACAAATACATGCTAGTGTTAGAGGGTTTTTTCCTGTCCTATACTTTTCCTGCATATACAACCAATGTAATTAAGCTAACAGACCTGAATGTTCAAGTGGACAAGAGACAATTAGGCTAATTACTACTTCCTTAAAGGATCAGTTAGGGCTGTCTCCCACACTATCTTTGAGAAAGGGTACTGGGTGCCCCATGAACAACACGGTGGCTTGGACAATCAATTTGGCAAAAGCTGCGCTGAACCAAGTGACTTGGTCTCCCCTCACTCAGGATTTCTTAGCATCTTTAGAAAGGTACATGCGTGTTGTGAGTCCACAGGCGGGGGGCACAGTACGGAGCACTGACTGAGAGGGGCTGTGTCAAGTCAGGCATCCAGAGCAGGGCTTTGGCAACCTTACCACACATCCAAAGCACCTGGGGGTCTTATTAAACCACAGATGCACATTCGGGGTGGGCACTGAGATTCTGCGTTTCCCACAGGCTCCTGGGTGACGCTGAAGCTGCTGGTCTGGGGACCACACTCTCAAGAGCAAGGACATCAGTGGAAAAGTAAGACCACTTATTGACCACTTTACTGGTGAGGAACAGTCCCAACATAGGGAAGTGACTTGCTGAAGGTCACATAGAAGTGACAGGTGGGACTAGATGCGCTCCCCAGCCTTCCCTCCAAGTACCTACTCCACCCTCTGGCTGCCCTACAGCTCTTGGCCCTGCTCCCCACTAGTTCTCTGATTCTGAGCAATTTTCCTAGTCTCGGTTGTGCGCTGGAGTCATGTGAGGGTCTTTAAACTATACAAATGCCTGGGCCCCTCCCCCTCAGATCCTGATTATTGGGTCTGAAGTGTAGCCTGAGTTGGGGAATTGTTTTAAACTCTGCCAGTGATTCTAATGCAGAGCCAGTGTCGAGGATCACTGAGGCAGAGGTGAGCATCACCCCAAATGCCCTCCTCACGCCCTGCCTGCCCCTCTAATGCCTGATGTAAACAGCCCAGCAGCAACTCCAAGACAAAACGTGAAAGGATTACCAGATGGGAAGTGGCACTTAATGAGGCCACAGCTGGCTAAAGCCCCGTCTCAAGACATTAGGTATCATAGTCAGGAATCCAAACTGCCTTGAGAGGACAGATTTTTCCATCTTAGCCTATGTCCAGGTGAGCAGGTAAACTGATGTTCTATGCTTTAAAGCCCCAGTGGCCAAAGTGGGAAAATCTGGACCCTCCAGAGTGAGATGCTCTAAGTTAGTGCAAGACCCTTTAACTGGCAACTTTAAAGACAATTTCCAAATCAGGTGTCAGACCAAATGAGGCTGGTAAAAAAAAAGGGGGGGGGGATGGGGGGAGAAGCTAGTGACTTTAAGCTTTTTAATAAGCACTGTAGGGAAAGAATTAGAGATGAGAAACCCAATGAATCCAGTTAAAGGAGATATCCATTCTCTCTGCGCTTGGTGAACGGAAGGGGAAAAGCTTGAGAGAGGAGCCTACAGCATACAAGTGGGGCTCTGGAGCCCGACGGCAGCATTCCACCCCGAGCATCTTCTGCTGACCCACATTGTTCCTGAACTCTGCTGCACCTCAAGTGGCTTAGCTGTAAAGTGGGACAGCAACGGGGTCTGCCTTGTAGGGGTGCTGTGGGATTAAATGAGTGGATGCACATAAGATCCTTAACAACAGTGTCAGGCACTAGGAACTGCTCCATAAACACAAAACACTGGCTTGATTTTCACATCGTTTTTTCTCTGGTCTAATCATTTCCCTTTTGACCTCATTTTTAAGCCTGTATGTATGTGTGTGTGTGTGTGTGTGTGTGTGTATCCTTTTAATTTACTTTTGAGAGAGAGACAGAGAGAGAGAGAGAGCATGCCCGTGAGCGGGACAGGGGCAGGGAGAGTGGGAGACAGAATTCCAAGAAGGCTTCACACTGTCAGCACAGAGCCTGACGCCAGGCTGGAACTCATGAACTGTGAGATCATGACCTGAGCCTAAACCAAGAGTCAGAGGCTTAACCGACTGAGCCAGCCAGGCACCCCAGCCCATTTATATTCTTTAAAAATTGATGTAAAGTATGTTTCTGTCAGTTTCCTCGAGTAATTTCTGGAATGAGGCAGGATAAAAATACAGACACTCATGATAACTACTATATGCTGAGTGTTAACTACGTGCTCAGAGCCCCCTGTGGCGGCTGGGGCTTAGCTTGGTATGGGGAGTGAGGAGGGCTCAGGGTCTGCAGGGCCCCACTCAGACAAAGCCACATGAGGAGCTAAGGAATTCATACTTGATCCTCAGAGCAACGGGCCTTGTTTGAAGGTTGAAACCAGGACATGAGAAAATCAGGTTAACTGTGGAAAGCTCACTGTAAAAAAAAAAAAAAAAAAAAAAAAAAAAAGTCAACTTTGGGAAGCTCATTCAGGGTTCCTGAGGAAGTCTGGGGTCTCCTGGAGGGATGCCAAGGTAGGAGGCAATGGAGGCCAAACCAAGGCACTGCAGCAGGGCTGGCTGGCATCATGGGCGTGTGACCTACACAGTCACATAGGGTCCCATGCTCCGAGGGGTCCACGCTTATTTTAATGTTCTGCTGTGGCTGTCCTGAAATTCTCAATACGTTTCCAACAAGAGGTTATGCCATTTTCATTTTGCACAGGGTCCCACAGTTTATGTAGCTGGCCCTACCTTGCAGGGATACTTCGTTTGTCCCTACGTCTACACTACCAGGTGAGGCAGTGAAGGTTACTTGTCTTTAAAATGAAGAAGCGGAGGCTCTGAGAAGGTAAACCGGCCCACGGCATAGCTGGTCAGTGACAGGGCAGCAGCATACCCAGGTCTTGGGGTTTCAACTTGGGGGCCTCCACTGTGGGAAAGTGGCCACCTCTGCCTCTCAGAAAGCAGTGCTCAGGCTCGTCCGGGCCTGGGCTGCAGGAACTGCCTTCCACCCCCACCCAAGGCTGAGCTGACCCCTGCCAGCCGGAACTGGGTATGGTCAGAGCCAACGCCCACGGATCTGGGTCCACAAGGCCAGTTCCACAACAGCAACGGGCCAGCGATTAATGAAACAATTCACCAGGAGCAAAGCAAACACAAGTAATCTTTGCAGTCCCAGGATCCCTCCTCTCCCAACCCCCAAAACCAATTTAGAGCCAATTCAAGGAAGGAAGGGGGAGAAAATTCTCCACCAATAGCTCAAAATCCGCCTAGTAAAGAGTTGACATATCAAAGCACACCATGTCTTTGGCTTCCTTGACAGACTCTGAGAGGCATTTCCAAGGATGAGTTTGGCCCAGGTGCTGTTCCAGGCACTGGAGTTACAACAGAGAATAAAACAGATAAAAATCTTTGCCCTAAGGAGCTCATATTTTAATGGCAGGGAGAGAGAGAATAAGCATAATAATTAAGTGAATTATACAGTGTTAGGACATATAGGTGCTTACATGAAATAACACAAATGATGAAAATAGCGGCCAAAATTTATTGGGTGCTTACTCTGTGTCTAAATGCTTTACACACATTGACTCATTTAATCCTCTCAACAACGGATATTGTTCTCATGCCCATTTCACAGACAGAATACACAGGAGGTAAGTTGTGCAAGGTCCCACATGCAATAAGAAAACAAGAGTACTGATAAGAAAGGGCAGGAGACTGCCATTCCCCCCAGCCTCTTCCTGATTCTGGTTGGTTTTAAGGCACCACAGCAGGCAGGAAGCCTGGATTTCTTCCAGGCCTTGAACTGGGAGAGGGGGTCCAATCACAGGGCCCCTTTCTACTCCCCCACAGTTCTTAAGAGATCTAACAGGGCTGTGGGACCCTCCAAGCACTCCCTTTTCTCCCAGAGCTAAGGCTTTGGAGCTAACAGCCCAGAGTGCAAATCCCAACTCCACCAGCTCACCAGTATATGGCCCTGGGCAAACAGCTTCTACCTGGCAGCCTCCCTTTCCTTTGATTTAAAATGAAGATGAAAACTCCCTCTCACAGGTGACAAGGGAACAGACATCAAGTCTGGACCCTGCAGTGCCTATACAGGGGTAGATGCCCCAAGCATCCTGGTTCATAACATGCCCCCACTCCTGGGCCCCACAATGCTCTCCTCTTTTCTCTCCAGTGCTGAGAGGGCATGGCCACATGTCACCCAGCTCTGTACTGTGGGCCACGTGGCAGAGGGCTGAGCACGGTAAACATCTGATGAACACTGAAGAGGAAGAAGGTATGTGGGGTGGTGGAACCTTCCTTAGAAACTGAGCCCTGGAGTTAATGGATCTTAAAAAGTGCGGGTTGCTAGGCAGAAATGTCTTGTCCTCCAAAGTGCAAATGCAAAGTGGTGAAATCTATTCTCAACATTCTGTGGTAAGCCCAAGCCCTCAAGAAAACTTATTACAACACCTCATTTAGCTGGGGTCCCCGTGGCACCGGGGCACTCCAAATCTCCAACTCAAGGGGCACCAGGTCAGAAGCTGTTAGTGACCTGGGACCCTGGCCCACCCTTCAGGCTAGTTCTCATGAGGTCCAAGGCAAGACCCTCAACCTGGAGCCTCAACTTCCTTCTTTTAAGATAAGGGGCTAGGTACAGAGTGACAGGATTAAGTGACCCAAAGCAGTGATTTATCCAACAAAGTCAAAATCACCGGAACCTACTAAATCACATGGGGACGGGGGAGGGTGTGTGTGGGAAGGTCAGGAATCTTTATTATCAAAGGACTGACCCTGAATTCCATCAGAGGGACTTTCTTTGTTTGAAACCGCCCTGGGTCTGCAAGCATTTGTCTGAGACCCTAGTGCGAACCTCTAGGCTTCATGGAAGGGGCAGGAAGCTGGCAGATGTTTTCTAGATGGCATCGGTGCCCAGGACAGGCTAGAGTACCACAACAGCCAATGCATAAGGGTCACCGCCAGGCTTTTCCTTCTGGGAAGACTGTCACTTTACCCTGATTTCACTCACACCTGTAGGAAGGGAAAGGGCAGGTGAGGAGGGAGACAGTTCCCTCCTGCGAGGCATTAGAATCCCTATTTGTGGATGAAGAAATGACCTCATGGAGAAGATCCTCATCTACTAACATCCTCCTCCTGGGCTCTAAACCCTACAGCAGGCTCTGACTTAAGCGCTTCTCATGCATTCAGTCCTCGCAGGTGAGGACCTTATTTTAGCCCCAGTCTGCAGGTGGTAAATTTTAGAGATACTGAGAGGGTTCAGACACTCGTCCAAGTTATCCCACCACAGAGCCAAGGGGAGGTCTGAATCCAGAGCCTTCGCCCCTAACTTCTAGAATATACGGAGCTGCTCAGTGGAGGGAGCAGAGCCAGGATTCTAATCCAGCTCTTCTCCTACACTAAAGTCCTGCCATTTTCCTGGCCAAACCCCCCAAAGTGTGTCTGCCTCAGGCCAGGGCATTCCCTGGGGCTCCATACCTCAAGGGAAAGCCTGGTTGGAGACCTCTTCCGAGGCAGGCTTCCAGAAGGCCTAACCCAGCACAACGTGGACCATGAGGCAGCTGGACCCTACAAAGAACCCATTGTAGTGACTGCAGAAAGCCCAGGCCAGACCAGGCTGGGTCCTCTGGGGAGCCCTGCCCATGACTCCTGGCCTCCTCCCCTTCCCATGGTGCCCCCATACCCAGAGAACAGGACCCGGACTGGCAGAGGCCTCCTGTGTTGCCCAGGCTGGGGCAGCCTCAGACTATGGAAACCTAAAACCCTCCAGCTGCTGCCAGGCGGTATGGGGCTGCAGACCCCTGTGGACTCACTGGAGGTGCCCCGGACGCACCTGTCAGCAGGGGCAGGGGCCACGAAAAGACTCCACGGACGGACGGCAGGAGGGGAAGAGCTCGTTTGTTCCCATCGGGGGTAGGGAGTTAATCTGTTTCCCAGAATGGGGGTGGAGATGCGCGTTTGAGTGGTGTGGGGCCAGGCTGAGGAGGGGGCTCGGCGGAGGGGAGGGATGGGCGGCCCGGAGGTGGATGGCTTTGCCAGCCGCTGCACCGGGGGGCCCTCCGCGGTTCCGGCCGGCTTTGTGTGCTGCAGGGGTCCCGCCCCAGGTCCCCGAGGGCCTGCCGAGGCATGCACAGGGCTGGGGGCCGCTTCTGCGTGCCGGCAAGAGGGGTCCGCGTCGTGCCCGGGCACCCCCTGTGTCCGCGGTCGCCACACTCACCTCCTGAAGTCAAAGGGCATCGTGCCGCCGCTGCCGGGGGTGGGAGCGCTGCAGGCCAGGTGGGCCGCGGCGCCGCGTGGGTCCCAGCCCGCTGCCAACGCCTCCTCCGGCTGCCCCGCCCCCGCGGGCCGCCCACCGCCCCAGACACCCGCCGCTTGCCTCCCGCCGCCGGGAAGTGACGCTCCGCGCAGCCCATTGGGCGCTGTCCGCCGCCCCCCACCGCCCCTTCCGCCGCCCGGTTAAAGGGGCCCGCGGGCGCGTAGGGGGAGGGGCCGACCTTTTGGGGCCGGGGCAGGGAACCCACAGAGACGCGTTTCTTCCTTCGAAGCCCCCACTGTGTTTTCCTTCACTTTCTCTCTGTGGCCTCGGGCAAACCTCAGCCTCTCAGAGCCCTGTTGCATTTGCAAAACGGTTTCCTTGAGTTGTAAGGATTAAATTGAATGAATGATCCAGATTTGGGTCGCGCACAGCGTCTAGCTCTGTGACAGGAGGAGATAAGGCAATCCTAGATTTATAAAGTGAACCCACCATCTGTTTCCCTGCTGTGCCTCTCTGGGAAAGACACTTGGCATCTCTGAGCCCCCACCCTTTCCACGTATGCACAAAGAGACTGATGGCATTTGAGGGGCATTTTCCTGGGGGTCAGATAAGAAAGTTGGGAGACTGGCTTAGTGCAGTGCCTGGCACATGATATGGGCACAATCACCCGAAGTGACTGTGGTGGACCAGATAGCTGCCTCTGCCTGCACCTTCTGTTTATGGTTCATTCCAACGGTATTCATTGAGAGCCGGCTGTGAGCCAGGTCCATACAGGACATGCTGGTTGTCTTAGGCAGAGCGAGATTTGCCCAAGTCTGTGACCTGGCCCAGGGCAGACCTCTCTGAGCCTCAATTTCATCCTGCAAAATTCACACATAGTCAGCACCTCCCTCCAGGATTGGTGGATTAGAAGTGTTGATAGTTGAGGTAACACAAGACTGGTGTAGAGGAAACTAATTCCGAACTTCCCCTGGGGTTCTATTGCTGGCCCCACCTCCAAGGTTTCAGTCATAGGGCTTGAAAAATCCCAGGGGAGGAAGGTGGGGGCTCGTGTTCTAAAAGCAGGACCAGAGGGCAGTTTCCTCATCTATAAAAAGAGGTAAATCATGGTACCTGGTTCCTCTGGGAGGATTCAGAATGCACTGTGACAGCACTATGGGTGGGGGGTGAACCAAAATCTTCCCCTGGAGCATACAGTACAGCCTGACCAGTTATCTCTTCCTCCCTCTGACCTCCAGCATTACCTTCCTTCCTTCCTTCCTTCCTTCCTTCCTTCCTTTTTCTTTCTTTCTTTCTTTCTTTCTTTCTTTCTTTCTTTCTCTCTCTCTTTTCTTTCTTTCTTCTCTTTCTTTCTTTCTTTCTTTCTTTCTTTCTTTCTTTCTTTCTTTCTTTCTTTCTTTCTACAAGTGGCCTGGCACTTTGAAGTGAAAGAAGGACATCAGCCCGAACTGGAAGTCTGGGGTAGCAAGAAAGGTGAAGGGGCCTTGAGTGGCCTGCCACGGGGCCACTCTACAAGTGGCCTGGCACTTTGAAGTGAGAGAAGGACATCAGCCTGAACTGGAAGTCTGGGGTAACAAGAAAGGTGAAGGGGCCTTGAGTGGCCTGCCACGGGGCCCAGACCACTATTTGTGGGGCCTCAGCCCCAACCTATTGAATCAGGTTGCATTTAAAAACATGATCTCCAAGAGATTTGTTGGCACATTTAAGTTTCAGAGGCACTGCTATAAAGACCTTGCTCCCTGCAAGCAGACTGGGGTGGGGTTTACATTGGCTATTCCTTTTGCCTGGAGTACTTTCTTCTTTGTGTTCCACTCTGTTTATAGGGGCAATGTCTCCCAATATCTGTTCTCCCTTTCTTCAGGACTGTTAGCCATGTGGACAGAGCCCAGACTCTGGAGCCACACCTCATGGGTTCATGTTCCAGCATGTCCACTTATTGAGTTATTTTACATCTGTCTCTCAGTTTCCCCATCCATAAAATGGGGACAATAGTAGTACCTTCTTCACAGATTTGTTAGGAGGGTAAAATGAGCTGATATAATTTTTTTTTTAATTAAAGAAAGAAGAAGAAGAAAAGAAAGGGGTGCCTGGGTGGCTCAGTCAGTTGAGCATCTGACTTTGGCTCAGGTCATGGTCTCGCGGTTCGTGAGTTCAAGCCCCACGTGAGACTCTGTGTTGACAGCTCAGAGCCTGGAGCCTGCTTCGGATTCTGTGTCTCCCTCTCTCTCTGTCCCTCCCTCACTCGTGCTCTGTCTCAAAAATAAATTAAAAAAAAATTAAAAACATTAAAAAAAAAGAAATGAGTTGACATATGTCAAGGACTTAGGACAGTGCCTGGTACAGAATAATGCAAGGTGGGGTTGACTATCATTGCTATTTTTGCATGGTGATGGAGCTCCAATTTTTGGCTGGGCATATGGGTTCTCAGAATGAAAGTTGCATTTTTCAGCTCCCCTTGCACCTAGGTATGGCCTAGTGACTAAGTTCTGACCATTGATATGTAAGGGGAAGCATCTATGGCAGCTTCAGGGATACTTGGTATATATTATCCTCTGTCTCGCTTTTTCCACATAGCTGCCCAGAATGTGGATGCCACCATCGTGGACCACGTGAAGAAGGTCATGCAGAACAGAGCAACAGGATAGAAGGAGCCTGAGTCCCTGTCACTGAGTGGCACAGTACCTGTCCTTAAACACCTCCCCAGATGTCTAAGCGAGATATAAATATCTATCTTATATAAGCCACCTTTATTTTGGATTTTCAGCTGCTTACACCTGAACCTAATGCTGATGCACCTGCCTCAGACTAGTTAATTACTTGGCAGCTCAAATATTATATATAGAATCATCCAGGTTCTTCCCCACTATACGTTTGCATGGCACCAGTAGTTTTCCTGGGGAAACCGTGTCACGATTTGTGATTACATTATCGTTAATTGGCTAATGTCAACCTCCCCATCTTGACTGGAAGCTCTCCGGGGAGCACGGATGTCCGTTGCTCATTCTTGTATCCCAGCACCCAGCCAGAGTCTGCACGCGGTAGGGGTGCAATGCCTCTGTGTCAAAGGCTGGATGGAGGCTTCCCAGGGAAGTAGGCTTTCCCACAGAACAGAGGGGCTGGGGAAGGGAGCACATCCACAAGGATCTCTGTGGAGACTGTTAGGGTCTGTAAGCAGACCAGGCTGCCAGTCCCAGATGATCCATCCACCCAAAAGACAGTGGGAGATAGGGCTAAGGAAATCCGACTGTGCTGCGGTATGTGGGAAAGCTCTGGGTCTCTTGGACCAGAGGAGTGACTTAATAAAAACCGAGCTTTAGGATTACTAATCTTGTAGGACTCTACGATAGCCAGCCTCCAATGGTCCTCACTGATGTTCCCATGCCCTTGTGTAATCACCTCCCACAACAAGTAGGACAGACTTGGGTAACCAACAGGACATTGCAGAAATGACAGTGTATGACTCCTGAGACAAAGTCATAAAGGGCATTGAGGCTTCCGCTCAGGCTCTCTTGAATCACTTATTCTGGAGGAATCCAGCGTCTGTGTTGCAAAGATACTCAGGCACTGTTATAGAGGGGTCCATGCGGCCAGAAACTGAGGCCTTCCATCAACAGCCTTGTGAGTGAGCCATCCCGGGAGTGGATCCTTAGCCCCAGTCAAATCTTCAACGCTGCAGTTCTGGCCCACAGCTTAACTACAGCCTCATGAGAGACCCTGACTCAGAACCACCCAGCCAAGCTGCCTCTGAATTCCTGGGAGGATGTGAGATAATAAACGTTTCTTTTAAGCCACAAAGTTGTAGGTAATCAGTTACATAGTGGTACAATTAATATAGACCCTATCCCCATTTGTTTTTCTACCAGCACCTTCTCTCTGCCTTCCTTCGCCTCACCCCAACTGGTCAGTCAGCACTCTGGCTGAGCGACCTGGACACATTGCCTAACTAGCTGGGCGTCTGAGTATGAAATGAAGGCTAATAACACCTCATCTGTGTCAGGAAGCCTCTAAACTCGCCACCCGAATCAATCCACCCCCTGGTATTCATATCCTTGTGCAATCCCCTTTCTTAGAGTGTAAACTGGATTTACTGACTCACTTCTAATGAACAGAATGTGGCAGGAGTAATGGCATGTTACTCCTAGGACGGAGTTACAAAGAGATCGCGGCTTCTGTCTTGGGCACTCTTGCTGTCACTCACATCAGCGGCCCGGGGTGAGCCAGCAGCCATGTGGTAAGGCAGCCCTGTGGAGAAGCCTGTGTGAGTTAGGCCGAGGGTGAGAGGGCCAAGTGTGAACCTCCTGAGGCTTGACCAAAACCTTGTGCGTGAGCTCGGGAATGGATTCTGCAGCCTCAGCCAGGCCTTGAGATGACTGCGGCCCTGGTGGACAGCTCGACTGTGGCCTCACGAGAGACCTTGACCCGGAGGTGTCCAGCCGAGTTCTGCTTGGATCCTGTGAGATAACAAAATGTTTGTTGCTCTAAGCCACCAGGTGTGGGGTGGTTTGTTATAAAGCGGAACAAATACATGGTCCTAAAACCTTGCTGTGAAGATGAAGTAACATGTGCCTAGCACACAGTAGGTGCTAATTAAATGCTTGCTAAATCAATCAATAAACAGACGAGTGTACTATCATGTGGAATGTTCCCTGGATCCAAATGCTCCCTGCCTCCACCGCCTCCTGCCGAACACGTCACTGAAAGGTGTTTTAAGCCGGGGAATAGCTGGCTCAGATTTCCTTTTCTGTAATGAGAGACTGGTTTGTGTTCCATGGGTGTGGCTGGTTCAGATGTGGTCTGGATAGAGAGAGATTAAGAAATAATAATCTTTTGTCAGCTCAGAGAGGTCTTGAGGGTAACTTAGGCCTCTGGACAAACAGAGTCTCTATTAAAGTCTCCTCACTGGAGGACATTCATTCATTGTAAGTCATTCACTGAATACCTCTTTGTGACGGGACTTTTGGATGAACATGACACATCCCTGCTTTCAAGAAGTTAGGGAGGAGGTGACCAAAAATGTGGTACCACTGTAAAAAACCAGGGTCAGGGGCACTAATTTCTTGTGTGGAGGCATCTTAGTGTGGTAAGTGCTGTGGTGTGGGCAGCACCAGAGGTCCTGGGAGGCCGGGAAGGGGCCCCTGAGCTCACCTATACGGATGACTTGGTCTGAACTCTTTCGGTTGAAGGTGAAAGAGATCATCTCAAATCAATGCACACCGTCTCAGGGGGGGAAAGAGTCCAGAGGTAGATTTGGGTTTCAGGCACAGTTGGATCTAGGCACTTCAACAATCGCATCAGGAATCCCTCTCTCCATTCTGGGCTCATCTTTTTTCTTCTGGCTTCATTTCAAGGTAAACTTTCCCTTTGTGGTGGCAAATGTCCATCTGTAGCTCCAGGTTAACGTTTTCCTGCTCAGCAAGTTCAGTAGATAATGAGGACCAGGCTCCTGACACCTCCAGTGAGGTCTCCTGGGCTGACCCACGAGGGCCTGGCTTAGGCCCCAGCCCTGACCAGTGGCTCGAGGAGAATGGTATGTGAATACCAGCCGCTCGTGCCTGGAGTGCAGTCAGCCCCATCCTACACACGTAGATTTAGATGGGAGAAGGGTGACTTCCTAAAGAAACATTAGGGCAGCATTGACAAAGATGGGAAGGGCGCTGGGTTTCATCAGGTTTCTTCTACAGGGATCAGGGAATGTTAGATGAACAAGTAACCATATATGTGGAGGGGGGATATATCTCTTGCCCCAGCACCCACGTCTGTATCTTTTTTTTTTTAATTTTTTAAAAATTTATTCATTTTTGAGAGTGAGAGAAACAGAGCATGAACAGGCGAGGGGCAGAGAGAGAGGGAGACACAGAATCCGAAGCAGGCTCCAGGCTCTGAGCCATCAGCACAGGGCCCGACGCGGGACTCGAACTCACGGACCGCGAGATCATGACCTGAGCCGAAGCCGGACGCCCAACCGACTGAGCCACCCAGGCGCCCCCACCAAGCTCTGTATCACACACAGGTGCATATTTGGTAGAAGGATACATGGGTGCAGTGTGCTCAGTGTTTCCATTTTATATTAAGTGCCCAGGTGCTCCCCACAGCTATGCAGGAAACTACTTGGTCATGAGCCCCTGGCAGATAACCTTCTAGCTTTTCAGTGCACACGAGGAAATCTCAATTCTTTGGATCCTTTTTTTCTGAGTCCCACCTTTTTCCTTTTTCATGAGTCCTCACTCTGTCTCTGAATCCAGATAAATCTAGGCGGACCTAATTTCTCTTGCGAGTGTGGTTCAGTCTTGCCTCTTTCTTGAGATCCACCTGCCTGACCTTTTCCTCCTTGGCACATTAACTACTCACTGAGCTCCTGCTCTGTGGGGCTTATGACCCAGAGGGCTTTGGATTGTGCTAGCCTATTATCCCGGCTGTGTGACCGTGAGTAGGTTACTGAACCATTCTGTGCCTCAGTCTGCTCATTGGTAAACTGTGTAGCGTTTATATCATATTAAATGCCTTGATATAGGGCCAGGATTTAGCATAGAATCAGGCACATGTATTATGTCCATAAAATTGCAGTTGGCTCACACCCTTCCACTCTGAGACCTCTAGGGAGAATGAATGCAAAGGTAGTGGCATTAGGTCCATGCAGGAAGGGGGCCTTTGTCTCACACAGATGGTGGACCTCTGGTCAGCCTAGGGTGTGGCGTTTCATCCACACTTTTCAAGGGCTGTGCAGGTCCCGTGTCTGAGTCTCCCCCAGACAGTGCTAACTTCTGCCTCCAGCAGTCGTCTCCACGAGCTACGTGACTCAGTGCCACCTGCTCTCATCTCCATCATGTTTCTCACCTGACGCTCACCTGGACCCTTTCCTCCGTTGTCTGTGGGGTGGCTTGGGGTGGAGCGGGGCCTGCGCGGCCAGAGACTCAACTGTGCCCCCCTTCCCCGCGGGCTCCTCCCTCCATTCCGGCTCCTTGGCTGGCTGTGGAGACTGGGGAGGCTTCTGTGTGGCCCAAGCATGTGTGTGTGTGTCACAGTGTGTGGGCGTCACCATGTGTTGACAGTGCTGACGTCCAACCTGGGGCAAGCGGGTCTGTTCTCCCAGCTGATGACTGTGCTATGCTTCCTCAGGGTGAGCTGGTGATTGGCGGGGTGTCAAACCAAACTTGACTCTGAGGAGGAAATAGAAAAGGGAGGCCTGGGTGTGACTGCCGTGTAACCAAAGTAAGTCCCTTCAGCTCTCTGAGCCTTAACTTCTTTTTGTGTAAAGGGGGGAGATCTTAGAGGAATAGAGGTCATTTGCTCATTCATTCGCAAGTTGATGATGCACCAGTGAACAGGACAGGAACTCCCTTCACACATGTGTTTAGCATCCCATAAATAGTGATAAATATACAGAAGTCCAATAATAATACGTTCTAGGGGTTCCCAGCCAGATCCAAACAGTTTCCAAGGTGCCTGCAAATGGAAAAAGTCCAAATGAAAAGCTGGCTCACTGTGACCCCAAGAGTTGCATAACATGAGGTGAGGTCAAAGGCACAAGAGAAAGCTTTAGGGTCAGAGAGCAGAATCGTAGACCTCGTTCCATTGATTCCTGTCTGTCACCATGAGGTTGTCTCATTCTCTGCTATAGCCTCAGTTTCCTCCCCTGCAAAATGGACAGGGCACCCACTTCACAGGATAGTCGGGAGGGTCAAGTAGTTATCTTGTGGTCATATCAGAGCCCCCACTATTTTGTTTTTTAAGTAGGCTCCACATCCACTAGCTCAAGGTGGGGCTTGAACTCACAACTCTGAGATCAAGACCTGAACTGAGATCCAGAGTCAGCCACTTAACCAGCTGAGCCACTCAGGTACCTCTGGAGCCCCTACTACTTTCAATCTGGTTCTAGCTTGATCTCAAGTTTCATCCCCAGTCTGGTCTCATGGCCATATCGGTGAGGGGAGGAGATTCTGTCAGAACACCCAAGGTCCCTCCTTGCTCTGTGAGTTTCCTCCGTTTTTTTTCCTCCTTTCCAAAACAAGTACATTTTTAGCAGACCCTAGACATGGCTTCCTACCGAGTTAAATTCAAGAAATCCTGACTGAGCCCTAGGAAGTGTTTGAGTGTTCTGGGTGTAGATGACAGTTGGACCCTCCTCTCCAGAAGAGTCACCCCATCAAATGACCTCTTTCTGCCCTGCCCACCCCCCAAGTCATATATTTATCAAAAACTCTCACCTGGTCTAAGTCAGAGTTATTAAAATAGAATTCGCTTTTGTGATTTCTTTTGTTTTCATGTACTAATCAATTAAAGGAATAGTAACTACCTAATTTAAAACGTAACATATGGAAAACAGATAGTCAAATAGGAAAAAGGGTCCGCAATGGAGAGTGAAGTCTTTCTTGTCCCTCCCTCCACTCCCCAGCAGAGGTGACCACTGCTAAAGGTTTTCTTCACTGGACAGGGCTTTTTGGTGGCCAGTAGTGACCCCAGGCTTTCTGTGGGAAGAAAACAGCCACAGACATCGCTCCGCTTTCCCAGCCAAGAGCTCTGAGGCCAGGAAGGAGGAGCAGGAGTGGGAGATTCCCAAAGAATTGAGGGTCCACCAAAAGGCCAGAGGGACAGCAGTGTCCTCGGGGGCCCGACTGAGGACCAAGTTCAGTTCCTCAGGCAGCTTCCAGGGGAGACCTTGGGGTCAGAGATTGGCCAAGAGAGACCTTTAACCCACTTGCAAGAAGCCCGCTGACCCCATTGGAAAAAGTCTTCTACAAATATTTGTTAAATGACTATGACCGGCTTCCAACTATGATTGGAATTAGGGTGAATTAGGAAATGGAACTGGAAAGACCCCAAATCTCCCTATGAAAATAAGCAGAAGGGAGAGAACGTTGACTGAAAAATCTATTGTCTGTCAAGGGTTTTTTGTCAGGTTATTTAAAAATTAATTTTTAAATACACAAATAGTGTAGGAATACATTTTCCAGGTGAAAACGAAAACTTGACAGATAGGGCAGAGACCCCCTTTGATCTCTAGCTCCAGTCATGACTTTCCTCTGCGTCCCCAGAGGTAAGCTGTGTTTCAATTTGGTGTGAATCCTTCCAACTTTTTTCTCTGCATTTTTCGTACATACATATTTTCTTTTTCTTTTCAGATTAATGCTATCATACATATTAATCTGCCTTTTAATCTTTGGATCAATAACATATCTGAGAGATTTTTTTTTTCAGGCAAATACAGATCTGCACTTGAGCTCATAGTGTTTTATTGGGTGATCACATCAGCCCCACTACAGGTGATCACACAGTGGCTCAGAGGACATAAGTGACTCACCACAGCCGGTGAGTAGTGAAGCAGGACTCAGACGTGGACATGTCTTTCCAAATTTGAACTCTACCTGCCCTTTACCTAATCTGCTTGTGGTTTGTACCATGTTTCTTTTGGCTTATGACATCATCAAATGGGCCATTTAAAGGAGATTGATCATAATGCATGGGACAAATTGGCCACCTCTCTTTCCTGTTAAAATACCTCCATGGTTGCCCGGTACCCGGGGCTGGGTCTAAGTCCCCCAACCTGGTAAGACAAGATCTTCTAGACAGGGCTCCTTATAAATTCCCCAGCCTCCCTTGGTCGATGTTCCATTCGGAATGTGTTCTCCAGCACCTCCAAGCAATTGACTAAATTCTGGCACTATCTACCTGGAGATAGCACCAGATCTCAAGGATTAAGGACTCAACCCCACAAGACTGTCCCGCTTCAGGTGCCCTCCTCAAGTCCAGGTTGTCATCTGTGCTTCTGAGGGACCAGCTATAAATGAGAGGTTCCTGAGACCTCTTCCTTGGGTTAAATTATTTGCTAGGTAGGCTCACAGAACTCAGATGTTTACTTACTTACATTTACCAGTTTATTATAAAGAATATCGTAAAGGATACAGATAGCCGGATGAAGTACGTAGGGTAAGGTGTGTAGGAAGAGGTGACGAGCTGCCACTCTCCGAGCACCTCCACATGTTTACCGACATGCAAGGTCTCCAAACCCTGTGTCCCTTTGGGCTTTTATGGAGGCTTCATTGCATAGGTATGATTGATCAAGTCATTGCCATTGGTGATTGAACCCAATCCCCAGCCCTTTTCCCCTTCCTGAAGTTGGTGGAGGGGCTAAATTACAACCCTGCCAAAGAAGTTGTTGGTTCCCCTGGCAAAGGGGAACCATCCTTAGGGGCTTTCCAAAAGTCACCTCAGTAATGCAAACTCAGGTGTGGTTGGAAGGGGATCATTGTGAATAATAAAAGACAACCTTATTGTGCTTATCTTGTAGGAAAGTCTAAGGGTTTTAGAAGCTCTGTGTTAGAAATAGGATGAAGACCAAATACCTGTTTCTTATATCATAAAATCACACTCCAGAAAAAATAAACCACTGAAGGTTGCCTTCATGCCACACCATTATTTCTCCCCCACTTCCTTGCCCATATGGTTTTAATGTTTATTTTTGAGAGAGAGAGACAGAGACAGAGACACAGAATGAGCAGGGGAAGGGCAGAGAGGGAGGGAGACACAGAATCTGAAGCAGACCCTAAGCTCTGAGCTGTCAGCGCAGAGCCTGACGCAGGGCTCATGAACTGTGAGATCGTGACCTGAGCTGGACACTTAACCTGCTGAGCCACCCAGGTGCCTGGACCTGCTCTTCACCTTAACCTTTCTTTGCCTCCTTTACTCATCCTTTATGCATCCCTACAAATCCTTTGCAACTTGATAGAGTCTTGGTTACCCCCAGGCTGGGTTAGATGTCCCTCCTCTGTGCTGTGGCCCACAATGCTTTCTACTTATGGGCTTCAAAACATTTTCCATCCCATTCTAACTGCCATTATATCTGCCTCCCACTCTTGAGGGTGAGCTCCTTGAAGTGAGGGTCCCTGTCTCATTCATCTGTGTCTCCAGGCCCCAGACAAGCCCTGTACTCGTGGTGAGTGCCGCCTATATGTCTGTGAAAGACATGCCTGCCTCAAAACAGTGAACAGTGGAGTCTGTTGTCGTGTGTGGAGCTTTCAGTGATGATACGAGAGAGAAAGGAGATACATAAAATGATAGTGTGGAAGGAGAATCCCAACATGTCTGGAATTAACTTTACCAAATGGCAGCTAATACTATCCAGATATATGGTGATTTGTTGAGCCCTATTTTCTCAAACCATCTTCCAGCTCAACTATTTCTCTTAGCTCTGGGCTGTTCCTCTTTTTCTTCTCTCTCATCTGCTGAAAGGGGATGCGTGCCAAAATTTTCCTATGAAATCAATGCTGACAAGCGCTGGTTGAGCCCCGTGGCTTCGTCTTCTTGATTATGTCCCTCGTTTCAAAAGGGCAACAAAACCCTCTGCCCACTCTTGAAACTGGCAGGGATTTCCTGAGAAGAGGGACTGGGGAGTTCACTTTTGGAGGAACCATTTCCTACCTCAACTGCAGTGGAAACTCATTATCTCTGAATTAGCATTTCGCCTCAAAATTTTAATGTCATCTTCTGCTACCACTAGAGTTAAGGGAAGCCCAAAGCTTTCACCCATGTCTCCTCATTTCCCTTTTCTCTGCACAAATCTGAGGGAAAATCTCTCTTCTTTTTTTCTTAGTATAATTTTTCTTTTTTCTTTCTTTTAATGTTTATTTTATTTCTGAGAGAGAGCACACGCAGAGGGGCAGAGAGAGAGGGGGACAGATGATTTGAAGCAGGCTCTGCGCTGATAACAGTGAGCCAGATGCGCAGCTCAAACTCACCAACCGTGAGATCCTGATGTTCAATCGACTGAGCCACCCAGATGCCCCTAATATCATTTAATTCCTCTTTCACTATCAAAGTATGAAAGAATATTTTTAAAAATACAGGAAAACAAAAAGTAAAATAGCCTCCCTACTGAGACAACATCATGTGTAGAGTTCTTCCAGCGTTTTTTTTTTTTTGTTTTGTTTTTTGTTTTTTATGTATAGGTTAAAAAAAGTTTGGTTTTTTTTAATATTTTCTGTGTATAGGTATATGCACACCAAAAGAGTATATAACACAGATGTGTAACTTGAAGAATTGTAGAATGAATATCCATGTATCTATCACCCAGCTTAGGAAATAGACCATCACCAATATCTTAGAAATCTCTACATGCCCCTCCCTCTCAATCCACCCAGAGGTAGTCACCATCTTGAGTTTTGTGTGAGTCATTCTTTTCTTTTCTTTTCTTTTCTGTTCTTTTCCTTTTAATATTTATTGATTTGGGGAAGAGTGCAAGTGAGGGTGGGGCAGAGAGAGGGGGACAGAGGATTTGAAGCGGGCTCTGCGGGACAGACTGACAGCAGAGAGCCCGATGTGGGGCTCGAACTCACCAACCATGAGATCATGACCTGAGCTGAAATCAGACACTCAACCAACTAAGCCACCCAGATGCCCTATTCCTTTGTTTTTCTTAATAGGTTTACTCTCTGTACATGGTGTCCCCAAACGATGTAATGTTTTAAACTATATAATTGGAGTGTATTATTTTGCAACTTGCCCCTTTCATGTATTATGTTCGTGAGATTCATCCAGGTAGCTGTAAACAGGCGTAGATTATTCACCGTCACTGCTCTGAGGTACTACATTGCATGTGTATATTGCGCTCCGACTTATGTATCCATTCTCCTGCTCATCAACATGTGGATGGTTTCCAGGTTTTCTTTTTCATCTTTAAAATGTTTTTTTTATTAAAGAAAATGATTAAAGATCTATTTTTATTGTGGTAAAACCTATATAAACATAAAATCTACCATTTTAGCCATTTTTTAAGCATCCTGTTCAGTGGCATTAAGTACATTCACATTGTTGTGCAACCGTCACCACCGCCCTCCTCTAGCGCTTTTTCATCTTTCCGGGCTGCAACATTGTACCCATTAAACAATAATTTCCCCTTCTCTCCTCCCCCTAACCCTTGACAACCACCATTCTAATTTCTGCTGTTGTAAATTTGGCTACCTTAGGTACCTCATTTAAATGGAAAGTCTTTGTCATTTAGTGACTAGTTTATTTTACTTAGCATAATATCCTCAAGTTTCATTCATATTGAAGCATGTGCTGGAATTTCCTTCCTTTTAAGAACAATGTTTTTTTAACATTTTTCTTTTTTGAGAGACAGAGTGTGAGTGGGGGAGGGGCAGAAAGCGAGGGACACACAGAAACCGAAGCAGGCTCCAGGCTCTGAGCTGTCAGCACATAGCCCGACACATGGCTCGAACCCCCGGGCTGTGAGATCATGACCTGAGCCGAAGTCAGACGCTCAACTGACTGAGCCACCCAGGCACCGCTCCTTCCTTTTTAAAAAGATAAATAGGGGCGCCTGGGTGGCTCAGTCGGTTAAGCGTCCGACTTCAGCTCAGGTCATGATCTCACGGTCCATGGGTTCGAGCCCTGCATCGGGCTCTGTGCTGACTGCTCAGAGCCTGAAGCCTGTTTCAGATTCTGTGTCTCCCTCTCTCTCTGCCCCTCCCCTGTTCATGTTCTGTCTCTCTCTGTCTCAAAAATAAATAAACGTTAAAAAAAAAATTTTTTTTAAATAAAAAAATAAAAAGATAAATAATATTCCATTGTATGTATATACCAACTTTTGTGTATCCATTCATGTATTGATGGATACTCGGGTATTGTTTCAACCTTTCACCTCTTAATGCTGTTCTGAACCTGGGTGTACAAATATCTGTTTGAGTCTCTACTTTCAATGCTTTCAGTTACATAAGTGAAATCGTTGGATCATATGTTAATTTATTTTTCATTTTAGAGAAACTGCCTTATTGTTTTCCACAGCAGCTGTACCATTTTACATTCTTATCAGCAATGCTCAAGGGTTCCAATTTCGCCATATGTTTGTCAACATTTATTCTTGGGTTTTTCTGGGATGTTTTTGTTTTTGTTTTTGTTTGTGTGTTTTTTTTGTTTTTGTTTTTTTGGAGGTTTTTTTTTTTTTTTTTGGTGTTTCAATAATAGCCATCCTAATGTGGATGTGAAGTGGTTTTGGGATTTTTTTTTTTCAGTTTATTTATTTACTTTTGATGGGACATTTAATTTTGTGTCCACCTTGATGTTTATTTATTTATTTTAATATGAAACTTACTGTCAAATTGGTTTCCATATAACACTCAGTGCTCCTCCCAACAGGTGCACTCCTCAATGCCCATCAGCCACTTTCCCCTCCGCCCCCCACCTCCCATCAACCCTCAGTTTATTCTCAGTATTTAAGAGTCTCTTATGGTTTGCCTCCCTCCCTCTCTTTTTTTTTTTCTCCCTTCCTCTCCCTCCTGGTCTTCTGCTGACTTTCTCAGGATCCACATGAGTAAAAACATATGGTATCTGTCTTTCTCTGCCTGACTTATTTTGTAGCAACTGGATGGAACTGGAAAGTTTATTTAGAGACAGAGATAGCACGAGCAGGGAGGGACAGACAATGAGGTAGAGAGAATCCCAAGCAGGCTCCAAGCTGCCAGCACAGAGCCAATGTGGGGCTCGAACTCATGAAACGGTGAGATCAGGACCTGAGCCAAAACAAGAGTCGGACACTTAACTGACTGAGAAACCCAGGCACCCTGGTTTCAGGATTTTTAATAAACAAAACAGTTATGACTATTCTAATACATATATCCTGGTGCACATGTGTAAGAGTTTTTCTATTAATATAATTAAGAATGAAATTTCTGGGTCATAAGATATATGTGTGTTATTTTTCAGTGCAACAGTCCCAACATACACTGTTGTTCTGTGTAAAGGAGGTATATGAAAACGACCTCTAAAGGAGACATAAGATCAAAGAAAAAAGCTGACAAGCCCAGCCTGAGAAGTGGTTTATTAAGGGGACTTACAGACAGAAGTATGCCTTGGGTGTGTCTTGGGCAGCTGGAAGAGGAGGAGATCTCCGTGACCCCACCTCCTGCAAGACCTGCTTTTACAGCCTACAGACTGGACAGCACAGTGCTGGTAGTCTTATCTCCTGAGCAGATCAAGGATGTTATGTCCCAAGGGTGTATTTAAGGGCATGGTTAGACAAAAAGAAAGAATGTGTGTATGTGTGTGTGGGGGGGGGGGGGGGGGGGGGATGCTGGTGTTCAAGAAAGCTTCAGGTCTTAGACCGGTCATCATGGCGGATTTGTCCAAGATGGCATCAGTATGGTTCACACACCTGACACCAAGGGTAGGTGATCCTTCTATCTAGCTGCTCTCTATCCTAATACTTAATATTGTCACACTTACAATTTTCACTGGTTTGATGGGTGTGAAATGACAATGTGGTTTTATTTTGCATCGTTATGAGTAATAACAAGATGAAGTACCTTGTCATAGGTTTCTTGGCCGTAATTGTTTCCTCTTATGTAGAATATCTGTTTAAGTCTTTTCCTCATTTCCCTATCAGATCGTTTTAGTTTTATGAATTTGTAGGACTTTATCTATTTTATATACTAATCATTTGTTGACTACGTGTTACAAATATCTTCCCCAAATTTATCACTTGTCATCTCATCTCTTGGGATGCCTTTCGACGAACAGAAATTATTTTAATCAGTTGGATGTATCAACCTGTTTCTTTGTGGTTTCATTTTCTATATTTTGCTTAAGAAATCTGTCTCTCCCAGAGATCGTAAAGATATTCTTTATTTTATTCTGAGAGGTTTCTTTCTCCCAGCTTTATGGAGATATCATTAACGACATTGGGTAAGTCTAAGGTATATGACGTGATGATTTGATACACATACCTATTGTGAAATGATTACCGCAGTGTGGTTAGTTAATGCATCCCTCCCCTTACATAGTTACCATTTGTGTGTGTGTGTGTGGCAAGGACATTCAAGATCCACTTTGTTAAATTTCAAGTATACAATGTAGTATTGTAAATAAAGTCACCATGCTGCAGTTAGATCTTCAGAACGAATTTATCTCATGACCGAAGTTTGTACCTTTCGATCAACATCCCATTTCCTCCACCCTCAGCCATCGGTAACCACAATCTATTTTTTATTTCTATGAGTTCAATTTTTTTTAGATTCCGCATACAAATGAGATCATACAGTAAAGTATTCTTTCTCTGTCTGACTTATTTCACTTAGCATAGTGCCCTCAGGTCCATCCATGTTGTGGCAAATGGCAGGATTTCCTTCTTTTCTGTGGCTGAATCATTCTTTTAAAAGTTTTTAAGGTTTTTCTTTCACAGTTAAGGCCTTGACCCACCTGGAAGTAATTTTTTGTATACTAAGGGGTATTGTTCTCCCCATTTGGAGAGCCAGTTTTCACAGCCTTATTTATGGAATAAGGGTTCCCCACCTCATTGGTCTTTAGGGCATCCTCTATCAGAAATCAGGTTTTCTGATTCATGTGGATCCCTCTATTAGAGCCTTTTCTTCTGTTTCATTAATCTATTTGTCAATCCCTGTATCAGTTTAATACTGTTGAAAATGCGTTTCCTTTATCATAAATTTTGGTATGTGACGGGCTAATGCCTTGCCCAGAATTCTGCTTTGAGAGTGTCTTAACCTTTCTTGGCCCTTTGGTCTTCCGTGTATGCTGAACCTTCAGCTTGCTAAAGATTATAAGAAAAACTGAGTTGGGCTTTTGACTGAAATAGTGTTAGGACACTGAGGAGAACTGCCTTCCTCCCCATGAACATGGTATGCGTCTTCACGTATTTAGGTTTTCTCGGATGCCATTTAATAAAATTTTGTAATTTTCCTAAAAAGGCCTTGACCTCGTAGGTACCTTAGATTTGCGGTTGCTTCTATAGATAGTATCTTGAGTCCATGTGTTCTAACACGTTCTTGTATGTATGTACAATACAAATATTCTAGGGGCGCCTGGGTGGCTCAGTCGGTTGAGTGTCTGACTTTGGCTCAGGTCATGATCTCACAGTCTGTGAGTTCGAGCCCCGCATCGGGCTCTGTGCTGATGGCTCAAAGCCTGGAGCCTGCTTCGGATTCTGTGTCTCCCTCTGTCTCTGCCCCTCCCCTGCTCATGCTCTGTCTCTCTCTGTCTCAAAAATAAGTAAAAACATTAAGAAAAAAAATTTAAAAAAATACACATATTCTACATCACGCTATATATAATGTGCTTTTTCCACTTATATCATATTACATCAGCTTTTCATAGACTTACTGAGTATCAGTAGGGAAGAGTGACTATCTCACTATCACCGGACACCTCAGACTTCTGGTTTTCAGTTTTCTCGAGTCTCGTGGGATGTTTAGTTTTCCTCCAAGAACTTGGAGTTTGGAGTGTGACCACCTTGAATCGCAATCCTTGCTGTCCCTCATCGTAGCCTATATCCTTCCTTCACCTTGCTGCACCTATGTTCCTCATCTCTAAAATGGAAATGATGATGATACCTCCTTCATGGGTTGATTGTGATGACTTAATGAGATAATATAGTAAATCACCTAACACAGAGCCTGGCACCCAGGAAGAGCTCAGTGAAAGCTAGCTGTTATTATTTCTTTTTTTTTTTTTAATGTTTACTTATTTATTTTGAGAGAGAGAGCGTGCGCACGTGTGTGCGTGCACACACGAGTGGAGGAGGGGCAAACAGCCAGGGAGAAATTGAATACCAAGCAGACTCTGCCCTGTCAGCGCAGAGCCGGACATGGGCCTTGATCTCACGACCCTGGGATCATGACCTGAGACGAAATCAAGAGTCTTCGTTAGGTATTGATTTTTCTAGCTGAAATCAGGGTTTGAAAAATAGAACAACAAAAGTCAAGATTTCTGTTTTCTGTTTCACCTTCTCTTCCTCTCACATTTTTCCTCCTCCTGCCACCTGCCCCCCACCCCCACTCTCATCCCTGGGTTAAACCCAGACGATCAATGTTGGACAGAGGGCTCCTTGACCCTCTAGGTGACAACAGTGGAGAATGAGGACACCTCCTCCTTTGAGGATTCTAACTCCAGGCCAGCTCTGTAATCTGTCCCCCCTTCCCCAGCTACTGCCTGAGCACAGGCCCCATGGCCGTCCTCTGGTCTCCCTGCCTCTTGCTTCTTTCCATCTTGCCACCTGAGCAAGCCTGCCCACATCTCAGCTCTACCATCTGGCAGTGCCATCCCCGGTTTAGAGCCTTCCATGGCTCCCTACCACCCTCAACATGCCGTTCAAACTCACTCATCTGCTTTTCAAGGCCCCGCATGATCTGGGCTCCACCTAATAGCCATCACTGACCAAATTCCTGTTCATTGTCTTCCACGTGTTTTTGGTGATCTGTGATACAAAACTGCTGGGTAGGAATCATTCTTTCACTTTATAAATGGGGGCAGTGATACTCAGATTGGTGAAATGACTCCTCAGAGACCCACAATCACAAAGTACAGACGCAAGATTTTCATCCCAGTCTCTGGCTCCCCAGCCAGTTGTATTTCTACTCACTCTGGCTCTCTGATTAAGCAATGAAATCTAGGGGCACCTGGGTGGCTCAATTGATTAAGCTTCCGAGTCCTGGTTTTGGCTCAGGTCACGATCTCACAGTTTCGTGAGTTCAAGCCCCACGACGGGCTCTGCGCTGGCAGCATGAACATGCTTGGGATTCTGTCTCCTCTCTCTGCCCCTCACGCACTCGTGCTATCTCTGTCTCTCTCAAAATGGATAACCTTAAACAAAAAAAGGAATGAAATCTCAAACACGGATTTGAGCTCATTCACACTACTTCTGCAGGGGTGACTAAGAGGGTCCGATATGGGTCAGGAAGAGGGTAAAGGTCAAAATCGCAGCTTGAGGTAAAAGAGAAAGTGTGCCCGCTGGTCCTTTTCCTCTAAGGCTGAACTGTGGGTACGGGGTGGGCTAAGCCTGGGGCAGGGAGTTGGTGATGTGGCTAATGGGAGGGACTGGGTAGGGAGGGTGAATGAGGTAAAGGCTGAGGATGACGTAAGAGGTGATAAAGGAAGTGATTATGACCAGGAAATAAGTGTGCTGAAACCACCCTAGAAGGATCATCGAAATATTCCTGGCATCGATTGACATTTAAAAAATAGTAACCATTACATTTAAAAATCGTTGTGCCACTCATTTGCCTGGCCACCCAATCGTTCCGATAACCCAGAAAATGGTCATGACTATTCCCGTTTTACAGGCAAGGAAACGGAAGCTCAGAGAGCTTCAGTGGGTTTGTTCAAAGCCCTCAGCTAAGAAGTGACAAAATCCAGCATGCTCTACAGATCTGTCTGATGCCCCAGCCACGCCCCCTCACTCTGCCTTCCACCCATGTGCCATTCTGCACATGGGAACCTCGGTTCCTTCAAATGTGGCTGAGTAATTTGGGGGCCACATAAAGGTCATAAATGTTCTGCTAGATGTTAAATGTTCTGACAGTACGGAGGAATTTAAGGGAAAGATGCTGGCAATCCTACTGTTGGGTAGAGGCAGTATTAACACCTCCTCACATGTTCTGGGCACCCAGGACCTGTGCATCTCCTGCTTACGTATTCCCAAGTTCACTTCCAGAGCTGGCACAGGCCTCTTTCCAGGTCCTACCTAGCAAGGGAAGACCAAGAATCTGCTTTTGGCTCTGGGGGAGTTGGCAGAGCAAATGCAGGCTGGGCCGTCCCCCCACAGCCACCCAGAGGCTGGATCCAGGACAGGGAGGGAAGGAGAGGGTAGGCAGTGGTCACAGGCCTCCTTTTGCTCTCTCTTTCTGGGCCCTGCGATGTTAGAGACGGGCCTGGGTGGGATATCATTATTTTTTTTAATATAAAGTTATGTACATGCAAAGAAGAAATAAATTGTTCAAAAGGGTATGAAATGATATGCCAAAGCCTTGAGGCCCGTCCAGAAGTCATCACTGGAAGGAGTTTCTTGTGAGTACAGGTGAGACCCAGGACATTGAAGGACGGCAGTGCCCCAGCTTGACTCGAAGCCCGCTGCTTGTGTTGACAAATGCTCAGTCCCCCTTGGCTTTGGTCTTGCCAGGCAGGAAAACGGAAGGAGCAAGGAGAAAAAAAGGGAAGAAGTCTGGGAGCTTGGAGAGCGGGGAGGAGCGTTCACAGGTGGTGCTGGCAGTGGAGCGTTGGGAAGAGGTGGGGAGAGAGGCTTTGGGAAGGGGGCAGGGCTATTTCAGTGGAGTCTTCAGAAGCATCCAGAGCCCTGTGCCATGCATTGCCTTCCTCCATCTCTGTGGGGAACCAGCAGTAAATCTGATTTTGAGACTTCCAGTTCTGGCAATTCGGCAGACCCGACCGTTGTATACTTTTCATACATAGTTCATAATAAAGAAAATTAAAAACAAAATCCAGACACTTGGCTGTACTTTGGGATTGGGTTTGTGGTTTGTTTGGGGGGGGGGGGCGGAGATGGTCAGGCTATGCTGGGACTAGCATCAGTGCAGGGGCAGGACCACTGGGAGGCCAGTTCCCACCCTGGGTAATGGGTCTGTGTGTCTCTGCTGTTTTCTTTCTGCCTCCCTCCTTCCTTTACTTCCTTCCTTCCTCCTTTCTTTTTATGTATCTATCATCTATCGAACGACCGATCGATCTATCTTCTACTCATTTTTTCCTGCGACCTAACTCTTCCATTCGATGCTATCTCTTGGACAGCTGTGTCAGCCCATGATCATCTATCCCATCTCACCCAAAGGCTGCAGGTGTTAGCAGGCATCTTTTTGAAGGCTGAAGACATCTTATGTCCATGGATGGCTTCTGCTGCTGGAAGGACCTGCCATCCACCCATCCTTTGGTTTTTTAAAAATGCATTTATCGGACTCTTGTGGTAGCCTCTCACGTGGTCCCCCAGGGGCCCCCATGAGAGTCTGTGTTCAGCTCAGCAGCCAACATGATTATGCCTCTCCCGTGCTCACAGCCCCCCTCTCACGGGGCTCACGGGCAAAGGCCCTGCCAGCGCCCTTTCCCCCTTTCCTCTCCGGTCAAGTTTCTCCAGCCACACCGGCCCCTTTGTGGTTCTTATCTCAAGAACTGCATGCTTCCATCTCATAGCCTGTGCACTGCCGTTCCCTGTGCTTGGATCACCCTCCCCCCAATGTCAGCCGTGCCGCCTCTCATCGTCTTGTTGCCTTCTCATGGAGGCTTTTCCCGGCTGTGCTCTTTGGAATTGCAACCCCCCTCCGCTGCAAGCACCCTCCGTTCCCCTGCCCTGCTTTGTGCTCCCACCACACCTAGTGCCACCCGACGGGCCATGCATTTTACTCGCTTCTTGGCTTCCTGGCTGTCTCTCCCTCTCCCCCACTGCCGGACTGCTAGCCCCACGAGGGCAGGCATTTTTGTGTGCGGCTTTCTCATCTCCGTCCTTCCCAGAACAAGGCCTGGAAGATAAGGAAAGCTCACGAAGTATTTCTTGAACCGGATGGAATATAGAAATTGACTTCCGTGGCTGTGTTTCATCTCTGCTTGTTGAAGAGGGAGAAGCATTTCCTTTAACCCACCACTGAAGCCCCTTTGTGAGTTTGCCTTTCAACCACTCTGGTTTCTTTGCCAGCCCTTTTCCTGCCTGCCACCTTTATCCCTCTACACCCTACGGTGCCCTCCTGGTCACATCCAGATTCCCACAAAGGTTACATTTCTTTTCATGTACACCTGTCCAGAGAGCCCTGACCCTAGGTGACTTTGGGCCTTCCAGACACAGGTGGCATTCCGGCACCTCCACCAGGTGACATGACCTCTGGGCTCCCCTGCCAGACCCAGAGGTCAGGCCCCTAAATATCGCCCCTCACCACAGAGGCCTACTTCTTCCTCTGCCTCCCTGGGGGCTCCTGACCCAAGCACCTGGCACACAGCAGGGCTCACACGTGGGTGCAGAGTGATAGAGTGAGTGGAGTGGGGCAGTGGGGGGACTCACCTGTGGCATGATTTGGTCAAAGGCGGCTCTTGCCCTGATGCAATCATGAAAGAAATACTCTATTCATGAAGGAATGGAGAAACAGATGAGCAATTAAATGCCTGAGTCCAGAGTAATGATGATTAAGGAATGTTGGGAAAGGACATTATTACAAGGCTCTGAAAGCATTTGAAAGCTCTCAGAGTTCAAGAGAGTGGTTTGGGCGGGCGGGACTCGACTTTTATCAGAAGATGCCAGGCCCCTCATTCCTGCCCCGTTAGGTCACTGTGAGCCCAGAGTAAGGCTAGGTGTCAACGTTTGCACCCCACCTTAGCTCACGCCCTTTTGAGAGGTAACAATGGGCAGATCTGGGGACGAGGGTCCCTGCAGGTGGATTCCTCAAGAAGGAGAATGTGGTTTGTAAAGTGGGATAACAATTATGAGACATAAAACTTGTCTCATGAATTAACTAAGGAGATCGAATGAAATCCTATTGAGGGCATGGTACAGGACTCCCGCCTATAATAAACCCTCAATAAATGTGGTAAAGGGGCACCTGGGTGGCTCAGTCGGTTGAGTGGCCAGGTTCGGCTCAGGTCATGGTCTCGCAGTTCGTGGGTTCGAGCCCCGCGTCGGGCCCTGTGCTGACAGCTCAGAGCCTGGAGCCTGCCTCGGATTCTGTGTCTCCCTCTCTCTCTGCCCTCCCCCGCTCACGCTCTGTCTCTGTCTTTCAAGAATGAATAAATGTTAAAAAAAATAATAAAATAAAAAATAAATAAATGCGGTAAGATGTTGTTAGTGCGTATTTTTCTTCCAGAATGTCAACTCCCTGAAGCGGGAATGCTGGGTCTTTCCCCACAGTACCCTCAGAGCTTGAAACAGTGCCTGGCATACAGTTGGCACTCAATACACAATTGTCGAGGATGTGAGCAAACCGATTACGTAACTGTCTTCTGGTAACAGGCTCGCGAAGATAGCTCCAGGGTCTGAGGACTTGGTTCTCAACGCACAGTGCCGCAATCCGCCCATTTCCCCGCCAGCCCTGCGCAGCCCTGACAGGCAGTGACCACACAGGGCGGATGACTCCCAGAGTACTTCTCTAAACGCTCCCCGGGGCCGGTGGAATCCCCAGGGCCTGGCTCATCAGGACAGGCAGATGACTTGGGGCCCAGTGTGGCCCATCTTCCCGTTAGCCCCAGCGCTGGTCATTAAGCCTGCCCGTTTTTGGGGTTCTGCCTGGGGAATGGAACAGAATGTTCAGTCCCAGGGAGGAGGGACACTGCACAGGTTCCCTAACGTGAGAAATGAACCTTGGCCTGTCCCACATGACAGCCCCTTTTTGAAGCTCCCTCCTCTCCCTCCTCTCCCTGCTCTGCCCCTGAGCCTGCCTTCATCCTGGGAACCGATGGGGTCAACTTTTATGGAGCACTACTCTGTGCAGGGCCTGTGCTAAATGAAACGACTTCATTTCCTCTGAAGAGATGCCCAAGTGTTCCCCAAACACTGTGTTCTTTGATGTGGCTGGGCCTTCACATAGGCTATTCCTCAGTTGAAAATGTTCTTCCGGGCTTTATCCGTCTGGTGGATTCTCACCCTTTTGCACTCAGCTCCTCTGTCGCCTTCTCTTGGAAGTCTTCCAAAGTTTTCCCAAGACAATAACATCAAAGCTTCCAGTAGAGCCCCACAATCATCATCTGGGTCTATGTGT
This sequence comes from Panthera onca, assembly GCF_046562875.1. NCBI lineage: Eukaryota > Metazoa > Chordata > Mammalia > Carnivora > Felidae > Panthera > Panthera onca. The sequence goes on along the minus strand of NC_138339.1, from coordinate 62,701,221 downwards.
CTATCTACCCTTGAACTGTGGTCCCTCCAAAGCCCCAGGCTGTACCATTTTCACCTCCTTTTTTTTTTTTTTTTTGAGAGAAAGCGAGAGAGAGGATGGGGAGAGGGGCAGAGAAAAAATCTTAAGCAGACTTCACATTCAGTGCAGAGCCTGACATGGGGCTCAATCCCACGATCGTGGGATTGTGACCTGAACCTAAATTAAGAGTGGAATGCTCACCTGACTAAACCACCCAGAGACCCCCGTTTCCACCTCCTTATCCTGCTGTCTACCTCCATGCCTGGCACATGGTAGGGGCATGAAAACACAGGTTTTTCTCTTCTCAGTTCCTTGGAACTTCATCTCCTTCTCTTAGATGCTCCTCAGCCCTTTGCCTTCATGTAATATTTTTGTCTTTATTCCAAGAACAATGCTAGTTACATTGGAGGTACTGACAAATGTAAACTGAATGACACAAATGAACCCCTGAACTTATCTGCGGGGTACCAGATAGGAGGCATTGAATTATTTGCCTATAGAATCCATAATTACCTCCAGGAAGACATCATCAGAACAGGTAGGGAAGGATGAACTCAGAAGAAGGAAGAGAATGAGAGAAAGTGCTGGAGCTAACATTTTCCTTCTTTTTTCATTTTTTCATTTTTTTTTTAATTTGAGAGAGTGAGAGGGCATGAGTGGGGGAGAGGGGCAGAGGGAAAATCCTAAGCAGGCTCCATGCTCAGCGGGGAGGCCGACATGGGGCTTAATCCCATGACCCTGGGATCATGACCTGAGCCGAAATCAAGAGTCGGACACTCAACCAACTGAACCACCCGGACACCCCTGGAAATAACTTATTCTGAACACTTGTGTGTGCCAGACATGTGTTTCACTAACTCCCCACGACGATCCAGTGAAGTGAATACTGTGATTCTCTTAATAGACAAAAAAATAAAGGCACAGAGAAGTGAAGCGACTTGCCTAAGATCATACAGTAAGCAAGAGCTGAGATCTGAGCCCCATCTGCCTCGTTCCAACAGTTGGGCAGAGAAGGCTAGGGTGTCCCTGCCGTGTGAGAGGAGGGGCTGGGAAAGGGAGGAGGGGCTGGCAGACCCTGGGGGAGAAGGAATGGGATGCCTGCCCTGTGGCTTAGACCCAGATCCCTGGGCATGTGTCGTCCCTGAATCCAGATGTCTTATGTCATGCTTCCTCAGGACAGATGTCTGCTGGCCTACAGACTTACCCCAGACTCTCCCAATACAGTTAACCACTTTGAAGCTCCACTTTTAAGTAGACCCTTTCTTTTTTCTAGTATCAATCCTGTCCTGAACACTTCCCTCTCAGTCCTGGACCAGGGTTTGGGTAACCATGACCCCACAAGATTGTGCAACAGTCACTGAAGGCTCCAGGAATCCACAACTTCTCAATAATGCTGAACTGGGCGAAATTTCCCAGTAACCACCTCCTCTGCCTGACTAACGCTTTCTTAGCTTGGCAATGCAATGTCCTATTTTTAAGGAGCCCAGTCACTTGGTTTAGATTCTTTATTTGTTTTATTTTAATGACCTTCTGAATCATTCATTTTTCTACTTTTGAACAGATTCACTTTTGGCCACTTCCTTGTATAGAAATTCAAACCTTCCTTTAAAACTCAGCACCAACAACCCCCTTCTCCTGAAAATTCTCACCCATACCATCCCCTCTTCAGGAAGAAGTATTCCCCTCCCCACCTTCAGTACTATTCATCTGGTATCATCATTATCATAATGATAAAAACGAGACATGGCAGACACTTGAATAACTCCTCATAATTCTCTGGATGACCCTAGGAAGAAAGTAATTCTCATTTCCATTTTACAGATACTGAGACTGAGCCTCAAGGAGCTTAAGCCTCTTGTTCAAGCTCATGTAAAGTAAGTCAAGGAGATGAGATGTTAAATGAGCCCAGCCAAACTCCAGAACGAGTGTATTGAAAGGTAGCTGTTTGTGTGGGGGTGCCTTGCTCTTTCTGTGACGATGGTTTTGATGTCTGTTACCCCCCCACCCCCAAGAGTGTAAGCTCGATGAAGTGTTTGTTCCCCATTTCATTGTACGCAATACATATCTGTAATAGATAGCTGGTGCTGACCGATGATTAGAAGACTTCCCGTCCCTTCTGTAGTGTTAGCTGCTTGAAACTTTGCACAATTCTGCAGTCTTACAACACCAAGAGCTGGGTAGCAAAACAACCAATGCATATTGAATGAAGGAAGTAAGAGATGGGCACACACTTGGAAGATTCCAGTGGATATATTTTCTAGCCGAACATCTTTGATAGAAAATTAAAAAAATAAATTTTCTCTGTAGCTCAGGACCACTGCTGCCAGATAAGATCTCCATATCATTTGGGGGGGGGGGGGTGGAGGGGGCTGAACTAACAAAATCTTACTGACTAAGGGTTCTTAGCTTTACTCAACATGCCTTTAATGGGTACCTATTGTGGTCCAGGCCTATACTCATAAACAAGTGCTGGAAATGACTGTGGACACAAGTCACCAGGCAGAAGTCCTTTGGGTGCGTACCCTCTACCCATTCCTTCTGGGAGACAAGCTCACGACTCCTCTGAGACCAGGCAAGGGTAGAGCCTTGGGAATAGGGGGAGGGAGGGGCCATAGCCCTGTCTGGTCAAAGAGGACCAGGCAGGAAAGATCTCAACAGGCCAGCAGTCTCTAAGAAGTGAATGCCAGCAGCAGAATGGAGGCCTGGAGGAGGTTGGCTCATCCCTCAGGGAATTAATATGAAGACAAGCCTCTGGACCATGAAGTGACATTGCAGGAACCAGACAGCGAGGGAAAGGTCTGGGAAGGATAATAAAAATGAGAAGCCCGTTGGGGTGGTACCTGGAGACAAAGAGAGTCAAGAGTCCCCTTGTCATTTAGTGGAGTGCCTCTTACCTCAAATTCTGTTTTGTCCATTATCAGCATTGCTAGTCTGGCTTTCTTATTGTTTGTCTTTTCCTGATAATCCTGTGCCTAGCCTTTTGCTTACAACCACCCAGGGACACTGCCCCAGGTGGGACTTCTGTTACCAACATCTCACTGGCTTTTTGGGGTGGGGTTTGGGAGCCAAACTGCAAGCTTTGTCTTTTGATAAGAGCATCCCACCTGGGAAGCAGTAGGGCCCAGTGGCTAAAATGGGCCTCTGATGCCAGGCTGCCCCGGCTGGAGGGCCTGCCGGCAGCCTGCCAATATTTAATGGGGGCATACCATGCACACCTAGCACTTTCTCTCTTGTTCCCAACCCAACAGTAAGGGAGAGCAGAGCACCCTCCCCGCTGGCAGATGGGGAAACTGAAGCTCAGAGACTTCAGTCAGTTGTTCAAGACCACATGGTAGGAACATTTAATTGACATGTCAAGGGACCCACATATTGGGGTGGACCGATTGACCACCTTTAATCCGAGAGCTTCTTGACTCTTGGATCTGGCTGAAAGGACAGAAAGCCCTGACCCACTTGTCAAGGTCAAGGATAAGACTCAGACATGTGGATGGCAAAGCAATAATAACAGTAGTGATAATATTACCAGCAAACGTTTATCCAGAATCCACGATGCATCTAGCATCATGCCGCACACTTTGTGGGTTTCATCTTGTTTACTTTTCTCAACACAATGCTTAAGTGCATGGACCCTGAAGCCAGACAGCCTGGGTGTGAATCTCAGCCAGCTACCTACTGGCCGTGTGGCATTAGGCAAGTTGTTTTACCTCTCTGGGTCGCAGTTTCCTCATCTGTCAAACGGGGCTAGTGATGGTACCTTATAACAGATTCCTGGCACATAGTAAATAGGATATAAATATTACTGCTTCATTTTTTTTAAAACTGAACTATAGTTAACACGCAATATTACTTTAGTTTCAGATATACGACATTACTGTTCCATTTTAAAACTCTAGTATCAGCTTCTTCTTTTCTTGGCTTATGGATGGAGTGCATATAAAAAAAGAAAACTGATAGGATGGAATAGTTCATTTTTCAGAGCTGCAAGCAAATGGGAAGAGACTCTTTCAATGAAGAAGGCATCAGAGTTGACAGCCACAGTCTCCATTTACAAATAGGGAAACAGAGGCTCAGAGAGGGTAAGCTAATTGCTTGAAATCGCACAGCTAACAAGCAGCAGGTGGAGGATTTGAACTCAGCTCTGCCCGGTGTCACAGCTCATGTCCCTAACCCTGACCCCATACGGCTAGCCCTGCTGGTCATGGAAAGATCTGGTGCCTGGCTGTGCACTGAAAATGGAAATGCGAGTCCCCAGCCGCTCCCAGGGATGACTGGGGAGTGAGAGGAGCTCAGCTATGGGGCAGAATGTTCTGCCAGATGCTGGGGAGGAGCTGCCAGCAGCACTCAGTCTCTTTCATCCTGAGGAAAGGGAGGAGGAAGGCATGGAGGAACAGGGCTCACAAGCCAGCAGAGCGCAGCCTGGAATTTGGTGAGGTGACGTCAGGCTCACACATCTGGCCTCTGGAATGCTGAGGTCCCAGAGGACTGCCAAGCCTCTGCTTCTCCTTGCAGCTCTTCCTCTGAGATAACTCGGGCAGTTTTGCTGAGACAAGCCTCGGGCTTTCTAGACTCTCCTGAACACATTCAGGTGGTGACATGGGTATCTTCGTCCACGGATGACGACCAGGTTTCTGTAGACACAGGGCTAAAAGAAGCAAGACTGCAGAGTCAGACAGCTCTGAGAAGGATTCCTGGCTCGGGGATCCTGGCCGGTGCCTCAGTTCCCTCTTCCGTGCATGAGGATCGGATCCCTTCTTTGCAGGGTCTGGAGAAGGGAGAGCACGGTGAATGCCTGACACCCAGTCAAGGCTCCTGACCACCTGCCTGAGTCGGTGAACTAATGAGCCAACTGAGCTTGTTGTATGGCATCCTGCATAGCGCCAGCCTGCAGCGGGCGCTCACTACCTTGCTGACCCATGTGGTTAGAGGCGTGATGCCTGACTTTCCTTTTCTGATTCCAGTTTCCACTCTGCTCCAAGAAGAACGAAGTCCCATCTGGCCTCTTCTAAGCACCAAGCTGAAGGCTCACAGTAAGGAGGAGCTCAGCCTTTCTGCCCTTGATTGTGCCCATTGATGGGAGCCCCACCTGACTCATTTTCAGTGCTTTTTACCTGGGAAAGTTTGGGACTGGCCAGTGTGACTTGTTGAGATTGGTGATTCATTTTAGTCCCAAAGGGAACAAAAGCCCAGGTCTTCCCAAAACGCCCTCTGCTTGGGGTGGCCTTATCCCTTGGTCAGGGAATGAGTCACCCCATCCTTATGGGTCCTCCTGTTTTCACTCTGCCTGGGCCTTCAGAAATCAAACAGCAGCTTCCTCTTTTCTCTGCTCCCAGGGGGAAAAAGGTGAGTATATAAAGGGAGAATTGAAGAGAGGAACTAAGCCACCATTCATTCTATGGTGGCCACCTAAAGGGAAGAGACTTCTCAGGGAAGGATCACTTGAAGCTACTGCACATCAGGATCTCTTTCTCTGCCTGGCTGGAGGCAGGACCTGCCTCCTTTGCCTCCAAATACCCTCTCCACAGGTGGAAAACCAACCCATCCTCCACGATCTGCTGGAATTTAAAAAGGTGTCCTTGGGGCGCCCGGATGGCTCAGTTGGTAGAGCACCCGACTTCAGCTCAGGTCATAATCTCACGGTTCGTGAGTCCGAGCCCCACATCGGGCTCACTGCTGTCAACCTGCCAGTGCGGAGCCTGCTTGGGACTCTACCCCCTCCCCTGCCCTTCTTCTGCTTGCACTCTCTCAAAAATAAATAAATATTTAAAATAAATAAATAAATAAATAAATAATAAATAAGGTGTCCTTGACGATAGAATTCACCTGCGGCACTGGTCGCTGATTCCCTGCTTAGATAAAGCATATGACCTCAGTTTTCGGCAAAATGAGGATTGCCGAATGGCACTGGCAAAGCTGTCCTGGCTGCGAAGATGACAGTGAGGGCACAGCACCAGTGAATGTGCCCCCGCGGGGTAAATCCCCTCCCCGGGTTTTGATGAGGGCCAGGCAGTGGATGGGGCACGAGCTCCTGTGATTCAGGGCTCTCGTATCTGGAAGTCAGACCTCCTGCCAAAGGCCGGACCCTCACGTATCTGGAGCTCAGCTGTGGGCCCAGAGTAAGCGGACAGGAACTGAGTGGGGACTGAGGGTCACAGGGCTCAAAGCGCATTTCTTTGATGTCTCTGAGATGGTCGGGATAAAAGGAGCTAGGAGGAGGATATCCTCAGAGCCCATCATCTGAAACAGCGTGACGTGGCCTGAGTCACTTCCCCTTTCTGGGCTGCAGGGTTTTTTTTTCCTTCTAATCAGTAGAATGGAGATAATAATTCTTACCTCACAGGGCTTTAGGGGCTTGGGCATGATCTAGTGCTTGCAAGCCTGGCTCTTGGGCTCAAACCCCAGCAGGATGAGGCCATCTCATCACACGGGCCCTACCTCGGGCATCCTTATGGTGGTGAGGAGGCTGGTGATAGCTTTGCAGAGGGTTAAATGAGAGAAGGGGTGAAGCGTTTATGGCTGGTGGATCCTAGCATTCGATAACTGTCAGCGGCTATTGTATGAGTCCGAGTTTAGTTTCTGGCATATAGCAGGTGTTCAATCAATGCTAGCTAGCTATTGTGGGGATGATGATGCCATTAACAGAGAGCACAAAAATAGAATAATGTCAAAGGGACAGTGGGCCGAAATGACAATCTTATTTTAGATCACCTCCTTATTTTACTACAGGGGACGTGGAGGCCCACAGGGGAGACGTGCCCAACCCGAGGTCACCTCGAGCTCATTTTTCTGTCTAGGGCTCTTCTTGGCCTACCTCACTTCACCCAGACGATTGGGGCCGTTTAGAGTGAGGACACTCATGGGCCTCAGTTTCTCCTTAGGAATTGCTGTGGGACTGCCCAGGGCAGGAATGAAGAGGCTTCTGGCTGGCTGGAGACATCCAGAAAGAACTGGAGGGTATCACTGGCAGCAGCAGAGAAATGCCGATGCCTTGCAGAAAGCTCTGCTCCAGCCTGTCAAGGTGACAGCCTGATTTTGGAAGCAATCCCGCTATTGGGGAAGGCACGTGTGTGCGCGTGTCAGTGTGTGGCTCAGAGACAGCTATTCTAGACGATCACGACGGCCATTTGGTGAGCACTGACTGTGGTCCAGGCCCTGTGCCAGGTGTGCATCTCACAGATCTTCATGGCAGCTCTGTGGGGGTGGGCGCTGTGCTACCCCCAGCAAACTGAGGTACAGAGAGGCTGAGGAAGCGGTTCGAGGCCCCCAGCTAGTCCATGGTGGAGCTGGGACTTGAATGTAGGCCATGTGGTCCAGAGCTTATGACCGTCCACACCCCCCAGCTGCCCCAATGGGCCATGCCTTACACCCGTGTCACCCTTCTCACTGTTTCACATGATCTTTACCTCTGTGATCTCCTGGTCAACTTGTGCACAGCCCTATGAGGCTCAGAGGGTCATAGGCGGGCCTAGCACCGAGTACGGTCTCATTCACTCAGCAGGTTTTTCTGAGCCCTACCACTGGGGTCAGAGCTGGGACAGGAAGAAGTGGGAGTAAGACGCTGGCCATCATGGGGCATGTGGCCTGGATTGGGCAGAAATCAACCTGTTCATGGTCTAGGTCCTTTGGGTACTGGAGGTGGGCACGGTGGCTTTGGTGGGAATGCTCAGCCAGGCAAAGGAAATGGGTGGTTGGGGTCAAGAGTCAGGGATTCTGGTCTCTGCTCTGTGCTTGGTCATTAGCAGTCACCGTGGCCAACCCCTACCTCTCATTGGGCCTCTGTTTTTCCCATTGGAACTATGAGGCAAGGGTGAGTGGATAGTCTTGAAAAGCCCTTTCAGGTGGCTGACAGTGGGGCTATGACCTGCCTGGGACCTCCAACTTGGCTGATGTCAGTCTTGGGCTCTGGTCTGAGGGTCCGGGGGGTGGTAGCCAGTTCCCAGTCTGGCACCACCTGGGTCTCAGGCTGTATCCCAGATCCTTGGTCAGCCCCATCACATGCTGGTTCACGGAGTGATAACAAATGTCCCCATAAGTCCCTCCTTTGAGCTGACCATCTCATGCCTCCATCCTGACCTGGGCAAGGTCTCTTTTTATCTGTGTCCTTAGGCAGATCAGTTGCATCAAAACACATAAGAAGACAGTGTGTTATGCTTTTCAATGTGTCTTTGCAGACATTTTCTCATTTCAAATGAATAAAACTCAAAATGTTGAATTAATTCAAAACGATAATAAAGGTGCCATTTACGGAGTTGCAGGTGAAGGGGCTTTTGTGTACGCCTCTAATCCTCACAGGGACGCTTTCACGTATTATTATAATTATTATCGCATTTTGCGACAAGATCAAGGTTCTGAGAGGTAGAGACAATCACGTAAGGTCACAGAGCTGAGAAGTGACAGGGCTGGCAAATAGGGATGTGTCTCATTCCAGAGCCCAGGTTATTTCCTCTCTGACATCTGCGGTATTCGTTCTTCTTTCATTCAGAGTACCTACTCTGTCCCAGGCACCCACTAGGTGCTAGGGCACACAGGGAACCTGCCAGGCCTGCTCCCTGGGTGGGTCACAGTCCGTAAGAAGCCCATGAGGAAGTATAATTACTCAGAGAGGCAAATGGAAGGTCTCTCTGCCTTGGTTCAACTCTCTCCCTCTCCCCCCCCCCCCCCCCCCATCTACCTAACACCTTTGTGACCTTGGGCAACTACCATCACTCTTTACGCCTCTGTTCCAAGGCTGTAAAATCGGGAAAATATAAATTTCCGCCTCACTGGGTTGTTGTGAAGGCTTCAGTAGGAAATGCACATCCAGCTGCCATGACCGTGCCTGGCCCAGAGAAGGTCTTTGGCACCCTGTCAAAGTCTGTCACTGCTCTATCTGAAAGGGTGCTCTGTGAAGCTGTTGTCATGATCAACCCCATTTGACAGCCAAAGAAATTGAGGCACTGAGGGGCCAAGTCTCTAGGACCACAGAGGAATAGGGAAGCTGAAATGGAGCCCTTGAGTGTCCCAGATGTATGTTCTGTTTCCTTTGAGCCACATGGCGCCTGTATTCCCAGGAGCCTTCCCCTCTGAGTTCTGAGTCAGCTCCCCAGGAACCGGAGCCCTGACTCAGGGTGGATAAAGGAATCCCGGGAGACAAGGGGTTAAGCAGGTTGTTGCACTACAGCAGAAACTTCAGGAAGTACAGGGCTGAGAGACTTCTAAGACAGAGGGAGCTTGAGGGCCAGAGGTCAGCCTGGTTCCTGGCCCAGAGGCTGGCTCTCAAGAGGGCTCCAGCCCCCAGACCAACTTGGCTCAGCTCATGCACAAGGTCTTTGAGGCCGTCTATGATCCACCTCCATCCAGATCCTTCTCCAGGCTTGCCTCTTGGCCTTCCCAGATAGGTTCCTGAGGCTGAGGCCTGGTGGGAGGTGGCCAGAGCTGGAAAGAAAGCCCACTGCCCTACTCGGGTCCTCTTAGAGCACCTTAGGGCCTGTGCTCAGAGGCCAGGGGTCTTGAGTTCCGGCTCTGCCCCTTTTCAGGGGATGTTGGTCATGTGCCCCAGTGGCTCTGAGCCCTAGTTTTCTCATCTGTAAATGGGGGAAATTATAGTACTGCTCCCCTGGCATCAGGTAAAGTCAATCTAAGTACCTGGCATGGAGCAAGGGCCCCAGTAATGCCAGTTCCTGCTCTTGTAGGTGAGGAAACAGGTGCTGGGATCTTGGCATTCTAAGGGCTGGGTGTGGGGCTTTCTCAGTGTTCCTGTTCTTCAAATTTCCTGGGGTCTCCTTTAGGTCACAGACATTACTAGGGCCCCCGCTCTGTGCATAGCAGGGAGGCCACTAGGCAGAGTCCCTCGGACAGCGTGGGTAGGGGGCTGACCACAGCCCAGCCACAGGGTACTATGGTGTCCTGAAATTCTGCGGCCTGTGTGGCTCAGGACCAGCTCCCAGGCATCCCGAGGCTGGCCTCAGTGCCCTCAGCAGCAGCAGGAGGATCCTGATAGGGCCCTCACAGAGCACTGTGTGGCAGTGACATTAGATAACATGATCCTTAGTGGCTTCTCTGCGCCCAACTCTGTGGAGTTTTCTCTGAAACACCCAGAGGCAGGGCTGGGCGGTTGTGTCAGAGTGAGGTCACCAGGATGACTGGCCCCCCCAGACCATGGCCCAGTGGAGCTTCAAGGCTGAACTCCTGACTTGGGAACCCAGAAACCCAACCACCTCCGCCCCTGCTTCAGTTGTTAGTCTAGAAGCTCTGCTTCTTAGTTATGCCCACATACCTCAGGGTCCCAGCTGCCGGCCTGGAAGGGGCCTCGGGACTTTTGAAGGGATTTTGGAGGGAGGGCTGAGCCAGGCAGCTCAGCCCCTGCCGGCTTTGGTTCACTGACTCAGCCTCCCCCTCCCCTCCCCCCACCCACCGACCTTTCCTTCCCACTGGCTATTTATATGGGCATTTCCTGTCCCTTGAATAGGTAAAGAAAAGGGAAGCGAAAGAAGCTCAACTTGGGGCTTCTTTAACCACTGGCAAATCATTTTCTTAATTATTAATTACACAAAAAGATAGGGGCTTGGAGTGGAAACGGCCATGCCTGAGAAGCATGTACATCGAAAAGTGTAATTGCCTCTCCGACCGCATCCTCCTTCCAGAAGGACCTGCGTGTGTGGCTGGGGGCCTCCCAGGTCTGTCCTGTGTGATTGATAACAGGCCCACACGCATACATTAGCCTTTCTTTAAAAAAGGAGGGAACCTACATTGAGCCCCTGCTATGCGCCAAGCATTGTGCAAATTCCTCAGCTTGCTTTTTCTGTCAACAACATGCTGGGTATTGAAGAAATTCTTTAGGTCAGTAGATTTTGGTCTTGGCTGAACATTAGAACCCTCAGAATGGTCTTTGAGGTGCCTGGGTGGCTCAGTCGGTTAAGTGTCTGACTACTCTTGGTTTCGGCTCGGGTCACGATCTCGCAGTTCACGAGTCAGAGTCCCGCGTTGGGCTCTGTGCTGACATGGGAGCCTGCCTGGGATGCTCTCTGGCCCTCTCTCTCTGCCCTGCCCCTGCTCGTGATCTCTTTCTCTCAAAAATAAATAATCTTTAAAAAAAAAAAAAGAAAAGAAAAGAACCCTCGGGATGATTTTAAATCCCGTGCACAGGCCCCACCGTAGGCTGGTTACATCGGAAGTGCCGGGGATGGGACCAACGTGTGAGGATTTTGAACCACCCAGGTGGTTTCAGTGTGGAGCCGGGACTGAGAACCACTGCTCTGGGCTACGGTGTGTGTAACACGGGAGCTAATGTCGCCAGCGGTCTCTGCTTTGAAATCTGCCAGTGCTGCTTTCTGTCTGGGAAAATGAAAAAGAGGAAGATGTTGCTTTTTTTTAAGTCAGAGAGCTATCCCTTTATTTTATCCTACTGTCATGTTGCCTTTCTCTCCTCTTGGGAAGGTGGCTTTGCCGGGGCCAGGACTTGGGTGAGGGATTGGGTATTTGCCTACCTGTTAGTCAAAGAAAGCTGTCACAAGGGACTGAGAGATGGACCCAGTGATGGTCTGTCTTGTGAAGAGCCTCCCCAGCTTATCCTGGAGCCCAGTGTCACCTGTCCCGTTCATTTCTACAGAAACGGCTCTATGAACACTCACCCCCGTTGTGGACTTTGGTGTGTTGATAATTAGGTAGCTTACCAATGGTGTGCGTGTATGTGTTTGTGGTCCCGGACAAGTGTCTCTTCTTCGCCTTGTGTCCCTAACGTCCCAGCTGGTGTGGTCTGTGACCTGTGTCAATAAATACCTGCCAAATAAAGGAACCTGAATAGACAGCACTGTTTGTGAGACGCTGACTCCAGGCCCTGGGCTGAGGGCTCACTGGCTCTGCCTTATTCTGTCCCTTTAGCGAGCTCTGTAGGAGATGTCGCTGCTATTCTCCCGTCCCCTAGGCGAGGAATGGAGGAGGTTCAGAGGCCGAGGAGGTTGAGGTGGGCGGGCAGCACAGTCACTTGTACTCTGCCTGTCCTTCACTCCCGACACCCCTGCACTCCAGGAGCTGACCACCTGCCCCCGGGCTTCCCGTGAAGCCATGGGTCCCCAGGATGGACATCCATGACCTTGAGAGCATGTGCTTCACTTCTCTGGGCCTGCGGTGTCGGGGGACAAATAGTGATCATGACACTAACTACTGGGTTTGGTGCTTGCTATGCGTTACCATGCTGGGACTTTGCACTGTGAACTCATCTCATCCTCTCCCAGGTGAAGGAAGTCCTATCATTATCCTGTTGACACACGTCCTCCCTGTCACTGTTCTGCCCACAGGCTCCTGCCCCACTCAGAGGAGAAGCCCAAGCACTCCGAGTGCCCACCAGCCCTACAGGGGCCGGCCTGCTCCTGCTCCATCACACTGGCTTCTGCCTTCTCTTTCTTTCTCTGTCTTTCTTCTTCCCTCCCTCCCTCCCTTCCTTATGCCATATTTTATCCAGACACAGCAGATTCCCTAACCAATGTTTCCATTTAGCTATATTTCTCCCTTCTTACTTTTTATTCTCTGCCAACCTTTTAAAAGAAAGAGTACGTTGTTTGCTCACTTCGTTCACCTGGCAGTGGGCTTTTCTTCCTTTAGCCCAGCATTCTCTTATGTATAGGATAAAATTGCATCATTTAATTTTTAATTTTTCTTTTACATTTTTTAATGTTTATTTATTTTCGAGAGAGCACGAGCAGGGGAGGGGCAGAGAGACAGGGAGACACAGAATCTGAAGCAGGTTCCAGGCTCTGAACTGTCAGCACAGAAACCGACGTGGGGCTTGAACTCACAAACTATGAGATCATGACCTGAGCCGAAGTCAGACGCTTAACCGACTGAGCCACCCGGGTGCCCCAAAATTGCATTATTTTAATACTTTATACTTTTTCCATGCTGTCTCTTTTTTATTATTTTGACACTCACGTAGGTCTCAAACATAGACCTTACTAATGAGATCAAATTCTCTTTCTATTCATAAATTTAGCAAGACTTTGTGGAGTCCCATATGAGTTGCATTTTGTTCTAGGATTCTGAAAATAAATACTAAGTAAGGTCCTCAAGAAGTTTATCCCAAAGTGGAGAGACCGATATCTAACCCCTACACAAAGGCTGTGCCATCATACTATGACCCATGGTTCTCTATGGCAAAAGTGTGGCATCTATCCCAGCTGTCACAGCTCAGGAAGGGCTCCTGGACCACGTGTAAACTGAATCTCAACCTGAAACCTTGAACTGAATTTTTGTAATAGCTTTATCGAACTATGTTTTAAATATCATAAAGTTTATCCTACTTGAGGATACAATTCAATGCTTTTTTGGTAATGTTACCAAGGGGTGCAATCACCCCAAAAAATCCATTTTAGAATGTTCTCATGGCCCCCCAGTATGGTCTCTCCCTCACACTCCTTTACAGGTAATCCCTGTTACCACTCCAACCCTAGACAAACAGTCATCTACTGACTGTCTCTATCAATTTGCCTTTTCTGGATGTTTCACATCAGTGGAATCATACACTATATAGTCTTCTTGTGTCTGGCTTTTTTCACTTATTATAACACCTTTGAAGTTCATCCATACGGTGGCACCTGTCATTCATTCATTTGTTCTTTTTATCACTGGATAGCGTTCTGATCTATGGATTTGCCACATATTTTCCTATCCACTGATCAATCGGTTGACGGGCATTTAGGTTGTTTCCAATTAGGACCTATTATGAATAATACTGCTATAAACACTGACTCATAAATCTTTCTGCGCATATGTTTTCGTTTCTCTTAGTAGACACCCAGAAGAGGACTTGCTGGGTCATGTGGTAAATTTATGTGTAACTTTTTGAAGACCTGCCAAACTATTTTCTGAAGATGCTGCCCCATTTTACGTTCCCTCCTGCAATGTGTGAGGGTTCTGTTTCTCTAAGTCCTCGCCACATTCGTTATTGCCTGTTTTATTTTATTTTACTTTATTTTATTTTAAATTTTTTTTTTTCCAACGTTTTTTATTTATTTTTGGGACAGAGAGAGACAGAGCATGAACGGGGGAGGGGCAGAGAGAGAGGGAGACACAGAATCGGAAACAGGCTCCAGGCTCCGAGCCGTCAGCCCAGAGCCTGACGCGGGGCTCGAACTCACGGACCGCGAGATCGTGACCTGGCTGAAGTCGGACGCTTAACCGACTGCGCCACCCAGGCGCCCCTTATTTTACTTTATTTTATTTTAATTTTTTTAAAGTTTATTCATTTTTGAGAGACAGACAGAGCATGAGTGGGGGAGAGAGGGAGGGAGACACGGAATTCGAAGCAGGCTCCAGGCTCTCAACTGTCAGCACAGAGCCGGACATGGGGCTCGAACTCACAGACCACAAGAATGTGACCTGAGCCAAAGTCAGACGCTTAACTGACTGAGCCACCCAGGTGCCTCATTATTGCCTTTTTAAAAAAGAAATTATAGTGGGTGTGATATAGATCTCATGTCACATTTGCATTTTCTTTTTTTTTTTTTAATGTTTATTTATTTTGAGAAAGAGAGAGAGAGCTGGGGAGGGGCAGAGAGAGAAAAGGAGAGAGAAAATCCAAAGCAGGCTCCACACTGTCAGCACAGAGCCCTGATGAACCCACGAGATCATGACTTGAGTCGAAACCAAGAGTCGGACACCTGACCGACTGAGCCACCCAGGTGCCCCACATTTGCATTTTCTTAATGACTAATGATGTGGAACACCTGTTCATGTGTGTCTCAGCTATTGGTATATGTTCTTTAGAGAAATGTCTGTTCATATCTTTTGCTCATTTGTTGGATTAAGTTGTTGTTTTCTTCTTATTGAGTTGTAGAAGTTCATTGTAAATACGGGATACAAGTCCTTCGTGGGATTTGGTTTTGCAAATATTCTGTTCCAGTGTATTGTCATTTCATTTCCTTAATCGTGGCTCTTAAGTACAAAAGCTTTGAATCGTGATGAATTTCAATGTATTAATATTTTATTTTATAAACCATGCTAAGAAATGTTTGCCTAACCCAAGGGTTTGAGGATTTTTTTCCTATGTATTCTTCTGAAAGTTTTATTGTTTTGGCTCTTACATTTAAGTCAATGATCCATTTTGAGTTCATTTTTTTGTGCATGGTGTGAGGTAAGGGTCTACCTAAGTCCTTTCTTTTGCATATAGATAGGTAGCCAATTGTCCCGGTGCTGTTTGTTAAACAGGTTATCCTTTCCTCCAATGAACTACTTTGGCACTTTTGTCAAAAACTGACCACGATGTAAGGGTTTATTTCTGGACTCTTAATTCTGTTTCATTGATCTATTTAGTAGTCCTTACAACAGTACCGCACTATCTTGGCAACTGTAGCTTTGAAATCAGCAAAAGGAGGCCCTACAACTTTGTTCTTCTTTTTCAAGAATTTTCTGGTTGTTCTAGGTGATTTTCACTTCCATATACATTTTAGGATCAGCTTGTCAATGTCTGGGAAAAAAATCCTGCTGGAATTTTGAGATGGATCATGTTGAGTCCATAGATCAGTTTAGGGAGTACTGCCATTTTAAGATCAAGTCTTAAAATCCAAGAACATAGCAATGTCTCTATATTTATTTAGACTTCTTTGATTTGCCTCAGTAAAGTTTTACAATATTGAGTGTAGGATCTTACACTTCCTTTGTTACATTTATTCCTAAGCATTTTATTCTTTTAGATACTGTTAGTGTATTCATATATTTTAAAAAATTTTTAACGTTTATTTATTTTTGAGACAGAGCACAAGCAGAGAAGGAGCAGAGAGAGAGGGAGACACAGACTCCGAAGCAGGCTCCAGGCTCTGAGCTGTCAGCACAGAGCCCAACATGGGGCTCAAACCCTCAAACCGAGAGATCATGACCTGAGCTGAAGTCAGACACTCAACCAACTGAGCCACCGAGGAGCCCCAGGAGTGTACTTATATTCTTAATTTAATTTTTGGCTTGTTCATTGTTTGCAGGTAGAAAAAAAATTGATTTCTATACACTGGTTTTGTATCCTGTGACCTTGTTGTGCTTATTAATTACATAGTATATGCTTTTAGATTCCTTGGGATTTTCTACATATACATACCATGCTGAGAATAAAGACGAGTTGTACTTCTTCCTTTTTTCCTCTTTGTTGTTTCTTGCTCCTGTGAAGTCTATTCCTGTTTTGGGATATCTGCCTCGATTGTTCTTCCTCCAGATACTCCCTGGCTCACTCTCTCCCCCCGCTTAGGTCTTTACTTCTTGTTGAGGCCTTCCTGGAACACCCTACTGAAATCAAACCCCTTCTGCCCACCCCCAGTGCCTGCCCCACACTGTATAACCCTTCTCTTGCTTTATATTTTTCACAGCACTCACCACTTCAGACTTTGTACCTCTCCTCTGTCAAGACGGTCCCAAGAATTCCAAGAATGAATAATGTATCTGGAAGGAGGGCCCAGGCTGATATCTGGCCAATGTTGGGTGAAGGAGTGTCCAGAAGGAGTTTCCTCTGGGGCGCTCAGTCCCCTGCCCCACCCTTCTTGGCTGGGAAGGGAAAGGTCTCTCGAAGCAGATGGGATGACATTCAGGAGGCATTGGGTGGGGGTACTAGCAGCTGCCAACGACACGAAGTTGAAGGGCATATCCACACGTGCCTGCCCTGGACACCCCACCCATACCAAGAGAAGGCCCTCGGGGATCCACCCAAAGCCTTTTTGCACTGGCCTTCTCCCGGATGGGAAATGCAGGTGCAGGGAGGTGGGGAGGACGGAGGAGGTTTCCCAGGGCCTCCTCCAGCCACCCATCCTGGTAGAGGGGATTCTGCTTTTGGAGACTGTACTTACTCCCTTAGGACCAGGAAAATACACTCCCTCTTTGCATGGGATTGAGAAACAGGGTCTCTCTGCAGCCCCTCCCGTATCTGAAGCTTGCCGCAGAACTAGGATTGGGGCCGGGCAGGGGGGCTCCCAGACCAGGCATAGGGGCGCGGGGGGGCTGTGGCAGAAGAAGCCCCTGACTAGATGCCAGGCAATCCTGGATCCGGTCCTGCTCTGGGTTTGTGCAGCAGAGTGAACTTGAGCAGGAGGAGTTGAGCCCTCCAAACCGAGGTTTCCGCCTCTACCAAATGGATCTGAGGAAGCCACCCAGGGGTGGGGGGCTAGACTCCCGCACTCTGGGTTTCATTTCTTCATCTGTACACTCAGTACTCCTCATGGGCTGGAGGCCCCAAGAAGATATTATCCATCAAAACAATTTTTTTTTATCATAGTAAAACACACTCAATATGAAATTTGCCATCTTAACCGGTTTTTACGTCTACAGTTCAGTGGCATTAAGTACATTCACCTGTTGAACCCCAAGAAGATACAGTCCTTTAAAAAGTCCTGTTCATCCCCCACCCTTCCCCCTTGTGGCCCACACCTATGCTCCGTGTCACCTCTGCCCTTGTTCCTGTCGCCCTGAGAGGTGCCATGATTTAGGGATTCCTCTCTCTCCCAGGCTGGGGTGATGTTACAGAGTGGCGCGGCAGGGCCAGCTGCCATGGGCGACGCTGTTGGGGCAAACTCGGGGCATCACTGGTTGGGCCCTGGTGGGCGTGTGGTCCAAAGCACACACCGTACATTTCAGCTCATTCATTCAAGTCCCTTATCCCTCCTAAGAGCTTTGGGGGAGGGCACTACTGTTATCTCCATTTCGGAGATGAGGAAACCGAGGCAAAGGGAGGCTATGGGACTTGCCCCCCAACACTCTGCCTTGTCACGTTACTGGCAGAGATGGGATTTGAACCCAGGCACTTGGGCAGGGCCGCACTGCTGTCCTCCAAATCATAAACCATTTGAACTTAAACTTTTTACTCGATGCCAGCACTCTACCCTGTGAAATTTACTATGAAAGTGGTCCAACTTTGCTTCCATTGCAAGTTCTCTTCTATTCGCACACCTTCATTTAGAGAATCCTAGAACCCTCTCCACTGACGGATTGCTAAGTGAATCATTAGGTTGAATGCACAATTGCTTTATTACAATCCCCTTGTCCTCGATTTCCAAGTGGTGCCTGAAATTACTGAATCTAAATTAGAGCGCAGAATATTAGCCCTTAAAAATAACTAGTGCTTGTAAGAGTCATCAGAAAGATCCCTGTTAACTCTTGGGATGACTCATTAAGTAAAATAACTGGGTCCAATTTAAGGCTGTTTCTCTCCAGCCTATTAAGGATTCTCGGGGTCTGGGATACATATCAGTTTAAAATCAACCAGCAGAGCTGGGAGAGCGCAAACCTCCATGGATTTGACAGTTACCAGATTGCTGGGGGCTTGGTTTCCTTGTCTGTAAATGGGGACCACCTCATGGGGATAGTATGAAGATTAATGAGTTGGCTATCTAAATAGTGCCTGGCCCCCACAGTAAGCATTAGATCATGTCAACAATTATTACTGCCTCAGCTGAGCTGGCTGCTTTCACGGACGGCTTTGGTTCACCAGGAGTTCACCTTGAGGCCATGTGACCGGACCCCATCTTTTATGATGAAAAATTTCAGGCGTACAAAAAGGTTGGAAAACTATCATTCATAAACAGCCTTACATCCACCACATAGACTCAACAGTTGTTAATGTTGTGCCATTATCTTGTGTATTTGTGTGTTTTCTTCTGAACATTTAGAGGAAGTTGCTAACATCATGACCTTTCACTGAGAAATTCTTTTTTTTTCATGTTTATTTATTTATTTATTTAGAGAAAAAAGCACGCGTTCGCGCACAACTTGGGGAGGGACAGAGAGAGAGGGAGGGAGAGAATCCCAAGCAGGCTCTGCACTGTCAGCACGGAGCTCGATGCTGGGCTCAATCTCACAACCGTGAGATCATGACCTGAGCCAACATCAAGAGCCAGACGTTTAACCCACTGAGACCCCCAGGCGCCCCTCACTGATAAATTCTTCAGCATGCATCCTTTAAGAAAAAGATACGCTCCTAAGCAGCCACCAAAGGTAATAATTCCATAGTATCCTCTAACAACCAGCCCATAGTCAAATTTCCCTGGTCTCAGCAGAGGGGTGCCATCAAGTTTTGGATTTTTGCCAATCTGATGGATGAGTCTCTCAGTGTAGGTATAATTTTCTTGTCTCTTATGATTACGAGTGAGAATCTTTGTACATGTTCAAGGTCCTTCAGCAATTCTGTTTCTGTGATCTACCTGCTCATGATTTTTGTCCATTTTAAGATCATATTTTTGCTTTTTCATCTCTACTTCTAATCACTCCTTATATATTGGTGAAATTAGCCTTTGTTTTTAAGTTACAGATTGTCTCCCATTTGTATTTTTTTAAAGCTTTTTTCACTTATGGTTAGGTGGTTTTTTTGTTGTTTTTTTTTTTTTTTTTTTTGCCATGAAAAGCTTTTTAAAAACTTTGCTTTAATTTTATGTAGTTGAATGTTTCAACTTTTTCTTTTATTGTTTCTGAATTTTGACTCCTAACTCAAAAGGAGTTATATCCCTATCACTTCTGAGCTATAAAGGAATCCCCTCAGTTTTCTCCCACAAGTTGTAAGGTTTCATTGAAAAAACCTGAATCTTTGGGGGCACCTGT
Organism: Panthera onca; assembly: GCF_046562875.1. Taxonomy (NCBI): domain Eukaryota; kingdom Metazoa; phylum Chordata; class Mammalia; order Carnivora; family Felidae; genus Panthera; species Panthera onca. Next base: position 62,681,667 of record NC_138339.1, on the reverse strand, counting down.
GTTAAGCGTCTGACTCTTGGTTTCAGCTCAGGGCATGATCTCATGGTTCGTGAGTTCAAGGCCCACGTGGGGCTCTTTGCTGACAGTGCAGAGTCTGCTTGAGATTCTCTCTCTCTCCTTCTCTCTCTGCCCCTCCCCGTACTTGTGCATTAATGTGTGTGTGTGTGCACGCGAGCTCTCTCTCTCAAAATAAATAAATAAATTAGTTAAAAATTCTGAATCTCTGGTCCATTTGGTATTTATGTTTGGTCTGAAGTTTGAGTTTACTTTACCTTTTGTTTTTCAAAATGGCTATTCAATTGTCTCAGGGTCATTTTTTTTAAAAGTCCGTCATGTCCTAGTGATTTGAGTTGTTATTTTCGCCATACATCAAATTTCCATTTGTAGTTGGGCAAATTTCTGGATTTTGGATTCTGTTCCATCGCTCTGTCTGTCTATTCATGTTCCTAACTATACCATTTTAATTGTAGAGACTTTATGGCATTTTTAAATATCTGGTAGGGATAACTCCTACCCCGCTGCCCTTCTTTTTTAGTTTTCCTGGCTATTCTTGATTGTTTATTATTTCATATCACTTTCAGAATCAACTTGTTTAACTCCAGGGAAAAAATTAAAAAAAAAAAATCTTCAGTATTTTCATGAAGAGCATGTTAAATGGATCTCATATTTACATGAGCCAAATGGACATCTTTATGGTATTGAGTCATCCGATCCAAGAACATGTTATTTTCAGGGGGCTCTTTTTGGGGGGCACAGGCTTTAAACAGGTTGACTTGTGTCGCTCCCAAAAGGTATACAGAAGTCCTAACCCCCAGTACCCAGAATGTGACCTTATTTGGAAATAGAATCTTTACAGAGGCCATTAAGTTAAAATGAGGTCATTAGGCTAGGCCCTAATCCAATATGACTGGTGTCACTCTACAGAGGGAAATTTGGACACAGACACGAGCACAGGGAGAGCACCACGTGAAGGCAGACATCAGGGTGATGTCCCTGAAAGCCAAGGAACACCAAAGACCGCTCACAAGCCACCAGCCACCAGGAGAGGGGCTTGGAACAGATTCTCCCTCATGGCCCTCAAAAGGCACCAGCCTTTCTGGTACCTTGGTCTTGGACTTTTGGCCTCCAGAACTGTAAGACAAATTTGTTTCTGTTTTTTTGTTTTTGTTTTTTCGTTTGTTCATTTTAAGAGAGAGCCAGCACGAGACAGGGAGAGGGGGAGAGGAAGAGAGAAAGAGAATCCCAAGCAGGCTCCATACTCAGCGTGGAACCCCATGCAGGGCTCAATCCCACGACCCTGGGATCATGACCTGAGCTGAAATCAAGTCAGATGCTCAGACCAACTGAGCCACCCAGGTACCCTGACAAATTTGTTTTTTTAAATCCACTTGGCTAGTGGTGCTTTGTTACAGCAGCCCTAGCAATATACTAGAGCCCACTTCTCTTAGGGCAGGAGGGAGCCGTCCACCCACTACTTCAGGACATGGGGCAGCATTTGTGTGCTTTCCTGTCCCTGACCCTAAGCAAGCCCAGCCTGGTCTGTTTCTTGCCTGCCTGAGGTTGGATGTGTGAGCCAATGAATGCATTGGAAAGCTGGAGGTGTGACTTCACTCTCAATGGGTGGCCAAACCCATTGAGGTCAAGGCCAATGAATGAGTCATCTGTGCAATGTGGCTCAGTGAGTCAGGGAGCGTCAGGCAGAAAGCCCAAGTGTGGGGCCTATTTTCTCTTCCTTTTCCTCTGGAACCTAGAATCAGCCCCCTAAAAGTCATCAACCCCAGAAATAAACAGTGAAACAGGGTAACACATCACCTTCTTGACACACCCATTGTGTGCTGGGGAAAGATAAGGACAAAGGACTTAGAAAACAGAGAGAAAGAGTATGAGGCACCCAGCCGTGACACTTACTTGCTGTGTGCCTTTGGATGGGTTAGGTAACTTCTCTGGCCTCGGTTCCTCTGTCTCTTCACATGGGGGTTGGTAATGTTACCTGTCGGACAGGGTTAGTGTCACCATACAAGGAAATGAACACAAAGGACTTAGCAAAGGGCCAGGCTCAGAGCAAGAACTCAACAGAGATTGGCAACAATTATGAATAAGAACTGCCCCTAAGTAATGTACCCACAAAGACAAAACTGTGATCCACAACTGCCGAGTTTTCACCTGTGATTCTGAACATTCTGCAGGTAACTCTTCCCCCTCCTTCCCTCAGGGAAGAGTTTGGAATAGACCAGCCATGATCTCATTTGCTCCCTCCAACATTAATTAGTGTCTTCTAATTATGAAAAGGAAATTATGTCTCAATTCATACTCTAAGAGAAATTAACAACAGAAAGGTGTCATTTCTTAAGGTGGCGTCAGTTCTCCCCACGCCAGCAGCCTGGGGCGTGGCTTGGGGCTATGTTGGCAAGCTGTGTCCTCGGCTCAGGGACAGGTCTGAGTCATGGAGGCCCTGCTACTTCCTGGTCCTGTTCCTGGGCTCATCTTCACGGGTTTGTTCAACAAACCTGCTTTGAGGTTTGTGCTGGGGACCAAGAGAGGCAAAGAAACCGTGTCCTTGCTCCCAAGCTAGTGGGAGAGACAGAAATGGTCAGCTATGGAGACTGTTCAACACAAGATGCTGGGGCTTCATCTGGTCCCACAGCAAATCTGAGAGTTGGTCTCTTGGGTTATTGCTGCCCCATTTTACAGGGGAAGAAACTGAGGTTTCCAGAGGAAAGTGTTCGATAATCAAGGCCCATCTCTCAGAGAGACATTTTATCCAGACATTTCTATTTTATATCAGTCCTTCTGTCTCCAGGTAGACCTCCCCTTCTTTGGGTATCTTTCCCTCATAACCTTCTCCCAGCTGGGTGAGGGTCCCTTTTTTGGCCTCCCCAACCTGTACCCTGGCACTTAGCACCTGGCTTGTACTTACTTACTAACAAGTGTGGCCCTCTATGAGAATGTTTGTTAATTGAATGATGGCAGTGTTTTAATTTCTGTCCATCTCGAACCTTTTACTTTACTGTATTCTACTGGATCTAAGATGTCAGCAATTCTAAGGCTCCCTCACTAGTTTATGCACCATTAAGAAAGAAAAATGCTGCTAATTAGCTATGTAAATTAACTATTATACGCTTCTGATCATAAGTCATGTAAGGAATATTAAAATATAAAAAGATGTGCCTTAGATTCCATGAGATATATTACAAAAATCAATTACTGCTTTTAAACACATCCTAGGGGAAGAAGATGCTATAAATATCCACATATTAATAATAACAAAGTTTACTAAACACCCTCAGCCAGGCATTGTTCTAAAGCCGTTTTCATTCATGATCTCATATCAGGGGTTGGCAAACTTTTCCTGTAAAGGGACAAAGGTAAATATTTTAGGCTTCGGGAGCCAAAAAGCGTCACAACTATTTACCTTCCACTGCGGTGCGAAAACAGCCACAGAGGATATGGAAACCAACAGGTATGCATATGTTCCAAAAGACTTGATTGACGGACACTGGAATTTGAATGTCATACAACTTTCATGTATCAGAAAATATTATTCTTGTTTGATCTTTTCCACAACCGTTTGACCTATAAAAACCATTCCTAGCTTGTGAGTTGTACCAAAAGAAGGAGTGGGCTAGATTTGGGTCAGGGACTGTAGTTCAGTGACCCCTGTCTCATATCAACCCTACAAGATGCTATTATTATCCTTATTTTACGCATGAGAAAATTGAGTCTCTGAGAGGTTAAGTAACTTTCCCAAGGACACACAGCTTGTGAGTGGTCAAGCTGGGATTCTAACCCAGGCAGTCTAACTTTGTATCTTGTCTTTAACAAGTTACCCCAAATAGAGTGACTATGGTTTACCCTAAATACGGGTGCCCTCTCATGTTTTTCACTCTTTCTCCTGATCACAATAGTTCCACTCTTGTGCTGAAAAATTCAAACCACACAGAGTTATAAGGAAGAAAATGAAAGTAACTCCACCCTCCAGAGATAAATGCTTACGGGTGTTGAACACACAGCTTTCACAATGCTGACTAGATTTAGAACATTCTGAACACTGTGTGACTTTGGAGAGGTTGCCTAACCTCTCTGGGCCCTTGTCTCTCAAGTGAGGGAGCTGGCTCCCATGACGCAGCCCTGCAGGCCCTCTCAGGCCTGACCCTGGATTTGTGTTTGTAAGGATTGCACAAGAGCAGCTGGTTCTGTCCTCACTGCTTGGGTGTGGAGGTGAAGTCACCCATTGCCAGCCCCTCAGGATGGGTCAATTGGTCCCCTCCGGTGGCTCCTCCAAATCCCAAGCACTGAGTGACTTCAGACAGCAGGGACACCAGGGCCTGACTCGGGGGTCCTAAGAGGTTCAGGCTCCCTCCAGGGATGGTGCCAGGAAGCCTTATGCCCAATGAATAGAGCTCCAGGCAAGCAGGGAGTCAGAGACTTCAGCCAGCAAGCCTGGGACGGAACGGGCACAGGCAGAGGCTTAATACACGGAGGCTCCTGTGGCGGGAGGCCTGGGCCCCATTCCATCTCTCAATCAGACAGGGCCAGGGTTTGGATCTGTGTCTGATGATCACCAGCTGCGTGACCTTGGGCACATTCCCTCTCTGAGCCTCTCTCCTTGCCTGTGTAACGGGGAGAATAACCACCTCGGGGGATCACTGATTAGTTCTTCAGACGATACTGTAATGAGCTGGCACAGAGGAGAGGCTTAATAAATGGCCGTTTCTGTCCTCTTCTCTTCATATACTTTCCAAGAGTATGCTTGTATCTATTTATTTTTAAATGTTTATTTCTTTATTTTGAGGGGGGGGGGTGGGGGGAGAGAATCCCAAGCAGGCTCCTCGCTGCTGGCACAGAGTCCAATGCAGGGCTTAGGCCCATGACCCATGAGATCATGACCTGAGCTGAAACCAAGAGTCATACGCTTAACCCACTGAGCCACTCAGGCGCCCTTTGGCAGTATGCTTTGAAAAAGTTCTTCCACCGTGCCGCAGATTACGACGTACTGTATGTCAGGGCTGCATCCAAGGGAGTACAGGTGTGGAGGCCCACAGATGAGAAAAACAGTCCCTGCCCTCAAGCAACTCAGGGAGGGTAAGATAAGGATCTAAGAGACTTTTATACAAATAGAACCTTTGGACAAAGTCCTCCAGGGTTCAAGGGAAAAAGGTGGAGAGACCAGGGAAGGCTTCCTGGAGATGTCACTTTGGCTGAGTCTTGGAGGATGGAAAAAAGATATGGCTGAGCCCAGCACGAACAGCATCCTGGCCGGGAGAGGGGGAGCAGTGTGAGCAAAGGTGTAGGGGTGGGGACACAGGCCCACTGAATTTGCCTAGAGAACCAAAGAGCCAATGACAGTAGTGGGGGGGGGGGGGCGGGTTGGGCCGGATGGATGGGTGAGGCCAGGGGTGGTGCGCTTTGGATTTGGTGGGAAAGGCGGAGTCTTGGAGGGTACTGAGCAAGGGCAGAGGCTGTCTGACAGCTTGGCCAAAGACCTATGGATTCTGAAAGAGAACATGAACAGCAGGAGCCAGCTCCCTCTCCTGAGAGCACCCGTTCTGGGTGTGACCCACCCAAGGCCCTTTCTCACACATGGTCTTCCTTAGTTCTAGACGGATAGTATTCCCAGTTTACCAGCGGGGAAACCAAAGCTGACAAATGTTAAGCTGCTTGCCAGAGCTCACAGAGTAGACAGTGAGCTGGGCTGCTCTCGGACTATAATCTGTGAGAGTGCCACCCTCTTTCCTTCTGTTACGCCAGGACAGATCCAAAGTCCATTCTGAGGGCAGGATTTGGACAGGGCTTGTAGGGTAGTCATTGCTATTATCGCCATCACAGGAAGGAGGGAGTGGAGGCTCAGCAAGGGAAGTGACTTAGTCAAGGCCACATGTTAAGGGTGGGGAGTCCAGGCCAAGCCTTCAGAGTTCAAACCCTTCCCATTACCCCCCACTGCCTCCGGGTTTATTTCTAAGCACATCTAAAATGGCAAAGAGCCCAGGGGCACCTGGGTGGCTCAGTTGGTTAAGCATCCGACTTTGGCTCAGGTCGTGATCTCACTGCTGGTGAGTTCAAGCCCCGCATCGGGCTCTGGGCTGACAGCTCAGAGCCTGGAGCCCGCTTCAGATTCTGTGTCTTCCTTTCTCTCTCTGCCCCTCCCCTGCTCATGCTCTGTTTCTTTCTCTCTCTCTCTCTCTCTCTCTCCTTCAAAATAAATAAATGTTAAAAAATAAAATGGGAAAGAGCCCAGGTCAGAAAGACCCAGTTCTTTCCCGAGTCAATACCCATAATTCATACTCCTTTATGCCCTGCCTGGCCCACGATTCCAGCCCCACTACCATCACCAAAGTCTAGATCATGTTGGGCATCTCTTGGACTCAATCCCCGATAAGAAGCAGCATCTCCACTGCCTGGACTGAGGTCTTCAGTGGCTACACCTTTACCACCACACTTCCTGAACTGAGCCACTGTGTTGGTTGGTCTCAAGGAGGGACCTTTTCCTGAGCTGTGCCTCTGTCCCAACTACACCTACCAGTGACTTGTGGTGACCTTCTCCCCAGGTTCTGATGCCAGACCCCGAAACACACGGTGGATGATGATATAAGAACTGCTTGCTGGGAAGGGGAAAACCAAGAGGTTTAGTGAATCATAGTGAGAAGGGGTAGGGTAGGGTCTGGGTTCCTTACAGTTACTGTCCTCTCACTTGGGCCTCAAACCACACACAAAGTAGACCGTTGTAAACCCATTCTACAGATGTGGGCTTAGAAGCCCATAGGGGAAGAGATTAGCCCAGAAGCAAAATAACAGCACGGGGGTTCAAACTATGCTCTTTCCAGAAAAAGATAAAGAGGAAAACCCACAGAGCTCAGCAGACACCTGACTCCGGGGCCAGACTGTGCCACCAGCACTATAATAGCTGTATAAAAAAAAGTTTTCTTTTTTTTAAATGTGGGTAGAGGAATATATAATGAATGCTGTTGGTTAAAAAAAAAATGGGGCAGATAAAGCTGGTATGCTGTGAAAAGTCAGCAGCTGTAATATTTTATGATTCAATGCAAAAAATATGTTGAGTTCCTCAGCTGAATAAGTGGTATAAACAAATAATTTTTTCTTTCTTTCCTTTTTTTTTTTTTTTTTAAGATACAAGGAGGGTGTTGCCATTATCTGAGGACCTCTTTGCTGTCCTCAGACAATGTTCATCTGAAGGTAGAAAATGCCCTTAACAGCACTCAACCCTGAACTTTTCTAGAACGTAGGCAGAAAGTTTGAGCATGTGTAGACACGGAAGCTAAACAAGGCAAATGCAGAAGTTGCCTCTGGTGATAGTCCACAGATCAACGATACACGGTACATGAAATCCCCATCCCATCCCCCCTCTCTGCAACAGAGGGGAAGAAACCGCAGAATGTTCCTGACTCGGCACCCTGGCGGGGTGGCGCAATATTTATGTTTGTGTACCTAGCACAACGGTGCCGCCCTCCACTGCCCAGGGGGCCGTCACTGACGCTGTGCGGGTGGCCGCACGGGGTCTTCCCAAACGTTTGCCCTGGACTCTTGAAGCGCCCTAGGACTGGATTTCGGATTCAGTCCGTAGAGATGACAAGAGTCAGGGCTTGGGGGTTGAAGCCCCTGAGTCCAGCTCATCCTAAGCGCCCTAACAGTATATATTCGTGGAGTAGAGACCTGGAGAGGCTCGACCTTAGGCGAACGCGACCAGAAACGTGTCCTGTGACCTCTGGGGGGCGCTGTCGAGCCACGCTAGGGGTCGCCTCCCCAAACGCCGAACCCCGAAATCCACGACACCTTGCGATCCCATACTTGAGATTTCAGCCCTCTTACTCGCCTTTCTCGGCTAAAAGTCCACTAGAACTACTTGCCTGGGGATAACTTGTTCCCTGTGGTGCTTCGGTTGGAAGGCATTTGACTTGTTAAATGTATGTTTTTCTAAAGTAGCCGGAGAGCAAATCTGGAAAACAGGAAAACTTTTCCCTGAACTTACTTCTCCACCCCAACTCACCCCGGTTATCCTTAGTAGGAACGACATTTCCACCGACAGACTTGTTAATTTTTCTCCAACTCTCATTTCAGGTTCTTCTCTGTACCCCTACCCCCAGCATTGTGACATTGGTCAAGTAAATCGCTTCTCCTGGGGAGCCTGTCCGTGCCTGGTGGTGACGAGGCAATGAGCGAAAGGGGCACACGTGTATGCAAAAGCGCAGGAAGCCCCTTTCCGATCGGGGCGGTGGCGGAGGGGAGCGCGGGGAGGGGTGCAGGGAAGGGGGAGGAGAGGCTGCGGGCACGCCGCCGCTTGGATCCTTGAGGTCAGCCCTTGGCTGGCAGTGCTCCAGCCACCTCGCCTCTGGGCCCGGAGAGCGGCGCAGGCCGGATCCCCAGGGACACGCCAGGCGCAGGCCGGACGGCCGGACTGGGGTCGGAGCCAGCAAGCAGCCAGCGGATCCCGCTCCGAGGCCGATGACGTCTTCGCCTCTGGCTCCGCCGGCGCCAAGCCGGGTAGGGCGGGTGACGTCACCACAGGTCACGTGAGCACCATTCAAACAAACAAACCCCCTCCCCCTGCGCGCCCGCTTCTCCCCGCCCCGCCCCGCCCCCAGAAAGGCCACATATAAACGCGTTCCCCCGGGCTGAGCTCGCTGCGAAGGACGCTGGGCTGTACGTGTGGTTGGGGCCGGAGGGGCAGTTAAGGTAGCAGCAAAGAAGCCGAGGCGGCTGAGAGTCCCGCACGACGCCCCCTCACTCAGTCTAAAGGCAGTTTGGGGTTCGGCGCAGACAGAACCAGGGTCGGGCTCTTCCTCGAAAGCCGTTGCCCTGCCCTTGGCTTCCGAGGACAAAGAGCACCTAAAATAGGCACGCTGGGGGCGCTGGGGCCGGCCATGGTCATGGAAGTGGGCTCCCTGGACGCCGGAGGCCTGCGGACGCTGCTGCGGGAGCGCGCGGCGCAGTGCCTGCTGCTGGACTGCCGCTCCTTCTTCGCTTTCAACGCCGGCCACATCGCCGGCTCGGTCAACGTGCGCTTCAGCACCATCGTGCGGCGCCGGGCCAAGGGCGCCATGGGCCTGGAGCACATCGTGCCCAACGCCGAGCTGCGCGGCCGCCTGCTGGCCGGCGCCTACCACGCCGTGGTGCTGCTGGACGAGCGCAGCGCCGCCCTGGACGGCGCCAAGCGCGACGGCACCCTGGCCCTGGCCGCCGGCGCGCTCTGCCGCGAGGCGCGCGCCGCGCAAGTCTTCTTCCTCAAAGGTACGCCCTCGGGGAAGCTCGGGCGGCCGCATGCCCCCTCCCCTTCCCCGCCGCCTTGCCGCGGGACCCCCCCTGGCCCTCAGCCCCTGCGGGCCGCCTCACCGTGAGCGCGTGGGCGCCCGAGTCCTGTTCTGGGGACCCGGTGGCTTTGTTTGGCTTTAAGAACAAAGACTTGCCTGGGCCTCTCCGGGGTAAACTTCAGCCCTGGTGGGTGGGGGGAGTTGTGTGAAGGTGCCCTGTCCCGGATACTAATGGAAACAAATATGTCTCTTTGTCTTCCCAGGAGGCTATGAAGCTTTTTCAGCTTCCTGCCCGGAGCTGTGCAGCAAACAGTCGACCCCCATGGGGCTCAGCCTTCCCCTGAGTACTAGCGTCCCTGACAGCGCTGAATCAGGGTGCAGTTCTTGCAGCACCCCACTCTATGATCAGGTTAGTAGGGACCCGTGCTAGAGGGGGAAAGGAATAGCTGGCAAAGAAGAGCAGTACTAGTGAGAATATACAAAGTAACCTGCAAGTTTATAACGGAGGGGGCACAGGGATGTTATTTATCCCGTGGTTAAGTGGTCTGATGGAACGGAGTCTAATTGCTGGCATTACAGAAATGAACTTGGTGGCTCTGCCCAGGCAAATGGGTTTATTCCCCTATTTATTTATACTCCGGCAACAATACTAAATTCGCTCAGTATCTGAAACTGACCTTTCCAGCAGGGAGTTTTTGTGGGGATGGGCTCCGGAATTGACTTTGTGCGAAGCTTGACAAGTGGATATTTCTGGATTTCAGGGTGGCCCGGTGGAGATCCTGCCCTTTCTGTACCTGGGCAGTGCCTATCACGCTTCCCGAAAAGACATGCTGGACGCCTTGGGCATCACTGCCTTGATCAACGTCTCGGCCAATTGTCCCAACCATTTTGAGGGTCACTACCAATACAAGAGCATCCCTGTGGAAGACAACCACAAGGCGGACATCAGCTCCTGGTTCAACGAGGCAATTGACTTCATAGGTAAATGGACAGATGCCTGGGACATCTGCCTTGCTCCTCCCGTTTTAGTCACTGAGCCCAACTGTATGGCAAGGACTTGAATGACATTTGTCTGAGCCTTTCTCCGTACGTTAATATCAATCTGGGGCAGGCAGCATCCCTGCAAAATAGGGATTTCGTGCCCCATGTAATAAATTAGCAAACCGAGGTTCAGAACATGGAGTTGACTTACCCATTGGCTTCATGGAGATGCCTGGTTTTGGTTTAAATCCCTTGCTGTTCTTTGCACAATGCCTGTGTTGCCTCCACAGAACGCTGTGTGACGGCGTGACGTGATGTTGCCATTCTCTGGACAGGACACACGTTTCTTAGGCACCCTCTGCCTGGGGTTAGGGTTGTTCTCGTGAGCTCTTGAGTAACTGGCCACCCTTTGTTTTCCAGACTCCATCAAGAACGCTGGAGGAAGGGTGTTTGTCCACTGCCAGGCAGGCATTTCCCGATCAGCCACCATCTGCCTTGCTTACCTCATGAGGACTAATCGAGTCAAGCTGGACGAGGCCTTTGAGTTTGTGAAGCAAAGGAGAAGCATCATTTCCCCCAACTTCAGCTTCATGGGCCAGCTGCTGCAGTTTGAGTCCCAGGTCCTGGCCCCACACTGCTCAGCAGAGGCTGGGAGCCCTGCCATGGCTGTGCTGGACCGCAGCACCTCCACTACCACCGTCTTCAACTTCCCTGTCTCCATCCCCGTCCACTCCACGAACAGTGCATTGAGCTACCTTCAGAGCCCCATCACGACCTCTCCCAGCTGCTGAAAAGCCACGGGAGGTGATCTCCACAACCCCCCGGGGACTCTAGGCGCCCTGAGGAGAAATGCAATAACTCTGGGGAGGGGGCTCGTGAGGGCTGGTCCTTATTTATTTAATTTTACCCCGAGTTCCACTGGGTTCCTAAGCAGTCATGGTGATGATTGAGCATCAAGGCGTTTGCTGAACTCAGCACGTTCGGGACCAATATAAGTGGGTACATCAAGTCCCTCTGACAAAAAAGGGCAGAAGGGAAAGGACTCAGTTAAGGAGCCGGTTTCTTTTTGCTTGCTCCTGTTTTTTGTAGGAACTCTTCATGCTTGACATACCTACCAGTATTACCATTCCTGACGACACACACCTATGAGAATATACCTTATTTATTTTTGTGTAGGTGGTCTACCTTCACAAATGTCCGTGTCTACTCCTAGAAGAACCAAATACCTCAATTTTTGTGTTTTGAGTACTGTAATACCCTGTAAATATGTCCTAAGCAGGTTTGTGTTCAGCACTGATGGAAAGCACCAGTGTTGTTGTTTTTTTTAGTTGCCAGCAGTTGTATGTTTGATTATTTATGAACTGAAATAATATATTTCTTTTAAGAAAGACATTTTGTTACATAAGGATGACTTTTTTTTATACAACAGAATAAATTATGGCATTTCTATTGAAACCTCAATGCTTTGTTTCTTGGGCAGCCCCAACTGATCCCTTTCCCATCAGTGAAACAATCTGGACAAGGGCCTCCCTGACGTATGTCTTGGGATCTGGTCTCCTACTCCTTGGTGGCCCTTCCAGTCCAAGGTGGCTGGGTTGCAAGGAAGGTAGGAAAGTGATCTGTCGTGAAAAACAAGGTACTGTAGCTGAACTCTTAGTATCAGATCCAGGTGTCTATCCATGTATTCCTACCCTGTTACACAGGGAGCCCAAGTGTTCCCAGAGCCAAAAAGAAATGACCGTTTGCTTGGGTTGCTTTTTTAATTTAATACTTTGCCCAGGATAATATAAAAAGACGCCCTCTCCTTTCTAAGCCGTGCTAGAATTAGGAGGATGATGGTTTTCCAAAACCGCTGACATAAATGTGGTCCTACTATGTGTAAGGTAGTGTGCTACCTGCTCTCAGAACAACTCAGCAGGACCGTTTTTGCAGACAAAGCTGCTGAGACCCAGCATAGCTAAGTGGCGGGGGGGGGCGGAATCGGGCCCTACATCTATCTGTTTTGTTCCCTAATTCTATGTGGTTTGCACTTTATCATTTGCTTCTCTCATGCGCTCCCTTTTTGCCTTTGAAAAGACTTTTATTTTTGTGAAAAGAATACAAAACACTCTAAGTAAAATACAACATGGACAAATTGCCTGAAATTCCCACCCCCAACCTGACCATTATTCGTGCTTTGGAGTACATCCATACCAGCATCTATATATATATATATATATATATATATATACACATATATATATAATACTATAATACACACACACACATATATATATGTGTGTGTGTATATATATATATATATATATATATATACACATACACAGAATTTTTGGTGGCAGCCTCCTTCAGGTCACTTGCTAGTCTGATTTCATAATTTTGTTGAAGATAGGCAATCAGATCTGACTTGCTCTAGGGTAAGATCCTGGATTTTTGCTCTTGTCAATCAGGCCAAAACAGAGATGGTGTAATTGCCTACCAACTCCTAATCCAGTCTATGATGTTGAGTTAAATAACAGTCAAGCTCTTGGGTCACTGGTCCCTTAGCTCCTGTCCCTGCTACTTGTCTCTGGATGAAGTGATGTAGGAAGCAGAAAAGGAAACCTCTCTGTTGACTTTAGTAGTGCCCTGAACAGTGGTCCTGGTCCAGCCAGGTCATTTAAGGCCTTGACACACAATCAGTGTCCTTGACCTTTACCCACTGGTTTACCATCTGCTGCTTGACTCTCATGGCCTGAAAGATCCTTGTGTTCTAAGTTCTAAGAACTTACCCTGAGCTGGCAAGCTCATTTCCTTGGCTGGGCTTCCCATTGGAAGTGTGTTCGTGCCTTTCAAAACAAACCGTACCCAGTGTTTTTTTCAAACCCTAGAAATTTACTATTGCAAATATCTCCTTTCGTGGAAACGTACCAGCAACTTCAAGTCCATGGCAGATGCCGTGGCTGACTTCCCCCGTGGGCTCAGGCCATCACTTTCTGCTTAATAGGCACTGGCTGAACCAGAATTAATCTCCAGTGTAATCCACGCAGTGGAAAAATACAGCCGCTGCCTAGGGGAGCCGCCAGTGAAAACAATTCACTCACTTCACCCAGTCCAAGCTGCCCCACTCCCCTCAGCTCAGGAGAGCAGGGTTGATAACCATCTTTCTTCTTGTATCCGATTCCTGGTCTTTGGGCCCTCCAGAGAATGTCACTTTTGGCCTGATACTGCTTTTCTTAGGGGGGGAAAAAGTACCTCGTGATGAGGAGAAAGATACTCAAACTATTAAAATGTTTGTTTCTCAATGGGAGATTGAAATAGAGAAAACTCCATCATTTAATACTTATGATGTGGTAATAATAGCTCTCAATTTTAGAGCTAGTGCTGTGTTAACTGCTTCACACACCTTCACATTAAACCTTTAGCAGCAACACCCATCTTACAGAGGGGGAAACGGAGGCTCAGAGAGACGAAGGGACATGTCCAAATTCACACAGCAAGTAAACAACATCGCAGAGATTGGAACCTGGGTCGGAAAGACTGGGAACCAAAGTCCGAGTTCAGTCCAAACATCTTGAGGGAGTGGGGAAAGGATGAATTTTGTAGCCAACCAGACATCACCATGGTTTTACCACATAATTTTGGGGGTGGAAAAGCTATTTATCCTTTTGGGCCTCAGTTTCCTTACGTGTAAAATGAGGTCATAAAATCTGCTTCACGAGTGAGGGGGAAATAGGCTCATGGATGGCAAGTGCCTGGCAGGTAATGGGCCCTGGGCCCTGGAGGAACATTTAGGTCCCATTCCCCATTCCTAACGACTTCTAGCGGTTCTCTGGTGTCAGTTTTCCCACTCCAAAAATGACCACTTTGCCCTGGATCTAATGGGTAAGATTCCTCCCGGTCTTAGAAGATGTACCAATGCATACTTTATGCTTTTCTGTGGTTTCCATTAGGATAGTTCCAACCGCAAACGCTTCCACCGCATCCTCTCCTTTCCTTGGAATTTTGCAAATCGTAGCTAATTTGCCTCGGACTTGCAGCCTCCGGAGGCCATTTCCCTCCCTCCCTCCCCAGCCCATCCAGGATGACATCATGGTGTGTACACCTTTAAGATTATATAAATCTGTGATCAGACAGTGGCCTCCATCCCCATGGTAACGCGGAGGAGTTTCCCTTTTGTGAGGAAAGCTGTCATGTCACTTCCTGCTGCTGACAAATCAGTTTAGGAGATTAAAATACAGGGAGGGGGGGCGGGGAGCTGGAGCAGGCCTCTGAGAACTGCCGGCTGCGGTGGTTTCTGGTTGCCATACACAGAGGCAAACAAAGCCGAGGCCACGCGGGGTAGCCCCGCCCAGCGCCAGGCTCCGGCTCCGGTTTCCCACCCCTCACCGGGTGGAGCCAGGTCACCCCGGGATGTTTTCCTGCGCAGGTTGCCTTCTGGGGAGCAGGTGGGAGGGCTGCCCACCTCTAGGGACTTTTCTGGGGCTCTGTAGGGCCCGCCTGCTGGAGAACAGCCTCTGGGTCCAGAGGAGCCTCCGCGCCCCTCTTATCAGCTCAGAAGGCGGTGTGGTGCTCGGTTCTCCGGAAAACAAAGGGTATGCGCCTTGGGGCACCAAGCAGACAAAAGTGCTCTGCTAAGGAAAATACCTTAAAACCACCTTTTTCTCCACGGTGGCTTTTTATGCTAAGCAGCAGGGCCGTTCATTCATTCATTCATTCATTCGTTCATTCAACAAATATTTTTTGGCACCCTATGCCTAGGGACACTTTGGTCCAGGACAAAGTTCCCGTTCTCAAGTAGCTAACAATGGGGGCAGGGGGTGGAGGGAGGGGAAGAAGGCAATATATAAAGAAGATCATTAAGAAATAAGATGAAGGGGCGCCTGGGTGGTTCAGCGGGTTGAGCGTCAGACTTCGGCTCAGGTCATGATCTCATGGTCCCTGATTTCGAGCCCCACGTCGGGCTCTGTGTTGACAGCTCAGAGCCTGGAGCCTGCTTCGGATTCTGTGTCTCTCCCTCCCTCTCTGCCCCTCCCCTGCTCACGCTCTGTTTCTCTCTCTCTTTCTCTCTCAAAAATAAACATTAATTTTTTTTTTTTAGATGAAGACTATGAAGGTGGAATAATAAAAGGGGAGGCTCCTTTAGATTCTGGTGGTCAAGGAGGCCTCTCTGAGAGGTGGCCAAGACCTGAGAGATAAAACCTACTTGCCCATTTGAGAGACAAGC
Source organism: Panthera onca (assembly GCF_046562875.1). Lineage (NCBI taxonomy): Eukaryota > Metazoa > Chordata > Mammalia > Carnivora > Felidae > Panthera > Panthera onca. Next base: position 62,666,220 of record NC_138339.1, on the reverse strand, counting down.
TGGGAAGAGAGTTTCCTGCCAGGAGGGCAACAGAGACTTGAGGTTGGAGGGGGATCTTCATGGACCACTAGATAGAACCAGTGACTGGGAGTCAGCTAGACCTGAGTTCAGGTACTGATTCTGCCACTTATTAGCTGTGTGACTCACTGTGGGTAAGTTACCAAACTCTTTAAACCTCGGTTTCCCTATCTGTCATATGGGCCACTAACCACCGACCTTCAAAGGCTCTTCAAGGATTAAATGAAAGGTGGATTAAATGAAAGGCAGTCACCTCTGGGCACATCAGAAAGGCTTGAGAAAGGCTTTTTGTCCTCTTGTGATTTAGCTGGTCACCATTCTGTCACTCAAGCAGCAGTGCCACTCCCCATGGTGTCCTGGTGAAAGGAAACAGGGAGAAGTGGACTGTCTTTCCCCATCCTGACAGATACCCTGAGCCTGTGCTCATATCATAGTTCCCTCTGGGGCCATCAGAGCTTCGTTTGGGGACAGCCTTTACTTGGAGACCACCAACCCTAGCCTGTCGACTGTGGCGAGGTATGCCTTTTCTGGGCCTCAGTTTCCTCATCTGTAAGAAGCACCTGAAGAGACCTTCACGTGTTCTCCTTTCCCATCCAACTGCCAGCTCTAAGCCCCTGTCCTCATCCAAGCCTGGGAATGCTCTGGAACCACTGAGGTTCATTTGGGCTGGCTCAGGGAGACAGAGGGAAAAGGAAATAGACACTACCTGGGAAGGGGCAGCAAGGGGTCTTGGACCTCTGGAAGACAGAGGTGTGATGGAGATGTGACTGGTCCCCATGGGAATGAGTCCCCATACAGTCTCCTGCAAAGTATCACATACTCCCAGCCCCCTTTTCTCCAACTCCGGGTAATCCTTTGCCATGGGCCACACAGCAAAGTTCGGGTTTAAAAGCTTCATTAAGGCTGACACCAACGATCCCTTGAAGTTGGCTGCCTCCTTTCTCATTCTTCATATGTATTCATGTATTCATTCATTCAATAGATATGTAGTACTTACCTTGAGTTTGTAAAAACACTCCATATTTACCTCTCCACAGCCCTACTCACTCTCTGGAATTTGTAAACTTGTCTACACTCCCTTGACCAGACTCACTTTGGCACATAATTCAAGGTCCTCCGAAGATGTGACCACTGCCTTCCTTTCCAGATCTTTTTTTTTTTTTTTTTTTTTTTTAATCCCAGCTCCTGTCCTCCATGCACGTTGAGACTTGTACTTCTCATAACAGGATATGCTCTTTCTTGCTACCCTTACCTCTGGACTTGCTAGGCTTTTGCTTGAATGCTCAAAATGTCTCTTGCTCAAATATCACCAAATCCATATAGCTTTCTTTGACCTTTAAGACTTTCTCATCTGTCATCGGTATTCTGAAAACATATAGCTTTCATCCCACTGCTGTGACCAAGGGTCATAATCCAACTGCCTCCTGGGCCAGGTAGGCCACATAACTGAGAATTGGGCCACTGGGGACTGTGGTGACAGAGGAAGTTCATGCTCTGTACTACAGGGAAGCTGCCAATCAAGGAGGAAATGGAGGCCTGGTATTGCCAAACCTTACTGTGTTTGTTTTGTTTTGTTTTGTTTTTTCACAGAGAGAGAGCATGGGAGTGGGGGGAGGGGCAGAGGGAGGGAGAGACCGTCTCAAGCAGGCTCCACACTCAGTGCAGCCCAATGCAGGGCTCAATCCCACAACCCTGGGATCTTGACCTGGGCTGAAATCGACCTGGACGCTCAACCGACTGAGCCACCCAGGCGCCCCTGGACCTTATTATTTGTAGTAAGGAAGCCAGGAATTGGTATTTTAACATAAAATCTTTTTTCAGAAACTTTGTATGGACCAAACAAGACAGCCGCAACCTGGATGCAGCCCACTGACTGTGAGTGTATGACTGCTGCTAGCCAACTTTGTAAACGTCTCAATGTAAGGGTGACTTATGTGACCCTGGGCTCCTGGGTCTCAGCCCAGGGGTTGTGAACAGCAAGTACTTATATATGTCTTCTGAATAAAAGAGTGACTAACGGTCATTTATCCCCTAGAAAGTGCTCGGTAGATGTTGAAAAAACACCAAGAAAATTCTGAGATTTTGTTCCAAGTGCCTGGGGCAAAACTGATAGATAACTAATACCTGTATGGCCTTAGGTGGATCACTTCTCTTAAAGCCTCAGTATTTACATCTCTAAAAAGGGAGTGGGGGAGGTATTTGCGGGGATCGTCCAGATGAAATGACATAATGTGGAGAAAATGTTCTACACAGTACTGGACACACAGCACAATAAATGTTAACCATTTTAATGGTTATTATCATGATCATCATCACGCTTTGTTTCCCTCAGATGCCTGGTTATTTTCAAATAAAGTTCGGCCACTGTCTATGAAAAACTTAGGAGATCATTTGAGGTTAGGTGCTGTTACCCTCTTCTCAAGAGGGTTTGCTTTCTTTTTTTTTTTTTTTAAGGTTTTATTTTTTCAGTAATCTCTACATCCAACATGGCACTAGAACTTACAAACCCCGAGATGGAGAGTTGCATGCCCCATGGATTGAGCCAGCGAGGCACCCCTCAATAGGGTTTACTTTGCTGCAGGTAGCTAGGGGCCTAGGAATCCCAGACCATCCAGACCAACCAGAGATTGAGATGGTTTGAGAGGACCCGAAGCTGGGTTTTAGACCCTGTGATAACTTGCTTCATTCTTATTCCAAGGGTTTATCCTTTAGGGGTTTCAACCAGAAGCTTGGGGGATTTACCTGACCCCCCCGGGCCTTGATTACTTTTTGGAGGGTAATACACAAACAAGCATGAGGTGTTACTGGGTCCCCCCACCTCCACTCGCCTCTGTGTGCCCTGAATTCCATTATTTGTCCCATTAGACTCATGAGTCTTAAAAGCTCTGCTCCAGTTCGTAGCCTTTCAGCCCCCTGTTTCAGAATTGGCAGATACCCACTGGGGAGAAGAGGCCCCAAATACTGTCCTCATCTCTCTGGTTTTCCTCCTCCAGACTTGATTCCACAATTCTTCACTGTCCTTTTAGTGCTTGAATGTCTTCAAGTATTTAAACTTAAGTATTTAGAAATATTTTTATCTCACTTTCCCATTCCTCAGCAGTAGGGCAGTTCTGAATTACATGATCTGCCATGACTAGAAGGGAGTTAAACTTTTACAAACCCAGAGTGAAACTTCTAACACATCAGGTCATTTTCGTCCTCTACCCTGAGCTCTCTTATGGTTCCCATCTCACTCAGGCTCAAAGGCCGACTCCTTACAAAGGCTGAAAGAGCTAATGTGACTTGTCTTGCTGATGTGTCTCTGACCACATCTGTCCTTCTTCCCCAACTCCCCCCGCCCCCCCAACTCATCTCCAGCCAAGCTGGCCTCATTGCTCTTTCTAGCATGGGCAAAATCCACCCTTGCTCCACAGACCCATGCCCTTCCCTCCACTGAGACTGATGTTCCTTCAGCTTGGCGGGGCCAGCTCTGTCACTTTCTTTAGCTCTCTGGTCAAAAGTCATCTCATCAGTGGGCCATTTCCTGACCACCCTGCCCCAACCCTGGCATCCCGTACCCCTTTCTTTGCTTTATTTGTCAACATAGACTTACCACCACCTAATCTTTATTTAGTTGTATATGGTCTATCTCCTTATTAGAATGTAAAGGCTTGAGGGCAGGGGCCTTGTCTGTCTCATTCACTGTGGGATCTCCTGCTCTTAGAATAGTTCCTGGCAAGTGGTGGGTGCTGAATAAATTTCATGAATACGTGAAAGACCTCTGAAGGCTCTGGATAATTCCTCCCCTTTCTGGGTGAGTCCTGGGCCCAAACTAGAGGGAAGTGATTCTTCTTTGTTCAGTCAATCTCTTTCCCTTCCACATGAAGCAATTTCCCTTGGAGACTTTCCAGTCACACAGAGTGGTGTGCAAATGAAATAAAGTGTATAAAAGCACTTTGAAAGCAGGAAGCAACATGAGAGTCCTGGCTATCTAAGACCTATGATCCTGGGGCTCCATTCTTGTGATCAGGGCTGTGATTCTAGAAGGGGTGCTGGTGAGAAAACCTGCTCAGGGACTCCACTCTGAGCCCCATCCTCCCACTGCTTCCTTCCACAACTCCTCCCTCCTGTCTGAAGAATTCCCCATGGCGTGTGCCTCTAATGAAGAGAATGGGGCAGTAGGTGATTCATGGGGAAGTCTGTAGGCCTGCTTGGGGCTTATGACTCACAGCTTCTCCTCTAATAGGAGAATTAGATATCCATATAGCATATCCTGGAAATGTCCTTTGGCAAGGTCTCTAGTGACCATTGGGGATTCTCCCCAAAGAGCTCTCAATAACACCTTCCTGGCACTCACCACGCTGTGTAGATGTATGTCTGTTGCTCCATAAGTACACATGGAAGGAAAAAAAAAAGGAGTCAACAGAGGAGGAGGAGAAAGGGAAGCAGGGGGAAGGGCATCTGCCTCCCTCCCACCCCACCACACTGAGACACTGAGGGTGGGATCATGCCCTTTTCATTTCTGGGTCCCCAGCTTCCAGTGCAAGCCTTGGGATATAGTTGGGGAAGTGAATGGTTGTATAAATAAACAAACACTGGGGGTCTTGAGGGACTTTAGTCTAGGATATTGCCAGGCCTGACAGAGCCTGAAGTCAGTAGCAGGGAGAGGATTGTCAGTGGGAGCCTGGTTGTAGTTTGGCGTCCCCTGTGGATGACACTGGAGAGGCTAAGATAGATGGTTGATACAGATGCTCTAGCCCATAGCCCAGTCATGCTAACTCATGCTAGGCCCCGTGCTGGATGCTGGATCCTCAGAAATGGAGAAGCCATGGTCCCTGAACTTGGAGTCTCTTGACAAGTGGCAGAGATGGATGGTTTGTCCGGATTTTAGGTGGCGAGGTAGGGACAGGACAAGGGGCAGGGAGATGCAGGGGGCAGGGGAGCAGGAAGAGGGGAAAACAAGGAGGAACAGCTTTCCGCAGGGGGCAACCCTTGCGTCCTAGCAGCCAGAAAGGACTTCTGTCTGCAGGGTGATGAGTAGTGGTCTGCAGCCAATTTATTATTCAAAGGATTTTATGGAAGAAAGAAAGGCCCCTACTTGCCCTAGAAATGAATTTCCAAGAGCACTCTTAAGAGTCCCTGCCCTTGTCCCCTTCTTATACATAATGGACCAGAGCCTTGTGCCTCCTATGGTGGGAATTTCAAAGTGTGGGCACCATGGTGCCCTGAGTGAAGCCAAGGAAATGACCTCCAAGGAAGAAAGACTGAACAGTATTAGCTTGGACTTTGGCCCCCACTTCCTCTCAATGTGATCGATCATTGGATGAATTGGGCTGTTCTCCTTTCATTGCAGGCAGGGGAAGGGTTGCTACAGGCTTTGCTGGCCACCCTCCTTCATCACATCATCATCATCACCACCAACGGCTAACACTGTCTGAGCAGGAGTCAGAGGCTTCAGGCGGGAGCTTTACGTTCTAGCCCCACGTGTAGCATCTCCTTGCTGTGTGACTCTCAGCAAGTTATGTAGCCTCTCTGGTTTTGTAGTCCTAAAATGTGGAGAAGATGAACTGAGAGAGACCCCATGGACCTGAAACCTGCAGAGTACAGTGTCTCATGAAAGTGAGATAACTTTATTGTGACCGCCTTGTCCCCCCAGCACTGAGTGAGCCATCTGGGCTCCCACTCTTACCTACTTTGAACTTCAAGGGGCACAGCTAGCATTGAACCCTGGTTACTCTACTAAGAACGGTTTCCCTAGTGTGAAGGGCCCTGCAGCCTTGGAGACGCAAGACCTGGGGTCCCATCTGGACGTTGCTCACCCTATTGTAAAGTCTATAAGAGATTGGGGATGACTTTGTTTCTCGTGTCAGGCCAGAGCTAGTGCCTAATTTAGCCATGACAACTCAGGGTGGGAGAAGAAAGATAAAGGAAGTCTCTTTCTTTCTTTCTTTCTTTCTTTCTTTCTTTCTTTCTTTCTCTCTGCCTGTCTCTCTCTTTCTTTCTTTCTAAAATTATTTATTTTGAAAGAGAGAGAGAATCCCAAGCAGGCTCCGTGCTATCACTGGCTGCAGAACCTGATGTGGGGCTCGAACACATGAACTGTGAGATCATGACCTGAGCCTAAACCAAGAGCCAGATGCTCAACCTACTGAGCCACCCAGACACCCCAGAAGTCTCTTCTGTTGAGCACCTGCTATGACTCTTTGCTTTACATACGTGATTCATTTAATGCTCTTATCTGGCTCTCTGGCAGGGCTTAGCATTATCACCATGTCACAAAGAACAGTAACTGAGGCATAAATTAAAGGACTTGCCTGGGGCCACAAGTTGGGCTGAACACAGTGTCTAGTCCAAGGCTCAAGAGTGTCAGGGTCTTTCCCCTGCACCAGGCAAGACTGGAGTGAGTCCAGCCCTTACTCTGAGGTCCACTATCCTGCTTTAGAATGGGGGAAGGTGGAAAGTGCTAATGATGAACTACTAGGTGAGGTTTCCCTACCGAGGGGTGAGGAGAGGATTATGGAATCTTGGGTTCTCAGAACCTTCAATACATTCACAGGCCATGATTAAACCACGTAAGGCATGGATGCCTGGTTGCCCCCAGTTTCTGTTCTTTCTTCCTCAGTAATAGATTTTTAGCCAGGTACCTGTCTTACATTTCCCAGTCTCCTTTGGAGCCATTTGAATATAAGCCTAGGGTGTATGCAATTTCCAGGGAGCTTTCTTAAAGAGAGGGGAAATGTTTTTCTTCCCCCTTTCATCTTTCTTGTGGTCTGAAACACAGATGTGATGGCTGGAGCTAAGAGCAGCCATTTTGAACCACAAAGCAATGCTGGGCATGATGGCAGTGCAGCAAGATAAAGAAGTCTGAGTCCCTGAGGATTTGTTGGGGGATCATTCTCCATGGAATTTTTATACTTCTTGTGATACCTTTTGTCTGGAGACTTTTTTTTTTTCTTTTTTTCAAGAACATTTGTATGGCAAATAGCTGGGGGGTTGGCGGGGACAGAGATAGTGTGTCTCCTTCTAGAACAGAGAACAGACGTGTTTCCTGACCAGGATAATAAAAAACGTCATCATCCAGAGCAAATGTTGGCTAGATTTGCTAGCAGTTTTTCAGAAGATTAGGAGTTTTCTAAACTCAGTATGTCTCAGCTCTGACACACACCCACAGTGTGCACACCATCCATCTGGGCCTTCTGTATGGGCTCCATGGAACTTAGGGGACCAGGAGAACCAGTGTAAACATGAACCTCATGCTCCCTGCCGTGCTGTAATAAAATCCTTTGTCTCTGACCCAGGAGTCTTGTGTCTTCTGTAAGCATCTGTGAAACTACAGTAGGCTCACTTGTTAGTTTGCAAGTAGGAAAGAAATCTCAGACTCTTCGTGTTTCTAACAAGGACTTCAAGGAGCAGAGCACTATCATTAGCTCTAGAGGGCTTTTTTTTCCCTTTCCCTAACTTTATTGAGATAAAATTTGTCTCTATAAATGCATCTATTTTAAGCTTCAAGTTTCATGAACTTTGACAAGTTTACACAGTTTTCTATATTTTTGACTTTTGACAGATGTATACAGAATGTATGATGCCTACCAACACATCCAAGATATAGAGTATATCCATCACAAAAATTCCCTCATGCCTCTTCCCCGTCAATCTCTACTCCCTATCTCAGCCAGCTAGGGATATGCGTTTTGTCACCATAGATTAAATTTGTGATTTCTAGAGTTTCACATAAATGGAATCATATAGTATTCTTTCTCTTGTGTCTGGCTTCTTTCAAGTAACATAATTTTATTTTTTTTAATTTTTAAAATTATATTTTGAGAGAGAGAGAGAGAGAGAATGTGCACAAGTGGGGGAGAGGGGCAAAAGGAGAGAGGGAGAATCTTCAGCAAGCTCCACACTTGGTGTGGAGCCTGACACTGGGCTCGATCACGAAACGTGAGATCATGACCTGAGCAGAAATCAAGAGTCAGATGCCCAACCAACTTCGCCACCCAGGCGCTCCTCAAATTGCATAATTTTCAGAGATTAATCTATCTTGTATCAGTATTTTTTTTTTCTCTCCTTGATACCTGTATCTTTACTCAGTTCTTTCTCCTAATCCACAGACACCTGCATTTATTTATTTCTTTATTTGTCTGGCTTATTTTATTTATTTTTAAATTTACATCCAAGTTAGTTAGCATATAGTTCAATAATGATTTCAGGAGTAGAACCCAGTGACTCATCCCTTATATGCAACACCCAGTGCTCATCCCAGCAAGTGTCCTCCTTAATGCCCATCGCCCATTTAGCCCAAACCCCCACCAGCAACCCTCAGTCTCTTCCCTGTATTTAAGGGTCTCTTATGTTTTATTCCCCTCCGCGTTTTCATATTATTTTTGCTTCCCTTTATGTTCATCTGTTCTGTGTCTTAAATTCCACATATGGGTGAAGTCATGTGATATCTGTCTTTCTCTAATTTCACTAAGCACAATGCACTCTAGTTCCATCCATGTTGTTGCAAATGGCAAGATTTCATTCTTTTTGATCACTGAATAATATTCCATTGTATATAGATACCACATCTTCTTTATCCATTCGTCAGTCGATGGACATTTGGGCTCCTTCCATACTTGGGCTGTTGTCAATAGCGCTGCTATCAACATTGGGGTGCATGTGCCCCTTCGAAACGGCACAAAGGATACATCCTTTGGATAAAAACCTAGTAGTGCAATTGTTGGGTCATAGGGTAGTTCTATTTTTAATTTTTTGAGGAACCTCCACACTGTTTTCCAGAGTGGCTGCACCAGTTTGCATTCCCACCAGCAGTGCAAAAGGGTTCCTTTGTCTCAGCATCCTTGCCAATATCTGTTGTTGCTTGAATTGTTAATTTTAGCCATTCTGGCAGGAGACACCTGCATTTATTATTGTTTCTTGTTTGAAGTAACACACAGTGTTATATTAGTTTCAAGTGTACAATGTAATGATTCTGTAGTTCTATACCTTACTCAGTACTCATCATGATAAGTGTACTCTTAATCCCCTTAATCTATTTCACCCATCCCCTCCACCCCCCATGTATCAGTAGTTTTGGAAAAGTTTTTTAAACAGATTTTATTTTTTAGAGCAGTTTTAAGTTCTCAGAAAAATTGAGTGGAAAGCACAGTGAGTTCCCATCTGCCCCTGTCCCCAGACAGGCATAACCCCCCACCCCCAATATCAACACACCACACCAAAGTGGATGTTTGTTACAACCTACACCGACACATTATTATCACCCTTAATCCATAGTTTACGTTAGGGGTCGCTCTTGGTGAGGTACATTCGATGGGTTTGGATGGATGTATGATGACGTGTGTCCACCATCAGAGTATCATACAGAGTAGTTTCACTGCCCTAAAAGTCGTCTGTGCTCTGCCTGTTCATCCCTCCCTCGCCTCCAACCCTTGGAAACCACTGATCTTTTTACTGTCTCCATAGTTCCATCTTTTCCAGAATGTCATTAATGATTACCCAGGATGTAGCCTTTTCGGACTGGTTTCTTTCACTTAGGGGTATGCATTTCAGTTTCCTCAATGTCTTTTTGTGGCTTGATGGCCCATCTTTTTCAGTGCTGAATAATACCAGCACTGTCTGGATGGACCATAGCTTGTCTATCCACTCATCTACTCAAAGACATCTTGCTTGCTTCCAAGTGTTGGCAATTATGAATAAATAATTGTACGTATAATTGATAAATAAATATTAGAGATAGCTACGAATAAAGCTGCTATAAACATCCACGTGTAGGTTTTCAGCTTCATCGGGTAAAGAACAACAAGCCCGATTACCGGATTTTATTGTGAGAGAATGTTTAGTTTTGTGAGAGATGGCGAGCTATCTTCCAAAGTGGCAGTACCGTCTTGTGTTCCCCCAGCAGTGAATGAGAGTTCCTCTTTCTTCCATCCTCATGAGCATTTGGTGTCGTGTTTGGGATTTTGGCCATTCTAATAGGCACGTAGTTGGTATCTCGTTTTTACTTGTGATTCTCTAATGACATATTTGCGATCTTTATATCTTCTTTGGTAAGGTGTCCGTTCAGATCTTTGGGCATTTAAAAAAATCAGGCAGTCTGTTTTCTTAGTGTGGAATCTTAAGGGTTTTTTTTTTGCGTAACAGTATTTATCGCATGCGTCTTTTGCAAATATCTTCTCCCAGACTTTGGCTTGCCTCCTCTTCCTGTTGAATCTGGTGAGCTTTCATTTGTGTGTGAGAAAATTGTATTTCTGTCTTCCCATGTTGTTTGCACCACTGTAATGCCGGGCATTTCTTGCACCCAAAACTAATTCTAACCAATACATGAAGTCGTACTTCTGCTTAGAACCTTCCAGTAGCTTCCCATCATACCCAGAATGAAGCCCAGCTCCTTCTGTGGCCTCCATGGGCCCGGTTAGTCTGGTCCTTGGCTGAGTGGTTAAGAGCAAGGCCTTTGGAACCGGGGTTCATGTTCTGGTGGTGCTGTTTCTCATCTGTGACCTTGGGGAAGTTATTTAACTCCTTGGCACTTCAGGTTCCTCATCTATACAATGCATGAATAATAGGTCTACCATATGGAGGTGTTGTGGGGCTAAAACTGCAGCAGCCACAGTGTTTGGCACATGGCAGGTGCTCAATACATATTGCTACTGGCCTGGAGCCTCTTCCCACCCCCCCCCCACCCCCCCCACCCCCCGCCACCTGACCACTGCAATGAACCGCGTTGATTTTCTTTTATTTACTTTAATAACTGAGCTCGTTCCCACTGTGGAGCATTTGCATTTTCCCTCTGCCTGAAACTTGAACCTCCACACCCATCAAACACACACCACACACACACACACACACACACACACACACACACACGCTCAGGTGCATATGCTCACGCACTCACACCCACACATTCACAAACACTTCCAAACACGTGCAGCACGCACACAAACACACACAAACACAGATGCATATCCAGGGTCATCCACCTATGCTTGCGAGCACACTCCTCCCCACGCAGGCTCGCATTCACAGGCCTTGGCTCACACTCACGCGCGCACGGCCGCGCATACTCCTCTGTGAGGCTGGCTTCCTCCCCTCCTCCAGAGCTCTTGCCTGAACACCTTTTCTAGCACAGCCCCTCCCTCCACTTGTTTCTCCACTTGGCACCGTGCTCGTTGACTTCATGGCCCCTTTCCACCATGGTTGCCCCCACGCAGCCAACATTCATTAAGCAACAAGAGGCACCGGGCGCGGCCCTTGCTTCTGTTCCAGGGTAACAGTGGTTTACTGTTGCACCCCATCTGGACTGTAAGCATCTTTTGGGCAGGGGCCCTATCGGTCTTATTCACAGTTGGAGCCCCAGCCCTAGCACAGGTCTGGAACATAGTAGGTGCTCAAAAAATATTTGGGGGAATGAATGAATGAGGGGGCCCGGCTGTGCCTTGACTCCCTTCTTGGATGCTCAGGTTTTGTCAAAGCTCAGTGGGCAGTTCTTTCTCTGCATTTCCACAGGGACAGGGATGTGGCCTCCAGTCCTTGGTGGAGTGGCTGGGGAACACCCTCCTTCTGCTTCCATTTCCCTCACAGAAATGGAAGGCAGGCAGGCTTCGGGCAGCAGCAGAGAGAGAGCCCAGGCAATGTGGTAGTGACCCCAGGCATACTGGCCTCTCAGGCCTGGGCCCTCTCACTGTGCACAGCACTTTCTGCCTTGCTCCCACCTTAGACCAGAGCTGTGAGGCTCAGGCCGGGAGGCTGGGCAGGAATCTGGAGCCCCCACAGATGCTCCCCAGGCGTCCTCCTTCTCTGTTGCCTTTGGGTTCTCGCTGACTCGATGGGAAACGGGTAGAGGTCAGATATCAAATCTCGGGAATGGAAAGTAGTTTGGAAATAGTTTGAAAATGCATATTCAAACTTTTTTTTTTTTTTTTTTAAATCCTGTGTACCACCAACAAAAAGCGAGTTTGACAAACATCCTCTTGGGGGTAGGGTAGGGTAGGGGTGGGGGACAAATCGAAGCAAAGGTGTTAAAGATTTGGAAATCCTGCCTGAAGAATGGAGAGACATCTGCCTAGTGAAAATGAGAGGCTCGGTGTGAGTGTGTGTGTGGCTGCTTAGTGTGTGTGCAGGTGCAGGTATGCACAGAGGGAACAGCTGGGTGTCCCTGCTTGTGTGAGCACTGCTGAGGCCCTTGTGGGCTGGTTCAGGTGTGAACACGTGTGATGTCTTTTCTGGATGGAGGGGAAGGACGTGACATGGGAGGAAGGGGCATCTCTGAGTGGCAGGGCAGGGTGGTCCCGGCCCAATAGCTCGCCTAAGCGGAAACCAGCCTTTTCCGTGTCCTTGGTCAGCCAGACCAGCAGAGCGCATGGTCATTTAAGGCGCTGGCTGGCGCAGGCAGCTCATAGGGTGTCGGGCCACCCTGGGCCAAAATGGGGCAGGCCTTCCAGGGGGGGCCCTAGGAGCTATTTTTAGTGGCCTGGGCTAACTCCCAAATCCTGCTGACTATTTCTGGCAGCAGAAGATTGCCCTGAAGGATGTGGAAAATTTTCATGTTAAGAATGTCTGGTTTCCCTTTGGCTATGCCAGGGCAGAGCGGGGAGACCAGGACAAAGGGCTTGAGGCCCGAGGGCTTCTGGGAAAATTCACCAGCACTGAGAGCATGAAATGGCCTTATTCCTGCCTGCCCTTTGGAACGTGTCGTGGACTTTTAAAAACACCAGAGTCGTTATGGGTGACCATCCATCCCGGTTTGCCTGGGATGTCCCAGTTTTAGCACCAAGAGGGAGTATCTGAGACACCCTTCAGACCCAGGTAAACTGGGACAGTTGGTCAGCCAAGATCCCTTTCAACCCCTTTACGTTCCAGAAGTGAAATTAGTAAGAACTGAACGACATGCATCATCTTCCAGACTGTCGACAATCATCCTGTGCAGTCGGTACTATCATCTCTGTATTACACACTAGGAAACTGAGGCACAGAGAGGTGGAGCAGCTTAACCTATTGCAGGACAGCAAGCTAGCTGCGTAGTGGAGCCAGGATTTAAATTCTGCTGTTTTGGGGCCAGAGGCCCCCAGGATGTTGCCCAGAAATAGGATGGCTTTGGACCGAAGAAAATCTGGGCTCACCCATTTTTCAGCCAGACCCTTAACTTGAGATAAGTAATACCTATTTGGCCAGGTGGTCATGAGGGTTAGATGACAAAGTGTCATTGCACAAGGCCTGGCACTAGAAGGTACTCAGGAAGTACTGGCTTCATTTTCCCCTGGTGTCCCTTTTGAGATGGCAAGACCTGGCTGTGTAAATCTGCTGGTCTAAGTTGTCCTGAGGCCAACCCCTTGCAGTCCAAACAGTATGGTGCCTGGTCACCAGAGGCCCCCAAATTGCTGCCCTCTGGGGCTCCCTTGCCAGGCAGCGAGAGAAGCAACGCAGGGTAGCGAAAGAGAACCGGAGCCTAGGAGCCCCCAGCCCCGTTTCACCTTGGCCTCCTTGTGTCCCTCCGGCCTCCGCTTTCCTCAGCTGGGGAATGGGCGAGTAAGCTCACCCTCACAGGGGTGGGGTGGGGTTCGGGGAGATCGGGGGGGGGGGACCTACTGTTTCCCCCCTCACCCAGGCCCCCCTCCAGATCACCCCTCCCCAGGCCCGCCCAGAGCCCAAGCACCCCGAGAGGGCAGCGGCCGGGACACAGGGAGGGGGCGCGGGAGTTGCGGACGTGCGTGAGGCCAGCTGCCTGGCACGAATGGAATGCGCTGGCCCTGCCGAGAAGCTGTTCCTTCCGCAGGCCTCACGTCAGCGCCCAGCAGGAAGGGTCGGGCTGCCTCTCATTCCCAGCCATCCTCCTGGCTGGGGAAGTGGCTGAACAATAGGGCCGCCAGAGGGACCGTGCCTGTGCGTGTGTGTGTGTGTGTGTGTGTGTGTGTGTGTGGCCTGTGTATGTGGTAGAGTGTCTGTGTGTGGGGGGATGTCTGAGTGTGTAGGGGGGTGGGACATGTATGTGTGGTGTGTGTGTGTGTGTCAGGGAGAACAGGGAGAGGCCCCCTCGCTGGTTTTCCTAGGGTGCCAGGCCTATGACCACATTTTCTCATTTAGCACCTAGAGCCACCCTGAAGAGAGCGCTAGAATCCTCACTGCACAGGAAACTGGTGCGGAGGGGGCCGCCGGAAGCCAAGCCGCTGTGTGCGCTGCTTAGGGAAGGCCCTGCTGGCTTCTGCCATCTTCCAGCAGTGCTTTTGGACTGAGGCTGGGGCAGGGGAGAGTCTGAAGAACCTTGCTGCGTGCCCTGATTCTACAGTTCGTAGACAGTATGTGTGGACACAGCCTTTGGTAAGAGAACTGAGTAAGAATAAGGCTGCGAGTCCACCAGCACCCCTATTTTACAGGCGGCCACCAGAGGCTCATAGTAATGTGCCTACCCAAACTGCGAGTACATATTTATTGTACCAAAAAGGATTTAAGCTCCTAAAGAGAAAGGAAGAATTGTAATTAGCCTTACCCTTTCTGTATGAAAGGTACCTGAGGGTAATGAAATGGTTGACACAGGGAAGTTTCTATTTATAGATGTATACCTGCTTAAAAGTGTAGAAGGAATGATAGAATTAGAGACACAACATTTGTGAACCCCTAGTGGATGATTTGGGCAGCCACAGCGGGTCACATCGCAAAAAGGCGCCTCCTGATGGAAGGATGTGTGTAGCCCATGAAGTAGCCTTGCCCCAAACTCAAATCAGAATCTGATCAAGCCCCTAGATTCGAGCAAATTACAGAAACTACAGGGGACAGAGGAACATGTTAAATGGTACCACAGGGATGTATGTGGTCAGCCAACTTAGATGCTAAAAAACATAGATGGACAGCTGGTTTCTTCTACAAATAAATTTCAAGAAGAAACAATAAAAAGGTATGTAAATACATAAATGGGGGAATTGAAAGGGGGAGATTTGGAGACACATCAAACAATTACCAGGTGTAGACCTTATTTAGGATTCTGATCGAAACAAACAGAAAAAACTCCAATAGATGAAAACCATTCATGAAATAAGAAATTTGAATGTATCCCTAAGAATAACCTGGTTAGGGGCTCGTGCTCTACTTTGAACAATGCTCCTAAGATGGGATTCTTGGGATCAGGCAGCTTTAAGACTCCCGACTTCTTCTTCGAGTGAAATGAGAACTGTCCCAGGACACTGATACTTGCCCACCTCCTCCCCCTGGAGGATGTATTCTCTATCTGTCCTCTGCCCTCAGGGTCATCTTTTCGTTTTTTGTTTTTGTTTTTTTAAGTTTATTTATTTTGAGAGAGAGAGAGCAAGTAGGGCAGGGGCAGCGAGAGAGGGGAGAGAGAATTCTAAGCAGGCTCCACAGTCAGCGCAGAGCCCGATATAGGGCTCAAAGTCCCAAACTGTGAGATCATGACCTGAGCTGAAATCAAGAGTCGGACACTTAACGGATTGAGCTACCCAAGCGCCCCAGGGTCATCTTTTTTTAGTGCATGCATCTTGTAGGTAGCCAGGATCTGCTTTTTTTGTCTGTCCAGAACCCAGGGTTTAAAATTAGACCCCTTGAGCCAAGGGCTACTATGATCCTGCTCCCTGGGAAACAGTGTCAACAACAAGGTCCAGTTGCTGGGATGTAGAGCATGTGTCCAAATCTGGCGTGGCCCTGGATAGGGCCTGGATGGGGACTGATGTCCCACCCCTCTGAGGACAGCCCAGCTGAAATCCAGCAGGGGCCCTCAGGCCAGGATCATAGTGGTGGGTGCTGGAATGTGAGCTCTATGCTCTCTTCTCTGGATGGTCTTTCCATTTTAAAGATGGGGGTAATGGAGTTGCCGGGAGCCTTGCCCAAGGTCAAACAGCAAGTTTATTATTGTTATTAATTCATACGTATTGGTTTAAAAACGTTCTTATTTAAAATGGTTTGCTTTCATTATAACAGGTTAGGTCATGTCCGTGGCAAAAGATTAAGAAGTACCCAAGAATCTGATCTGTGATAAGTGACTTCTTGCCACACCTAACCTTAGTCTCTTGTTGGAGGAGCTGGTGTTATCAGTTTCTCATGGGTCCTTCCAGAGATGGTCTGGCCAGCCCTTCCCAGCTGGGTTCCATGAGAGAGCTAGGTCTTAATGCCCCTTGGGATCATTGTGTATAAAGAAATAGGCTTTCTCCTCTGTATCTTGTGTGGTACCAGTTATGAAACATCCATGAGTGAACTGAGAATTTGTCTCATGTCATTTTCCATGTTCTGGGTCAGATCCTGATCCCCAGCTGGTCAGTTCAACCAAGTGTCCCATACCTTTCTTTCCCCTGTACTTTATCTTGGAGATGGATATTGTTCCCATATGGAGAGCCACACCTCTTGGTTCCAGCTGTGGGGTACCCCACCACGGAGATATATGTAATTCATTAATCTGCCTCCTCTGGTGGGCATGTGGCTTGTTGCTTTGGTTTCTCTCCATGATGCTTTGCATATACTCTCATGCATATAAGTGAGGGCATCTGTGAGATAAATTCCTGGAGGAACAGGACCTTGCTGATTTATATCAGACCTGGTCCTAGTGCCCAGGCTTCTGGGACAAGGATCAAAAGGTTTTGCAGCCCAGTCTGGGAACCTGGCCTGGTTTTGCAGTCTGGAAGTTAAAGGAGGGCAACAAGAATTCCAGATATTCAGGGAAGGGAAGGAACAGTTGTTGTGGGCCCACTACATGTTAGGCGTTTCCATGTTGGCTTTGCTAATTTCCACAGCAGTCCTGTGAGGAGGTACGTATTCCCATTTTACTGCAGAAACTTAAAGAGGTTAAGTCACTTGCCCAGGGAGCACATCGTGGGTAAGTGGCAAAGCTGGGATTCGAATCCGAGTCTGAATCCAAAGCCTGTGCCCTTCCTGCTCTACCGTCTGATGGGCTGCAAGGGTTTTTAGAATGGCCAAGGGTCAGGCTGCCCATCTCCAGAGGGTATCATCGACATTGTAGTCTGTGTGCAGATGCCCACGCTCTGCTCTCAACCACAACAGAATCACTTCAACTCAATTGCTGCGTTTAACAGCATGCAATGGCGAATCAGCTAATTCATTTAAAATTTTTTTTCTCAGGGGCGCCTGGGTGGCGCAGTCGGTTAAGCGTCCGACTTCAGCCAGGTCACGATCTCGCGGTCCGTGAGTTCGAGCCCCGCGTCAGGCTCTGGGCTGATGGCTCGGAGCCTGGAGCCTGTTTCCGATTCTGTGTCTCCCTCTCTCTCTGCCCCTCCCCCGTTCATGCTCTGTCTCTCTCTGTCCCAAAAATAAATAAAAAACGTTGAAAAAAAAATTAAAAAAAAAAAAAAAAAAAAAATTTTTTTCTCATGTGTTCATTAAGAAATCATTAGTAGGTACTGATATCAAAGTTGAGAAAGAGGTGGTGTTCTGCCTTCCAGGGGCTCTTAGTCATTGTGATTTAGAGGTCCTTTTTGATGGAGGAGGAGGATTGGACTAACCCTGCTGGGCTGAGGATCAGGGAAAGCTTCTTAGAGAAGGAGGCAGTTGGCTGGGCCTTGAAGGATGAGTAGGAGTTTGCCAGGTGAAGAGGGGTGAAGGGGGAGTGAGTGTGGAGGAAGGGCATTTCAAGCAGAGAGACTAGCCAGCAGAAGAAAGAAGGTGTGAAGGAAGCAGGCCTGCCCTGAACTGCATGTGATTCCTTAGGACTTGGGTGCAGGGACTGTGGGAGAAAGGGGCAGGGGGAGGAGGTAGGGGGGCCTTTGGAGGGGATTAAAACACACATATGTGTGTACAGTGGGCAAGGAAGGAACCCTGGAGTCCCCGGCGTGGGTTTAAACCTTGATCTTCACTGAATGACCTTGGACAAGCCCTCCCCAACTCTGGGCCTCTTGTCTGAATGTTGAGGGACAGGAAGTGTCGTGGTAACATTCAATGAGGGGGTCCTTGGCTGAGATTGTGCATGCTGAGCCCTGAGCACACAGGTCACTCAGCTGTCCTTAGCAATGCGCATGTGCCTCGTTTGCCATGACCCTCCCTCCTGGGGTCAGGTCCAGCCAGTCAACCTGGGAACTCCCAGGGTGTGGATTGGGGCATGGTGGGGCAGGGGAAGGACAGGCTGGTTCAGCCAGTCTGGGAACTGGATGGGCTGGGCATGCAGACAGCTGGGAGACTCCTTCCCATCATCAGCCACCACACAGGGCTGTGGGCGTGGGGCAGGGGGCAGTGGGAGCCAGAAGGAAGCCAGGTATTGAGTACCTACTGGGAGCCAGGCCTGTGCCCAGCCCTCCATTCACACGACCTCATTTAACTCTCCCTGAGGCAGGGACCTTATTCCCCTTTCACAGATGAGGGAAACCGTGGCCCCAGTTTGCACAGATGAAAAGCAGTTTTAATCCCGCAGCCACTACTCCAGAGTCTGGGCTCTTTCTGTTCTTTATATATTCCTCACTGATTCCTTTACCTCCACTTCAGGCAGGGGTCAGAATTCACCGTCCTCCGTGGGTTTAGATGACTTCTAAGCTTGAGGCCAAGGTCGAACCTGGGGTATCTTCTGCAAAGCAGCCTCTTGCACTGGACCCTCTAGCAGTTTCCCATTTTGGGCCTTCATACCTTTATATATGCTGTTCCCACCACCTGGAATGTTGAGATTCCTCTTTGTCTAGCTGGCAAATTCTGTTTTAACCATCAAAACCCACATGAGCCAGCACCTTCTCCTGGAAGCTGACTATGACGGCCTTGGACAGAACCAATCCCTCCTCCCTCTGGACTGGTGCCCCTTGTAACCTCCTTCTCATGCGCCCCCATTACAGATGCTTGTGCTTTTACATGTGGGCTTGTCTGCTCCCTGGCTAAATGATTGATAATCTAAGGGCAGAGACCGTTCTTCTTTACCTCTGGACTCTCAGCCCTTAGTCCAGGCCCCAGTACACAGTAGGTGCTTAGGGAAGCCTGCATGTAATCGAGGTCTGTTTGATTTGTGAAACTAGATAGTGTTTGGTTGAGTCTGTACTGTGCGTGGCACTGTTCTAAATACTTCTCACAACAGCTTCCTGACGATGGGTTATTATCCCCACTTCACTGAAGAGGAAACCGAGGCCTAGAGAGGTTAAGTAACAGCCGAAGGCCACACAGCTGGTAAGTGGCATAGCCAGGTCCTAACCTAAAGTACCTAGTCCTAACTTACATGTTGGTACTTCTCAAACCAGCTTGTGATGATTTGAACTGGTACTTAGGTTAGCGGTTTTTTTTTTTTTTTAATTTATTTTCATTTGTATTTATTTTTTATTTTATTTTTTTTATTTTTTTAATTTTTTCAACGTTTTTTATTTATTTTTGGGACAGAGCGACAGAGCATGAACGGGGGAGGGGCAGAGAGAGAGGGAGACACAGAATCGGAAACAGGCTCCAGGCTCCGAGCCATCAGCCCAGAGCCCGACGCGGGGCTCAAACTCATGGACCGCGAGATCGTGACCTGGCTGAAGTCGGACGCTTAACCGACTGCGCCACCCAGGCGCCCCTATTTTTTATTTTTAAATGTTTATTTTTATTTTTGAGAGCGAGAGGCAGAGAGAGAGGGAGGGGCACAGAAAGAGGGGGAAAGATGATCCGCCGAGGGCTCTGCACTGACAGCAGCGAGCCCGATGTGGGGCTTGAACTCATGAACTGTGAGATCACGACCCCAGCCAAAGTCAGAAGCTCAACTGACTGAGCCACCCAGGTGCCCTCCTTCCCCCACTTTTTTAAACGACTGAGTATGTATTTGAATGGGTATTAGAAAAAAATAACTAGTGTATCAAATTCATGTGTTACTGGTAACTTTTTTTCTTATAATTTCACTATTCACCTTTAGTCTTCAGATAATATTCACTTATTCATTTAAAAACCTTTAATAGTTGTATGTTTATGTTAATGTGTATTAGGGAGAAAGTCATATATCAGATTCATGGCCTTTGGCTGTGATATAATGTCTTTATAAAAATATGTTTTTTAAATAAAAGTAGCAATTGATTAAAAACATTTTTTATGTTTATTCATTTTTGAAAGACAGAGAGAGAGAGAGCACAACCAGGGGTGGGGCAGAGACAGAGGGAGACACAGAATCTGAAACAGGCTCCAGGCTCTGAGCTGTCAGCACAGATCCCGACGTGGGGCTCGAACTCACAAAACGCGAGATGGTGACTTGAGCCGAAGTCAGACGCTCAACCGACTGAGCCACCCAGGCTCCCCAAAAGTAGCACTTGATTTAAATGACAATTTCAAATAAAAACAGTAAAGGTATGGACAAGTCCATTCCAGTGATCTAGAATGGGAGGGGATCTCTTGCCCATGACCTTGTGGCCTCCTGGACACAGTGGAAAAGATGGAGGACAGAGGCAGGCAGACCCTTTAGGCAGCTGTCCTGGCCTCAGCTTTCTCCATACCTACCACCTGTCCATTCCCCTTATCTTCCCCAACAGCCAGAGTGACCTTTGAAAAATGTAAGCCCCATCCTCTTCCTCTCTTGTGAACCCTCCGGTGGCTTCCAGTTGCCTTTACGGAAAGAAAACTCTTCTCCGAGGCTGAGAAGGCCCTACGTAACCCAGCCTGCTCCAACCTATTTTCTCTCCTTACTCACTGGCTGTTAGGTGGAGACCACGTGGGCTTCATTACCAGTCCCGCCTCGGGGTCTTTGCACATGCTATTTACTCGGCTCAAACCATTCTTTTTCCAGATCTTCACCCAGATGGCTCTCTCTCAGCTCCCTCCCTAGAGAAGCCACTCTCCCCACCCTCTACAACTAAGAGTGGCTCTTGGAACTTCTCACAATCAGTTCACACTGGTTCGTTAATCTCAACCGCACCCTCTGCTACCACGTAGATTTTTTTTTTCTTTCCTTTTTCAAAAGCCCGTATAATTTTCGTTCCATTAGAGCAAGAACTCTGTCTGGTCGCTGCTGTGTCCCCGGAATAGTGTCTGGCGCATAGTAGGTGCTCAGTAAATATTTGTTGGGCATACGCATGTGGACTGGTGGCTGAAAGGGCCGGGGAACGGTTTTAATTAAGTTCATGCGTCCACAAGCGGGAGGTGAGCTTCTCCGAAAACAGCTGAGAGGTTTGAGGTTCTCCAGCTGAACAGTTCAGGCAGCTGAAACCGAAAATGCAGATGGAATTAGTCACCCTCGGAGCCTGGTAACGCGGGCACCAAATGCACTCCCCATCCAAACACATCACAACACTGCGGGCCCTTGCGTCGCCAGGGCCCCCGGTGGCAGCTCTGGCATCTGGGAGCTGGCAGCAGCTGAACACAGCTGAGTATGGGCACGGGGTGGGGGGTCGGGGTGGGAGCTGAGTGTATGGAACGAGGTAGGCTGAGGGCCACAAACAGCCTTGCCCGGCCTGGGGACAGGCAGTGGCGGTGGCGGGGGTTGGGGGTGGGGAGGTGGAGGGGGGGAGTGGAGGGGGGTGGGGAGGTGGAGCGGGGGAGTGGAGGGGGGGAGTGGGGGGGGTAGGGGGTGGGGAGGTGGAGCGGGGGAGTGGGGGGGTGGGTGCGGGGGGAGTGGAGGGGGGAGCGGGGGCGGGGGGGGGGTGGAGGGGGGAGTGGGGGCGGGGAGGGGATGGGGGGGCTTCTGAGCCCAAACCTTGAGAAAAGTTGCCTTGAAGAATGAGTTCAAGGCTGTTAAAAATGAAAAATTCTGCTCATAAACTGAAGCAGACCACTTGGTTGTGAAATCTGTTTCCATGACACTTTGCGTGCTCGAAAGGGGAAATTTTCTTTGTTTTTTGTTTTATAATGGCTTTATTGAAACATGATCTTCATGCCACATACCTCACCCATTTAAAATGTATGGTTCAGGTGGTCTTGGGCATGTCCACAGCTTTGTAGTGACCACCACAATCAGCTTGGGAACATTTCCACCACCCCCAAAGTAAACCCCCTCCCCATTAGCAGTCCTTCCCCATTCCTCCCTCCCCACCCACACTAGGTCACCACAAATATGCTTTCTGCTTCTATAGATTTCTCTCTTCAGGACATAACATAAATGGAATCATCTTTGGTGACTGGCTTTTTTCACGTGGCATATTTTCCAGGTTCATCCGTGTCGTAATGATATAGCAGTACTTCACCGATGGCCAAAGAATCTTCCAGCGTGTGGATAGATCACATTATGCGCACTCTGTGTGTTCATTCATTGTTTACGGACACTTGGGCTGCTTCCGTTTTGGAGTATCCTGAATAATGCTGCTGTGAACATTCAACAGGTTTCATGTGGACGTATGTCTTCATTTCCCTTGGGTATATATCCAGGAGTGGAATCTACTTTCTTCTAAAAGGAAGGAAAAAAAAATCCCTCATGTCAAAATATGTATAGCATGGAGTAGGTTTAAAATGTCACTTGTAACTCTGACAGAACGAGTGAATCTCATGAGTGTGGGGACTGCAGCTGTACCTGGCACATACAGAAGAGCAGTGAATATTTTTGAAAGAATGCTCAACATATTACTCATTCCGATGCTCCCAGTGAAAAGGCCAGGGTGTGGAAATGTGATAAAAATCGGTCTTCATCCATTCCTTTATTCAGTAAATATCATAGCACATAGTAGTTCATTAAATGCTGCTTGAGTTTCATCAGCCATTTAGTTTCTTGGACAAAGATGGAGAAGCCCCAGTCTCTGGGTGAGGCACTCAGTCTAGAAGGGAAAACAGACAAGTAATCCCAGCACCATGGCATCGGAAGGGAAACAGGTCTCTTGTCTGTCCAAGACACTTTCCCTCCATTCCTGGCGTGAGATGCGCCTTGTCCCCAGGGCAGAAACAGCCGTGGGAAGAGAAGGCTCTGTCTTCAGGACCTTAGTTTGCCTTGAAGGCCTCGTCCCTGGGGTGCCCCTAGTCCTGTCTTTTTGTTTGATATTGAGGAGCTATCTTACTCTTCTATGGAGTAAAGAACATCTTGTTCTTATTGTTGACCTGCTTCTGCTGTACTCCTGAGAACAGCCAGCTGTGCTGGGCACCTTGGGTTCGGAAATGAACACGGACAGTTTCTGTCCACCTCGACCTCCTGTGTCCTGCCTGTCTCCTGGCAAGACACAGGGTCCACAAGCAACCCAGAGGGATAAGGACTCAGAGGGGGACCCTGGTGGTGAAAGTGCCCTTGGGGTTCCTGTCAGAGAAGACACACCCTGTGCGATTCATGAACTTCTCGGACACATTCTGACATCAGTTTCTGGTGTACTTTTTGTTCCCGGGTGTATTTTTATTTTTAGAGAAGATATTCACTTGTTCATTCATAAACATTTATTGAATACCTATTATGTGCCAGGTCTTCAGAGGGACACAGATACAACTTTCCCTTGGTGCTTGAGTGTCTCTTGATCCAGAAAGAGAGAAGGACAAGTACATTACAGAGAACCCTGAGTATGTGCTGTGGTGGGAGACTGCTCAGGAGAGAGAATATTGTTATTCTACCTCACCTATAATTTTCTCATCTAGAATATATAAACACACACATATTTATCTTACATATTAGTCACATATATTGTTTTTATTGTGTTTTTTTTTAATGTTTTTATTTATTTTTGAGACAGAGAGAGACAGAGCATGAGCAGGGGAGGGGCAGAGAGAGAGGGAGACACAGAATCCCAAGCAGGCTCCAGGCCCTGAGCTGTCAGCACAGAGCCCGACGCGGGGCTCGAACTCATTGACTGTGAGATCATGACCTGAGCTGAAGTCGGACGCCTAACCGACTGAGCCATCCAGGTGCCCGTGTTTTTATTGTTTTTTTTCTTTTCAAGTTTTTATTTATTTTTGAGAGAAAGAGAACAGGGGAGGGACAGAGAGAGAATTCCTGCACTGACGGTGCAGAGCCCAATGCAAGGCTCAAACTCACAAACCCTGAGATCATGACCTGAGTCCAAACCAAGAGTCAGACGCTTTACCAACTGAGCCACCCAGGCACCCCTGGGTTTTTTTTTTTTTTTAAGTTTACTTATTTGGAGGGACAGAGAGAGGGCACAAGGTAGTAGGGGAGGGGCAGAGAGAGGGAGAGAGAGAGAATCCCAAGCAGGCTCTGCTCTGTCAGTACGGAGCACAACATGGGGCTTGAACCCACGAACCGTGAGATCATGACCTGCGACGAAATCAAGCGTCGGATGCGTAACCGACTGAGCCACTCAGGTGCCTCATCACTGGTTTTTTTTTCCCCTCATGATTTTAATGATAGTGCATTTTCAATGGGAAAATTTTAGAAAATATAGAAACAAGAAATGCATAAATAAAAGTTGCACACACTCCCACACCACCCAGAGACAGGAATTGTCTACCGGTTGCAGTCTTTTCTTCTAGTCTCCTCCTAGGCTGTAGATAATGTGATGCATATTCTCATTAAGACACAGAGAGTTTCACGTGATATTTAATTCTAATGATACTGGTAAGGGCACAGGTGTCTATACTTCCCTTCCCAGAAGAAGCATCTACACCTCCCTTCCCAGAGAAAGTCCTTGATTTTCTTCCTCTCTGGGTCACCAGCTCACCCCATCGTGGTTACTGACTCCAGGAGCCCGGGGCGTAACCAGCCCATGGCTGTGAGGGTTTCTAGGTAAGCCCAGGACTAGGGTTCTGAGGC
Organism: Panthera onca; assembly: GCF_046562875.1. Taxonomy (NCBI): domain Eukaryota; kingdom Metazoa; phylum Chordata; class Mammalia; order Carnivora; family Felidae; genus Panthera; species Panthera onca. The sequence goes on along the minus strand of NC_138339.1, from coordinate 62,641,667 downwards.
TGTGCCCAAGGTCGGGGAATCAGCCTGGCTCCAGAGCCAGAGCCCTTGTTCACCCCAAGGTGGGGGTGGTGGAGGGCAGGTGAATTACTGGGTGGGGGGGGGAGGGGAGTTGTTCGTGCCCCCTCCCCCAGCAAAGGTTCTAAATAAGGCCCTGGAATCTGCTGTGTCAGGAGACAGCTGAGAATCCATGTGGCCCAGGATCCTCTGCACCTGGCCCCAGACTGATTTGTGGGGGGTGGGGGTGCTGGAAAGCTAAGACCCGCTCTGCCACATTTTGCCACCCTCTAGCCTTTCTGAGAAAGAGACTTCTCAGAGAAAAGAACAGCGCGTGAAATACACGAAATGTTAAACCTGGCCCCGGGGAAATGAAAAGTCCTGGTTCTCTGTGCTGAGAGGCGGTGGCCACTTTTCCGCCAAGCTAGAAAAGAAAGGACAGTTGTCATGAGAGGTTTGGTGCCGTGGGTGGTCTCACAGAACCCTCCTGGTAGCCCTAGGAGGTGGCTGTCACTGACCCCTTCACAGCCAGCCAGAAACTGAGGCTGGCAGAGGTCGGGTGACTTTGTGGTCACACAGGGTTGGGGTGACTCTAAGACAGGCACTGTTCGCCCCTAAGCTCTCCTGCCCCAACCCCGGGGCCATCCAGGCCCTGTTTGTGGCTTCCTTCCCTCCAGGCACTGAGCATTCTGCAGGATTAAATTCCTCCTCCGACCCCCACCTCCCCTGCCCCTCCTTCCTCCATCCCTGCACAGGCAGGAAACATGGGCCCCCAGCCCTGGCCTTCGCATATAAATATTTGTCTAGCAAATTAATAAACACAGAGGGGAGGCCTGCAGTAAAACCAGGCAGGAGCCGCGTCCTCTACCACAGGTATCTCTATCGTGCACAGCTGCGCAGCACGGTGTGTGCGTGGGAGAAGGGGGTTGATGAGGGGGGTGATAAGCGTCAGATGGCGGGGTGCAGGGGTTTGACACACAGACTCTGGAGCCAGGCTGTCTGGATCTGAATCCCAGCTTTTCTGCTGTGTGACCTCAGGCAAGTTACTGCTCCTCTCTGCGCCTGTCCCCTTCTCGGTGAAACGGTAGAGTGGAACATAGTCCGTGCAACAAGACATTAGGGAAGCCGAGTCGAGATTCCAAGATGAAGTCACTTTGTGACTTCTCTGTGCAAGGAAGAGACCGCTTACTTGCACCAGGAGGATCCTCAGAGGGGGCTAATGCCTGAACTGTTCTGGAATTCTCCTGCCTGAAGCCCACCAATGACTTCTCTGAAGTCCTCAGAACTAACCCAGAGCAGGTTTGTTTATTGTCTCCGTGGCTCGCAAGGCTCCACGCGGTCTGGAACCCAGACTGACCTCTCAGTTTCACCCCCACAGACGTGCTCTGCTCACAGCTTCCCCACCACGGCCTCACTCTCCCCTCCTGCCTCCCAGCAGCCGCTCAGCCCCAAGCCCCAGAGCGTTTTTTGACTCATTCTCTTTCTCTCATACCCCACAGCCTGTATCCTTAAACCAACCTCCTCTTCCGGGAGCCACCACCGCTCGCCCCTCAGGCCTGGCCAGTCCTCTCTGCAGCAGGTGCCTCCTACCTTGAATCCTTGCTTCTGCCTGCACTCTTGGCTCACAGGCAGCCAGGAAGATCCTTTGAAAACACAACTGCGATAATGTCACCTCGGTGCACTCAACAAGCCAGTGGCTTCCCATTGTAGTTGCGGGAAAACCCTGAATCGTTATAGCTCACCAAGCTCCAGACCTCAGGGGCCAGTTCCCCTCAACCTCCTCTCCTCCTGCCTGGTCACTCACCTGCTTTAACCACACAGGCCTCTTTGCCTTTCCCCTCGGAGCCCGTGTACCTGCCGTTTCCTCCCCCCAAATGTCTTTCTCCAGATGCTTCTGTGGTGGATGCCTTCCCTTCCAGGTCTCTGCCCAAATACCACCTCCTTAGAGCTTCCCCGGACCCCCAGCTGCTGTGCCCTCAACTCTCTCTCACATGTACACCCTAATTCTCCTCTTTACCCCTTACCCACCTTAGTGCTTATTTCCACCCGAGATTATTTTACTTATAAAGTGTATAAATAATTTAAAAATGTTACAATACTGTCCATCTCTCTAAAGCCTAATCTCTAGAAGAGCATGAATAGTGAAGGAAAAGAAGAAAGGGTAAAGGAATTAGGGGCAGATCTGGCTGAGTGGAGGCAGGAAGGAGGGAGAGGTGAAACCTGGGCCCTAGGATCTCTGGGGGAATGGTGGGTCGAGCTCAGGGAGCCGGCACAAGGCCCTGTGGAATGAGGCTGAGGGTGACTTTCGGAACAAAATATATGGAGCTGTAAATACCAGCAGGGGAGCCGTGGAACCCAGAAGCAGAATTCAGTATTGGCCCTAAAGCCTCTTCCATCTCTCTGGAAGGCAAGTTATAACTTCTGGAAAGGACAGTGAGGGTCGGATCCTATAGATCGTATTCCAGGCTTGGCCTGAGCTGCTCTCCTGACCATCCTCTGAGCCCGGAGGGTGTGGACTCAAGATTTGGGGCCAAGGAGGAACTCGCAGCGTCACGCCCTCTGGAATGCTGTGGCTGCGATTAACGCGCTCCAGATTTGCACAGTTCCCGTCAGAACATGAAACCAGAGGAAAAAAAACCCATGAGGCCCAGATTGATCAGCGCAGAACTTAGCAACAGCACAACAAGCTGTAGCCAGCCCACTTCTGCAGCGAGGGGCTTTCCGCCAGGCCTGGGGCTTGGGAACTCCGAGCGGGCTCTGCTGTCTCTGGCTGGTTTGCAGGGCCCAGAGGCCCACCCCATTGGCCATTGCGGTGGTGGGTCTGCGACTTGTGCTGGAACCACAGGCATCCCAGAGATGGCCTACAATCCCTATGGGGAGCCTGAGAAAGGAAGGCTGGTGGGTGTCCCCACACTTGGCCACCTTGGGAACCCTGGTTCACTCTGCTGGTTGATGGGCTCACCAGGCCCACACCTTTGCCAGGAGCTGACAAGAGCGTGGGGGGACTTCTGAGTTTCAGAAACATCCAGATTACCCCAGCATTTCATGGTGAGTCACAGCCTCCGGTCTTCACCATGACATCTGGACGGCAAGGAACTTGGCCGGCTCCCGACCCAGTTCCTCAGTGCCTCCTCCCTCCCTCCACCAGGCCAGCTGCACACTCCCTGGGCCAGCATGATCGTGTTATAAAATATCTCAAGCATATGGAGGTTCATAAAATCGTACTGGGGACAAGCACCCCTCACTCCTGTTTAACTCAATGGTTTGCCTGATCTGCCTCATCCTTTCTCTTTCTCTCTCATAAGAAGTCAAATGTACAAAACCTGTGTGAGCATGGCCGTGGTAGGTAGCGCTGGTGGGGTATCCCCGGGCGTGTCTAGGGAGAGAGCAGACCCGCGGAGCTGGATTGCATCTATCGTGCTAATGATGGGGTGCCTGGCAGATATCTGACAATGGATCTGGCACATAGTAGGTGCTCAGGAAGTAGTGGCTTTCCTGCTATCGTTGCAACCCATCCACACGCAGCCTGTGAGCCAGGCGGTCTGCAAATGGGGAAAGAGATGCCAAGAGCAGGGCTCAGGGTCACTCGGCCAGGAAGGGGACCGGGACTATAAGTCTTGGGAGTAGAGAGAGGACAGCCACTGGTCTCCCAGTGCCCTCCCTTCTTGGGGGTGCAGGGAAGAGGGCCATGTCCAGGCTTGGGTCCCCCAAAGAGGTGCTGAAGGTAAGAGCCCACCGGAAAGTGACTGGAGGAAAGTTGCCTTGATTTCCCTAATGCAGCCATTTGGGGAATTCAAGGCAGGGCCAGGGGCTCCTCCAGGGATGGGGGTCTCCAGGCTCACCCTGACGGCCCCTTTCTCTCCCTCTGCAGCAGCCACAACCTGCCCTGGTTGGACGGCTCCTGGCCTCGCTGCAGTGGCAGGGGGTGAGGGCAGACTCGTTGCAGCTGGGGGTCCCCAGGTGATGTGAGAGGATCCAGCATCTGGGAATGCAGCAACCCTCACACCCATTTACCTGACTCACAGACTCTAGCTTAGTGACTGTGTAGTTTATGAAGGACAGGACCCAGTCCTGTACTCCAAGGACCCCATCTTAGGCCCCATCTCAGAGCGGGCCAGTGGTGGGGGATCCCTCTGGAGCCCCAAGTCCCCAGGATGGACTCCCTGCTCCAGCAGTGACCAGCTGTGTGTCCCCGTGTGGGTAGTTCTCCTCCCCAGGTGTCAGTGCTTCATCATCTGTGAGCTATGAGGATGGGCTGATCGATGTGGCCTGTTCCCAGTACCACATATATGACAGCCTTTATTCCAGTAAATACTTGGGTGCTCCTGCCACCCTCCACACCACTGTGTTCTAAACAGCGTTTTTTTCAGAGTGGAGGTCCCCACATCACCAGCAGCAGTGTCACCTGGGAACCTGTTAGAAATGAAAATTCCCCGGCCCCACCCCAGACCTACTGAATCAGGAACTCTGGGGTGGGGCCCAGCAGTCTGTGTTTAACAAGCCCTCCGGGGGATTCTGATGCCTGCCCGTGTCTGGGAACCACTTTTTTAGGGCATCAGCCTGACTGTATCGTGTTCTTGCTCTAGACCCTTCCATGGCTCCCCGTGGCCTTCTGGATAAAGTCCAAGGATCTGACCGGTGGTTGAAGCCCTCCCCTGATGGCCCTGACTGATGTGCTGTGGTCTATTTCCCCGATCAGATAGCAGGCTGCTGGAGGGCAGTGACTGTGACTCACGCCTCCGTCCTGTGTGCCTGGCCCCCAGCTGGGCTGGCAGGCTTCGCAAAGGGCGGGAGAAAATCGTGGCCTGCGCTGACTACATGTGTGGTGCCCAGTGGCAGTCTGAGGTTCAGATTCTGGCCTTCACTCTATGGCTGTGTGAACCGGGCACGTTGCTTCACCGTTTGGAGCCTCAGTGTTCCCATCTAGGGAATGGGCATAGTGATAGTGTCTGCTTCGGCGACTGAGAGGGGATTAACTACAATCACCCGTACAAAGTGCTGAGCCTGGTGCCTGGAAGGTGCCTTAGAGAATCGAGGATCCACACCCTTTTATCCCAAACCTGGGGCCAGAGGTTTCAGAATTCTGAGTGGTACCCACAGCCAGCTGAGCGCCACACACAGTCATTCGGACTTCATGGTAGTCATTGAGGAAGGTGTGGTCACTCTCCCATTTTACAGAACATTTTACAGAACACTGAGGCTCGGGGAGACGAAGTTACTTGGTTGGGGCCTCACAGCTCAGTGGAGGGCAGGGATTGGGACTTGCCGCATGACCTTTGGGGCCACATTTACAAAAATCTTTTGGTTTTCGGGAACGAACTGCCCTCATGCTGACTTCAGGGAGAAGCCCGTGACGGAGTGAAAGAACACAGGCTTGAGGACTCGAACCGGTTCTGCCATTTCCTCACGGTTGCGTCTCAGCCAGGTGACCTTGCCTCACTGAGCCTCAGTTTCCCCATCGGCAAATCGAGATCAGCAGTTGTTCTTTGGCAGGGCTGAGGGAGAAGGGGCTGGGATGAGGCGGGGCACTCTGCGGGCACTCAGGAGGGGCAGCGCTGGTGCTGACTCTGCTCTCCTCTGGGGTGTCAGGCTGAGCCCCAGAATTCCCCAGGCCCCACCCCCAGCCCACACTCCAACGTGCCTGGGCCTGGGCCCTGGAGCGAGGAGGAGCCCTCCTATCCTGTGTTGCCCAGATATTGTGGAGGCCTGTTGGTGTCTCTCCATGGTGACAGTGCCTTGAGCCGGATGGAGGTGACGTAGCTGCCTGTGTCGGGCCCCCGCGGGTGCGGTTGTGCCCCTGGGACACCGAGGGAAGCCGGCTGGCACGGCCAATGCCCTCTGAGTGACACTGCAGGGGCAAGCTGGGCCCTCGCTTCCTGGAATCCAGCAGACGGGTGCCCAAGTCCGTGTTCCGATGCTTCGCTTTCCCGCCAGCCTGGATCGGAAGCAGTCGCATTTCCAATCCGGGCACTGTCTCTACCTCCCTCTCTCGAAAACTCTTCTTTTAAGGTTTGGCATTCGCCAGGCACCACAGCGGGTTAGGGAGCTCCAAGTTCCAAAGCCAGAGGCCTGGGTTCAAGTCTCAGCTCGGCCAATGGCCGGCGGTGTGATCTGGGGCAGGTTAGTTGACTCTGTGCCTTCATTTCCTAATCTGTGAAGGAGCAGACACCTCCATCCTCCCAGGGGCTCAGATGAAAGCCCCGGAGACATCTTGGACTCTCCTCTGTCTCGCATGCCCGCATCTGATCTGACTCTCAGGAAGTCCGGTTGGCTCTGCTCTCAGATGTATCCAGATACCCAGATTCCAGGGACATCTTTCCCTCTCCAGCTCTACCCCGCTGCTCAGAGCCACCGTGTCTCTCAACTCCCTGTCCTTTCTGCTCCCATGCTGGCTCACCGATAGCTCACTCTCAGGGCCCTGCAACCAACGGGAGGACCAAAGTCTTCCCAGTGGCCCACGGGTCCACACCACGTGGCCTCACCTCCCCCACCTGTTGCGCCTCCCGCCTCTCCCCTGGCTCACCCTGCAGGACTCCCCTGGGCTCCCTCGAGTCCTGCCCTGATATGTTGCCCTGGCCATTCTGTCTATCTGGAATACTCTTCTCCAGGTACAGGCCTGGCTTGCTTTCTCACCTTCTTTGGGTCTTTGCTTGAATGTCACCTTATCTGACTCCAGTATTTAAAGGGCAGTCCCCCTCCCCCACTGCCCCGGTCCCCCAGATCCTTTGCATGCCCCTCCTTGCTTTATTTTTCCTCATAGCCCTAATCACTATTTAGTACGTCCTCTATTTTCCTTTAGTTGTCTGTAACTCATTCTACTAGAACATAAGCTGCAGAGGGCTGGGAGTTTTGCGTATTTTGTTCTCAGCTCTAGCGCCTGAACCTAGAATGGCATGTGGCCCACAGTAAGTATGTAATATTGTTGAATGAATGAATGCAGGTAGGAGTAGTGTAAACCATGGTTTTTGTTGTGAGGATTGAATGCGTTTAATGCAAAGCACTTAAAACATGCAGCACTCGCCAGAAGCACTCAATACGGTTGCTGTTGTTGTTGGGGCTGCAGGTCTCTGCACCAGAGAGCTCAGAGTGCAGCAGAGGGAGGGGCCGATCCTGCCCCTGCCAGGAAGATGTCCCGGAAGAAGGCTCAACAACACCTGCAGAGCCCCCCCCCCGCTGGGGCTGTGAAAGGGCCCAGGGCGCCCTGGAAATGGTGAGCAACCAGGTGAGCAGGAGTGGGGTGGTGGAGGGGCCCCAAACAAGGCCAGACTGTCTACGCAGCTCCCCCTCTTGAAGCATTTGGAATGCCAGGCCAAGGAGTTGGGGCTCTCTCTGGGGGCAATGGGGAGCCTCAGGGAGGCCTGGGTGGGGATGGGGTGGGGCCGGGTGGGGAAAGTGGGTGAAGACTCTGAAAACCAAGCCTTAAAGGGGAAGGTCATGGCCTGCAACTGAAAGCTTTGTTGTAGCAGTGAGGGGGTGGGAAGGACCAAGGACCTGAGCTCTCCCTACAAGGGCAGTCTCCATTCTGGCCCCTATGGGCAGGGGGGCCTTTCTGGTGAGCAAGAGGGTCCCCCAGTGACTCCACACTGTGCTGGCCCAGCATTAGGGAGGAAGCAAGTAGCCCATCTCTGGCAGTTTTCCAGCAGAATTCCTGGTGTGCTAGGGAGAAAGGGAGAGTGGCCGGACTGCGTGTCTCCCTTACCGGCAGGAGGGGCACAGACAGGTTCTCAGTGAGGGGCAGTGAAGTGGGTTCTGCAGGCTGGAGGCCTCTGGGGAGAGCCTCTTCGCCAGTGCCTCCAACCTGAGTTCAGTGAGCACCTACTATGGCCCAGGACAGTGCCAGGGACCAGATGTGCAGAGGACACAGTGCAAGCAAGGCCCCTGCCCTCCTGGGGCCAACAGGCTAGGGCAGGAGGCAGCAAACCAACTGCGGAGCAGATGAATGACATTGAATTGCAAATGTGAGGATTTGCCTTTCATGGGAGAGAGTGACGTGGGCTAGAGGCTCGGGGGGCTAGAGGCTCAGGGGAAGGCCTCTCAGGGAAGATGGCATTTGAGCCAATATGTGCAGGGTTAGCAGGAAGTCTTCTGCAAAGAGTGAGGGGAAGAACACTCCAGGCAGAGAGAACAGTTGGCCACTTCTCTAATGATATTCAAGGTGGGGTTGGGTTTTCCAGGGCTGGTCAGAATCTGCATTTGGGGAATCCATTTTTAGCAGCCAAACCATGATAAGTGAGGCCCAATGTCATGCTCATTGTGGTCTCCTCTGCCCTTCCAAAAAACAATGTTTATCACCTGTTCCGCCCTGGCATAGGAAAAAAGGGTTTGGCCAAGCAAGGATTCAAGGGGCAGAAAGGGAGAGTCAGCACTTTCTTCTTTGGAGGTGATAATAATCTTACCAAAGCACAGAAAGAAAACTAATTCAAGTATTTCATTCATTCAAGTACGTATTGAGCACCTACTATGTGCCAAGCATTGTTCTCATGCAGGGCACATGGCTGTGATTGGGGCAAAGTCTCTACCTTCACAAAGTTTACAGTCTAGCAAGAGACACAGACAACGAACAATCAAGTGAATAAAAATAACCATTTCAGGAGTGAGATGACAATGGCTACGAAGGAAATAAGGCCAGGGCAGAATGGTCTAGCATGCGGCTGGTGATCAGGTAGGGCCTCTTCGAGAGAGTGATATTTGAGCTGAATAAAGTGAGGGAGGAAGCATGAGAGGATGTGAGGTGGAGTATTCCATACAGAGGGAGTAGGAAGTGTGAAGGCCCTGAGACTAGGACCCAGTTTAATTGGCGCCAGGAGCCCCAAGGAGGCCAGCGTGGCAGCAGTAATATGAAGAAGCAGAGTGGTGGTAGGACAAGGGGTTAGACAGAGCTGTCGGGCTCCTCAGGGTGTGGGTAGCTCTGTCTTTGGGGCCCTAGGACTGCCATAGATGTCCTAGGATTCAAGCCAAGTGTCTGCTCTCAGGCACAGACCAGATAAGATCCACTCTCTGGGGAGTCGGTGGTCCCACAGCCCACCACACCTCCTCCTCCTTTTGTCCAAGTCTCTCCTTCTAGAACATTCCATTAGTGCAGTTTGGGTGGCAACGATGGCTGCAGAGGTGGAGGGCTGTAGCCAGGGATCTTGCTGCCTTTGGAGAGAGGGCTGCAGCTGGAGGCTTAAGGCCCTTCGTCTCAGGTATGGCCCTTCTATCCCCAGTCGATATACTGGCTGCTACTCTCTCCACTGTTGGCTCAGGATACCCCTCTCTGCTTGGGTTGATCAGAAGTCCCCACATCCCACACTGGGCCCGCTGGGAGCTCCAGGCCACATGCTGGTCTCTGGCCAGCCTTGTTCGAAGCCATCTTCTTGCACCTCTGTGAGCATCCAGCCCTCCTTCCTATCCTTTGCTCTCTGAGTCTGGGCTTCCACTTTCCACCTCATTTCAGCTGGCTCTTAGCTCTGGCCCCATCAGCTGGTGACATGCCCAACTGATGGCCAACTAGTTGATCCCCTGTTGTGGAGGACAATGTTGTGAGTTTGCCCAGTGTTGACACACATCGCTGTGGCCAGGCCATCAGTGGGGCGATGGGGAAGAAAAGACGTCTGCCCTCAGGGAGCTCGCAGCTGGCAGGGGCCATAGATATAAAGACTGGGCTGGAGGAGTAAATGGCCCTCTACCACCCACAGCCATCTTCTTCTGACGTGTGGTCTAGTGTTTGTTTTTTAATGCGGAAAAAATTGAAATCCATAGAAAAGTTGTAAGGATGGCTTAACAAACACCTCTCTGTCCTTTATCTGGAGCAGTGTTCTCAGGCAGGGATGCTTTTGCTCCCCAGAGGACAGGTCTGGAGGCCATGTCTAGAGATATTTTTGTTGTTACAACCGGGAGGTGCTCCCCGCATCTAGTGGGTAGAGGCCGGGGATGCTGCTAAGCAGGCTAGAATATGTACCATGCTGTGACTGTCCCTCGCACCAAAGAATTTTCTAGTTCTCGTTGCAAGCAGAAAAAAAAAAAGTGTGGTGATGGATGTTAACTAAACTGACTGTGGTGATCACTTCTCAATATACACATATATCACATCATTACCTTGTACACCGAAAACTAATGTAATGCTATATGTCGATAATATTTCAATAAAGAAAAAGAGGTACAATGAAATGAAATCACACTGAAAATCTGTGAATGAAAGCCTGGAAAAATGGATAATGTGCAAATAGTAGCCAAAGAAAACTAGTGTGGCCATATTAATATCGGACAAATAGATTTTAAGCAACTATATTAATAGGGATTAGGAGGGAAAATACATAGAATTAAAGAGAAAATTCTTGAAGAAGGCAAAACAATCATAAATGTACATGCGCCTAAAAGCAGAGCCTCTAAATATATAAAAGGAGAAATGTAAAAATCCGTAACTAATTTGGGATGTTTTTAATACACCTCTGTCAAGCAAAAGAGAAAGGTTATAGACTATCTCAGCAACAAAATGTATAATCTTCTATATATATGTATATAAATAAGTAAATATGTATGTCCCAGCAAAGGATGGGGGGCTTCCTCTTACACAGTATGGTACTAAATCTCATGATATTTGGACAGTTGTCCCCTAACAACCCTGGAGATGACATCATTAACGTCCAGCTCAACTCTTACAATGAAGTGACGAATTTGGAATTGCCATGTGCAACTCTGAAGAAAAAAAGAAAAAGAATTTTATGGTCCGAAATGTCAATAATGACAAGATTGAGAAATCCTGCTCTGAATCAACCAATAGTCAATGTTTGACTCATGGACTTTAATCTCTCTCTCTCTGTATATAGATTTATTTCTTCTTTTTCTGCTTCTCTTTCTTGTTCTTTTTCCTCTTCTTGCCTTCCTCCTTCTCCTCCTTTTTCTTCTTCTGCTTAACTCTTTCAGAATGAGTGGTAGACATCATGACTCTTTGCCCATAAATACTCCAGTGTCCCTCTGCATAAGTATAATACACATTTGATACGGAATGATTATCTTATACACAGTTTATATTCAGATGTTGCCAACTGTCCCAGTCATATCCTTGATTGCATTTCTTTTTCTCACCTGGAATCCAGCCCAGAGTTAGGCCTGTATTCAGTTGTCCTGTCCCCTTTCCCTCTTTTAATCTGGAACAGTTAGTTCTTCAGCCCTCTGTATCTTTCATGACCTTGACATTTCTGCAGAATACAGGCCCATTGTGTCGTAGCGCGGCCTTGTCCTTCAGTGTGGGTTTGTCAGGTTGTTTCCTCCTAATCAGATCCAGGTCCTGCATTTTTGGCAGGGATCCTCAACAGCGTTGCTGAGTCCTCAGTGAATCACATCAGGAGGCATGTGATGTCTGATGGTCCTCACTGATCTCTTGGCTGAACTGGTGTCTACCGGATTTCTCCCCTGCAAAGGCTTGCTTTCTCCTTTTGGAATTAACAAGCAATATGGAGGCTGATCTTTGGAGGCTGTGTCTATATCCTGCCCACCCCCAACAAACCACCGCCTGGGCTGATTCTTACCTAAATCCATTTTCACTCTTTTGGAGCCAAATGGTTTTCTCACTCCATTCTTCCTTGATGATTCTGACCTGATGATTCGCCAGCATCCGTTGATGATAAATGAGTTCATTTCTACTATGATGGCTGTCGGTTGGTGATCTTATAAACCCATCATTCCCTCTTCACTTATTAGTTGGCATTCTTCTATAAGGAAGAGTTTTCCCTCCCTGTCCCCCGCTCCTTCCTGTCTTTTTTTTCTTTGTTTTATATTCATCCGAGTGAATTCACAGACTCTTTTTTTATTCAATATGTTATCATCCATTGCCGTCCTTGTTCAATGCTCAGTCAGTGCTCAGGTTGTCCCAGAGTTGGCTGCACTGGTGTCTTCAAGCTGGCTCCTGCCCGCTTTTGGTGTCTCTCCATCATTCTTTGGTCATCTCAGTACCTTCTGCCAAAACCTGATGTTCCAGGCTCATCTTGTATCTTTCCTGTTTCAGCCTTGGAACCATCCGTTTCCCCAAATTGCCCTGCTTCCTTTTACTGGGGAATGATAGATATAAGCCAAGCTCTGTGTGCTTTCTGGGCTCACTGTTATCAGGGGTGTTTCCGATCCTGGGCCCTCTCAGCAGAAAGAACTAGAAACCCACATTCATTTGTGTTTTGATAAATTTACATCATGAGCTCATCCTTTTACCTCACACCCAGGCCCACACCACAGCCTTCTCCCTCATCATCTCCCTTCCATATCTGGATCTCCCCTGCTGAACTCCGCGACAGCCTCAACATTAATTAATGCGTTGCTCGTCTGCTCTGTGCTCCAATAACCACAAAATAGCTTCAGACCTGGTGAGCGACAGGTAACCCTATTAAGTAAAGTTCAGGCTGTCCGTCCATTTCAATTGCCTATAGGTTGAGGGTAACATAGTCTTTCAGCGGTGTTGAGAGGTCTCTTGGATTCGTTCTTTGTCCCCTCTCCGTAGCATCGTGCTATCGCGGGGATGTGATATCAGTTTGTTATACAGTTAGATTCATTTGCTTTGAGCTTAATTTTAGGTTTTACCTATCCTTATTGATGTCACTTCACACCTGGCTTAATTCCGCTTCGCCTCTGCTTCCTGAGATGTTGGACGACATCATGAGCTAACAATGCTGGGGTGCTGGTGGTGCTGCTGGGAGCCCTCTGTGCTTCGTTTCCCAAAGCGTGGGCTGCACACCGCTGGCTCTGGCAGAGAGGACTTTTATACAGACGTGGCATTACGTAGCAGTAAATCCCGCGGTGAGAAAAGCATTCTTTTTCCGGTTCCCCTTCATTCTCTGATGACTTCTGGAGGAACACTTCACACTGCTGCTCCCACAAGATGGAACCCTCAGACACAGCCCGCAGAGGGCAACGATATTTAGGCAGAAGACAACCTTGTTTTCTTTACCTCTTTGTTTCTGAGAGCCCGGCTGTCTGGTTTCTGTGGTAACCCCGCTGCTTTCCAGCGGTGGCCTTGGGCAAGTTACTTAAGGCCTGCGTGCCTCAGTTTCCCCATCTCTATGCTCGAGATATAATGGCACCCCGCCATAGGACTCTTATGAGGATGGATGGGTTAATGGGCCTAGTGGAGTGCCTGGCACGTGGTAAGCACCAGCTATATTCATTTAATTTTTAAATTTTTTTATTTTTAACAGAGAGAGAGAGAGACAGAGAGAGAGAGAGAGAGAGAGAGAGAGAGAGAGAGAGAGCATGAGTGGGGGAGGGGCAGAGAGAGGGAGACACAGAATCCGAAGCAGGCTCCAGGCTCTGAGCTGTCAGCACAGAGGGCTCGAACTCATAGACCTCGAGATCGTGACCTGAGGCAAAGTCGGACGCTTAACCGGCTGAGCCACCCGGGCGCCCCCAGCTATGTTCATTTTCATGCCAATCTTCCATTGATGGGAAGTGATTTGAGCTTTCCATTTGGGATAATGATGCAACATTTCCTTTTAAGATACATTTCGTTCAGTCAGTTGACGAAAAACAAAGATTTCGTTTGAAAACAAGCGGGCTGCAGATTTTGCAAAAAGTAGCAAAGCCCTGTGGTGTGACCTATGGACCTGTGGTGTCCTTGCCACTGAGGCTTTTCAATAAAGTAATGTGTGTGAAAGAACACTGGAAACCGTCAAGTGCTCTCCTCCCTCTTCCCTCCCTTCTCTCCCTCCTCCCTCCCTCCTTCCTTTCCTTCCTCCTCCCTTCCTCTTCCTTCCTCCCCTACCTCTACTCCTTCCTCCCTCTCTTTTCTTTCCCTCCTCCCTCCTTCCTTCCTCCCCTACCCCTCCTCCCCCCTCCTTCCCTCTCTCCCTCTTACCCCCCTCCCTTCTGTCTTCCTTCCTTCCCTCCTCCCTCCCATCCTCCTTCCTCCTCCCTCCCCGTCCTTTCTCCCTCCCTCCTTCCACAAATAATAACAAAGACTCCAGCTAGGTGCTGTGCCCGGTCCTGCCGCTCCAGAGGTGAATAAGTCATGAAGCGTCCTCCTGGAATTCACAGTCTAGTTGGGGAGGCAGACTGGTAACCAGATAATTGTTGCCCTGTGGTAATTGCCCCGACGGTAGATCTCAGCAGAGCATGTCATTGGAGCAGAGGGGAGTGGGATTGCCTCACCCAGCAGAGGTGTGAGCTGGGTCAGAAACAGTTGCTGAAGTCCGAATCTGTCTTGAAGACCGCAGGGGAACTATTGGGGTAAAGATTGGGAAGGTGTTTCCCGTAGAAAGCTCCACCTGTGTAAAGTCGTGTGGCCTTAGCAAGCACCTCGGGCTGGTGGGGTGCGGGGTGCAGGGCTTGGGGGTTGAGGCGCAGGGCTGGAGAGGTCCGCAGGGGTCAGTGATAAAGCCAAGACCTGTACTATCGTGGAACAACTGAAAGAGCAAAGCACAGCGGGACTCGGTCACACTGCATTTGGGGAAGGTCATTTGGGCTCTGGGCCGCCAGCTTGGAGGGGCAGGCCTGGAGTTTGCACTTGAGGACTCTCTCAAGCCTGACCCCATGGTCCCTGTACCCCCATGCCTCTGCTCCCTCCAGGCGCATTTGGCCCCACTCCCTCCTGAGCCTTTTGTAAGCCTGGCTCCTACAAGAGAGAGGCCCCATCCGGCATGGTAAGCAAAGACTGGGTCACCCTGATCCAGTACCCTAACCCAGTTCTGCCATTCTCTGTCTGGACGGTCTTGAACGAGTTACTTCCCCTCCAGAAGTCAGTTTCTCCATCGGCACCATGGGCAGAATCCCACCTGCCTCAAGGGCCACAGTGAAGCTCCGCCTTGGACCCACAAGCGAGAGTCCTTCATGGCGAGTGAGGGGCCGTGTGCGAGTGTGGTGTGGGTATTTGCACCCAGTGTCTCCCACTCCCGTCGTGCCTGGCTGACTCAGGGCCTTGACTCAGGTCTTTGTTGCTCTGCTCTCAGCTCAAAGCACTCCACCCGCTCCTGTCCTTTCCAGCAGATGCTCTGGGTCACGTCTCTGGGTTCACTCACCAATGCTCTGTGCACACAGGAGGTTGTCAGCCTGCGCTGATAGCCTATCCCCGGCACTGACCCCTGCCCCTACCCTGGAAGGCCCCTAGCGGAGGACCCTTTGACCCAAGTCACTGCTGCCATCTATGCTCTGACCACCTTCCTGTGAGTCGGGGGGACAACAGAGGCTCAGGTCAAACAGCCTTTCTCCCGTCCACCACGGTCGCAGAGCCCCTTCTCTGTGCCAGGCGCAGAGCTAAGCTCTGGGTCGAGAGGGATGGAAGAAATGGGTCACGCCTGCTCTCGTGCCTGGTGAGTTTGTTCACTCACGGTGTGTGTTCACATGAACATGTGAGTGTGAGGCGGTGTAGGGTTCAGAATTTGGGAGGTGGAAGCATGAAGCTGGAGAGGCCTGTAAAGTTCAGGGTACAGCTCGGTGGGGAGATGACCATACCCAGGCAAACAAGATCATGTCTGTCAGAGTATCAGGGAGGCAGGAAACAGGGCCCTCCAGGGAAAGATGGGAGGCTTTGTTGGAGCCCTAGCGGTGGAGGAGAGTGAGGCTCCGGGGGGCGTGTGGACCGGACTTGCTGATGGCTGGGACCCAGCAATCCTGATGAGCTGTCGCCGGAGAACTTGGCTGGCCCTCCAGGCGGCTCTGAGACTTCTGAGCCCGGGGAGCCATCTGCGCCAGTGTGGAGACCTGGGTTCCAGTCTTGGGTCTGCCCCTCCCTGACGGTGTGGCCTTGGACGAATCACCTTGGCTCCTGGACTCTCATTTCATTATCTCCAGAAGGGGAATCGTAACCGTACTGTCCTCTTGAGTGATGATGACAAATGCACATAAAATCACACCAAAGAACTCAGCAGGGTGCTGGCACCAGGAGGTGCTAAATAAATGTTAATTTTCACTGGCCATACTCTCTTCCTTCTCACCAGTGACCCTCAAGATTTCCAGGAACCCTGAAGACCCTGCTTGGGCTGTGGCTCCTTCTACAGTTTCCCCATCAGTAAAATCAGGTAATAACAGAACTTGGTACATAGTGAGTGTGCTTGCTCAGTGTTAGTGGCAGCTGGGATTGTCAGATGTCCCTTTCGCCTGTACCTGGCAGACCCCCTTCAGAATCTGGCCACTGAATCTGCCCCTGACCCCACTGGCACCTCTTGCCTCCTCCCCGTGACACCGTGGACTCTTATGCCTCAGGGCCTTTGCTCCAGCTGCTCCCTCTGCCTGGTTCACCCTTCCCTCTAGTTGACTCCCTGCTGCCCTCCTTACTCCCTGTCCTTAGGCACTCTGTCACATCACTCTTATATTTTCTCCAGATACTTGTCAGGATCTGAAAGGATCTTTCTTCTTCTATTTATCTGTTTATTATCTGCCCTTCTTAGTTTGGAAGTTCTAGGAGGCACAGCCTATATCCTGTCTCCTGCTCTGATCCCAGATCATAGTACAAGCCCAGCACCCAGTAGGCACCCAGTGCGTATTTGCTGGGAGAAGGAAGGAAGAAAGGAAGAGAAGGAGGAAGGAAGTAAAGAGATGAAGGAGAGGAAGAGGGCAGTGGAGCCTGTGGAAGGAGGCAAGGAGGAGTGGCTGGGGGTGGGGAGCCCCACACCCTCTCCACGCAGTCCTTTTTCAGGTTTCTGTGGTGACTTTCACCTGAGCTTGCTTGCTTTCAAATTTTTATTTTGTTGTGGTAAGAACATTTAAGGTGAGATCTATCTTCTTGACAGATGCTTAAGTGTATGATACAGTGTTGTTAACTACAGGCAGATCTCTAGAACTTACTCATCTTGTGCGACTGAAACTGTATACCTGTTGAAGGATAATTGTCCTTCCCCCTCCCCCCTGCCCCTGGCACCCACCATTCTTCTCTGCTTCTACGAGTTCGAGGCTTCATGTGGTAACCGGAATCATGCAGTATCTGTCCTTCTGTGACTGACTTGTTTCCCTCAGCACAATGTCCTCAGGGTTCATACATGTTGTTGCATATGGTAGGGTTTCCTTTTTTTAAAAAAAAAATTTTTTTTTAATGTTTTTATTTATTTTTGAGACAGAGAGAGACAGGGCATGAACGGGGGAGGGGCAGAGAGAGAGGGAGACACAGAATCGGAAGCAGGCTCCAGGCTCTGAGCCATCAGCCCAGAGCCTGACGCGGGGCTCGAACTCACGGACTGCGAGATCGTGACCTGAGCCGAAGTCGGATGCCCAACTGACTGAGCCACCCAGGCGCCCCAAGGGTTTCCTTTTTTTAGTTAGTGTTGTTATTGTTATTATTTATTATTGTATTTATTCATTTATTATTATATTATTTTTTTTTTTTTAGAGAAAGAGTGTGTGCACATGCGCACATGTGCAAGCAGGGGAGAGGGGCAGAGGGAGAGAGAGAATCTTAAGCAGGCTCCATGCCCAGGGCAGAACCCGATGCCAGGCTCAATCCCATGACCCTGGGATCATGATCTGAGCCGACATCAAGACTCGGAAGCTCAACCTACTGAGCCACCCCAGCGCACCAGGATTTCCTTTTTTAAAGGCTGATAATATTCGATTGTATGTCTATACCACATTTTCTTTACCCATTCATCTGTCCGTGAACACTTAGGTTGTCTCCACATCTTGGCTATTGTGACTAATGTTGCACTGAACATCAAACCAAAGCTTCTGCACAGCAAAGGAAACAGTAAACAGTGAAAAGGCGACCCATGGAATGGGAGGAACTATTCACAAGCCATATGTCAAGTAAGGGATATATATCCGGAATATTAAAAGAACTTCTGCAACTCAATAGCAAAAAACCAAATAACCCGATTAAAAAATGGACTAAGGACTTGAACAGATATCTCTGTTCAACACGTATATGAGAAGATGCTCAACGTCACTAGTCATCAGGAAGATGCAAATCAAAACCTCACTACTGTTAGGATGGCTACTGTTAAAAAAAACAAAGACAACAAGCGGTCGGTGAGGATGCTGAGAATTCAGACCCTTGCACACTGTTGGTGGGAATGCAAAATGGTGCAGCCACTATGGAAAACACAATATGGACGTTCTTTAAAACATTAAAAATCAATTCACTATATAATCCAGTGATCCCACTTCTGCATGTATGTACCCAAATGAATTGAAACCAAGCTCTCTTTTGAAGTGGTCAGTACTCTCCTTCCCCAGGTGTCTATTGGCCAGAGGTCACTGTCCTTCCCCCCAACAATTGCCTGGGTACCTTGTTGGGGTGCTCAGGAAACATCTGCTGACAGGATTAACAAGCCCAGAAATTTCTAAGTGTGGTTTATCCTTGAACAAGGGGCCTCTGCCGCCACCTACTGGGCATCTGTGAGAAAGAGCTCCTATATTCACCCAAGGAGCCCCTCTGGATATCTGGTCATTTATAAATAAATGCCAAGAACAAGAGCCAATAGCAACAGCCATGATTACTCTAGGTCAGACATTGCACTAGGTGCTTTAAAGACATGATGTCTTAATCTCCAACAACCTTGATATGTGGCTGGGGTTATCTTCATGTGACACAGAGAGATGAGGAAACACTCAGAGAGAAAGAATGGTCAAGGTCACACAGCTAGTGAATGGCCAAGTCTGGAGTCTCTCTGGCCCCAAAAGGGAGCTGAGAAGTGTCCTGGGGAAAGGCAGAGAGGGAATGAGAGGGCGGGCAGGAAAGATGGGAGAATGGAGAGGAGAGCCATAGAAGGCTCTAGAAACTACTCCCGGTGCCCTTCCCAAGAAGGTTCACTCACAGTCACTCTATGTCACGGCACCCATACTGTGACCCCCTCGGGACATCCTCCCAACTACCTTGAGCGCTAATGCTGGGAAGCCTCCTTTCAGCCACCTCCAGAAATGCTTAGTTCCTCTGTCTGCTTCTGGGCCTCCTCTATACCTGGCTACCTCCCCAGCCAGGGAAGGTTAACTAAAGGAGCCCACTGATCCGGGGCAGGCTCATCTCGAAATGTATATCTGATGAATGAGAGATGCTGCGAAATGCACATTTTTTAAAAAAAATTTTAACATTTTATTTATTTTTGAGACAGGGAGAGACAGAGCATGAACAGGGGAGGGTCAGAGAGAGGGAGACACAGAATCCAAAACAGGCTCCAGGCTCTGAGCTGTCAGCACAGAGCCCGACGCGGGGCTCGAACTCACGGACCGCGAGATCATGACCTGAGCTGAAGTTGGCTGCTTAACCGACTGAGCCACCCAGGCGCCCCGAAATGCGCATTTTTATCCCCACCTTACAGATGAGGGAACTGAGGCTTGGAAGGGGGAAGGCGATTTGCCCAGGGCCACACGGTTATGTTGGGGTAGGACCCTGACAGTAGTTCCCTGAGTCGCCTCCCAGAGGCATCCATCAGAGAAAGCGCTGGGTGGCTGGACCCCCTCAGGGCTCGCTTATGCCCCCAGCTCCCACCTGGGATCAAAGGCAGCACTGCAGGAAGCCCTTCCCATCCCTGACTTCCCCAGAACTGGGACAGGCTTTGACGTCAACATGTCCACATTCCTGCCCTCCAGTCCCAGGGCGGGGGCACTGATTTCCTCCCTCCAGCCTTGGCATCACAAACAGGAAGCCGGGTCATGTGGGTGGGTTGGGGTGGGACAGCAGCAGGAGGGGGGAGGGTGCCCTATCCAGGCATCAGCTCCCAGCCAGCACCTACCTGGCTGGGCTCCTGGGGAGGGCCAGGAGCTGGTGTTATAATGTGTCCCCAGGGTCACACTGTTCCCAAGGCACTTACAAAGGGCCCTCCGTGACTCCATCCCTGCTGGCCTCCACTTAGCTACTGCTCTGGCATTGACTGACTGAGCTCATTGTAATGGTCATCGCAGGTTGAGTACTTCACGTGAGTTCTCTCATTTAATTCTGGTAAACAATCCTCTATCTTCCTCTGACAGATGAAGAAACTGAGGACTGGCCGGTGACAGCCGATGCCCAAAGTGCCACAGCAGTGGGGAGTGGGGAGTGGGCAGGGTGGGGACCGGACCCTGGAGTGTCTGGCCCAGAGCGAGCACAAACAGCCCCACGAACCCAGCCCCTGCCACTGCAGTATTGGGAAAATGCAAATCTGCCTGTGTTCCCCCGGGCTAACCCCTCTGCCATCTGACTGTGTTCTGAGGATGGCATTCTATGCCCCTTATCTCGGCATTCTATGCCCCCTATCTCCTGTTGCCCTCACCTCCCCAGTCAGATTTCCTGCTTTAAATGTATTGAGCCACTGCTGATTCCGGAAAACGTCTCATTTTTTTTTTTTTTTTTCATAATGACCATCTTTTATAGAGGAGGGATCTGATGGTCAAAGAGGGGATGGAATTTGTATCAGGTCCATAAAACCAATGGAGGGGGCCCGAGTCAGACTCACTTAGGTGTGGCTCGTCCAACGCCTTCCATGCCCACGTTTCTCAAACGTTAGGAGGCTTGTTCAGATGACAGCTTCCTGGGCCCAACCTGGGAGATGCAGGGAGGGGCCCAGGAACCTGCATTGCCAGTGATTTCCACCCCCACCCCCCACCCTGTGAGTTTGAGTACCTCTGCTTCCCAACACTCTGTGGCCACCAGGGCTGCCTGATGGACTCCCAGTTGTCACAGAAGCTGTAAGACTTCACCTTGGGAGGCTCTTCCAGCCCGTGGGCCCTACCCACCCAGGGATCTTATCAGAGACCACCTTTCCCAAGGAACAGCCTGACTTCTCAATCCCCTTTTCCCGCAGGGCCCCGCAGGAACTACTCCATGCTTCCCTCCTCTTTGTCTCACCTTCCCAAGGGGCAGGTGCATTTCACATACTTGAGGAAGGGCTCGATACCCTATAGGATGCCCTGGAGGGGTGGTAGACACGGAAGGCTGGCCCTGCCCTGAATCTCCGGTTTGGGGGGGCCGGTGTCTCAGGTTCTTCTGCTGCTGCTTCAGGACCACACCTGGAGAACCACTGGTGTAGAGAATGTGAGATGCAGGGGTGGCTAGCCAGCAGGCAGGGGGTGGGTGGTGGGGGGGAGGTCACCATTTTCTACCAGGTACAGTTGTGCCTCAGTTTCCTCATCGACCAACGTGGAGAACAAGAATACCTACTTCTCCGAGTGGTGCTGAGGTTTGAATGGCACATGAGAGTAAGGGGCTAACTGGTATTTGTGTTTTCTTCCCACTCAGAAGTCCTTTTCCAGGCAGGTTCCTTCCACCAATGTTTCTGGGCATCTGTTTCTCCCCATGAGGCTCTCGGGCTCTGGTTCCCACAGGAGCAGGGAGGATTTTTGCCATCACTCTGATTTCTGCGGGACTTAAAGCTTTAGCTCCGTGGGGCAGGTGCTGCTGGTTCAACAACCCTATTTGACAGAGGGGGACACAAGCGGTGGCTGAGCCTCCTCTGTGCATACAGCTGGGAAATGGCAGGGGAGGGAATCAAACTGGGTCTCAAACTCGAGTTGCCTGCGGTGCTTCTCGGGGAGATCACCACGCCCACCCTAAAGGAGGAGACCCCAGGCACCCAGCTCCATTCCCACCCCCGCCCCCTGGACCCCATGGGTCTTAGGGCAGACTTGTCTGCAGGGCCATTTCTCAGGTTATGGCGCCCTCTAGTGGTCCGCGTGCAAAGACGAGGAAGGCCTAGAAAGGAGAGGCTTGAACAGGCATTAACTAAGAGAAGGGGGTAGGGCTGGAGGTGGGCATCTGGTGGAGTTTTAGGCGGAAGGCAGGGTGTATGCAAAGGTCTTGAGTTGGGAAGCAAGCCTGGTGCGTGAGCCGGCTGGATCTGGGCTGAGTGGGGCAGATGGGAGGGGGACAGTGACGGGAGACTCTGGAAGGGGCAGGCCCAACCTCACAGGACCTCCTGGGTCTCAGTGGGAAATTTGCTCATTTCCTCCAGTGCATCAGGTGTCAGGGTTAAGGTGTGGGCTCTGGCCACAGGCCTATGTGGATTTGAATCCTGTCTCTGTGTTATGCCAGCTGTGTGGCCTCTGGCAAGTTGCTGAAGCCCTTTGTGTCTCAGTTTCCTTCCTTGGGTGATTGGGATCTTAATGAGCTGCCCCTGTAGGGCCCCCGTGAGGAGTGAGTCTGCACAGGTAACAGAACGGGAACAGTGCAGGGCCCTTGGGCGTGCCTGTGACTGCTGGCCGATACTATGCTGCTGTTCTAGTTCTTGGAGAGTTCTGGGCGGAATCCCAGTGGCAGAAGGACTGTGGCCTCTGAGGAGGATGGCTTGAAGGAGAGCAAGGAGAGCAGGGAGGGGCTGTTGTAGCCCATCTGCGGAGAGATGACGGGCACAAGGACCAGGGTGCTGGTGGGGAGGAGAGGACACGTTCCGCATAAAGTGAGGAGGTGAAATCAGCGGGGCTTGGTTGATGGATTGGATATGGTGGGGTGGGGGGTGTGAGGGAGAGAGCGGGTCCCCCATGACTCCCGAGACCCAGCCCTGCACCGCTGGGTGGAACTCGAGACCCGGGGGTTGTTATTTGATCAACTGGGATTGAGTAAGTGACTGGTTGGGGGAGAGCTGGAGTATGCAGGAGGTCCGGGGTTCGTTTGCAATCCGGGGTTGGGTGATGGCCCTGAGGAGCTTTCTGGAAGAGGATGGCTGTAAGCACAGCACTCCAGGTGAGAAAGGGATTCTGGATCACCTGCCCCAAGGCCGTCATTGAAGCCAAAGTCGGGGAGGCCATGATGAGGGAGAGGACGCAGATGTGAAGGAGGCCAGGCCTGGTTCTGAGCACCAAGGAGAGCCCACCGGCAATGGCTGGTTAGGGAAGGGTGAGCTGGAGAAGACTCCTGGACCTACCGGCAACTGGCCCAGGAAGGCACATCTCTGTCTGCCAGGCCTGAGCTCCATCCGCCATGTGCATCCTCCCTGTTTCTTTCAAATGCCCCTCCCCTGCTCCCTGTCCTGCACCACGAGGTCATTCCAGGAATGCTTTCTACTCCCTTGCCTCCCCCTCTCTTTCCATACCCGTCCTCTGTGCGGCCCCAATAGCCCACATAGTGAGGGTCTCACCAAATGCCCTCACGCTCAGCTCCTCTCATTGCTTCCCATTATCATTTCAGTCATTTTTCTTTTTCTTGAAAAAACATTTTTTTAATGTCTATTTATTTTTGAGAGAGAGAGAGAGAGAGAGAGAGAGTGTGTGTGTGTGTGTGTGTCAAGCGAGGGAGGGGCGGAGAGAGGGAGACACAGAAACTAAGGCAGGCTCCAGACTCTGAGCTGTCAGCACGGAGTCTGATGCGGGGCTCCAACTCACAAACCGTAAGATTATGACCCCAGCCGAAGTTGGACGCCTAACCGACTGAGCCACCCAGGCGCCCCTTCGGGTTATTTTTCTACAGTGTGCTCGGTGAGTTTTTATTTGGATTTGGTTAGCTTGGAGGTTGTTAGCATTTCTTAAAACTGTGTCTGGAGGTCTTTCATAACCTTTGTAACATTTTTAGCCACCATCCCTTTGAACATTGCTTCCACTTTTCTCAGTATTCTCTCCTTTTCGAGAACAGATCTCATGTATGTGCTGAACTGTGCCCCTCTCTCACAGATTCATAGGGGGAGTCCTAACCCTGAGTACCTCAGAATGGGACTGTGTTTGGAGAGAGAGCCTTTAGAGAAGAAACTAAGGTAACCTGAGGTCCATAAATGGAGATTCTGCCTTCCTGGGGCCCCCCAGGCAGGTTCCCAGATAACTCCCAAGCAGAGGCAAGAATGGGGATGGTATACAGTAAGTGCTCAGTAAATGGTTACTGGGCAAGTGGTGACAGGCAGCAGAGGGAGCATTGGGGAGGGGGGCGTGTAACAATCACCTTGAAAGGTAAAGTGAGATGTGTACTTCAAGAGTTTTTTTTTTTTTTGTAACGTTTATTTATTATTGAGAGATAGAGAGACACAGAGCGTGAGCAGGGGAGGAGCAGAGAGAGGGGGAGACACAGAATCTGAAGCAGGCTCCAGGCTCCGAGCTATCAGCACAGAGCCAGGTGCCGGGCTCAAACTCACAAACCGCGAGATCATGACCTGAGCCCAAGTCAGACGCTTAACCGACTGAGCCACCCAGGCACCCCGAGACGTGTACTTCAAGAGTTTAAGCGAAATAAATTCTAGATGACTCTATTACCCAAATGTTTGTTACAACCACATAAATGTCCTAGAAAATAACAGGTGGACACTTATATAATCTTTGGATTGAAAAGTTATTTTAAAGATTCACACCAAAGGCAAAAAAACAAAGGAAAGGATTGATAGCTTTGGCTAACAAATTATAATTTTTCTCTTTACCTATGAAACATCCAAATAAAATTGAAAGTCAAATCATAAAGTAGGAGAAATATTTTCAACATATCTGGCCAACAAAAGATTGTCATTTTTACTAGCATTCTTACGATGTGGCAATAACTCCTGTCAAAAAATCAGCAAAGGACAAGGAAAAGCAATTCACAATAAGATAGGCAATACTCAAACAATAAAATGTAGTGGTTGCCAATAATAAGAAACGGTAATTGCGACATCAGTGAGATGCCTTATATTTTAAGTATCCCACGGATTGAAGATGAAAAGTAAATCATACCCAGGGTTAGGTTATAGGGAAGTAGATATTCCCACGTTGCTGGGGAAGTTGTAAATTGTTTCAGTGTTTTTGGAGAGCCGTTTGGCAGCAGAAGTCTAAAGCCTTAGATCTTTGCATATTTTTTGACTTAACTTTCCTCTTTAAGGAATTTCTTCTATAGAAATTGTGAGATGAGCAAAAAGAGCTTCAAGGATTGCATGATAGTGCTGTTAATAACTGGGAAATTTTGCATACAATTAACATGTTTATTAATAAGGGAACGATGGAGGCACCTGGGTGGCTCAGTCAGTTAAGCTTCCAACTCCTTGATATCCGCTCAGGTCATGATCCTGGGGTCATGGGATCGAACCCCGCGGTGGGCTCTGTGCTGAGTGTGGAGCCTGCTTGGGATTCTCTCTCTCCCTTCCTCTGCCACTCTTCTTCATTTGTGCTCTCTCTAAAATAAAAAAAAAAAGGGGGGGGAGGTGAATAAATTGTGGATCATCCAATCAACGGAATACTGTTCCATTCTTAGAATTGCTGATAAAAATACATGGTAGCAATTCAGAAAACGGCAAAACGTGGTATGAACCCTGGGTAGCAATTGGCCTAGAGGCCACCACTCAGCTGAGGGAGCCTCAGGGCCACAGGAGCTGAGCAGGGTGACCGCCCATCTCCCTGGCAGACCTTCGGTGATCCCGCCATGCTTCCCAGCCCTCCCTCCCAGCCTTCCGGGCCTTCCTTCTGCTTCCAGACTTTCACTGGGGCCTGTAGCACCAGTAAAACCCCTCAGCTGGCCCGATCCTGCCCACCCCCCTCTTCTCTCTCCTTCCCTCCCTGCCCCCTGTCGCTCGCACAACACACACTCCCGCCTCCACTCACCCACCCACACACCAACCCTCTCTTGCACACCTCACACTCACCCACCCACATTCACATACTCAACACTCCCAGAACCTCACACCCACAAACACATTCACGCTCACACGCAGGGACACTCAGCTACCCATATATTCAAACGCACTCGCACACTAACATGCACACACACTTTCGTGCCCGCACTCAGCACATCCTTACACCACCCATACACACGCACATCACTCCCACCCACATAGTTGCACACTCACACTCACCCCCCCACATATTCGCACATGCTCACACTAATGCCCTTTCACATACGCTCCTGCACTCACGCTGGACACAGGCACTCACGTGCACACTCACGCACCTCCCAGCCCCCGTTCTGTTCTATCTGAGATCAGGGGCTGCTGCTCTGAGCAGTTGCTTCCTCTTCTCCCTGCACTGGAGCCGGGATGCCCCTGAGGTCACGCTCCTACTTTTCCACACTTCCACCGGGTTCCCGGGGGGCCAGGGATGGGATGGATCTGTAGATTCCCAGCAGGTGCCCCCCTCTCCTTGAGATTCTGTCATCTGGCTACACTGCCGTCTCTCCCACCTCACGGCTGCCATCTGCCACCCCCCTGGATGCCCCCTAATTCACAGAAGACGGGACCTCACGTGGGGGGAATTGGAGGCTCACAGGAGTGGCTCACCCAGGCCCTGAGCGTCACCACCCCCCACCTCCCTTCTCTTCCTCTGCCCCTCAGCCGCCTGACCCCACTGCACTGTAGGGACCCTGTTGTCCTCAGACACTGCTGCCTTGCAATCCTCCCGTGGTTCTCTAGGTTTTCTGTCCAGTTCTGAGAACACAGTTTCCTCCTAGCTGTCTTTTCTCAAGCCCGACTTCTTTCCTCGCAGCTGATGATCTCAGCTCATTCTTCGTGGAGTAAAAGAGGTCTCTAGGGGCAAAGCACACATTCCCACCACCAAACCTACCACCTTCCCTCATCGTAGACACCTTCTCGCTCCTGCCACACAGTAGATGTCCTTCTCCCCACCACGGCCGCCTTGCCTTTTGGGCTCTGGATCCCCTCTGGCTTTCTCAGGAGTCTTGCTTATTTGATTTTTCCTCCATTCAACATCATTGACGTCTTCCTTTTTGGCCGATCCACCCACAGCATGGTGGGGCAGGGGGCCACCAACTGTGACCCATGGGCCAAATCTGGCCTGCCAACCTCCGGAGTGCAGACCACCGCCATTTTGCCCTGGACCCCTGCGGTGGCCGGGCACATCTGCCTGGCCTCTCCCCAGCCCCGGGTCATTGCCCACAGCTTCTGCAAAGATCGATTGAGCTCTTACTGTGTGCCAGGTGCTGGGGATAAAAAGTGAGGACGATAGACCCGTCTCTGCTTCCGCCCAGCATCCAATGGGGTGAGAGAGAAAGCAAACCGACAAAAGGTGATAAATGCTCTGAACAACATGTGCTGAAACAGACATCTGCAGAGTGTGGTCTTGAAGGGTATTTCTAAGTAAGTGACATTTACGCTGAAACTTCGACGTGGCAAGGCCTTGCGGCCCTGGTTAGGAACTTTGGGCTGGATGGCAGACTCTTTGGAGGGTTTTAAGCAGAGGGATTCTATAATTTGGTTAATGTTTCGAGAAAGTCCCTGCAGCTGCTGTGTGGATGATGGAGGAGGTGGGGGGAGGTCAGGAGGAGGTGGGAAGCGCTGATTGGCCAGGCTGGGTGCACAGCTCGCAGCCAAGGGAATGAGACCAGCTGGCAGGATCCACAGGGGTGGAACTGGGTAGGATTTTTTCCCCCCGAGGAAAATTGAGGTGCTGTTTCCAAAAGAAGGGGAATGAAGCCTAGACCAGAAAAAATAATAACTGTCCGAAGTCAGCAACCAGAGTGGAATGGATCAAAGGGAATATCATGGACGTGAAAAGCATAAGGAAGTAAAGGGCCGTTTACACCTGGGACGTGTGGAGGCTCAGTAAAAGTTTATTGAATGAAGAGTTAACATAGGTAGAAAACAGGGAGGGCCGTGCACTCTGGAAGGAGAGATCTCTTTTCCCTGCTGCTGATTCAGGTGGAGATGGCAGAAGGCTTAGCAACATTCTATGCGGTTTCTTGAGGGTGATCAACCTTATAAAGGTCCACCAGGTCCAGTCTGAGGGAAGCCAATCTCGGCAGCTATCAGAAATAACTCCCTCTTGGACCCCTTCGCCCCGTCTGTCTTCCTCACCCACCGGGTAGTCATGTCTTTAAGTGGAGAGACATCTGGGGGTGCCTACGAAGAGGTGGGCACCGCTCTGGGCACCAGGGATACGAGAGTGGATTCGATCCCATCCCTGCCCTTGAGGAGCTAATGGTTCACCAAAGGAGGCAGAGACGTCAGCAAATTAGTACAGATTAACCCAGCCTGGCAGTGCAGGGGGGAGGGGTGGGGTCTGCCAGGGAAGGCTTTCTGGGGCAGGTCACGTGGAAACTGTGAGGTTTGAATGGAGAGCAGGCGAATAGGCATGACCCAGGTGCAATGTGTGTGAGTGGATGTGCGTGGAGTGGGGGCGGGGGGACCATTCCAGTGGGGGAGGGAAGCTTGTATACAGTGGGCATGAATCCCAATCCGTAAACCCAGGCGAGCATGAAATGAGCTTATTTTCCTCACAACTTCATTTCTGTTTTGAGACCCCATTCCACTGGGGTGCTATCCCTTTCCCCCAAAGTCATGGCCAAGTGGCAGGGGCTGGTATCATGCCAAGATGTGGATGCGGGGTGGGCGTAGGACTCAGGAGCCGTCCACACAGTGACCCAGACTGGCCCTCGAGCATCTGTTACATGCTGACTGCTTGCACCCTATCTGCTTTTCGCCCTGTGACATCTTTCCAGTGAGTACGGAGGGGAGGGGAGGAGAGGTCCCAGGTAAGGGAGGGAAGTGCCAGGGGTCAGGGAGACTCAGTTAATATTTAAAACCTAAGTAAGAGCCTTCCACTTTTGTAAAGGTGGCTTACTCTGGCTGGGGCACAGAGTGCCCCAAAGTGCAGAGTGGGAGTGATGAGGGTGGGAACTGTAGGGGGACAACAGAGGGGCAGAATTGGGGTGGACCCACATATCCTCTCTCTTTTCTCTATGAAGGAGGGGGTGGCCTGAGCCTGATAGGGTTACTGTTCTCTCTAGCAGAGGTGGGTGGGTTCTCGAAGGCCACCGGTGGGGTGGGGGGGGCGTTCATAGTTTCACTCTTCCCAGATCCTGCAGTGAGAGGTCTAGGTGGTTTGGGGCTATTGCATGACTATTATGTTACTATAGAAACCAAGGGTAACAAGTGCCAATCACTTTGTTGGGGTCATGGAGTTAACAGAGGCCACATCTCAGCCCCCCCCCAGAACACAACTCCCTTTTCCCTTGCAAACCAGTAGAGAATGATAAACAGCCCTTGCAGACTCACTGTCCTGATTTAATCTGATTTAACTGCTTAGCAGTAGTTGGGCAGTTTTGCAATTTATCAGTTTTGCAACTGCCACTCTGGGGAGGTGCTTAACAGGTGAATCAGGGCTTCGGTGTTTTCTATTTTATGTAAAGGAAGAAGGGAAAATAGCAAGGATTATTTAAAAAGAAATATTCAAAAGCTATCCTCAAGGTGGAGAATATATCCTCTCCAAACCAGCTCCTTGATATACTTTTTTTGTTGTTGTTATTATTAGCCTAATGAGTCACCGAGGCCAGAATTAAGCTGCCTCAGGGCCTTTGCACCCACTTTTCCAGCTACCTAGAAAACCTTTCTTTTTCTGCTCCACCCAGAGACCATCTACTCCCCCTTCAAGATGCTCCTCAGGAGTTGCCTCCTCCCAGAAACTTCCCTTGATTCTCTCAGTCTAGATCAGGGTGCCCACATTGTCCTGGGTTTACCCTGGCCCCTCTCTTGTAACATCAACATCCATTTCTGCCCCATTCCCTGGTGGCAAGTTTGGTGAAGCAGAGAGCGTGCGGTGTTAGATAAACTTGCTCCCTGGACTGGGCTCTCCTTGGCCAACTCTCTAGACGGCCACCTTGCCTTGTCAGATCTCTTTTCCCACTCTCCAGCCCCTTCCTGCATTAAACAATAATAACGATATTTCCAGGATTCGTATGTTGAAATCCTGATCCCTTAGTGTGACTGCATTTGGAAATGGGGCCTTCGGGGAGATAATTAAGGTTAAATGAGGTCACAAGGGGGAGCTCATCCAGTAGGACTGCCGTCCTCACAAGAAGAAGAGACACCTGAGATCACTCGCTCTGCGTGTGCACAGTGGTAAGGCCACGCCAGGACACGTTGCCACGGCAGGAAGAGAGTCACCACCCACCCGCCCTGCCAGCACCCTAACTTTGGACTTGCAGCCTCCAGAACTGTGAGAGGATACGTTTCTGTTGTTTAAGCCCCCCAGTCTGTCATATTGTATGGTGGCCCCAGCAGACTGGGACACAAGTGTATGGGAGTCACCCCCCGATGGCCACAGAGGAAGTTTTAGCAGTATTCCCATTCCTCTTCTATATTTGGGGATTTTTTTCCAATTAAAAAAAAATTATGGTAAAACACGCATTAACCATTTTTGAGTTGTACAGGTTTGTGGCATGAAGTACATCTTCATTGTGCAGCCATCATGACCATCCATCTCCTGAACATTTTTCATCTTCCCAGACAGAAACTCTGTGCCCGTTAAACTCTAACTGCCCCCTCCCTCGGCCCCCCGTAGCTTCCATTTGGCTTTCTCTCTCTATGAATTTGTTTTTTTTTTTTAATTTTTTTTTAACGTTTATTTATTTTTGAGACAGAGAGAGACAGAGCATGAACGGGGGAGGGTCAGAGAGAGGGAGACACAGAATCCGAAACAGGCTCCAGGCTCCGAGATGTCAGCACAGAGCCCGACGCAGGGCTCGAACTCACGGACCGCAAGATCATGACCTGAGCCGAAGTCGGCCGCTTAACCGACTGAGCCACCCAGGCGCCCCTTTCTCTCTATGAATTTGACTGCTCTAGAGACTGCATGTAAGTGGAATCGTATGGTAGTTGTCTTTTGTGACTGGCTTATTTCACTTAGCATAATGTCTTGAGGGTTCCTTTTTATTGCATTTCCTCCTACTTGTTTAATTTCAGTGTGCCTGACACACGGTTTTGTGTAGGGCTTAGACTGGGCCAGTCAGCTCAGTGGCCTGAGATATGGACCAGAGTTAGGGGCCAGCTAGCACCCTCCTAGGACTGCAGGGTCTGGGGGAGAAACTTGTCAGGGTCCCAGCCCCAGTCCATCCCCACCAAAGCTTCAGCCCAACCACAGGCTCTGATGTAACCTCAGCCGGGCCGCAGTGTCACCCTAGCTTGTCCTCCTCAAGCTTACCTGGATCCACAAGGCCATTCGCAGGAGTCTGGATTCTCAGGTCATCTGGTGACATCTCAAGGATCTGCTAAAGGTGGGGTGAGGGCAGCAGGCTTAACCAGCGCTTGAACCTTGACGGCCTGTCCGGCAGTTTCTTTCTCTTCAAGTCTTTGCACCCTCTCCCAAGACCACTAGAGGACGACAGTGCTCCATCTTCTGCAAAGAAACTGCCAGACCCTCCCAAGGAGGAGCCCAGGGAGCCCTCTTCTCTGGACCTGGGGACTTGGGCCTTAAGGTGAGAATAGGGAAAAGTTAGTTCCAACGGAATGGGGCCCTCACAAGATCATCCTGCTTCCTGACCCTCTGCCCAGGCAACTCCACTGCCCTGTGCCCTATCTGGGGCTCCGGAGTAAGCCTGCCTAGGGGTCACTACCCAGCAGAGTCCTGGGAACCTCTTGGAGGAAAAGAGGTTGGTTGTAGCAGAAGGAAAATGTCTCCTGGGGACCTCTGCCCGGGGCCCTGGTCTGCTTTTCCAGCACAACTGCCCTGAATCCTCTGTGTTGGGGCAGCTCCCTTCTGCACAGTGTGCTTGGGCCGGTCTCTGCTGGCCGACTGCTATCCACCCCCCAAGGCCCAGTTCTCGTGTGACCTCCTCAGGGAAGCCTTGTTCAGTAGCCTGGCCTCTGTTAAGAACAACTCCAACTGAACCCCTCCCAGGGTGGAAAGAAAGACTTGGCCAGGAGGGATGGCCCTGGAGTCAAATCTAGATGGCCCTGGGACTACCTGGGACCATCTCTCAGAGAGGGCAGAAACTGAAGGAAGATTAGAATTGCTCAGAATAATGGAGAGGGTTCTTTTTTTCTTTTTTTTTTTTTTGAAGGGTGGGGGTGGGGGAGGTGGCACCAGAAAAGGGAGAAGAGCGTTAGCTAGTAAGGGAGACCGGGGTGGATGGGGAAGGCCAGAGACATCGCACCGGGAAATTTCTTACATTTCTGTCCTGGGGTGGCAGGGGGCATCTTCTATGCCCCACCCCCTTCCTCCAATCCTCCATCGTGGGGCAGATCCCCCTGGGGGGTATGGACGTGGGCATGGTCAGTGCTGAGGCTATGAGCGTGGCCAGGCTGCAGGCAGCTCCCCACTCAGCTTAGCTAGGGCAAGGCCTGGCCCTTCCCACGCCCCTCCTGGAATGTAGGGCTGCTCCTGGGAGTTGAGCAAAAGTGTGACTTTCCCTCTGGAGTCCGAGGTCAGTCAGCCTCCCAGGCCTGGGCCAGCATTCTTGATGGGGAGCCAAAACAAGCAAGGGGCGAGGGGCCGGGGCAAGCTCAGGGGCCTGGCAAGCCCCCGCCATCTGATTGCCCCTTGCTTTCATTCCTTGTGGGAAGGAGGTGTGCTAACGCCAGAAATTGCACCCTGGGGGCGGGGGATATAAATACCGCGGTTCTACTATTTGGTAGACCCCGTGCTGGTCACCTGTAGATGCTGCTGACAGTGTCGCGGGGCCACCTCCTGAGGCAGTACAGGACCTGAAGGAACACCCAGCCGGGGTGGGGGCGGGTAATGGGATGAGGAAGCGAAATGGCCTCTAACACTGGTAACAACAATAACCACCATTACTGAGCACCCCCTAAGTGCCAGTCACTTTCTGACTCAGTTGGTTCATCTTGACAAGCCACGAGGGGGCTGAGATCCTCTCAACTCAGAGATCCAGAAACTGAGGCTTAGACAGGGTCAGTGACTTGCTCGTGATCCCACGGAAGAGGCAGGCCTGGACCCCAGGCTCGTCTGTCTTCTGTGCTGTACCTCATCCCCTCACCTCCACCCCACCTCCCTGTTAGGCACCAACACACTGGAAACAGCTGCTCCAAGCTGGGATGCCAGGATGCTGCCTCCCTGGGCGAAGGTCCCCAGGGGACATTTTCTTTCTGCCACAATCAGCCGCTCTTCCTCCCTCTGCGGGCTTGAGGGGATAGTCCTGCAGGCCCCACCTAGAGGCAGGGAAGTGAGACCTACGGGAGGTAGCTCCTCATTGCACAACTCCAGGGGCCACATCCACACAAGCTTTGGGATGAACAGCACCTCTGGAGGCCCCTTGGGGAGGCCAAGTGGCCTTGCTTGTTGGGGCAGAGTGTGGACATGAACTCAGGCCTGTCCTGCGGGCTCCGAAGCAGGCCCTTTGGATTCCTCAGAGGATGGCTAAAGCCTTTCCCCTGGCAGCTGGGAAGAGGCAGGAGAGGGCAGTCTGAGGCTCTCTACCCAGGAAGAAAGGTTTACACCTGGGCAGGCCCCAGCCAGGAGGGGAGAGGGCTGAGGACAGAAGACTAGGCTGCCCCAGGCACTTTGTATTGATGTAGCAGCCCCTGGGCTTCTGGAAGCTTCCCCTGGGTGCATTTAACAGCCAAGGTCGGGGCTCTGTTCCTATTGTGGATGCCTGGAATAGTCATGTTTTCCACGTCCTTGTGTGGGAGCCAAAACCAGTTTCCAAGAGCCAGGAGAATTGAGCCTGAAGGGAGAGGGGAAGATTCCCTGGCCCTAGAATTAGACTAATGGTCATTATGTAAGTCAAGGACCCTGATGGGCGGCTTTCTCTCTTTGTCCTTCTAGACGCACAGCCTGATTCCCTCCCCCCTCTCCCAACCTTTCATCTCTTTTCTCCTCCCCCTCCTCTTACTCCTTCCCCCCACAGCCTCCTTCTGACAATTTACCCACAAACAGTGATGCTGTGGAAAGCGTCAGACCTGGTCAAATTCTGACTCCACAGCTCACACCTGTGTGATTTGGGGCAGGTCACTGCCCTCTCTGAGCCTCTTTCCCCTTGTCTGTAAAATGGGACTATAATATCTACCTCACGGGTGGTCTGTGGGATCAACGAAATCACAGTGTCTATGTTCCGGGACCCTTTGTCCCTGGAAACCACTGGGTCTCGATCCTGGGAACTAAGAACAAAAAGAAAGAGACGAAATCCTTTTGTGTTTGAGAGGCCATATGGAATGGCATGAAGTTGCCTAATCTGAAGTCTTGGTTTCCCCTCCTGCAAGATGGAAGTAATGATACTTCAAAGAGCTGTCGTGAGGATTCAGAGATGTAATGGAAGTCCTCACCACATAGTATGTGCTCATCAGATGATATTATCTCTGTGGAGGATTGCTTGTCCACAGGAACCCAGGGAAAGGGGGAAAGAAAAGTCTCCGTACAGAACTCCTCTGAGGCTGGCTGTGCTTCAGGCAGCAGGATGGCAACGGTCAGGTGGTGGTGAGGGTCAGGGCACAGGCTTCGTACATTGAAACCTTAGAGAAATATGATGTGCCAGGAAGCATGACCCAGGCATCAGTGAAAGCCTGAACAGCCAGGAGAAAGAAGGATGCTTAAATTATATCCCTGAATGATCTACAGCCTTTATGTCTTGAATTTGATCTGTCCTGGCAGCCTCAGAACCACATGGGTCTGAGCACTCTGTTTATGAGTGTTCCCCTCTGGATTGGTTGGTCTTTGAGGGCAAGGGTCATGTCATACTTGGTTTTGTGTCAAGCGTGCGTATGTGACAGAAAGTGATTTAGGGGTTGGGCTTTTGATTCAAGGGGTCAAAAGAAAGACACCCTGGGACTTTTCCTGAAAGGTTTTTAAAGGGTCACTAAGCTGGTATGATATGAGTGAGGAGCCACTGGAGACCATCTTGGTTCACAAAGGGAGAGCCTGCCTGAGAGTGATGTCAACTCAGAGGAAAGCAGAACTGAGAGGCAGATGCCTGATGATATCATGTGGACACCTAGATCCAGCCATTCCTGAAGCCAGAAGTTGACCTGTTTAGTTGTGTGAATTGTTTCTTAAGATGCCTTTTTTAAAAAATTAAAAAAAAATGTTTATTTATTTTTGAGAGAGACAGAGACAGGATACAAGTGGGTTAGGGGCAGAGAGAGAGAGGGAGACACAGAATTCGAAGCAGGCTCCAGGTTCTGAGCTGTCAGCACAGAGCCTGACGTGGGGCTCGAACTCACGAGCTGTGAGATCGTGACCTGAGCCGAAGCCGGACGCTCAACCGACTCAGCCACCCAGGCGCCCCAAGATGTCCTTCTTGAGTTGAGTTTCAGTCTCTTACAACCCAAAGTCTAGATTAGTATGGCCTTTCCCCCCCTTTATTAAAAAGAAATCTTGACGGCACCTATGAAAATGTCCCCTGGCCTAGTAGAAATGGGTGAGATCTTTCAGAGGCACATTTTGCCTTAGCTCTGGAACGGGCCCACCTAGGGTCCAATCCTTCTTTCACCTTGGAGGGACCCTGGTTCCCTCACCTATAAAATGAGAGGAGACTGACATTGTTGTGAAGATTCATTGAGAGAAGTACGAACATCCTGGTTTCTTCTGCTTCATAAATGCAACTTAATTTCTCTTACCCCATTGCTCCCAAAACTCAGTGTCACCAACCCAGGCTGTTTTGGCAAGCCGGGAAAAGCAGATCTGGGCAGCTCCACCTTCTCCCTCCCCCTCCCCCCCCCCCCCCCCCCCCCATGCCCCAATCCTGATATCACTGCAAGGCTCCACCTCCAGAAATCTGGGCCCTGCAGCCCCGCCTGGAGGAAGCCCAACCAAACTGGTCAGCCTGGCCTGGCCTCCACTGGAAGCTTGTAGGCCTTTATCTCCACTGTGACTAAATTTGGATCTCAAACTCCAGACAATCAGCCTGGGAATTCCTGAAGAATTCCAGCAAGGGCTAGCTGTTTTCATCGGTTTTTGCAGAGAAGGGAGATAATTTTTCCGGGTAACAAGTTTAAATTAAAAGTCATAATTCGTCGTTAGAGAGAATTTAGAAAACCCGGTGGGGGAAAGTCAAATAATACCATTATCCAGACACAGCCCCCCTGGAGATTTTGCTTCTTTCCTGTTGGTCATTCCAATGCACAGTCAGGTTTGGGGGCTGTTGGTTGCTGTTTTTAATTCCATGAGATCAGAGTGTATGCACAACTTTATATCTTGATTTTCCCACCATATTTTGACATAACACGTTCCCGTGTTATAAACTCCTTGCCGAGTGCCAGATGCTGTGCCTAGCATATCACCAGCGTGATCTCAATAGCTCACACCCATCCTCAAATCAGGAGCTCTTCTTATTCTTGCTTTGCAGATAAGGAAACTGAGGCACAGAGACCTTAAGTGTCTTGCCCAATGTCATGGTGAGGACGAGGCTGTCTAGCTGCACATGTATACTAGTAACTGGATCCACGTGTGTATCATGGTTCATTCAACGTTTCTCAGAGAAAAGCTGGGTTGTTCCTGCCTGCCCCACACTCAGTCCTCACTGTGCAAATTTCCCACAGAGACTGTGATTCCCAATTCAGTTCTAGGGTAGCAGCAAGGGAGTTGAGCGCATGTCCTAGGTGGCCAATCAGACCGCTGTATTTCCCTGGCCTCTGTGATTGGCTCAGGAAGGGACACGTGATCCAGGTGGGCCCACGCAGGGGAGGATAGGGACTGGGTCAGCGCTGTGGCTAGCTGCGTAGAGAGCCTGCCTGAGAGTGGCTCTGGAGGGCAGAGCGAGAAGGGGGAGAGACCTGCTCCGGCGTTTTAGATTCTGGATCCAGTTGTACCTGAAGTGGGTTCTTGGGTTCATGATACTGGACTTTTGAGTTAGCTGAGCTTTTTAATCCCTTTAAACCAGTTCGAGTTTGGGTTTTGTCACTTGCAACCAAGAGTTCTGGCGAGTTCACTCTGGCTGTTGGAAGTTAGGGTGGCTTATGTAATTTTTTATCATTATAAATACTGCTGCAATGAGTATCTTTACATACAGAGCTTATCCTTGATTAGAATTCTTTCCTTGTGATATTTTCACAAAATTAGGTGGCAAAAGGATCAAACATTTTCAGGACTCTATGGGCATTGTGCAAGATGTTTCCTCAAGGTTGGCAATGCTTTGTATCCCTCACCTTCACTCCCCAACGGTATGTGCAGTTGTGATTTTTAAAATTGAGTACTGAAGAAACTTTCTTTTTTAACAAGCCAAAGTTGTATTTGTTTTTTAAACAGAAAAATTATGTTAATATAAAACAGATAAAAATAGACAAAAACCAAAACACACAACAGGCAAAGCACAACACACAGGACCAGTGCAAACCCTTTCCCAACCACACCCCCAAGTTTTAAAACCTTTATTACAGATTCCCAAAGATTAGATTGTATTGGAGAAGTCACAGTATTGAATCAGAAAAATAAGAATAAGAGACATTTTTAAAAAGGCCTGTACACAGGTAGTGGGGGGATGGGATGAGAGACGTATACTTTATCACTCCTACATCAAAAACATAATGCAGAAGGGTTTAAGTGATTAGCACATATTTCTAGAACACTACCATGTATGCTAGTCCCTTGCCCACTTTTTAACGTTGCTTTTAAAAAGGATAAAAAGTGCACAGACACTTTCATAAGGCACAGACAGATTGTTGTACAAGTCATTTCATTAGGGCTTGGAAAAGACACACAGTTAAATACTGAGAAATGCCAGGAGGCCACGTGTTCCTGAGCGGGCGTCCCTCTGCCAAAACTGGGGCAGAGATGGGATCGAGCAGGGGGAGGTTATTGCCTCTCATTCTCCACGATTTTGTGCAAGCCCATTCTCAACTGGAACTGACGGGGTTGTCTGGGGACTCGGGGATTGATTCCAGCATCCCGTCCCGCCTGAAAGGAGCAGGTAGGCCTCTCCCCACATGTCTCCCTGGTGGGACTTGAAGGTAATCATCAAGCAGTGGAACCTTTGAGGGTTCTGCCCAAGGCCATTTTGGCGGCAGCTCACTGACTGCAAGGTGCCTGGCATTTCTAATGCGGAGGAGGCTTCTGGAAGCATGCAGGAGGCTCTGGGTCAGGAGAGCAGTCGTGGGCACTCACCAGGATAAATCCCCAAAGGCAACAGAATGGCCAAGAAACCCCAAAGGATTGTGTCCCGTGTCTTATTATCCTGTTAATGCCTCTCCTTCTGAAGGTAGAGCTAGGGCTATCCTCTCAGCTCTTCATTCCCAGCACCCCACACCTCGTAGGCGCTCAGCAGATGTTTGTTGAATGACTGTGTGTGTGTGTGTGTGTGTGTGTGAGTGTGATGTTTTACCAACCCCCTGAGCACTCATAACTTGATTTCTGATTCCTTCAGTAACCTTTAATGAGTACCTACTACGTGCTAGTATAGGCCCCAACACCAGAGGGATCAAATAAAAGTTTACACATCTGTCCATCTCCTGCTCTAGACAATCTGCTTCCTGCAGGCTTTGTCTTTAGTCCCAATTCCCAACACTGTGTCCAGAAGAGGCCATGCTGATGAGTGGGTGTTGAGCAAAGTGTTGCTGCACTTAGGGGAGCAGCTGCCCTGTGAGGCTAAATCCCAGAAGACTCCCAGTTCTGGGAATGGACTAGAAAAAGGAGGTTGTTTTGACTTGGAAATGGCCCAGCTTCTCTGATGGCTCAAAATAGGCACAAGACCACAACAAAGGAGTGTCTTCTGGTCTCCCCCTTCTTACCCCTGGAATCCCTGCTTGAGGGGGTGGTGGTGCTGAGGCCCAGGAAGGTGGTGGAACAAGGCGCTCGTTTGCTCCCCCAAGCTGCCTCATGTGTGTGCTCCTGTGTAACAAAAGGAGGCCTTCAGGTTGGACTCGGGACCTCACGGAGCTCAGCTCTGCCAGCAAAAGGTGGGCAGTGGGAAGATGAGCCTGAAAGGAAGGACATGTGTCCTTCCAGAGTATGGGTGGCAGAGGGACCACAGCCTAGAGCTGGAACTCTTCATACAGGTGCGGGTGCCCGGGCTCTCCCCAGGAACTGCCCAGAGAAGTTTCAAAAAAGAAAACTCAAGGCAGTCTCAAGCTTTCGGGGGCTGGGGCCAGGCAGTGGAGAGTGTGGGAGTCAGCACCAGATACTCCTACGTTTGAGTCCCAGCCCCGCCACCTAGTGAGTTTGATCCTAAGTCACTTCATTCATAGGGCCTTGGCTCCCTTACCCATCAGGTGGGCATAACCCCGCGTTTCATCAGTCCTAAGTTGCACGGTTTTTCCACATTTCAAGTCTCTGATTAGAATGAATT
Source organism: Panthera onca (assembly GCF_046562875.1). NCBI lineage: Eukaryota > Metazoa > Chordata > Mammalia > Carnivora > Felidae > Panthera > Panthera onca. The sequence goes on along the minus strand of NC_138339.1, from coordinate 62,602,972 downwards.
GTATAGCTGTGATATCTTGCAGTTAGAATTGGCAGCCTTTTTTTTTTCCCTTAGCAGTACATAAAATGGTGTATTTTATAAACAGTGGTGTTTTTGATATGCCTCAATGGGGTAACAAGACCTGCCTCACAGAATTAGCGCATGAAGATGCCTCGCTAGCCCAATGCCAAGGCACATAATGATGTGAAAGAAAAAAGTGGGGTTCCCTTTCCTCTTTCTTCTGCCATGTGAGGGCCATGTGAGCAGCTAGTTCCTTTATAGCACTGAATAAAACAGTTTAGAGCATCAGGAAATGTCTGGTTTTTAGAAGATAAACACCCCCTTAATTCCTCTTGGAAACAGGGAGTCTATTTATAGCAGCTGCAGAGCAAGTTAAACAGGCCACTAGCTCTCCTTTTGTTCCAGGTAACAGGTCACCAGGAGCATGGCCTGCTCCACCTCAGGTCCAGGCCCTCGGTCACTGGTTTCCTGACGGTGGCTGTACATGACCCTGGCTGGAACCCAGGGGAGATAGTCAGGAAAGGCAAGTGGCAGGAAAGACAAGCTGCCTCCTGCTAGCTTCTGAGACCACCAGAGCTTGTGAATGGCTCAATCCAGTCAGGGGCACTGCTGCCTGGAGAACCAGTCCCGTAGGGGAGGTCATGAGTCCTCTCCCACATGGCCTGTGCCCACATCACCCATGGGGGAAATGGAAGGCTCCTGCAGGCCAAATTCAGCTGGGCATTGAGTGCTGCCTAGTCTTCCCAGCTCTTACACTGGCAAACTCTGGGGTTCCAGTAGCTCCCCCAAAACTTTCATCACAAAAGTAAAATGTGGGCATGTTTCCCAGACTCACTAGGGGAAGATAACCAATTAGGGGTTCTTGCAGGAGTAAGAGTGGGCGTTCTGAAGTTGAGATCAGGTCAGAACACTATGACCACTTCTGGGCAGAGAAGCAGGGGGCCCAAGACCTAGAGCATCACGGAGACCACCTGGGCTTATAGGATTTGATTTGACAAGGGCCCAACTGGGGTGGGCTCTGGGTCCCCAGAGGCCCAGCAAACATGTGTCATATGAATGCAAAAACTCTCTGGATGTTCTTTCCCAGCCATCATCTGTTCAGCAGATGAACAGATTAGGAATTGTCATAAAAATGATACCCATTCTTTGCAGGGTGTCTTGGACTTTTTACATGTTATACTGGGCCTCCCAGGGGTTCTGCAGTGGGCAGGTACTGGGCTTCATCTTGGACGGATCGGTAACTGAGAATCGGAGACGCCCAGGGGCTTCCTAAAAGATACAGCACGAGACCGGGCAGAGGTTGGGCCCAGAACTGGGGACAAAAAGGGAAGAGAGGGCTCGGGCCGGCCCATCAGCCCAGAGATGGTCTGGGAGTCTGCAGAGATGGGCCTAGGCAGGGTGAGGAGGGTGGGGGACAGGGGAAATGCCTGCAAAGAGTCCTGGGAAGGGGGAAGAGTCTCGATGTCAGCATTTCAATATCTAAGCTATTAGTTAACATCTTAATGGTCAACTAACATCTTAGTAATCAGCAGCAAAAGAGAAGCTGAGAGTCAGAACCGGTTGCAAGTCTTTTCCTCCTCCCACTTCACCAGCAGGTTGCCCTGGTGATGCCAACAGCTGCTGGTGAATGCCAGGCCCGGGGAATCACAGCAGGAAATGTGGAGAGCTGTCTGGGAGATGGAGTGGCCTTTCCAATTCCAGGTGAGTCCTCTGCCTCCAGGATTCTTTCCCTCCCCCAGGCAAAGAGAACCTGCTGCTTGTCTTCTCCTTGGTGACAGCAAGGGGTGGACCAGGTGAAAAGCATCTAGGGACCAAGTCAAGGTGCACTGTGCTTATTATTAGGCTGTCCAGGGTGAAGGGGGTGAAGAGGGTGAAAAGGCTTCTGGGGATGACACCACCCGGAGCTCTCAGTGGGCCGTAGCACCCATCAAAACTCCCCTCCAGGACTGAGGAAGAAACTAAAAAAGCAAATTGTTCTTTTATGTTCTTCACCCACCTTCCCCCCTAGGCGTTGCTGCTTTGGAGCTGTAAACAATGAGCTATTTTTGCCTTCCTTTAGAAAATCTGAGTGTCCCTTTTCTATACCATCCAAGGGAGTTCTGTTTAGGTGCAGGCTTCATACATTCAAAACCAGCTGACGTGACAGCCCCAGAAAGTGAACAATTTCTAGTCACGCTACTGTCTGGGCTCTGGATTGCACATTCCTTAGTGTTAAATAACCTCCTAAAGCCAGGATCCCTGGATAAATACCTACGCGTTCTCTCTCACTCATTCTCTCACACATCCCTCTCTTCTCTGTCCACTCCCTCCCCTCACCCTCTCTCACACACACTCAGCCCAACCCCAGCAAAAAGCATTGCACAGAGAATGCTGCTTCCCAGCTGAGAGGTCACCGAGGGACAGGGTGGTCTGCTAGGCAGTTCCTGAGCTTGCTCTTGGGACGGCCTTTTTGGGGGCAAAGCACTTTTGAGCCAGAAGCAGCCCTTGCCTGGGCTCAGACCCCCAGGGCCTCATCTCCATGACTGTCACGCCTTGCCCACTATTGGAGAGTGGCAGACGGGATGGCCACTGCCCTTGGATTCCTTGGCGGCCATGGTGGTTGCCTGGCCCAGGGGCCTTCAGAAAGGTGACCTTGCTCTGGCCAAGGCCCACTGGCAGGCCAGGCTACGGCCTGTAGATCTTAATGACATCCTTGATGGGCCTCCGGCAGATGGGACAGCAGGCCCGGGCCTGCCTCTTGAGCCGCAGGCCGCAGCTGTGGCATAGGCACATATGTCCACACGTGTAGATGACTGTGTCCACTTCACCGTCAAAGCACACTGTGCATTCGCCATTCTTGCTGCCTGCCGGCTCTGGTGGGGAGAACACGGGAGACACTGGGGGGCTCAGCGGGGAGCTGGGTGCCGTCACTGTAGAAAGGGAGAACAAGACAGACCTCAATAATGTGGTTTTCAGGTGGGCTCTGCTGGGGTAACCCCAGGAAGGCAGCGCTTATATGGCCGAACTTGTGGGGAAACAATTTTGTGAGACACCAATTTGGGGTTTTTCTTCTGGGCTTTGTTCCCATTCCTTCCTTCCTTCCACCAGGAAGCAAGCCCCATCATTAGCCTTTGGGATACCAGAGCTCGATTTCTCCTCCCTCCAGGTGAATGTACAGCTGAGACAGGAGAGGATGCAGGGAAGAGGAGGGGGAAAGGTGGCCATCCTTGCTTAGCCTCAAGAAGGCTCTGGCCCAGCTGAAGGAGCCGGGCCGGCTGCCAGCCCCTACCCCCTCTAGGGCTTATACCTCCTTACCCAGGGATGACTCAGATGCTGAGGAGGACTGGTTGACACTGAAGGCCATATCAGAATCACTATCATCCTGGGAGCCGCTGAGGGACCCTGATGGAGACGTGGTCGCAGGGCTGGACTGCAGGGTGCCTGAGACCAAAGAGACTCCATCAGGGGCAGTGTGCGTGTGGGGGGGGTGAGCCCTGTTCTGCTAGTCCCCAGCTCCTCACTCTTGCACCTTACCTTCCCCATCTGTCTAATGGGGGGATAAGAGTTACCTCCCAGGGTTCTGCTAAGGACTAATGGAATCATACATGTGTGGTGGACATCTGTTCTTTGCCTGCCCAGCCTCCATTCCTGTCTATTTCAGAAACAGTACCAGGATTTTATTTTGAAGCACTTACTTCACCCTCACTCACATGATTCAGGCCAGGCCAATAAGATCTTCCACCCCTGCGTCTCAATGATGGTTCAGTTAAGGCTACCTAACCCAACTAAGGTCAAAGAGGCCTTCACTAAAACACTACAGGTGTTGGGAAGGAAGGCACCCACCCATTGGGAGGTAAGCCTGGCACTGTAGAGAGCCTGCCTGAGAGTGAAGCCAAGAGAGGAAAGTGAGCTTTGGGATGGGATCCCGATTACATGCTTTCAACACCTACATCCGTCTGTTCCTGAATCCATCCAATACATTCCCAGACTTTTGAGGTATGTGTAACCATACATTTCCCTTCTGGTACAGGGCACATTGGGGTTTTGTCACTTGCAACTACAAGATTTCTGCCTAGTAGTGTTCGACACAAATGAGTTTTCTTCCTTGCATTCACAGCTATTGAATGCAATAGCTATTATTCAGATAATAATGGGTTATTTTTTAGGTGAGACAGATGTTCCTTCCCTTACCCTGAGGATGAATGGACAGATAATGCAGTCCTGGGGCTGCTGTCAGGTAGAAATCAGGAGGGCAAATCCCTGGCCTCCAAAAGCAGTTGCCTCCATTCTACCTTCTCTTCCTGACCACTTAGGGGCTCATCCTGGTTCCTCTGGAGGTGCTGGGGAGGAGGGCAAGAAAGACTGACTCTAGGCTTAGTTCTTGCCAAAGCCCCAGTGGGAACTTAGGCAAACTCATCTCAGGGTAAATGATGACTATGGTCATCCCTTAAACCAACAAATGATGACCACTGTTTCCTCATTCTTCCTCTTCCTGCAAACAGCAGTCATTGTTAATACAACTTATTAAACATGCTGTAGGTGGCAGGCACCTGCTGAAAGCATTATATACAACTCATCATTTCATCCTCATGACAATGCCAGGATGCAGGTAACTACTCCCTCCCTACACAGAAGGAAATCGAGGCTCAGAGAGGGTCTGTGATTTGCCCAACATCTTCATGGCTGACCAACTATGTGCCTGGGAGAGTCAGTTAATCTCTTTGTGCTTCAATTTTCTTATCTGGAGATGGGATAATGATATTGGTTTCATAGAAGCATCAGGAGTGTAAAACTGAACGAGATGACACGAAATGTTCACCGTTTCTGTACCCTTTGGACCTACTTCTTGAATCATGAAAACGGAGCTGTGCTCTCTGGGAACCTTCCCTTGGCCACCACCCGTTTCACCAAGTGGGAGAAAAGCCACTCAGCGGTGGCACACATCACACAGTGCAGCTCTCCATTCAGCTGTGTCTCTAAGCTCCTCCTATGCATGGCCTGCGTCCTGTCCTCTGCCATGCCCCATCCTGGAGCCCAGGGCCTGGCCCACAGCTGGTGGGTGCTCGGTGTCCATTTGTGGCATGAATGAAGGCAAGAATCATTTTAAAATAAGATGGCTCAAGCCTCCATTCCATTTTCTGTGGGCAGTGTTATTCTTATATCCCCTTTTAAGTATAGTTGTATTCACTTTTTCTCCTACACTTAATATGCATTACATATTAATTTTATGTAATTGTAAAAGACAAATAAGTGATATAATAGAACAACAGAAATAAAAATTGTACTGGTCATTTACCGACTGCACAAAGCCTTCCAGGCCCTGACCCCAGCGGGAACTTAGGTCGGTGGGGGCAGAGTGGGGACTGGGGCCGGGGACTGGGGCCGGGGGGGGGGGGGGGGGGAGGGCAGCCACATGGACATCCCTGGCGCACTGTCAGAACCGCATTTCGGGGCCGCCCTACTGAATCAAGAGACTAGGTGGAGGCAGGAGGGCGCTAATGCGCGCTCCAGGCTGGGCTCCTGCGGTGGCTAGAGCTGCCCAGCGATACCCTCGGGCTCCCGGGGAAACCCCGCGCACGCGCGGTCGGTCGGGAAACTCACCGAGGAGGCGCAGCTGGCCCGCGGCGCCGCCGCGCACGGCGAAGAAGGCCCAGAGCGCCTGCGTGGTGTCGACGCACAGCAGGCGGCCGCGCGGGCGCCCGTTGACGCCCAGGAGCACGTCGCCGCCGGGCCGCAGCGTGAAGCTGAGTGCGTCGCCGCCGTTCGGTACGGGCCCGGCGCGCGCCACGACCCAGTACTCCTTTCGGTCGAGCAGCGCGTCGGGGTCGGCCGGCAGCTCGGCGGGCCGGAGCCCGCCCGGGTCGCACGACGTGATGCCGAAGGCTACCGCGCCGGGCGCCGCCAGCCCCGGGCGGCCCACCTCCACGAAGAGGCTCTCGCCGGGTCGCAGCGGGCGCTCGGAGAAGACGAGCGTGCGGCCGCCGTCGGGCCGCGGGGCGCAGGCCACTTTGCGGTCGGCGGACAGGCTCACGTCGGGTCCGCGCGTCGCGTGGAAGCGCAGGTCAGCCTCGAGCAGCGCCGGCGACGACGCGGGCCGCGGGCGCTCGCGGGGCCCGCACGGGATGGCGGCGGCCGAGGCGTCGGCGGGCGGCGGGCCCGGGGCGCGGCCCAGCGCCAGGTGGCCCAGCTTGGCCACCACTTGGTTGTTCTCGAGCTCGTTGTTGTCGAAGTTGGCGGCGTCGTGGCTGCTGGGCGGCAGGCAGGCGCTGAAGCGGGCCTGGTTGAGGCGCGCGGGCGTCAGCGTGTCGGCGAATGCGCTCTCTGCGCCGGGGCGGAAGGGGGGCGGTGAGGGTGCGGGCAGTCAGCGGGGGAGTCTCCCCCCCCACGCCGCCCACAGGCCTCGGTCCCCTTCCCCCCCCCCCCTCCCGCACAGCCCCTCACTTTTCTAGTTCACGTGTGTACTGACTTAAGAACCACAGGTGCACGGAATCTGATTAAGCATAACCCTTTGACTTTGGGATGGGCAGATACAGCCCTTCCTCCGTTTTTCCCTTCTTTCCTCCTCCCTTTTTTCTCCCTCCCTTCTTCGCTCTTTTTTATTCCTCCCTCCTTCCTTGCCGCATTCCAGAGGTTTTCACGTTTTGGAAAATCTGAAAACCCTATATTGTCGGCCTCCCCAACTAGAACATAAGCTCCAAGAAAAAGTGAATGCTTTTGCTCTTTATTTCTGGCCTTTTGTGACAGGTGCTACTTTAAGCTCCTTTCATGTGTTATCTCAGTCCTCATACAGCCTGTGAGGTATGTTCCGTTATTACCAGCCATCTAGCAAAGAAGGGAGGTGAGGCACAGAGGGGTTAAGGAATGTGACCAAGGGTCACACAGCAACTGTGGCAAAGCCACAACAAGAACCCTGGCTCTTCAGCACATGCTGACTCTGAAAGAAGGCAGCGCGGAGCCCAATGCCTAGGTGGTGCACAAACATGGAATGTGTAAGAGATGGCCTCATTTTATAGGACAGAAAACTTAAGAGTTTTAAGTCAAAGTCCTGAAAATATTTTTGAATAATTTTTAGTGATAGGGAAAAATGTTCACGATACTACATATTATATAGTTAAGTAAAAGGAACAAAAGTAGTGTTTCATTTAGGTAATACAGGTCTTTATACTTTGGTAAATTACTTGTTGATTGTCTCCCCAACTAGAATGGGAGCCCTTGCCTGTCCACCAACACGTTGTCAGGGCTTAGCAGATTGCTGGGCAAAGAACCTTCACTGTTTATTGGATGAATAAATGAATGAATGAGGTCTCTGAAAGACACTGATGACCACTCTGAATAACAAATCAGGAGAAGAAACAAATAGTCATTAAAGTATTGTGAAGTTCTTGTTTTAGAACTTCATACTTAGAAAAATATTCTCATTAACCATAATAGGTAAAGCAAGAAAAAGTGTTTTTCAAACTTCTCTAACCAGCCCCCTCTGGCTAAGATTTGTTAAATGTTACCATTCTGTGGTTTATATCATGGAAAAAAGGATTTCTTTCTCTTTAGTTTTCCAAATATAAAATTAAGTCATAATAATGAAGATGATTTTTCAAAAAGCATGCCATAGCCCCTAGTGAGAATCTGTTATGTTACTCCCTACCCCACCTGTAAAAATCTACAGGTTTTATAAACTAGCCATCCAAGTTCAGACCATGGTTCATAGACCTGTTTGTGTAGCCTACTGGTGTGTTAACTAATACTTCTACGATAAATATGTATACCACAAAGTCTTATCACCAGAAAACCTATATTTTAAAAAATCGTTTTCAATTATTAATGTGGCAAAACACCCATTATATAACATTAAGTGAACAAAAGAAGATCTAAAAGTGAATATATTATTTGATTCTAACTGTGTGGGAAATGTATGTATAGGGTGCATAGAAAAAGTACAGAAAGGATATACATAACAATCTGATGCTGGTTATCTCTGGATGGAAATTTGCTTTTTATAAAGTTTTTAGATTTTTCATTTTTCTCTAATGAACATGTATTGGTTTTGTAATCAGTAAAACAAAGGCATGTGTGAAAATCTAAAGTATTTTTTTGAAAAGGTATTTTAGATAGTGGATGTTTCTGGTGTAGACGTCAACTTCTGGCAAGAGCCTCTGGGTGTGGGATGTGATACACTTTCCCAGGACTCTGCCCCACCCATCCTGCTAGGCTAAGCCTAAAGGCATTGGCTGTGGCAGGCCCTGGGCCTGTGTCCTTGCCAGTGTTTGCTTCGTCCTCCACTCCAGTGCTCCTCCTCCTTGCCCCTGACAGCTCCACATAGGAGCCCATCCTTCAGTGCAGTATGATTAAGAGCATGGCCTGTGGAGATGGTTCAAGTCCTGGCTTCAGCCTTTCCTGGCTATGTGACTTGAGGTAAGTCACAACCTCTCAGAGCCTCAGCTTCTTCATTTTAAAATGGATTAATCCTGGTCTCTGTTGTTACAGAGATTAAAGCAGATGCTTTTATAAGGAGTGTAGCACAGGGGCGCCTGGGTGGCTCAGTCGGTTAAGCAGCCGACTTTGGCTCAGGTCATGATCTCACAGTTTGTGGGTTCGAGCCCTGGGTTGGGCTCTGTGCTGCCAGCTCAGAGCCTGGAGCCTGCTTCGGACTCTGTGTTTCATTCTCTCTCTGCCTCTCTCCTGCTTGTACCCTCAGTCTGTGTCTCAAAAAAATGAATAAACATTAAAAAAATTTTTTTTAAATAAAGGGTGTAGCACAGAACATGGCACAAAGTAAGTGCTCAAAACATGTTAATTATTATCATTATTTCTTCAACATTTTTTGATCAAAACGTATAGAGTACTTGCCATGTGCCAGATGCTGTGCTGGGCACTGAGTGAAGAGCAGTGAAGAAGCAGACATGGCTCCTGTGCCGGTGGAGCTGCTAGTCCAGTGGGAAGGACAGACTTTAGGCACGAAACCGTGTAAGTACAAACTGTGATGAATGCTACTAAGAGCCACTGTCCTCCATGGCTCTGTAAAATGGGCATGTTTCAGTGGGGGAAAGTCAGACTCTGAGATGCAGAGTGAGCTACCCCACGTCATGCAACCAGGGAGTGTCAGAACTGGGGTTCTTTGAGACTGTGTAAAAGGTGGACTTGATCAGAAGTGAGGCCTGAGAAAGGGTCAGAACAGGCCTCCCTGACGGTGACGATGGAGTGAAGGTCTGAAGGCCAAGGAAGTGGTGCCTAGGAAGTGGGGTGTAGCCATTGCAGACAGAAGGAATAGATTGTGTGAAGGAACAGCATCTCTGAGGTGAAAGCTTAGTCTGTGAGGCTGGGGTGACAACATACGTGACAGCATTCAGCCTGGTACCTGGCACACAGCAGCCCTTCAGAAAAGGTTGGGTCTCCTCACTGTATGCAAGGAGCTTTGTCCCCACGAGGCGTCTCTGAGTGAGACAGTCCCAAGATAGCACAGTGCTGGCCTAGGCCTGACACTTGACAATCCATCTCTCAAGAGATTCTCTGTGGAGAACCAGCTGGTGACAGGCAGAAATGCCACGATATCTAAAGGCCACCAAGGGAGCTTATCAAGATTTCTAACCTGTGACCCGCTCTCTGGGCCTGATGAAAATATACACAGCCATTTTTTTGAGACACAATCTACCAGATGCAACTCCATGCATTATCCTCATCAATCCTCCCCATTATCCCACACAGCTCTATAAGATGGGCACTTTTCACAGTGGGAGGCTCTGAGAGGTGGAGTGAATTAGTCAAGGTCACACAGCCAGGGGTGATCCCAATAATGAGATTCCCTCTCAGGCTACGTGACTCCGAAACCGACCCCACGACCACTAGCAGTACTGCTTCCAAAGTTCAGCTGTCCTTGTTTAGCTCTTTGAGCTGCCAGCATGTGGACTCAGCCTCAGGACAAGTGGCTCTTGGAGTTGCAGTCCCCAGGGGGCCTAATGTGACCCCCGAGGGGAAGAGTCCAACCGTTCTGCCCCTTCCCCAAACATCTACGGAGCAGCAGTCCCAGGCCAGGCACAGGGAGACTGGGGTGACTCGGATTGGCTCCCCAACCTCCCACTCTCCCTGGACCTGGGAGAAAGCTGGGTTCTTGCCTTTCTTTTCTTTCCCTAGCTCTCTCAGGTCAAATATGTCTGGGGCTGGACGTAAAGCAGAATTTATGTCCCAAGAGAAACCCCATCTTTGTGTGAAGATGAAAATGAAGGAAGGCTAGAAGAGTTAAGAGACAGAAGGAACCATCCATCAGTCACTTCATTGTCTCCAAAGGACTGATTCAGGACATGCACTAGAGGCAGAAGAGCCAGGACATGCTGACAGAATGGATGCAGGGCAAGGAAAAGAGGAATCAAGGATGACTCATGAGGTTTTGAACCAATCAACCGAGTGGGTGGTGCCCTTCACTGACAGTGGGGATGGCTGCCTGAATGTGTTCAGTGTGGGATGCCTTTTGGATGCCAGGAGGAGATGTGAGTAGGTAGAAGGAAGTCCGGACTTCAGGGGAGGCGTCAGGACTGGGAATATGGACCTGGGCACCAGCAGCCTAAAGACGGGATTCAAGGCCCCAGTGATGGGCTCAGATCATTGGAGAAAGAGGGTAGGTGGAGAAATGGTCTTGCTTTAGGATGGTTTGTTAAACTCCACAGACGTTTTGTACACTTTTCTACATGCGTGTTGTATTACATGATGGAGAAGAAAGCTGATGATAGAACCCTGGGGCTCTCAGCATATGGAGACAAGCAAGGAAGGAGCCAGAAAGGAAGCCAAGGAGGAGCAGCCAGGGAGGCAGGAGTAAAACTGGGGGCTTGTGAAGCCAGGAGGCACAAGCAGGTGAGAGAGGCTGGGAGAGATCACCTGTGCTGAAAGTGAAAGGCCGGGAAAGAGGACGGGGCTGAGCTGTGGATCTGGCAGCGTGGAGCCGTCAGAGAGCTTGCAGGCTGAAGTGTGGTGAAATGGTGAGGACAGCTTGGTAGCAGCCAGATTTCAGTGCATGAGGGAGGAATTGGATAAAATCGTTGTGAGGTGGTACCTGAGCACCAGCCACCCCACTTGCCACTGTTACAGTTGGGAGCAACCTTCTTCAAAGTGTCTGGTGGTGAACTTAACCCAGAAGATGACATTGAAGGACTAAAATGCTGACAGAGATACTGGTCATCAAGATGGAGTCCTGCCAGATTGGGTGATTGCTGACTGCATTGGTAACTGGTAGAGACCAAATTTTGAACCTCCTCAGCATCGACTTTTTTCCTGTACCTATTAGAGCCTGCAGAACCTAAGTTGGTTTTGGTTCAACTTCAAGAGAAAGCCTTGTTTGCAGTGCCTAAAAATTACAAGCTGGTAGCTGTACCATCGTCTGAATTGTATGACAGTGCATCAGGCTATCGACCCATCATTTCTTGTCTCCTTCAGCTTCTGATTGGTTCAGTTTTATACACAACTGAATTCTGTGCAGTGGAGAAGTGAGCACACAGCCATACACAGCGTAGAATAAACATGGTATAAAAGTCTTTCTGAGGTTTATCCCTTTCATACTTCCTAAATTGCTACCCACTTTCTATTGTTTGAATAGTAAAGTTAATGTGGAAAACTCTATTATATCTGACCATATGTATATATGTAAATGGTGTAAACAAATGTATAATTTACTACTGGTTCTCCTCATACTTTGTACATTAAAGAAAGTGGACCTCTATTTGCATTTTAAATTTCACCCTAAACCTTTAAAATTAAATACAGATCACTGGGATGAGCTGAAGAGGGAAGTGGAGAGGGTGGCATATAGATATTTTTAAGAAAATTTTGCTCTGAAGAGCAATGAGAAAGTAGCTGGTGGAAGAGAGTGTCAAGGGCGTTTTTTTGTTTTGTTTTTAATGGAAATTACTGGACCTCTTTTGTGTGCTCATGGGAATAATCCTGTGGCGAGAGAGAAAGTGAGGCTGGAGAAAGGGAGAAATGATAGGAGCAATGTCCCCAAACAGGCAGGAGGATACAGGAGCAGAGCTCTTTCAGTCTTGGCCACAGGAGGGCAGGCAGCAAGGCAGGGGTGTTGGGGTTTAACAAAAAAGGGTGTGAATGCCAGGTGTGTGGGCCATTGAACTCATGCTTTTCCAAGCAAAGAAGACTGAACCAGGAGAGACAGACCTGTTGGACCCTGGCCAGTCCTGGATGTGACCTCAGTTTCCATCTGCAATGTAAGGACCCTCACCCCTGTCTCATAGACCTGTGGGGAAAGTTAATGGTAGATCTGTGGTATAACAGTGTGCTTGGCACTGTGCCTGGCACAGAGTAGACTTTCAGGAGTCCCTAATAGGATATGCCAGTGGCCACAGACTGAAGATCTCACCCCAGACTCGGAAAGGAGACAATCCTTCAGGCCACCTTGCCAGGCAAATGCCTTACTATTGGGGCAGGGAGGTGGGTGCTGGCCTGGACTGTTTGGAAAGAAAATATTAACTGTAAAAGCCAATTACTTTGTGCTGTTCCCCAGTGAGGCTCTGGATGTAGCCACCTGTAGCCATTCCCCCTCTGCATGATGTGGGGTGCTCACAGGTCCCGTGCTGAGGCAACTCCCAGGGTCTTGAGCCCAACCCCCTTCCCTATCATGACCACTTATCAGCCGGGTGACCTCAGGCAAGTCCCTGCCTGCCTCTCTCTAGGCCTCAGTTTCCTCACTTGAAGCATGGGGTGGTACAGTTGATCTCTAGGCCCTGCATCTGGATCCATAAATGCAAGTCCTTGTCAAACACTTTGTTCATAACACTAATACACAATAAACACCAACTCTAGTACCACCAACTGTTAGGTGACATTAGCCAAATTATCCATCCATGCTGATCTGCAAATGGGGGGTGATGCTATTTCCTGCCTCATACTGTTCTTATGAGGACTGGAAGATAACACCCAGGTAAAGCTGGCAGACGGGGCTCAAGGCTTTCAAGGGTAAATTACTCCCCTGCAAGGCCTATACAGAGCTGTTGTTTCTGGTTGCATGGCATCTGACCCCTTTTCTGGTTCCAGCACCCAGCTTTTCTTCTGAGGGAACTGCCTCACACCCACCTCCCACTTCCACAGATTACCTTGAGAAGGAGGCCTTGGCCACTCTATCCCATCCTTCTGGCAATGGAGAGCAAGGAGTCTAAACCTTGAACTTTAGCTAGACCTTGTGGGAGAGCAGCTCTCCTGCTGGATTTATTATGGTGGGACATGGTACTGAAGCTGCTGGTGTCCAGCCCATCCCCCCCCCCCCCCCCTCCGGTCCCCAAAGGAGAGCTCAGCTGAGAATGATGCTAACAAAGATGATAGGAGGGTAAGAAATAAAGGCAGGTCAGTATTTCAGGTGCTGTTCATTGGGTTCCTGCATCAAGCCAGACTTACAGGCAGGTGTTTCCCTGCATTTTCAGTCATGAGACATCTTGTTTTCCTTAAGCAAGATTGAACCGGTTTTTGCCACTTACAACTAAGGTTTCTGACAACACAGCCTTCAATGCCATGGCTTTAGACTGGTGTTGCTTATTTGGTCTGCCACAGCCTTCCACCACTGGGCAGAGGAAGGACAAAGGGGCTGTGACAGTGACCACTACTGAGGTGTCTAAAAGAGGGACAGAGCTGCCTCAGGACAGCATGGGGCCTAATTCCAGAGCTCCAGGAAAGAGCTTCTCAGAGGAGCCAGGGAAGGGAGGGGGAAACCTGGCCAAACCTTCCTCTCATGGGTCTAAGAACTACTAAATTCAACAGAAAGTCACTTGCCTGGGCTCAGCCCCTTCTCTTTGGCTCGGAGGAGTAGAGAAATCACAGGTTCTCAGGATGGGACTGCTCCAGGTCCAGCAAGGCCATCCTGGTCTGTCCCCCGGGGAATTTTGGTAAACGCTAGGGCCACAATGCAGCCCTGTGGGAGAAGGCACTGCAGTGTAGTTTGCTTGGGGGTGGGGAGGGATGCGGGTACCTGGTGGCACCTAGTCCATTAGTGTGGAAGCTGCTAGGGAACAAGGGACCAGACAGATACACAGCAGCACAGATAAATCTGAAAATGGGGCAAGTGGAAAAAAAAAGAGTAAGATTCTTAGTACAGTCCCATCCATATATACATATGAAACTATACATATTTTTTAAAGATACATCCAAGGACTTATACTGAACACCAGAGTGGTGCCTATCTGGGCAGGGGATGGGGTGAACGGGAGTATAGAATGGCAGCTGGGCATGAAGCAGAAAAGAAACGAGAAGGGGCTTTCGTGGTCCAGTGATGACACCATGCCTTGAACTGGCATGTCTGAAGAACTCAGCTTGGCACCCAGCCGGGAAGAGGAATAGGCACCAGTGCAAAGGGGACTCTCGTGATCACAACCAGAGCCTTAAGAAATCTAGATGCCTGGGGGCCACTCCCACAGGTTCTGATTGAACTGGTCTGGTGCACGCTGATAGGTGGGGTTTTCAGAGTGCCCCTGGTGACCACCATGTGCAGCCACAGCTGAGAACCCCTGAACCACAGAGATGGATGCACCTGGGTTCTAATCCTGGCTCTGCTACTCACAAGCTTGGTTGTTTTAGGCAAGTCACTTCCCTTCTCTGAGTCCTGAATTCTTTATCTAAAAGGACTAAATCACCCTGCTTTGAGGAAAGAGAATGTCAAGAGAGTAGGCACACCAGGGTCTGGTCACATAGATGTAGCTTTTCTCTGCTGCAGTTGGACCCTCCCCGCTCCCCACCCCCCATCCTTGCAGGAAGAAGCTGGGCTAGGAACATAATTCCATCAAGTAAGAGAACTATGTGAAGCCTTTGAAGGTTTTTATTTCTCAGACTTCACTTTAGGTCAAGTTCCAGGGCAAATAAAGGGTCCTCCTACCTCACAAGACCGGGAGGATGCTTCTCAGATGAGGGCTGCCAGATAAAATACAGGATGCCCAGGGACATTCAAATTTCAGAAAAACATTCTTTTTAAAGTATATCCCAAATATTGCACAGGACATACTTGCACTAAAAAATTATTGTTCTGAAATTCAAATGTAATGAGGTGTCCTGTATTTTTATTTGCTCAATTTGACAACCTTACTCAGTGACACTTTCATTTGTTGGTTTTCAATCTTGTGAGGGAGGGGTGAGGGGATCTCTATTCTGGAGTTTTACAGCTGACAGTCTCTAAAGGAACTATGTCACCTCCTTATTCCTTGTGAGGAAAAGGAAATCAGAGAGTTCTGGATTACACAAACACTGGCTCCCTTGTGTTTATCTACTTGTTACCTTAGACACCACCATTAGAAAGCTCAGTTCACCCAAGAATTGGGAGAGGGAGATCCCATTTATGGTGGAATTTCTGTGGTTCTCATGCTGCCTTTCCTCATGCTGGCAACAGTAGGGTACCTGTTGCCTGAGCTCAAGCCATAAAAAATCATGAAAGCTTAGCTTATTTTCATTATAACTTTTTTTTTCTGATCATGAATCATTGGTAACTTTGGTGGTGGTGGGGGGAGGGAATCACCCATAATCCCTTTACCCAGATGTACCCAATGTCAATTTGCTCTTCCCCTGGGAAGGAAACATTCAGCCTTGATCACATGCTAGAAACTTCCCCATTATCTCCTATAACCTTCCGAAAGAAAAAGAACTTTATTTCCCTTTCTGATTGTAAAAGCACCATAAGCTCTTCACACACGTATATATATATATTTTTAAAGGTAACTCATAGAGGTATAAAGACATGAAATCCACCTGGACTCCTATCACTCAGAGATGGAATTCCTTTGAATCTCACTTGTGAACCTGGTCCTGGGGCACCTGTACTACAGGTGCTTCCTATCAACCAGCACATCTCAGGCCCTACCTGAAGATAAGGAAACTGACTCACGTCTGCCACATTATACCAGTGTTCCAGGGGGGGCTCTCTCCTTTTCCTCCATGGGGCTTGAGGCATTGGAGGTGCTCAATAAGAGTTTGCTAGGCGAATGGGGGAAGAGTCCATGACTCCTCACAGGTTTATTCAGATTCACTAAGTCACCAAAGGCTGCTTCCAGTTTGTATTTTCAAAAAACCCCAAGCCATTTGCATTGGTTATTGGGTGACTGTGATTTCTTGGCTGTTACCTCAACACATGGGCTATGTGAGGGAGCAGGTGAATGAGGAGTGATTGTTTCTCTGCTCTGTAGGAATAAAGAACTCCAAAAAAGAGTGACAGGAGATCTAGGAGGCTTTAGAAATCTACGTCTCCTGGAGGTGAAATGCAGAACCTTCCATGGAAAAGAGTGTGGGGGAATATGGTTAAAATGCCCAAGTAAGGTCCCAGCTTACAGGGTGGTTAGCTATTCATAGTCTGGTCTGCCTAAGCATGGAATTCAGACATGTGCTTCCTCCTACATGCAAATGGGCAGAGATTCTGATTTCTTAGATGTTATTTCTTAAGTATCTTCTATGTGCCAGGCACTGAGCTGTATCCCTTTCATATATCGTGTCACCCTGCCAACAATGCCATGAGGTGGTGCTACCATGAACCCATTTTATGGATGAAACTGAGGTACATAGAGGTTCAGTCACTTGGCCAAGCCCACACAGCTGGCAAGTTGAGAGCCAGGTATAAAACAGAGGTCTGTGTGACTCCCAACCCTCTCTTTTTTTTTTTTTCCTTTAAGGTTATTTATTTATTTTGAGAGAGAGAAAGAGCGCTCATGCACACACAAGCAGGTGAAGAGCAGAGAGAGAGAGAATCCCAAGCAGACTCCTTGCTATCAGCAGAGCCCGATGTGGGGCTTCATCTCACGAACCATGAGATCATGACCTGAGCTGAAATCAATGGTCGGACACAACCAACTGAGCCACCCAGGTACCCCTCAACCCTATCCTCAGAAGTTCTGCTGCCTTCCTTCTTCTTTGGGAGGAGGGCACAGCCGGGATGCATGCATTTTCCCTCCTTGCCCAGTGGTGGTATGGGTGGCAGTGGTGGCCAAGGAGCCCGGGCTGGAGTGTTCGTTCCTTCAAGGTGCAAGGCAGAAAACCCAGAAACAGCCCAGACATTCAGATATACCAACCAGGGTACATCTATACCCCAGAATACTACTCAGCACTTAAAAAGGAACAAACTACTGATTTACATGGCAACAACATAGATGATTCTCAAAAATACTGTGCTTTGATGAAGAAGCCAGGCAGAAATGCATATATACTGTATGATTCCATTTATATGAAGTTCCAGAATAAGTGCAACTAATCTGTGGTAAAAAATCAGAACACAGGCTGCTTCCAAAAGAGGGGAACTTTCTTGGGTTATGGGCAGGTGTATAAGTCTCTCAAAACTCAAACTTGAGATCTGTGTATTCCCTGCAAGTAAATGACACATAGGGCTACGTCCAGATTCTCTGAGCAAACTGATCTCCCTTTACTGCCCCAGAAATCCAGGCTGGGCTGGCTCACATGTAACCTGTGAGTTCAAGAGCTGAGGTCACAAATAGCAGGTCAGTGGTCTCCAGGGGCTGGAGGTAGGGGAGAATGAGGATATGGGTCTCCTTTGGGGTGATGAAAATGTTTTGGAACTAGAGGTGATGGTTACCAACTGAATGCCACTGAATTGTACACTTTAAAATGGTTACTTTGACATTATGTGACTTTTAAATCATTTTAAAAGAAAAAAAAAAAGTTTCAAGGTAAGGGTTTCTATGCCCAGGAATTCTCACCACCAGATTTCAGCATTAGTGGCTGTCTCCTCTGTTAGAGTCAGGCCTAGCCTGTCTTGTCTGCCTGCCTCCCGGGTGGACCTTGAGCCCCTGGCAGTGGACACTGTAGATGTGCGAGGACTGGGCCATAAATTTGATTGCTGAGTAAGTGGATGTGTTAATGACTGAATGCATGAGTGAGCGAGCAAACACATGCATAAGTGAGTGAATGACTGAGTGAGCAAATGAACAGGGAGAGAAGGAATCAGCAAAGGAATGGGTAAAAAAAAAAAAAATGAGTAAATGCGCAAGTACCTAATGAAGGGGTCTGAATGAACCTGGGCCAGGACATGGACTCTGGACCCAACCCGTGTGGGTTCCAGTCCTGGCTTTGCAACTCAAGTTATTTAACCTCTCCGTGCCTCAGTTTTCCCATATGTAAAATGAGGATGGTGGGTTGTGGTAAAAAAAATAAAAGTAAAAAAAATAAGAGTGAAAATGCGTCAACCGGTTAGAACAAGGCTTGGCAAAGTAAGCCCTTCCTGTTTGTGAGTATGAAAGAAATACACATCCATGCACACAGAATTACTGCTTGGTCCAGACCGTGACCTACCGAGGAGCTGCACCTCATCCGTGATGCCATAGACGTCGATGAGCGCCCAGAGCGGGCCGCCCACGGCCACGCCACAGTGAAAGAGCACCGGCTCACCGTCGTTGACGCTGTAGAACACGCGGCCGTGACGGTCTGCCCAGTAGGCCAGCACGGTGTCACGCAGCGCCAGGTTCTCGGGCAGTGCCTTGGCCCAGTAGCCAGGTCGCGTGACAAGGTCGGGGCAGGCGTACTTGGGGATGTCCTGGGCGCTCATGAGCGACGGGTCGTGCGCCGTGAAGCCAAAGCGCAGTGCACCGCTCCAACCCGGGCGCACTGCCACCAGGCGCAGCCGCACCTGCTCATACAGTCGGATGGGCCGCTGCGTGAACGTGACGCCGTTGCAGAAGCTGTTGCGCCGGGTGGCCCGCCGCGAGTGGCCATCTAGTCGCACGTTCTTGCCCTTGGCCTGCGCGTGGAAGCGCGGCGCTTCGCCTAGGACCGGGCGCCGTTCCGGCCCTGGGCCACAGCATGGGCGGGTGGCCAGGAGGCGTGCCGGCGGGCTCGGGTCTGCGGGAAGAGACAGGCAGCAGAGTTAGGGCCTCTCAGAACTTTCACGGCCCCAATTCTACTTTTAATAATCATTGCCATTTTAAAGTCTATCTTCATTAGACTGGTAATTGATAAACTTTGGGAAGGTTCCAGCTACCGCCAGCCTACCTATGACTATCACACAATGTCACAATACCCACTCCACAGATGAGCAAACTGAGGCTTAGTGTGTGTGTGTGTGTGTGTAGTGAAAACCTTTTCAGAGCTGTTTCATTCCCAGTAGGGCCAACACCAATGAATTTGTCACAACAACCAGACTGGGGTCAAGTGACTTCTCTGTCCCTATCAAATCTCCAAATCTAGAAGCTTCCTCCAAGGGCCACTTTTGGGCTGTAGAGTCCTTCCAAAGGCAACTGGGGCCTTGGGTTCTTAGGGGAGTAGTGGGGGTCTGGCTGATTTTCTCTGTGCAAATTTTGTTCAAAAGCAAGGCAGAAAAGGCAATAGAAAGAAGGCAGTCTTGGGATCATTCCCCTGACAATAGAATAAAAGGCAATATAGAGTGCAGCCTGGAATCCCAGCTCTCTAAGCACTTCTTGGCTGTGTGACATGCACTAGATCTTGTCACTTCTTTAGCCTGTTTCCTTGCCTGTAAAATGGGAACATTGTTTAACCCACACAGCTGCTAAAAGGTCATGAGGATGAAGTTCCTAGAATACTGCCTGGCACAGTGTGATAATATGATCAGAATACTGAGGTTCCAAAGGAAACCCAAGCCAGGATGCTGTGACTTCCCCTCCCATTCACCCACAGAAAATGAAGGCATTCTTTATAAACAAGGTTAGCTTTTCTAGAACATGCACCTTTCAAGATTCATCTCTAAGGGAATTTTGCCCAGGGGACCTGGAGAATCTTGGGAAGGTCTCTTTTCAAAGGAGCTGGTTGCTGGCCACAGACCCAGGTGGCTTAGTATTGAGGTGGGAGCTTCATCCCTCCCACCTGTCCTCCATCCCAGGGGCAGTTCCTGCGAGGCTCTGGAAGCCTGGGAGATGGTGGGGTGGGTAATTACTGCACGAGTCTCTGCTTCTCATTCACAACAGCAGCTGAGTACAATTTTCATGGCAAGTGCTTATAAATTGCAGGCAACCCCTAGCACACAATGGTCTGTAGACGTGGGAGAAGAACAGCCATTCCGGGGAACGAGAATCCACTGCAGGGACTAGTCGTCCCACACCCACCCACGGGGTTCACTGTGCTCTGGGCACGTTGCTGGGCTTTCATTAATGTTGAGCCTAGTGGGAGTGAGGACTGGGGAAAATGAAGAGGGAGAGGCGATGATGAGGCAGGCAAGCCGTGGCTCCCCTCCCCAAGCCTGTGGGGAGGGACACCCCAGTCACGGAGGTAGACAGCCATGCTGGGAAGCTGGAGGCCCCCCTCCAAACAGAAGCCACAGATCCACAGAAGAAAGTATAAGAAATGAAGCCAAGGTCCTGCATAAGAAAAAAAAAAAAAACTTAAGGGACTTAAATCATTCGTTCACTCAACAAATGTTCAGTGAGCACCTCGTATATGCTAGGCACTGGAAATACAACCAGTTACCATGGGGGATGAAGCTCCCACTCTGATGGAATGGGCATTCCGGGGGCGGGGGGGGGGGGGGAAGCAAAGTTAGGCAACAAGGAAAACCTACTCTACCTGGTGGGATGCATTACAGAGAAAAACGTAGTCAAAGAAGCAGGGAAGAACGAAGCATTAGCACTTCCACGGAGGGCCTCTTTGATGAGTGACTTCTGAGTCGAGGCGAAGGGAGTGAGCCACAAGGGTATCTCGTTCCAGGCAGGAAGAGCATTCCAGGCAGGGGTAACGACAAGTGCAAAGACCCCGAGGTGGGAATGTGCTGGCGTGGCTGAGAAACAGCAAGGAAGCCAGCTGGGATGGTGTGAGCAAGTAGGGGAGGTGGAAGCAAATGAGAGCAGAGCTGGAGCCGCGAGGGGGTGGCAGGTGGGGAGGAGATCCCATGGTTGCTGCTTGTTTCTTCCTTAACTAATTTACTCCGAGGGAGAGGGACATTACTGGAGGTTTAGAGCAGAGAGGTGAGACTGCTAGGCTGTTGTGTGAAGAGGGGACTGCTCGAGGGGCAGGCAAGGAAGCTGGGGAGGACAAAGGCTACTGGATTATTCCAGGCAGAGATGATGATGGCTGACATCGGGAGGTGGGGAGGACCTGTAAAGGTGGTGAGAAGGGGTCAGATTCTGGTCCTAGAGATTTGGAGTTTTGAGGTTTTAATGAGACACATTCAATATACTTGCCTTGGGTGTATAAAATATATGCAATAAATAAGACAAATAATGGATACTTAAAGGGGAGGCGGAGAGGTGGTAAGGAAGGAGAGGAAGACACCAGGGCTGGATCCTGGAGGGCGGGGGCTTTTCCATTTCATCTTTGATTTCCCCCCCATGCTCAACAGAGGCCTGACACTTACCAGGCACCTGATAAATGCCAACTGTTGCCTCTATTATGTTAGAGCTAGAGCAGACCTCAGAAATCCTCTCTGAGAAGCCCATTTTACGGGTGGGGAAATGGGCCCAAAGAGGGAGAGGGGCCTGCCAAGTTGAAGTTCAGTAGGGGTTTGGGGAGGCCACCTCTGATAAAGGAGACAATGTCATGGTTACTTCCACCCGAGGAGGATAAGGAGAGCCCTCTTTTGTTTATAAGCCGGGTTGGCTTGGTTTCTCATATTTGCAGCCCAAACTTCCTTGATTGATAGGAGTTCCTCCGTAACCTTGAATGAGACATGAAGGAAAGGGAGACCTGAAGGAAAGGGAGCCACGAAGGGCTTTTGGCAGAGCAGGCCAGCACAGCCTGCCAGGGAGGGGCCCCCAAGGCAGTGAGGAGGGTGAACCCAGAGCCAGACTGTGGGTCATCTCCAGAACCACAAGGATAAGAGCAAGGGCCCACTGGAGAGCTTTTTGGAAGACAAAAATGAGATAAGTAAGGGAAGTACCAGGTGTAAACCGTCAGGAGAGGCAGCTCAGGGACCACAGAGCCTGCATCCTCCATGCAGGCCGTAGCCTTGTGCGAGCCGCTCAGCTTCTCTGGGTTGCAGCTTCCTCCAGTGCCCACAGGCCGAATTCTCCCCAAGGTCCCCATAGCTGGCAAACACTCCAGGAAACATTAAATAGGACCACAGATCAAAAGCCCTTCTGAGCACCAAAGACCACAAGCCACTGTTATGTGATTATTTTTCTCTCCCCTGCCATCGCTGTTGTTTTCCCAGCCTTGTCTCTCAATCCGAGAGTTTCTTTGCAAAACAGCTTGGGAATCCTTACGTAGATAATCAGTCAGAGTGGCCTGGCGGTTGAAATGAACGCTGGCTGGGGAGACACACAAGGGGAAGTTTCCTGTAAAACCAACTATATGTTAGGACAAAATCTAGCCAAGTGACCAGCGGAGTTTACAGACTCGTTTAGCCTCGATTAAATGATCCAGCTTCCTTCGGGGAGTGAGGGATAAACACTGTTTCTACCCCCTCAGAGGCCAGCGCCCTGACGTGAGGCAGAAAGACCAGACTGAAAAAGTGTCTAAAGAGGATGTGTTATTTATGCAAATAGAAAATGCTTAAGGTGAAAGAACAGTAATAAGCAATCTCCAAATTGTACACCAACGTCCGCTTTTAGCTTGGCTCGGGGAAAGTGGCTTCTCCAAGAAAGAGAAAAAATGTCAGTGTGGATGGGCCCCAGGGGCCCTGCAGAACATCCTAGTTCAGAGAGGTCGACGGAAAAACTGAAGTTTATCACTTAAATTACTGCAGTAAACACCACAGCCACATTATGGAAAGTTTGGCAAGGATGAGAAAAATCCCTCCCTTCTCCCTGCCTTCACACCCTAACTCCCACGGCATTTTTCATCGGCCCTGCCCGGCCCTTATCCACGTAAGGACCATTGGCTGTGCCCTCGCTGTGTGCTGTGGCCTGGGCCAGATGTTCTCCATTTGGGGTTGTGGCTAATTCTCCAAATGAATCTTCACCTGCAGAATTGTTGAGGTGAAAAACAAAGCTCCAGGCAGTGGAGACACTTCCCTTGGCTGCAAGAAACAGTGTTGAGACGTAAACCCAGCAATGTCTGACTCCAAACCAGCGTTCCTTCCTCCTGTCCCAGCTTTCTTCCATAAGCGGTGCGGAAGTACTGAGCACCTTTTCCAAGTTTGTTGCAATCAGAGCCCCCATCCAGTTTTGCTTCCTGCCTTCTCTTTTCTAACTCAGCATTACATAAAAAGCATTCCTCCCCCCCGCCCCCCATGGCTCTTGAGCATTCACAGTGCTTGTGTTTCATGGCTGCAGAATATTCCATCGAGGGCCAAAATGTCCCCCACCGTTCCCCTCCTGGGGATCACTTCAGCTGTTCCCCCAAATGGCTAAGTCTGTGGGCACAGAGGTTCCTAGCTGCCAGGACCAGATTCAAATGGGCATGCTGTAACTGGTGAAAAAACCTTCTGCCAGGACGAGGCCCCATGCCCCCTTCCTTCCATGGAAGGATGAGTACCCGCCGGCTTGTGAGGGGGGCCACCTATGGCCAGTGAGCCCCCTCTTCTTCTGGCCAGGAATCGGACCTGGGGACTCTAAGGACAAGGCAGGGCAGAGGGAGTCTTGTGAAGTAGGAGACCTCTGTAGCAGCCCATCCCGGGAGTAGGAGGGAGCAGGAAACAGTCCTGGCCCAGCCTCACAGTTGACCAAAGGCTGCTCCAGCCCCGCCAAGGTCAGAGGGGAGGGTCTTTCCAGCATTTCATCAAGGAAGCAATGCCTGGACTTTAAACGCATGGGCCAGAGATTTGGGTGTGGGGTGAGCACTGAGTGGCTGTGGATGGTTAGGGAGGACGGGACTCTATTCTGATTAAATGTTGCAACCCCCCAGCTTTGCATGAGTCCTTTGGTGAGACAGGTGGACAGAAGAGCAGTTCTGGTGGTGGCTCTGTGGTCCTCCCACATCAGTGCCTTAGAACACCCCTCCTGGGCTCTGAGTTCGAGCCTGTGCTTTGCTGCTCGTTTGCCTTGGGTCCCTGGGCAGTCAGGTCACTTCCCAGGGCTGCAAGTTTTCATCTGGAATGGTGTGTGATCTTAGACCCCTGTCTTGGGCTGCTGAGGGGCCATGAGAGCATAGAGAGAGCCTGGCACAAATCCTGGCACACAGTAGATGATCACTAAACATTTCCTTCCCAGTGGGAGGCAGCAGACCCAACTCCTAGGTGAGCCCTCACCTCCAGCTCTCCCAGAGTTTTTTTCTAAATCTCAGTTTGAGAGGCAGTGAAAAAGAACACAGGCTTGCAGGCAGACAGATGTGGGTTTAAATTCTGTTTTGTCATTTCATAGCTGCGTGATGATTGTAAGGTCCATGCTTAATTTCTCTGGGTCTCCCCAACCAGGCCTAGAAAACTGGTGAGAGTCCTTACTGCCCTGCAGGACTGCTGTGAGGAGTTTTGAATTGGTGAGGTAAATTCATCAGACAGTGCCTGGCACTCAGTAGGTGTTCACTAAACACCTGATCCCCCCAGCCACCTTCGTTCCTTTGACAAGGAAGGGTTTCCGATGTCCTCTGACACCAGAGACATCTACTTGTGGGTCTGGGGGAAAACATCCGGACATGTTTGTCCATGGCGGGCTAGTGGTGATCCTGGCCAGGAGAGGCCTCTTGAAAACCCTGGGGTCACCTTCCCTTGGTGACCAAGGGCAGAGGCCCATTTTTAAGCCATCCCAGCAGCGTCCCCAATATGCACTGTGCCACCCCCTGAATGTTCCCCGCTCATCACCCCAGCCCAGTCCCTCCATTGATCTAAAAAGAGCCGGAGAAAATGGCATTTACCGCCAAGAGGACAGCAGGAAGCAACACTCCAGCTTCTCTGGCCGCCGAGATGACAGCTTCCAGCATTGGCAGCTTCCAGCAGATGGCATTCTGGCTGAAATTGTCAGCAGATTCCGCTCCACAGGGAAAGGGAGAGCGGTCTATTCTGTGCCCCTCCTTTCACAAGCAGCCTTTTACTGAGCCCCTGTTACGTGCCGGCACGTGCCTCTGTTTATTTGATTTAGTCTGTGGGACAACCATGGTTTTACCACCTTCATTTTCCAGTGGAGGAAATCGAAGCCGCCAAGCTGGGCAGTGGCATCCGAGGGCCAGGCTTGGGCCCTTCTTCCCACAGCCCACCCCTTCTCCAAGGTAGTCCCTTGTGACCGTCGGGAGCAGGGGTCATGGTCCTTGTTAAGGGTGATGAAAGCTATATGCGCCTCTGTCCCCCCCAAAATACCCACCCTCCATGCACATAATTTGGCATTCAATTTCAGAGGCTTCCTGGGTGCACATAACCTCTAACCTTAGACTGTGTGCCTCCAGCAAGAAGTTTCTGGTTCCAGTGACATTTGCCCAAGTCCACAATGTAAACCAACGCTGTTGGCTGTCGGAAGCAACGTGGTGCGTGTGTGTGTGTTAACGTGTGCTTTAGAGAGGAAAAGGCAAGGCTGGTATTTGGCAAGGCTTTCCTCCACCCAAGGCAGGATGAGAATATCAGGCAACTTTGGCAACAGGAAGTACCTTTGCCATTGGTGGGTTTGAAAGTGGGGTAGAGAAAAAAACAACCAACCTCCCCTCACTTCTGCCAAATGGGGCAGTGACATGCTCCCAGGAGACAGACGCCAGCGTAATGGGACTTTGTTCTCTGTTTCAGCGGCCTGGGAGGCCAGCGCCCAGGATGGAAGGGGGCCAGCCCACATGGGAAACCGCCACCCTGCTCCTCCCCTCCCCTCTTCTTTGCAAACAAAACTTCCTCCCCTCTTCTTTGCAAACAAAACTCGGTCACCCCAGTGCAGCCGGGAAGGTCCCACACTCCTGTCAGCAGCTGCAAGGAGCCTGGGGAGGGGAGGGAGGCCAGAGGTCAGGCGACACCGCTTGTTGGGAGAAAAGCCTGCTCCTTCCAGGCCTAAGTGGCAGCCCTCTTTGCTCAAGTGGGCTCAGATGCGGCAAGTTCCCAGGGGGTGAGGTCATCCCAACTCCCCCTCGCGTGCTCACTGGAGTCAAGATTTCCTGGTCCATTCTGACCCTCTGCTGGGCCCCTGCGCTGGGGTCTCTTCTTGATAAACTGCCCCAGGAAACTCTGACCTTAGAGGTGCCAGCTCCCACAGTTAGGGCCTGGAGTGGGGGATGTGCCCTCATTCTTTCTCAAGTACATCACTTCCTCCTTCATCTGACATTTATGGAGCATGCGCCCCATGCCAGGGCCTGCATTGGCTGCAGGGACACGTGCACTGACAAGCAACCGCAGTCCCTGCCCTGCCCTGCCCTGCCCTGCCCTGTAACTGAGAGACCAGCAGGGGGACGGACGCAGACACCAGGACAGCAGAGGAGCCACTCTGCAGACTGAGGCAGAAATGGCTGGAAGGAGGGTAGGGATGAGAAAGTGTGTTTGATGCAGGGGGAATAGCACAGGCAAAGGCCTGGAGGTGAGAATGAATGGAATGCACTTAAGGAACTATAAGGAATATAGGGCAGAAGGGAGCAGGGAGGCTGGAGGAGGGAGTCAGGGGCTGCATCACAAAAGGTCTTAAAGGCCGCGCTGAGGGGGTTAAATTCCTCAGGGGACCACTGAAGTGTTTGGAGCTGGTAGGAACCCTGAAGGATCCACCTCTCCCAAGATCCACCTCTTCAAGCCCAGTTTCTTCCCATGGAAACTGTCCCTGTCTCTCTTCCTGCCTATCAGAATGACCTAGCATGGCGGGAGTAAGAAAACAGTCCAGGTTTCAAATGTTGCTGCCAACTGCTGGTACAGTCTTGCCCCTCAGCACCTGCTTCTCCTCCAGGCAGCCCCTGGCACCTGCCTGCTGATAAGCTGGCTGAGTCTGCCAACTTTCTCCTCTGCCTTGAGGGCAGCCACTCTTCTGGCCTGGGTGGAGCCCAGAAGCCTGACTGCTCACTAACCTGTAGGGCCCCATCCTGACTTTGTGGAACAGTAGATCCACTGGTCCTGCTTCTCAGGGTCAAAGCGATGCTGGAGAAGGAGGAGACTCTCCTTGAACCATGCTGTCCTGGCTCCTAGAGCTGAGGAAATGTTCCTCGTGAGCCCCACCGCTGGGCAATGTTTGCTGGCCCTGAGGGGCGGGGAGCCCAGCTCTGGCACAGTGAACGTGCTTGCCATGTGGTCCATTCACCCCTCACCACCTCCTGCTGGGTGGCTTCCAGAGGAGGAAACCGAGGCCCAGAGAGGTGGACATCCTCATGAGGGCCACCAGCCTGTGAGGGCAGGGTCTGTTTTCAGATCTGGTCCTGACTCCAAAGGCTACATCTTTCCTGTTTTATGCCTCATTCCACGCCAAGGTCTCTTGCTTCCCTCTGGATATGCCAGAAAAAAACTAGATTATGTACAAGCAGCTTAAGCCACCTTCTGGGAAAGAAGTGTAGTGATGCCCTGACTTGGTTTCAGGGAGGGATGGGGGGGGTGGTGGTATCATCAATCAGCTTGTTTTGAGCGGCTCAAAGGCCACAGTTTGGCGGAACTTGAGATGAACAATAAGCAGCATCTAAAAAAGGAAAGCGGGTGACTGATTACAGCAGGGCAGGGAGGGAGCCCCAGTGCCTAATGTCCCCAAGGCCTCAAAAAGGAACTGGGGGTGGGACCTGATGAGGGAGACAGACCTCCCAGGGGGCAATGCAGAGACTAAAACTTGGCCTACATTCACCAGACCTCCTGTGATCCTTCTGGGTGAGGTAACTGCTACCAGACCCATTGCCAGTGAGGCAGGGAGGCTCAGGGAGGTTGGGAGAGCTGCCCAAGGCCACACAGCCAGGAAGTGGTGGAGTTAGCATTTGAACCCCTACTAGCCTGGCTCCACAAAGCTAGGAAGAAGAGGCTATGGCTGCTTCAGGCAAAGCGTAGAAGTCGTCCCTGCGGGGAAGGAACAGAGCACGGTGCCCCGCACACAGTGTGGGTCCTCAGCTAAAGTTTCCTTCCCTGCCATGTTGGACTCTGAGGCTCGCCAAGAAGTGACTCTGGAGGGTGCCTCTGCCACTCTGCTTCCTTCTCTGAAGATCCAGCTTTCTCCTTTCCCTCCACCTCCTCCATCATGCTGACCGTCCTCCGAATCCCCGAGGGCTCATGGGAATAGGTGAGTGAGGACTGAGGATGCCGCAGGAAGCCTATGTGGCTCCGGAAAGACCTGGCTCAGGATTCCACTCAGATGGGAAGCCAAAATCCATGCATGCCCTTGACCATTATGCAGAACTGCTTCTCTAGCCAACCAGTGGGTACTTCAGTGATCTATCACGGGGACCTGAGAGGAACAGGACTAATGGTCCTACCGTTCCTCCCCACCCCAGCCCCCTCAACCCTGTCAATTTCAGGAGCGCAGACCCCTTTGCCTTCAGGGAGACTTCTGGAGCCCTTGTCTTGTGTTGGGCTCAGACTTCTCACGCAGTTCCCTATCTGTACCTCATTGCCTGACCACAAAGGAGGTAGCATCATTATCCCCATCTTAGAGACAAGAAAGTGGAGGCTCAGAGAGGGAAATGACTTGCCCAGAGTGACACGGGTTAGATACAGTAGAACTATTTGAACTCAAGACTGCCTCCAAAACCGTGCTCTTTCCATCACCTCTCTTGGGATTCCAGTCAAAGACCTCATCTGTAACTGCTGTGTGACCCTGCACTCTGGTCCCGGTGTCCCTATCTGCCAAATAGGAAGTAGGTTCCAAGCTCCCTCCGGTCCTAGGAACAGAGTCCCTGGGGGACTTCTCTGCAGGGATGAAGGTCTGGGCCATCCTCAGAGTCAGGGAAATTCCGCTGTCCCATCTCCTGACCTTGAATTGCCCCCAAACCTTGAGGGGAAGGGAAGCTCTTGGGTGGAGTGGAAAGTTACCAGGCAGACCCAGCTTTGAAGATACAGGGTATGCATGTGCCCACCCAGCTCTTAAATCCATCATCCTTGGGGGGAAAAGGAAAGAAAACACGTGCCCAAGGGATATAACTGTAATATAAACAACGTGTAATGTTGAAGGCATAAACAGAATACACTTGTTAATAGTTGTGGGCATCCTGCCAAGTGCCAATCCTGCCCCAGATACCCCCACTCACCCATTTCCCCAAATGGCTTACTCATAAAAGAACTTTCTCCCCACTGCCCAGAGGTGAGGCAAGAGGCCAGCTGAGTCCCAGTAGTAAGAATGCAGAGAGAAAAAGAAACAAGGGTGAGCTGAGACTGATGTCCAAGGACGACTGTCCCAAACCCCCTCAGAAATATCTGTCACCGAGTCTGCAAAAATGCTGAGGCTGGGAGACTAGGGGTGCGGAACAGACCCAGGCGAGGGCAGGTGGCTTCATCTGTCTGTGCCTTACTTCCTGAGCTATAAAATGGGCCCAAGACCTTCCAAGCCACAGAACTGTCAGGAGGATTATATAAATGAAAGATTGTGAAGGGGCCTGCAGGCGTTCAGCAGATGAACAGTGGATAGCACACCCCATAAGACCCCAAGGTCAAAGGGCACCTTCATGAACAATTCATCCTGGATCCATGTGATGCTCAGTTGCTTCTACAACGTCCATCTCAAGTCCCAGCTGGGCTAAACACCAGTGCCACTCCAGCAAAGGGCACTTGTTCCTCACTGCTCTCATTCCACCTGCAGACTGCTTCCACAGTTAGAAAGTTCTTCCTTTGACTCAGCTGATACCTGCCTCCACATGATGTCCACACACTGGTCATGTCTACATTTGATCCACAGTACCGTTTCCCATCAGGTCTGCTCTCTGACCTCAGGCTATGTTGCCAGGGATTCTTTGCTCTCCCCAGATGACCTGGCCCTTGCTTTGTTGTCTAGAAAGCCCTCAGGACATCACCTGTCCCCTGACCTGCTTTGAAAGGGGGTTGGAGATCTACACAACAGACGTCAGGGAATATCAGCTGGGATCGTCTCAGTAAACCCACAGGCCACCTGGAGACTGTCCCCACCCTGCCACGCCTAGAGGCAGGATGTGAGACAGACAACTACAGAAGTAGGTGAACGCACTAACAACCGACCTGCAGGATTTATAAATGCTTACAGATTTCTGCTCAATACTATGAAGGCTTCTAGTGCGAATATGAACCGCCTCCCACCTGACCCCCCACCCTGACTCAGCAGTCACCCTTCCCACACAAACATCCTCTCCTTCTAGCAGGAATCCTGTCAGACTACCCTTGCTGTGTGCCCTTGGGCAAGTTATTTCCCTCTCTGTCCTCTGTTCCCTCAACAGTTGTAAGGGACTAACAGTAATAGCTCTCTCATGGGGCTTGTTCGGAGGGTCAAGTGCAGGCACCTACTTAGAACTGTGTCTGGCACAGACGGGCTGTGTGATACAAGTTAGCGGTCATTGTTCTTCTGAGTCTGTCTCCCTCAGGAGCACAGGGCTCAGCATAGAGGAGGGGCTTGTGTCCCCAGGAAGCCCATAATCCTAACAGGCACCCCATGTGAGCACTTCCTATCTGCCAGACGCTTTGCATGCCTGGGGCTACGATTAAGACGAGGACAGGGGACCAGGACCACAGCCTGTGCTGTTACCAACTCTGCTGTGGGTGGATGACAGCACAGCAGGGAGACAGCATGCTTGCTCCTCACCTGCAGGAAAGCCTGGGTGCTGGACGAGGAAGGGTTCTCGCCCTAGCCCCGTGCCCTTGCTGACTGATTGGTGGGGATGCCTCTGGGCGGGAAGGGCCTGTGAATAGCCGGACTCAGGGGAGAGGGTGTGGGTGCACCGTGACCCCTGCCGATGGCAGGTGGGAGTGGCCGACTGCAGGCCAGTTTTTACCAGGCAGAAATATCAGGAGCCTAAGCCTGGGGGAAAGGGTGCGGAGCTCAGATTCCCCCTCCTCCAGGGCAGGATTCCCAGAGGTCAGCTTTTGAGTCTCCAGGCCTGGAGGGAGGGAGGGAGGGAGGGAGAGGTGAGGGGGATGGACCTTTTCCACGGGCAGCTTCATTCTGTCCACGGGAAGGACAGCTTGAGAGGGGTGGGGCTCAGGATGAGGACAAAGGGCAGCAGCCCCAAGATGCCTCGAGGGGCAGTGCCCCTTGGTGATGGAGGAGAAGGAGCTTTGGAACTGGGCAGGCCTGCGGTCAAATTCCACTCTGCCAACTTCCTGGCTGCCTGTCCCAAGGCAGGTCTCGTTTCTCCTCTGAGCTCAGTTTCCTCATCTGTGAAATGGGAAACTACTTCTGGAAGGCTGGTCCTGACAGCTGAAATAGGAATGAAATAGATAAAGGGCCCGGTATGGGGCAAGCATGCTGAAGATCTGAGCGCTCTACTATAGCCCAGGTGAGCGCTTACTACCTACAGGGCTGCACCCAGGCCTCCTTCCTTTCCCCTCTCTGCTTGAAGCACAGCCCTGGCTTCTGGGCTTCTATTTTAAGCCCTCATAGAGCACCACTAAATACAGAAAACGCTTTGGTCCAAAAGAGGGCAGAGCTGACCCTTCTTGTCTGCAAGGAAGATTAAACAGTCCTTCCAGCCAAGCCCAGTGAAAATGCTATGCCCCTGCTGGCAAACTCAGCACATCATCCCGGCAGGGAGCGTGGCAGCTAAGAAATCTAAGCCTCCTGACTGCGGGCTGGCCTGCAAGAAACCATCCCCTCCTCTCACATCGCCTCTGCCCGCCCCTGACTCCACATACCACCCCGGCTTGCACTGGGACCCCCAGAGTGCCACAGTTCCCCCCATATGCCCTGCTCTCCCTTGACTCGGGCCTCTGTCTTAAACAGCTTTCCTTCCCTTGACTAACTTCTCTGCTTTCTGGTCTCACTGGACAGTACCTCCTCCAGGAAGCCTTCCTGCCTCCTGTTCTGGGCTATCACGGCCCCCAGGGTCCCCCTCCCCCACTTACTATAACTGCTCCGTCCTTGTTGGTCTTTCCCACTAGACCTCGAGTCCCTAAATCCAGACTGTGACCCCAGGCTCAGCACAGAGCCCAGCCTGGAGGTCTGGTGAACAAACGAAAATGGCAAAATACAAACTGCCAAGAAGATTCTTCTCGTCAGAAATCTGGTGTCCTGGACAGAGCTGAAGAACGCTTAGGAATTGCTGCTGTCAGTACGCATGAAAGGGACGCCTCCTAATCGGGCCCCTGGATTCAAGGCTGGTGGTCACCTGGGACAGAGCTTTCAAGGCAGGAAGTGAAGGGCAGCAATAACCATGATAGCAAAAGCCCCAGGCATTGTGCCAAGACTACCTGCCATATTCCATTTAATTATTGCCGCCGCCAATTACAAGGGAGCTACTACCCCCGTCGTCCCCGTCTCGCAGTGAGGAAACTGAGGCACAGAGAGAGACCTTGCCTGAAGTCACTCCCCTAAGAAATGGCTGAGCTTAGATTTGAAACCAGGCATCCTGACTCCAAGATCTGTGTTCTAGACCCAGCACCAGACCTCCCACTGCTGTAGACCAGTGAATGGTCTCATCACAACTCTTAATCACTGCAGCCCACGGAGCCCAACACACACACATACATACACACACACACACACACACGCACACACACACGCACACACAACTGAAACAAAGTTCATGAAGCAAAAACACTCCTTACTACCTCAATGCACTTGATATGTTATTTTTTATTCTGTTCTATTTTTAAAGCTGGTCAGACATGACCCCCAGTAGACAGAGCACTTGGTCTGGTGGCCAGGCCTCATTTGGGGGCACTGGGCACCACCCCTCCCCCTCTGAGGCACAGGGTAGCAACAGCTTGTGCTCTCCATCGAGACAACCAGCTACTTGTCCTATTCTGTTAGTGCATCCTGTATCCTCTTCCACTAGAGGCCAGCTCGATGGGGACCTCCAGGGGCTGTCCATCCCATTCAAGCTGAAACCCCAGGGCCTGGCACGTGACAGGTGGCTAAAAGATGTCAGCTGAATCAGTGAAGGTGCACACTCCGGAAAATGCAGAGCAGGACAGACCCCAGAGTCCCTCCAGCTTGGGCACATGGAGAGATGTTGCCTCCCTGTAAAATGGGGTAACTATAGCCCCTCTAAAGGGTTGTTACAAGGGTTTAAGATAGATAACGTGGGTAAAGGCCCTGACTCAGAGTTTGGCACAGAACAAGGTCAACACACGTCCTTCACTCCAAGCTCTAGGATGCCTAACAATTGAACTAACACTAAAAAGGTCCATTGACTTGGTCAAGCACAGACCAACTTAATGATTAAACCCAACTGGCAGTTTGAATTCAGTCTCTTCTCCAACCAGAACTATGAGTGAGCTCCAGAGGCGAGCTGAGGGAGGGGTTGCAATGAACTGGTAGAAGAAGGGGGAAGAGCCCCCCGCCCCGAAATTCTAGTCTCCTCTAACCCCACTTGTTTATACTCTTATTATTTTTCTTTACAAAACCCAGATTAAGGGAAACGGAATCCAGAGAAAGGGGCCAGGTGGTATTAGGAATAAGACAGACCTGGGTCTTCTAACCCCAGCTTTGCCACTGCCTAACTGTGTGAGTTGCATCGAGTGTTGGTAACCTCTCTGTGCCTCAGTCTCCCCATCTATAAAATGGAGACGAATGGCATCTTACTTTGCAGTACTGAACTGCAACTAGTAAGAGAACGGGTAACGCACACAGTAGGAACTTAGCAAATGTGAATTCCCTTGCTGACTCCTGGACCGTTCTATTTATAGGGCATTCCTCTGAATGTGCCCTTTGTGAAGATTACCAAGGGGCTTCCCTACAGCAATCATAAACGACCTTCCCTTTCTTTGGCTTGTCATCACTGCACACAATAACATACCATAATTACTCGGGGGGCCCCAACCAATGTCTGAACCATGGGTTGGGGGGATACTGCATGTCAGAGGAAGAATGCAGCCCTTTGGAGCTAAATAAACCTGGATTCCAGTCCTGGTTCTACCAACTGGATGAGCCATGTGAACTGGGGTGAGTCATTTTATCTCCCTGAGCCTTAGTTTCCTTATCTGTAGATGGAGATGATGATCTCTACCTTGCAGGGCTGTTGCAAGAATTAAATTCATCGACTCATTCAACAGATATTTACCGAACAGCTATGCACTAGCCACTGCTCCAGGTGCTGAATATACAGCGGTACATAAAACACACAAAATCCTCCCTGGGGAGACAGATGATGAAACAGCTAACTACACATACAGTGTAGCACATGGTGGTCATGCTATGTAGAAACACAGAGTGGGGGAAAGTAAGTGGGGCGTGCTGGGGGCAGGGGCAATGCCAGGACCCACATGGGAGCAGGGACCTAAAAGAAGCAAGGGGGAAACCATGTGGAGGTCTGGGGGAAGAATGTTCCAGGCAGAAGGATCAGCAAGTGCAGGAGCCTTAAGGAGGAGCATGCTTGGCATGTAAATGAAGCCACATATGCAGGAAGCCTGGCATGGAATCCAGGTGCTTAGCAAATGCCAGCTCTCTATTTCAAGTCCCATAGAAGGAACCCCACGCATGTGTCCTTTTCCTGAGAACGAAAGCACCAGGATTTCTACAGGGCAGGACTGAGCCAAGCATTCTTTCAGCCTAGGATGCAGGCAACATGTGAGCTCTACCACCGGTTTTTGAGCCCCTGCCAGCCACTAGGCTCTGGGTTGGGCAACCAGGGATCCAAGATAATCAAGACATGGTTTCTGTCCTCAGGCAGCCTCAAGGCAAGTTGTGGAGAGGGGCGACGGCAATGCAACGTGGTCAGATGGACAAGCAGAGACTTAAGAAGGTATCTAGGTAGCCTAGCGAAGGGTGGGATTGGGTGTGGGTGTTCAAGGAAGGCTTCCTGGACACGGTGACAAGTAAGCTGAATTGTAAGAGATGGACTAGACAAGAAAGGCTATTCCAAGTGTGCGGAGCGGCATGTACTGATCACAGAGTTGTAAAGAATGGCCCGGTGTATGTGAGAAACTAATTACAGAACAGGTTGGAAAACAATTAATGGCCCTTCATATTCTCAGCGCCAGCAACCAGGAATTCCAGTTCGCTCCCCTTCCTCCAACTCGGTGCAAGCTTCAGCCCCGTGGGGAGTTTTAATTTTTCACACTTAGCTACTGCAGCAGGTAATAACCTCAACCCCCCCAGCTCCTTGCCCAGGATGGCCCAGTCCACACAGCAAGAGCCCAGTGGGATGGAGAATATATAAATCTCAAGCTATTTTTAGCCTGCCTGGCTGTGTCTGTCCCTTCACCCACCCTAAAGCTGACCCACAGGTGGCACAATGTTTTTTTTGTTTTTATGTGACTAGAACAGCATCAGTATTTTTTGTTAAGAAATCCTACAAAGGGGCCCATGATGCAGCCAGGTGTCTTTGTGGCCAGGAGAATATCTGCTGCCACCTTTGTCGGCATCCCTGCGTACCTCCGGACTAGGTGGGTGGACTCTCCCATCCCCATCCAGCCAACATCCCTGCTCATAGGAGATCGAGGCCACCCTCCAGTAAGTGGACCTGGGTTCAAACCCCACCTCTGCCTCTGGCTAGCTGACGACCCCCTGCTGGTGACTTCACCTGGCTGAAAATCGTGGGGGTTTTGAGCACAATGGCCCTCACGCTGCCCAGAAGCTTAGAAAGTAGGAGTTGGCTCTTCTTCCATAAAGCAACCTTGGGAATCCCGAGCACAGCACCACCCATTTCAATCCCCTCCAGGGGAGGAAACAATTATGTTTTGATATAAAGCCTAGAAAGGGGGGCTATATGAGAGTGTTAGAGCACAAACCAGTGACATGTCTCTGCTCCTAAAACCTCACACTAAATTTGCCCCACAGTCAGATGATTTGCTACCCCACTGAGCTGGGCCTTTGTACTTTAAAAATACACATCTCTCTCACTTTGTGCCTAAAGGATGCTACCAATGCCCAGCCTTAAGCCAAAATAAGGGCTTTTTCTAAAGACTTGGGGTGGGGGGATGGCAGGGCAAGCAGAATGGGTTCAATCCAGATTACCCCCTCTTAGCGGTATGACCTTGGGTGAGTCATTTCTCCTCCTCTGAGCCTCAATTTCTTTATTTGTAAATTTGGGATAAATATCTTTATAATGAAAAGCTACTTTGTATGCCGAGCTGGGGTATGCAAAGCGCTGGACACAGAGCCTCCTGGCACAGTGATCTGCTTCCCAAATTACCAGGTATTCTCTAGTAAGGCCCCCTCTGCTCCCCATCTCCCACCCTCCCACCCCCCTCCCCATCCCCTTACTCTGGCCCGGAGATTCTGTGGTGATGTTAACTAGGGGGCGATGCGCTTTGCAGCGGTGACTCTGAGGGACTAGAGAGCCCCCAGCTGAGCGGACACCAGAGGGGGGCGCAGCCGGGGTGCGCGTGGGAACGTGGCCAAACCAAGGCAGCATGTGCCGCGGGGGCGCTGGCGGCTGGAAATTGGGGTACCCCTGCAAGCGCCCCCCACTTTCAGCAGCTGCAGTCTCGGCACAAGGGCTGGCTTCTGGCCGTCGGAAGCCCTGGGGATCCCTACTCCAGTCACCCCCCAAGGCGCCCCGGGCTCCCTCCTCAGCGCCCTCGGGCTGAAACAAAGGCGAGGGGGCGCGCGGCATCGCCCCAGCGGCCCCTTCGCGCCTCTGGCCAAGCAGAGCGATCGAGGACTGGGGTCCCCAAGGTAACCAGGACGCGGTACCCGTCCTCCCGGAGCGCAGAACCCCGCCGAGGGGCGCGCGCCAGCCGGGGTGCAGGAGGCACCGGAGACTCCAGCCCGCTGCGCGCCGAGGGCTCCGAGGGGTGGGGTGGCTCTCCGGAAGTCACCCAGCGGGTACCCTAGGGAGAAGAGAACCCCAGCGCCCGCCTCCCGGGCAGGGCTCCCCGGCGTACCTGGCAGGGTCCGGTGCACCGTGTTGCCCATCGCTGCGTCGGGGCGCTGCGTCGGCGGCGGCGCGCTCGGGGCGCACGGAGGCTAATAAAGCGGTGGGCCGGGCACCCGGGCCGGGGTCGGGCTCCGGGGCATCGCGGCTGCACCGGCGAGCCGGCGGGCTGCAGCTGGGGCGGGCGCCTGAAGGGAGGCGGCGGCAGCGGGAGGAGGCGGAGCCAACCGGCCCGAGCCCGCCGGCTCCGCCTCCGCCTCCCGCCGCCTCCAACCAAGCAGGGAGGGGCGGGGCCGCCGCCGCCGCATCTTTTGAAAGTTTGGACCGGGCGGCGGGAGCAGAACCGCCGAGCCTCCCGCTCGCGCGGCTCCCGCGCCCTGGGCGGGAAGACGCGCTGGCAGCCGGGTGCCTTCGGGGTGCCAGGCCCGTCATCGTGCTGGCCTGTCACTCGTTTATTCCAACACTTCGAAAAGGCCTAGTGTATGCCAGGCCTCTTCCATGCTCTGGGCCATAGGGAGCCAAGCTCTCACCCTGGCGGTGCACTAATGCGGGGTTCGGGGGTGGAGAAGTACAGGCAGGCAGAGGAGGTCGCTTAAGGCAGTGTAAAGATAACCCAGTCGGGGTGGCCGCGGTGGGGGTAGGATCACGGACCTACGAATAAGAGACACCTAGGCAGTATCCAAAGGTTGGGAGGAGGGAACATAGTAGAACACGTATTAAGTATATGCCAGGCGCTGTGCTGGGCACTGTAGATACAGACAAGGCATGCAAATGGTGAAAACAGAAATAACAAGCAATTTAGATCACACAATATTATGATCAGAGTCAGCAGGGAAATAAGATAACTGTGACATTGTAACTTTGTTTGAGGGGCTTAGGGAGAACCTAGTGGCATGCCTGTTCCATCTGATGAAACAGCAAGGAATCAGCCATGGGAAGAGCTGGGGAGAGTGTTCTTGGCAGAGGGAGTAACAGGCATTCCTCATTCATTCATTCATTCATTCACCCCCACAGGTATTTTCTGAGCAGCTCTCCTATGCAAGAACCCAGACCAAACTCAATGGGAAGTGAAGCCTGCTAGTTCCTGCCCTCACTGGGCTCCATTTTGCAGATTGGAACACTGAGGCTCAGGAGATGCAATGACTTACCCAAGAAAACCCAATACTAAACCAGGTTGTCTCCCCCACCCCCCCAGCTCTACTTCCCATGCTCTAGTATCCTTTATGAAATATGTATTATTACCCCACTTCACAGATAGGGAAATTGAGGCTCAGGGAACAGAAAAGAGGTGCCCAAAGTCTCCCAGCTGGCAAGGGGCAAAGGTGGCCTGGAGCTATGTGAATGAAATGGGGGTATCCAGGGGAGAGCCCCCTGGCTCTGTTTCTCCAGTGCCTTCTGCCTAGGGTTCCTGACCCATCCCAGAGGGTTCTCATTCTTCAAGTTAGCTCAAAGCCTCCGCCTCTGGGAAGCTTCTCCGTACCCCACCCACCCTGACTCCTATATATCTGGACATAAGGTTGCCTTGTATTCAAGTTGCTAGTTTCTCATATTATAGGTGCTCTCTCAGTTACTTAATTTGTAAACACAAGTCCTGTTTGGGAAAGGTACATTAGTTCAAAACACCCTCAATCCATGTGGGTTTGGGATGCATATAGAGGTCAGCCTTATTATAAAAGGAGTCAAGGAAACGTTACTCACGTAAAGCAATGCAGTGTGAATGGGACTTTGGGACTACGAAGGGAAGGTCACAAAGGGTGACTGCCAGGGAGATTAGTGTCAACAGACCTTTTAAAGGTACTTTCAGAGCATCCAACTAGGAGGCTGTGTTGTGTAGACCACAAATGCTTACCTGCAGCAAATGAAGCCTCAGCTGCCCTAATGTTTTGCAGATGGTACCCGCGGAGGGGACACAGTGTCCAGGGGCCACTGACCTGTGTATCTAAAAGGGCTGTGTTTTAGCATCTTGATCCCTGTGAATGAGATGTGCTGTGGAAAACTAAAAAAGAACCCACACCCCACCCCCCCCCCCGCCCACCACACACACACACACCAGATGATGGGGACACTGACATCAAAGCCACACACAAAGAATTTGAACCAAATAGTTTCTTGAAATTTGAGAGTGGACAAAGGCAGTCTTTCCAAATTAATATTTCATGTAACAATTATTCAAAATACGTAGGTCACACTAAAAAACTAAACATTGCAAGTAGATATCTATTTCAACTCCACCCTTTAAAGGTTAGACTATTCAGCTCTATGGTGCATCTTCTCATTGGGGGAATAGAGGTTGCCGTTGACCTTTATTTGGGTTGCCTTATATTTGTGCACGTACGGTAGCTGCTCACCCCTCCGAGGTACCTCTGCACTTTGTTCTGTCCCTCAATTATACCCTTAGGGCAGGTGCCGTAGCTGTTAGCCTTACATCCACTCCACTGGCAGATGGGAAGCCACCTGTGGGCAGGACCCTGGTAGTATTCATTTATACATCTTATACATCTTCAGTGCTCAGAACAGGACTGGCTATAAGCAGATGCTCAATACACCTTTGAATAAACTGGCCGCAGAGATGCATTGCCCTGAACTGGGAGAAGAAAGGGAAGAAGGAGGGAAGGAAGGGAGGAAGGGGCAGGAAAGAGTTGTGAAGGAATGAGAATTAGTTGATAGTAGCCCTGGACTCTGGTGTGATCAATAGTGATATGTGTGGGGAGAAACAAACAAAATAGGGATGCATTAACAGAAGTGTAGCCTTAGGACAAAGGAGGGGCTTGCTGCTCCAGTGCATGCTGATTAGACCATTCGAGGAGAAGGCGCTTTGACTCTGAGCACCGTACTTGAAAAGCAGGCAAAAGTGATCCACAAAGGTGGGGACGGTGGCTCTGGGAGCGAGAAAGATCCCTGTCACAGGAGACGTGCGAACAGAAGCAGGGGCTAGGGGAGCATCCTTGGGCCAGGGTAGCAGCCTCTGGCCATAACCTCCCCTGGGGTTTGAATTTCACACCTCACCCCCCCAACCCGTTCCCTTAACCACGCCCAGAATCCCACAGACTAAGCCACCCTCCCTTAGCACCAAGACCTGTCTTGGGCTGCAGGGGCCCCTGGGTGGGGCTGGCTCTCTTGATGTGCAGTGTTGGCACAGTCTCCTAGGGCAGTGGGGAGAGGGAAGGCCCTGGCCAGGCTCGTGGGCACTGCTCCCTCAGGGCAGGCCCTGGCAGGCCCTGCGCCATGCAATCACAGGCAGTCAGGTGCACCTCGTAAAAAGGGCACACACTGAGCTGGGGGTGGGGGGGCGGTGTGTGTGTGAAAAGACCTCTTCTTCCAGGGAGCTGGAGGGTGTTTGCCTACACTCCTCCCCGCAACTCACTCAGGAACAGAAAATCCAGGTTGCAATCAAACCACAAAGCTGGGTTTTTAAATTGCTACAGGAGGGCTCTACTTTCCAGTGAACTCCGCCTATCAAACCCTCAATTTCCAGACCTAGCGGGTCTTCACCCACAAAAGCGACATTTTTCAGTTCCCGGTGACAAAGCGCCTCCCGGGTAGTGGGCACCAGGCTGTGCCCTGTGAGCGACCCTCCTCACAATCAAACAGCGTGGTTAGTAACACAATTCCCATCTTGCAGGAGAGGAAACTGCGGCAGGGAGAGAGGAGGGAACTGCCCCGTTCACAGGACCAGGAGGAGGCAGAACCCCGAAGGTTCTCTGTTCTCCCTTTTTACAGAGGAGGAAGCAGGCTCAGAGCACTGAAGCCACTTGGTGAGCAAATCATGTTTGTGTGGATCCGAATCTGCTGCACATTCCTTGGCAGCTAAGGCAAAAAGGGCAAGGGACTCATCCCGTGGCCTTCCTTGTCCTGGTTTTTCCAGGATGCACTTTTGGTGCTGGAGCAAGGGCCAAAGGGGAGCTCATCCTTGGTGCATGGGAAGTCTGAGTGGGTGGAATCTTCCTCCGAGTTTGCCCCAAGACACATCAACAACGTTCTGATGGATGGATCCCATGCTGGCCATCAGAAAAGATCAAGGGCTGACAGTTTTCCTGGAATCCAGCGGAGGCAGCTGTGTTAGAGGCTGGGGTCATAGGGGCCCAGAGCTCAGCTTTCTCGCAACACAGGGACAGAGCTGAGATACTCTGGAACACGTGGTCATTATGGTTATGTCACAGAAGCCCGCGGCAGGGGCTGAGCTGAGATTAATTTGTGCTCCCGATAACTTGCATTTACTGTGCAGTTACAATGAAAGTTATGACACAGTAACAGCTAACATTTATTGAGTGTCAGATGCCGTTCTAAGTCCTTTGGATGTATTAAGCTCACAGCAGCCCTAGGTGGTAGTGCTATTAAGAGGCCCATTTTATAGATGGGGAAACCAAAGCCCATAGAGTGCAGGGGCCACCACCACACAGGCAGAGAGCAGCCTGAGTGAACATATGAGGTCCATTTACTTAATCCTCATAACAACCCCATGAGCTAGGAAGGGAGTTAAGGGTTAAGGTGTTGCCTCCCAGCCCTTGTATTGGTTTCTTTTTAAGACCTTCATCTCCATTCTGTGGGGCATGTCAGTGAGGCTCAGAGACGTGACGTGGTTTGCCCAGGCCTCACAGCCAAGAGGGTAGGATCAGGTTGGAGACCCGCCCCGCTCTGACCTCACCGTCTGCACACCCCTCCTCTTGGCCCCTGAGGTGGCCGAGAGCTTGGCGAGCCCAGCCCATCCTACCTACAGCGACCTGCTCCAGTTCTGATCCATTTTCAGAATCCAGTGCCCAGCCATGGCCTGGCCCTCGGAGAGCCTAACGTTCCCTGCTGACTTCCTGGAGCTGTGGAGACCCCACCCCAGGGGAACAGGGACTTTGAAAGAAAAACTGGAATCATGGACTGTGAAGCACTTAAGAGCCCAGCTTCAAATCCTAGCTCGGTTCTTACTACCTAGGCCACCTTGGGCAGTTTCCATTTCCTCTCTGTGCCTCAGTTTCTGCATCTGTAAAATGGAGCTAATAGGAGTCCATATTTCATAGGGTATTTGGAAGAGTAGATGGTGTCAGTCAAAGTGGCCTGGCATATCGTAAATGGTCAGGCTAGGTGAGCTGGGGAAGGGCCCATCTTTCTCCCTGCTCTCCCACTCCTAAACTCACCCATCAGGCCCACAAGCTGGTTGAAGCCCTTCTTGGCCTCAAACCATTTCTACTGCAGAGAGGGTCCAGATAGGGCCAGAGCGGGCTGAGTTCAAGTCCTGGTTCTGCCTCTTCCTGGCTGGGTGGCTCCAGGCAGGTCATTTCACACCCGTGGAGCTTCACCTCCTCCTCTGTAAGGTGGAGAGATCATCTGTAAGCGGGCCAGACCTGGCTGGACACACCAGGTGCACTGCCTCCTGGCCTGGCCTGCCTGCTCACGTTAAGCATGCTCCAGTGCTACTGAGCCTCTCATCTTGCGGGCTGTGTGTCTTTGCAGTCACCTGCAGAACCTCTCTGAACATCAGTTGCCTGATCTCGAAGTGGGGAGGGTAATAATGCTGACCTAATACTAGGTGATATAAACTTGCAGTGGGATGGTCTTCGGAATGTGCTTGGCACAGAACAGATGCCCAATAAATGTTTAATGATGGGGCAGATGGGCGGCTCAGTTGGTTAAGCATCCGATTCGTGACTCGGGCTCGGGTCGTGATCTCAACGGTTTGTGAGTTCGAGCCCTGCGTCGGGCTCTGGGCTGACGGTGCAGAGCCTGCTTGGGATGTTGTCTCCCTGTCTCTCTGTCCCTCCCCTGCTTGCTCTCCGTCTCTCTCAAAATAAATAAAAAGAAACTTTTAAAATAAAAAAAAATAAATAAATGTACGTATGTATGTATGTTTAATGAATGAATGGATTGATGAATGGATGGACAGATGAGTCCCAGGGGCAGGAACTGGGTCTCACTCACAGATCATGAGGTATTGGCTAGGGGCTCAGGCCCTGGAGCCAGGGGCCTGGGTTCATTGTCTGGCTTCCCTCTCATCTAGTTGTGTGACCTTGAGCATCTTACTCAACTTCTTTGTGCCTCACTTTCTTCATGCATAAAATGGACCAATAGTACTAGCCTCGTAAGATTTCTTTGAAGATTAAATCCTTACCTGTCAAATGCTTAGAACAGCACCTGGCCTGTGGTAAATACTCAGTGAAAGGAAGCCATGATTATTAGTTATTGATTATTGTTCTTCCTGGGGTCAGGTACTCAGCAAAGAGGCACGTTTTGCTAGAGGAGGGGAACAGAGTGCAGAACTCTGGCTGGGCGCGGTGGGAGAAGCCTCCTCTCTTGGCTCTGAAGACTGCAGTATGTCTTTATGTCTTGGGGCAGCTCCTCTGGGCCAGGCCAGGAGCAGTCACATCTGGGGAGCCTGCGCAGGGGACCAGAGGCGTCACGCCAGCCTGGGGCTGATGCGAGGAGCGGGTCATGCCTGGCACGCTGGGACCCTTGGATGCCTGTTGTCCTGTGGTCTTTCTAGCAGTCTCAGTTGCCCCCAGCCAGCCCTGAACTGGCCCAGAGCATCAAGGGAGTCACAGAGGCACCAGGGCAGTGTGAGCTCAGCAGGAGCCTGAGTTGGGGGATCCCAGGTTGGCCAGGATTTGAAGCAGCCTGGGGTCCCAGGCAGGTGGGGACATACGTGTCCTCCTAGACCACACCTTAATGTGCTGGGTCATATTTGTTCAGAGGGCAGGGCCACTTGTACCACGGACACGTTGGGTTCAGGTGGGCTCCAGAGTGGGGGGCAGGCACAGGGCTTCCCCCAGCTCTGGCAGGTGATGCTACAGAGGGGAGAGTCCAGCTCTGGGCCCCTGGCTTAGGTGCATATCCAGCCTGCTACTGACCAGCCTGGGGAGCGGGGGGGGGGGGGGGGGGGTCCCTGAGCATGTCACGTGCCCACTCTGAGCCTCACCTTCCCCATCTATAGAATGGGGACAACGATACCTGGTGTGGGAATGCGATGAGAAGCAGCCTGGAAAGGGGTCAGTGCAGAGTGGAGGCTCAGGCCCACTGCCTGAGGTTAGAATAGCCTCACATTTAGAATAACATCCAGTATAAAGCACACCGTTCCTCCAAAACACACGTGTAGTGTAAAGCAAGATCCGGCTGCATTTCTCAAGGCCTTGCCAGGAGCCAGGGTGAGGCTGTTAAAAGGCCAGAGAACGGAGGCATACCTCAGTGGGACAAGCTGACTCAGGGGAAGGATGTGAGCCAGTGGGCCACAGCAGGTGCAGCCGTGTTTGGTTTGGGCCCTGGGGCTAGCTGGCTTGGGTTCAAAACCCCCACTCTGCCCTTCCCCGGCCATGTGGCCTCTGGCAAGAGACTTCCTTCTCTGAGTCTCTGTTTCTCCCCCTGAAAAATGAGAAGAGTGGCAGGGTCTGTCTCCCTGGGTATTAGGAAAAGTAAATGAGGCCAGGTGGCCCTTATGTTGCCTCAGGGCCTGGCATGGAGCCTGGCACAGAGTAAGCCTTTCAGCTTCAGGAACCACCGTTACTGTCCCAGGAGGAGAAAGGCTGGGGCCTCCGTCTGCTTTCTGTGCTGAGGGACCGCACTTCTCTTTAGGGACCTGAGAACCCCCCCTTGCCCGTGCTGGAGCCCTCTCACCGCTGCCTGGCTCACGCTCAGAGGTTTCTGTCCTTCATCCCTGCCTGTGTGGCTCAAGGAGAGATGTCTGTGCTGTGTGGCTAGGAGAGCTCAGGCACTGACTGGGACATGGGAAGCCCAGGATCAGCTCGGGGCTGCAGCACTTACCCATGAGGGGCCTCAGGCAGGCCTCAGTGTCCTCGTCTGTAAAATGGGCAAGAAAAAAAATCAGAGTTGTAGGGGTTGTTATGGGGATCAGCTGGGATTCGACGGGGACCATGACATACAAGCTATGGGTGTCTTAACCCCACAGTTGGATGTACAGGGCC
This sequence comes from Panthera onca, assembly GCF_046562875.1. Taxonomy (NCBI): domain Eukaryota; kingdom Metazoa; phylum Chordata; class Mammalia; order Carnivora; family Felidae; genus Panthera; species Panthera onca. The sequence continues at coordinate 62,558,510 of NC_138339.1, read as the reverse complement.
AAGTAGGCAGTCCAGGTTTTGGTCACAAAGACCTGGGTTCAAATCCTGACTTTCCTTCTTAACTGCCCCGTGACTTCTGTCTTATGTGCGTTCGTGTCTCAGAGCGACGAGGACTCAGTGACAAGCCAAACTTTTGCAAAACTGGGACCTTCTATAAATGAGGGCCATGAATGCTCACAGAGATCTAGAAAGAGAACTGCCCTCTTCTCTCCCACCTCTCCCTGACGATTTCCGGTCCCTGCTTGCTCTGCCGCCACTGGGTGAAGTCTTGGGAGGGCTCTTTAAAACTCTATCCCGTGAGCATCCTGGGGTACCTGTTCTGTGCCAGGCCTACTGTCAGACCCTGGGGACCACAGGATGAGTGGCCGCTCCTGCTGAGCCACCAGCAAGGATTGCCCATTGCACCCCAGCTGGTTCCAGAGAATCAGTCGGTCAGTCAAGGTGGGGTGGAAAGAGCTGAGGTCCTGGGCTAGTGGGGGGTGGGTGCCTGGGAAGGAGCCGCCTTCCTCCTCCAGCCCCCAGAGCTCATGCAGACAAACCCTCTGTGGAAACCCAACCCTGCGAGTGCTTTCTGGTTCACAGAATCATTTCCCTTTCATGGTCTCTCCGCCCATTTCACGATGAAGAAAATGAAGCTTGGAGGAGTGAAGGATTCACCTGAGGTCGCGTAGCTGGATGTGGTGGACTCAGGCCCATCCCCGGGACCCTACAGCTGGGTGCCTCCCTCTCTCTGACCCCTCACTTCGAGAAGGAAGAGCCTCTTTTGGTCAAAAGAAAGGAGCCCATGAGAAGTGGCAAGAGCGCCTCCAAGAGCCAACAGTATCCCCCAGCTTGGGCGCTCGCAGGCTGTGCCGTAGAGCTAGTGACGTGACCTCTCTGTGCCTCAGGTTCTGTATCTGTAAAATGAAGTAAATACCAGAATCTCCCTAAGAGGGTTATGAGGATAAAGGAGTTAACAGGCCTGAAGCATTTACACTGGTATCTAGCAATAATTAGCCCTCAAGAAATACGCGCCCGAGCAGCCACAGTTGCGGATTCTAACTCTTGCCTTAAACTACTCAAAAGCTTCTATCTACACTCTCCCTGTCTGGAATCCACTTCTAAGACTCTATCCCGAGGATGTAATCCTAGACGGATAGAGACTAAGCTACTAAATGCCCAGAGATGTTCACTGCCCGCTCCGTGCACCTGCACAAAGTTACAAAATGATTTCTCCTACCGGAGCGTAGGAGTAAATAGGCCTCGCTCAACAGAAACTTACAGAGCTTCTGGCCGTGGTGTTTCCAAAGAGTTTATGGAGTCACAGGGAAGAAGGATTGTATGTTAACGTTAAGTAAGAAAGGCTGAACACACAGAACTGTAAACTCAGAATGATGCCAAGCTTGTAAAAACAAAATAAGCAAATACACAATGTGTATAGAAACAGGATGAAAGGAAATGCATCAAAATATGAGCAGCGATTATCTGGTAATAGGTAATACGGGCGGTGTTTTGTCCTTGTTCTACCTGCTGGCGATTTCTAAATGTTCTCTAATAAGCATGTATAACACTTTAACAGGGGCGAATTCAATAAACTGCTTTTCAAGAACAGGGTTTTATCTGGGAGCCGAAACACTGCCTGATCTGTTCTTGGCATGTTGGCGTGGATTGGATGATCAGCTTTCTAGCAGCGAGTTGAACGCTGTGGGATGGGAGTATGACAGGTAGTGTTCACTGCGTCCATATTCCTTAGGCCCCAGCTCTGGGCCTGCTTTGGAGTGTGCACAGGAAGTGGGTGTGGGCAGAGGGCCAGACATGGGCACAGCTTGAAGTATTTTTGATACTAAGTTGGCTGGGGGTACAAAGAAAACATTCTGGGAACATTGCTGTCTTCATGATTTTGCCATATCCAAATGTTGCCTGCACTATTACTCACTTTATAGTTAAAAAAAAAAATCGGTTGACCTAAAAATACTCAGAAAGCTATAAAATATTATTGAGAGGAATCTCAAAAGGCTACACTAAATGGAGGGGCATACCATATGCATGGATGGCAAGACTCAATATGGTAAAAAATCTAGTTCTCTGCAAACTGATTTGTAGATTCAGCGTATACAACCCAAATCACAATCTTCACAGGCGTGTGCGTGTGTGTTTGTCTGTGTGTTGTGTGCGTGTGTGAGAGAGTATAACTTAGAAAATGGATTATAAAATCTATGTGGAAACGCAATGGGTGAAGGATAGTTTTTTGAAAAAGAAGAACAAAGTGGGAGCATTTGCTTTACTGGAGACCAATACCTACTATAAAGCTTGGTAAGCAAGACAGCATGGCATTTTTGCAAGGATAGACAAATAGACCAATGGACTAGAAGAGAAATGCCAGACATATATACGGACACATATTTTATGACAAATGTGACATCACAGAGCAGTGGGGGAAGGACGATCTTTTCAATGACTAATGTTGAGTCAATTGGAAATCTATATAGAACAGACGTAAAACTTGATTCCTACCTCACATCATTCGCAGCATCAATTTTAGGCGGATTATAGATCTAAATGTTAAAGGCAAAATATTGAACTTCTAGAAAGTAACCTAGGAGAACATCTTCATGAACTCAGAGTGGGAGAAAGATTCTTTAACAAGATACACAAAGTGCTGGCCATAAAAAGGATTGATAAAATCACTAGATTAAATTTTTTTCAAAAGACACTACTAGGACAATAAAAAAGGAAGTTACCTAGTGGGCAAAGAGATATCATACACACATCCCACCAAAGGACTTAACTTGTTTCCAGGATAAACACAACTACAAATCGGTATGAAAAAGACTAACAACTCAATATAAAAATGAGCGAAAAACAGGTGCTTCACAACAAGCATGTTCCAATGACCAAGTAATATCCAAAAGGGCACTGAATCTCATCAATAATCAAAGAAATGAAAAAGTAAAGTCACAACGAGACAACACGGCACCCCAGCCAGACTGGCTAAAATGAAACATTTTGACAATGCAAAGATGTGGAGCAGGTGATGCTGATGGGAACATAGTGTGCAACAATCACTTTGGAGAAGTATTTGGCAGGATCTTTTATGGTTAAACCTATATCTATCCCCATGATCCGGCAAAACCACTTCTAGATATATGCCCAAAGAAACACGTGTTCACATGAACTTAGATACTGTTTGTGATTGTTCAGAGCAGTTTTGTTCAACATAGCCCCAAACTGAGAACACTCCAAATGTCCACCAACAGTGGGATGGATCAGTAACTCGGGCTATACTCCTACAATGGAACACCCTACAGTAATGAGAATGAACAGAGCAGACCTGCCTGCTCGGTGACTGGCACCTGGATGCCTCGCCAACTCGATGGTCTAGGAAAGAAGCCAGGCACCGAAGAGTACCTACTATGTGACTCCATCCATGTGACGTTCAAACACAGACACGTACAGGTGTTAAAACTGTGCAGAAAGCAAGGAACGGCCGTCCTAAGACTCAGGAGAGAGGTCCCCTTTGAAGAGGAAGGAGGGGTACGAATCAGGATGGACCCAGGGCTTCTGAGGAGCTGCAAATGTTCTATTTCTTGACCTAGGTGTTTGGTTTTTGATAAGTTATCGAACTGCACATTTTAGTTTTGATGTGAGCTTTAGCCACACACAATGAGTTCTCTCTCTGTGTTATGGTTCTCAATAAAAAGGTTGAAAGGAAAAAAAAAAAAAAAAAAAAACCTTCCAGGGCACCAAAGGGAAGGGAATGTGGAAGAGTCTAGCTCCTGAGGGAGCACCCCTGAGGCAGGGAAGCAAGATGGTGTTAGTCAGAAACAAGAAGCCACCAAAGCCTCATTTCATCCAGGAGTCACATGTCTTATCCATTTTCCAGTAGAAATAGAATTTAAAAGAGAGGGTTCACACGTACATCAGCGTGTTTACAAACTGAAAAATAAACTCCTAGAGTGTATTGACTAAAAGTCAGGCTGACCTGGCTTCGTGGTTTGGCAGAGAAGGTTGACTTTGCTATTCAGTCTGCATGATGGAGTCTTCTGGAAAATGAATGAGCAGAAGCTTTGGATGAGATTTTATTTAAAGCTCTTGTTCAGTGTACAGCATGCTGGCAATTATATCCTTTGCAACTGTTTACATTTACGGTAAACACATTTAGATGCCAATGAACAAATGCGCGATGTGTGTAGCTTTGAAAATTCTTGTGAGGGGCTATGGGGGGCCCAAATTTGAAGACCCCTGTCTTCATAGATGTTCTGAGTGGACTGTCAGAGAGAGAGGGGCAGGAAGGGCCCTTTGGAGGCCTTGGGCATAGGAAAAGGCCTGGAAGCCAGACTAAGCCGGGAAGGATACAGGGGAGGAAGGAGAGAGGGTCTCTGGCCTGCCAGGGAGCCCTGAAGGGTCCCGCTGGAGGCCTGTAAAGGGAAGGGGAAGAGGCCCAGGACCTGGGGAAGTGTAGCCCACGGGGGCTGGCCAAAAAAAAAAAAAAAAAAAAAAAGCGAGGGGCTGGGAGCCTTCTGAGGAACAGGTGGTAGAGCAGGTGTAAAAGAAGAAAGCAAAGAAAGGAGGGCATCCATGGCCCCCCATTGTGTGTGGCCACAGCTCCTGAAAAGACCCAACAAAGTAGGCCCCCTATTCTGGCAGCTGCCTTGAAAAGGCCTTGTGCCCACCCATCTGCCACCAGCTCCCATCCCCCACCATTGCCAGGGTCTCCCAGCAACATTGGCCCCATCCTCCCCAGATGAGGGGTGGGGAGGGAGGTGGAATGCCACCCTGCCACCTGGCCCTCTGCCTGGGGACAGAGACTGCTGGGGGCCACCCTGTCCTTCACATCTCTCTTCAGAACATTGTCAATACCAAAGATAGTAGCTATAATAAAGATAAAAGGTGCAAATAGTGCCCAAGTGGCAGAAAGATCTAAGTGAAATTGCTCTGTCTAGAAGTCTCCACTGTAGGCAGTTTGCTGTGTATTCTGGTCCTCTTGGTATCTCTTGTCAAATACTCCCCAAGAGAAAATAGCCAGGGCTTCAGAGTCCGCCAGCTGGCTGCATCCTAGATCTGTCACTGCTGTGTGACCTCAGACAAGTTCTTTACTTCTCTGAGCCTTACTGCTTTATCTGCTAAATAGGGTAGGACTGCCACCAATCCTAGAGTATGGATGCAAGGGCTCAGGGTCCACCACAGAGGGAATTGCCTTCGCCTATCCCTCCTCCAGCAAATTTGAAGGTGGTAGGGAGGTCCCCACATTGGGGAGGACAGCAGGACACTTTTAGTACTGTCCTCCTGCATCACCACCCCCCACTATGCGCGCGCGCGCGCACACACACACACACACACACACACACACACTCAGAGGCAGCTGAGGTCCCTGCCCTAAGGAAGGTCCAGCCTGGTGGGCGAGACAGACAGGAAACCAGATGTCGAGTATAATGTCGGGGTGATGCGTGGAATGAGGGAAAATAAATCAGCAGTGTGTAGGGGGGAGGCCTTTCTGAGGAGGGATCTGTGAGGAGGGAGGCAGGAAGGAAGCCAGGTGGACGGCTGGGGAAGGTGCACCGGGCAAAGGGACTGCGTGGCGGGGTGAGCTGGGAGGCAGCTCCGTGTACTGCAGATGACAAAGGTCTTCCCTGAGGGAAGGGTGGCCCAGAGGAAGAAAAGCGAAGACGCTGGTTCAAGGCTACCGAGTTGGTAAGTCGCTGAGCTGAGAGGTTTCAACCCCCGTCTTTCTGACCCCAAAGTTCTTGACCCTGAGGGTTGCACAGCTGAACACCTGCCTGATGCTCTTCATGGTACCAAAAGGTAACATGCTCCCCCCCTCCCTGGGAGACTGGGGGTGGGGTGAGGGAGGCTTCCGAAAGAGGACTTCTGCTCAGCCTGCCTTGGCAGGGCCCAGGGGCCCTCCCTTCCTCCAGATTCCTGTCTGTCTCTAGCTGCCCCAGAGCTGCACCCCAGGGGATGGGCTCCAGGACCAGGCGTCCCTCTGACCTACCCCAGCCGCCCCGGGCTACTCTGTCAGAGAGCGGGGTCCCTGCCCAGCCCAGCCCAGCTGGGGGCCCTCAGACAGCTGAAGGGGTGAATGGCCCCGGCCTGGGCCTCCTGCCAGCACCGGCCTCTCTCTGGCCTCGGACACCACAGCTGAGGACTTGAACCAGGGCCTGAGACGGTCCAAGAGCCGTTGCCGAGTACTAACGAGTGAATGAATGAATGAAAGAGGGGGCGGCTGTCTGAATGAAAGGGATGGCCAAGAAGACAGGTGACATGGGGGAGCGAGGGCTGCCAGGCCCCGGGAGGAGGTCAGAGGAGGGTGCCGCAAAGGGCCAGACTCAGGTGGGCCTCCTTCACCCCTGCCTCTCAGGCTGACGCGTCCTCTGTGAAATGGACCCACGGCAGACTCTGCGGGCAGTAAACGCCTCTCCCACCCTCCAGTTCGGTTCTGGCCTCTGGCCAAAGGCAGTCAGGCTCGGAGAGCTGCTGACCCCACCTGAACCCCTCTGCACACGAGAGCGGAGCCCCCGCGATGAGCCTGCAGTGCAGATCCCGGCCCCGTGGGCTCTGCCAGTATTTCGGGACCCATCACATGAGAACAGGCTGAGGATCCCCCTATTTTTAGCAACCAAGCTTCACATACCTGTTCCTCCCCGCCCCCCACCCCCCACTGGGAACCAAATCTCGGATAAACATCCGCTCACACCCACCAAATAATTCCTTAAATAAAATAGCTGCATTTTGGCATCCCCTGTGCTCAAAATATATGCTCCTTGGATTTTTAATATCACACGTGGTCCGCATAATTTTAACCCAAGTGCATCAGCTATTGACTGCCTTATTACTCGAGTTGCTGTTTGGGGGCGTCAGGATAACAAGGGCACATTGGCAGGCTCGGTGGGTGTGGGGGGTCCTGGTGCGCAATCCTGGTGGTCTGTGTGAGGGATCTGGCTCTCCCGATCCTGCAGGGAAGGGCCAGTAATCATAGTCAGGTCTACCAGCTACTGAGCTGGGCTTCCTATATCCATTCTGCTCATAGCAGCAAGTCTCACTCTGTGACATGACTGTGGCTGAACCCTTCCAGTGGTGTCCCCTCCAGTGGATAAAAGCCCACTTCCTGATGCCCACAAGGCCTACCCGGATGTGGCTCCTATGGACCTTTCCCACCCCCCTTCCCACCAGTCAGGCCTGTGCTGATCCTGGTCCCCGCCACACTAGCCGCCTTCTGCTTTTTAAGCGCACCGAACTTCATTGAGCCTCAGGGCCTTTGCACATGCTGTTTACCCTGCCTGGAATGTTTTTTCCTTTAGGTGTCCTAAGTGGCTTCACCTCATCACTCAGGTCTCAGCTCAAGTGTCATCTCCTCAGAGAGACTCTCTAGGTCCTCCCCACCCTGACTAGTTGGACTTAACTTTCCTACTCCTCCTCCCTCAGGCACGGGTTATCTTAGCACTCCGTTTTCTTTTTTTCAAAGACCTTCTGAAACCATCATGATAGGCCTACTCATTTATTGTCTTCCTTCCCGCTGGATGGTCTGCAGCATGAGAGCAAGAATCTCGTCTGCCTTGTTCACTGCTGTATCTTCAGAGTTCATGCTCACATAGTAGATGCTTAACAAACATCTGGTAAGTGAATGACTAAATGATTTCTCACAACAGCCCCCAGCAATTCTATTGCTATTTCTCCAATTGTAAAGGTGAGAAAACTGAGACCCAGAGAGGCTATTGCGGGGCCTAAGGCAAGACCCAGAGAGATTTGCCCAAGGCCACCCAATCTGTATGTGGGGATCCTCCCAGTGGGCCTGGGGTTTGGAATCCAGCACCGAGCCCAAACTTTCCTTCACTCCTCAGTGAATAAAACTTGAGGGGCATGAGTTGTAAGGCTGAGCAAAGCTTGCCTAAATCCACCAGAGCCAGGCCGCCGTGCAGAGAGGACGGGCCTTTGACCACAGCCCACAGGTGACAGGACAGGACCTGCACCCACAAGACGATCGTGTCATTCAGGTTAGCTTGTTGTCATAAAATCAGGTTATTGAAGGACATTACTGTCACCGTAAAGGGCCCCGGGATGAAGGTGAGAGGGAGGAGCCTTTTCAGAAACTTTCATGCCAACCTCCCAAATCTTTCACCAGTTCAGAGAGAAAGGAACTCACACTTACTGGACTCCTACTGTGTGTCAAATGCCACACTAGGTGCTCTCCTTACATTCTCCCATCCAGTCTCCCCCGGGACTGTGGGAGGCAGGAGCTGTTGTGTTATGTCAAACCTAGGACGCCATCCACCGTAAAATGCCTTCTGATTTCAGACGCACCCAAAATGTGAATGAATACGCCTTGTGGAATCAACGAAACCTGGAGTTATCTTCCTCTTACAAGGATGCTCGGGCTCAGAGAGGAGCCGCGATGATCCCTGACGGTGGCCCTCGTTCCAGTTCTCTGAACTGGTTCCAAATCTCTGTCCCAGAACTGCCTCATTCCAGTTCTCACCCTCTCCATGGGGCTTCCCGTCACCAAGCCATCCTTGCTTTCTTGCTGTTTCTTCTGCCTGGAATGCCCTTCCCTGTCACTGCCCCGCTTCAACCTGGTGAGCTCCTGTCCACCTTGCCCCTACCCAGCCCAGATGTGACCCTCTCTTTGGCCCTCCCTGGCTTCTGCGGTCTGTGGACCAGTCTCTGGTTGGCAGCTTGTGAAAAGGGGGTTGTCACTTCTTCATGGGTCGTGACTGAGTCTTGTTCCCTCCCGTCTGTCAGCAGCAACAGAGATGGAATCACCTGAAGGTGATTCTTTCCTCTGTGTCTGGGACCCTCAGACCACAGTGGGTACAAGAATCATGAGGAGCAGTGTGTTTGAAATACAGAGTCCTGGCCTTGCCCTGGAGTTCCTGATTTGACCGGTCTGGGTGAGACCCCGGAATCCGCACTTTGACAACCCCACCCTGTGACTCTGTCGGGGGAGACTTTGCAAACCACTGCTCTAAGCTTTAGTCTGAGGTCATCTTGACCAGCAGGATGGTCCCAAGGGAGCCGCTGCCCCGTGAAATGCGTAATCAGTGCCCTCCTGTTTATAAGGTGGGAAAGCGATACAGTAATGAACAGCCAATGTTTTGTGAGTATCGTTCGTCTTATTTTATTATATGGTCTTATTATTATTATTGCCCCGAAAGTTCATTACTATGTTGCGCGGTCCCATCCAGGCTGACCTACCTGTTTATTCCCACGTGAGTCAAAACCTAACCCTCCTGTTCCTTGATCCCTTAGGGTTCTGTGTGTTGCTGGCTGACAGCCGGCTCCCAGCCATCGCCGGGTGCCAGTTCAGAGGTGTGCTGTGTAGTTGTGGCTGTCTGTCTGCTGCCCGTTCATGAAAGTTCTCAGGACATAACAGTCTCATGCAAAAGAGTGACGCTGGTGGCAGAGTTCTGGGCATGGCTACAAGCCGCCGATGGTAGGTGCAGGGACTTACGTGTAAGTTCCTGCCACTTGCTAGGTGGTCTACCAGTAGTTTCTAGAAAAACTGAAGGGCCTAGACTTTACTCCTGAGACCTCCTGTTTACAGCCTTACTCGACGCTCTTACAGCTTTTCCAACATCACTTTCCCCAGACACGAGGCTGGAGGGGTGAGTGGGAGCCTGGCCGATGACAGCCCCAGGCCCGAAGGGTTGGCCACTCATCTGAGGATAGTGGGAGCCACGGAGGGATTCTGAGCAAGCGGCAAAGGGGTTGGAGGACAGAGAGTTTGGGGACATGTACCCCAGTCAGGAGGCTGTTGCAATATTTCATCCATCCAGCATTTGCGGAAGGCCTCCTGGTGAATAAGGGAGGTCGCTGCCGTCACGAGCCCACAGCCCAGCCACTCACGGGCACGTACACATGCAGTTCCTTCAGGCTTTTGCAGGAAACACTAGTTCATTTTACAAGTGATGACGAGGCTGGAAGAATCTGCCCACAGAACTCCCCCTACTCTTTTTCTCCCTCTTAGAGGCCAATGACCTGGGACAATTTGATTCTCTGCTTCAAACCTCAATTCCTACCTCTACAAAATGGGCACCAGAATAAAACCTACCTCATAGTCTTAGTCTGAGGAGGGAACAGATACGTGGCCATGCCTGGAATATGAAGTAAGTGTCCTATATGGATTGGGGGGGGGGGAGGGGACAAGGCCAGAGGGCACACTGGTAGAATGAGAGGAGCAGACGTTTCTACCAAGTCTGTCAATAAGTAGGAGGTGCAGACAGAGCAGAGGGACATTTGAGAAGGAGGCGGATTTTCCTCAAGACTGTACTGTGTGGTTGTTGTCCCTATCCTTCTGCCTTCCCATCCAGCCTGATCAAAGCTGTACCTTCAAACTTAGAGATAACCCTGTGCACACTAAAACTCTCGCCTGCAGTAACCTTTTCTTTCCAATACACCGAGAGTCTCTCCTACACAAACCGGATCATGTCACACTCCCACTTAAGTGGTTTCCTATCCTTTTGGGACCAGAGACAGCTCCCCTCTGTGGTCCACTGAGCTTTGCACGGCCTAACCCCTGCCATCTTCTGACTTTATCTCCCTCTTCTTGGTTCCACCCATGAGACCTGCTCCCTCCAGGCACCTGCTCTTCGTCCATTCTGTTTCCTTTGCCTTTGGAATGATGTCCATCACCACCCCCTTCCCTAAGTACCTCCCTCAAACCTCAGGGGAGCCTTGTCTTTACCCCTCCTCTCTCTCACTTTGCTGTGAGTTCATGGATCCCCCCCACTTTTCCTTTGTGGCACCTCTCATGGGTACCAGTGTGCATTTATTCACAGCATTTAGTTACTGCCTTTCCTCGTAGTCTGTGAGCTCATGCAGGCAGCAGCCATAATAGTAATCCATTCACGACTGTGTTCCTGCCTCCTGGCACAGGGCCAGCACGTAGTAGGTGCTCAATAAATGCTGGCTGGATGGACAAAGGAGAGAAGTCATTGGGAAAGAAGGACCTACCATGTGTACAGAGCTCAGACGAGCAGGGGGGGTGTGGATGGGTGTGGCAAGAATGGGGAGAGACCGACATTGGCTTCCTATTACCCCCAAAGCAGGGGACGCTTCCCCATGTCTGAGTCAGAGAGGTCTGGACCCACTTGCTTGGCCCACTCATAACTTGGCTGTGTGACCTGGCAAGTCCCTTGGCCTCTCTGGGCCTCAGATCCCTCATCTTGGAAATCATCATAGCTGTCCTCTGCATTGTTGGAGGTTGAAGTGAGTGATTAGAGACAGAATGTCAGGCCCCGTGCCTGGCACACAGTAAGTGCTCGATAAACGTTCATTCCCTTCACATTGCAAATAAACATGTAATGTAGTCAGTCCATCAGGAGAACATGTTTAGATCTCTCTGCATCGGCGAGCAGGCCTTAAAAAACCACATCAACACCATATTTGATAAGCTGTGCGCTTGAGAAAAGGAAGGGAAGGGAAGACGTTTCTTTGTGAATTCAATTTCATGGGAGACAATGTTTGAGTCAGAAGATTCCTGTCTGGGGCCCGGTAGTATTAACTGTGGGGAAGGCATGATGGGAGTGGCCAGTGGGTGAGGGCCAGCTCGAGCAGCTCAGGGCACCGGGACGCAGCCAGTGTGCCCGCTGCGCCTACAGTTCCACTGTTAGCATCGGCCCTTTGCATTAACTGTGCTCAGTCTCTGAAAAACTAGCTCTCTGGTCACAATGGGTCCCTGTGGGAGCGGGGCAGGGGGTGGGAGCCGCGTCTGGGGGGGGGACGTTACATGTATGAAGTGTAAACCTCCTCTACCTGAAAGAAGCTGATAGAGAAGCAGGGGAGGGACCCACACACAGAGAAAACAATGAGGGTTTGTTTTTCCACAGCTTGAGTGAGACCGTGAGTCAGCGGGCGGATCAGGAGGGGGAAGGTTCCAGCTGGAGACACTCAAAGCAGCCCTCGGTTCTCTGAGGGAGACTCACGGGGGCTGTGCGTCCCTCTGCGCTCCTCCCACGCCCCAGCCTGACCAAAGCTGTACCTTCAAACTTAGCACTGCAGGAAGCACTGACCCCCTCCCCCTACACCATTCGTGTCATACAAAGGGAGCACCTATTGCATGCCATCCAATGTGACATGCTAAACACTTGCCCGGGCGATGTCTCATTTAATCCTCACAAAAGCCCTGAGAGGTACGGAATATTGTACCTCTTTCACAGGGGAGGACACCGAGGCTCAGAGAGGTGGAGTCACTTGCCCCAGGCAGCACAGGAAGTCAGCGGGAAGCCCTCCGGAGGAGTCTACAACCTTCCCTCAGACAATTTGATAATGATCTGCGGCCAAAGGCCTCAAAATGCACCTGCTTTTGACCTAGTCGCTCAACTTTAGAACCTGAGCATTATAATAAGACAAGACTCTCAGCAGTTCAGCCCTATGCAAATCCAAGCAGCATCCGCCACCGTGGTGAGAAGCTGGAAGCCACAGTTCAACCGCAGGGAGTTTGTTAAATACACTCTGGCAACGGAATACGATGCAACCATTAAAAAGAATGTTTGGAAGCTTTTTGCCGGTGTTGAAAACGCTCACAAACGGCAGGGCCAAGATTTGACCCGTCTCTGAAATCCCTGAATTGCACTTTGGGCTCAGTCCCTCATCAGCGGTGTGACCTTGGACGATCGGCTATCTCTCTGTGTCTCTGTTCCTTCATTTTAACCCGGGGATAAGGAATTATAAGAGGTAGATGATTTAATATGTATAAGCACTGGGAACAGCACCTAGCATGCAGCAAACAACCTGGAAGCGTGAGCTATTATTAGATCTGTGGGTTGGGAAATTTGGAGCCATTATTTCTTCAAACATTTTTCTGTCCTGCAGAATCACACATATATTAAGCTGCTTGAAAGCTGTTCCACAGCTTGCTGATGCTCTTCTTTTTTTAATTCTCTTCTCTTTGTGTTTCATTCTGGGTAGTTTCTATTGTTACAGCTGTACATTTACTAATCTTCCGCCGTTAATCCCACCCCGTGTGGCTTCTCATACGTTGTAGTCTCCATGTCTAGAAGTTTGTTTTCTATCTTCCAAGTCTCTTGTTGACTTTTTAAACGTAGGGAATGCAGTGAAAATAACTGTCTTAATGTCCTTGTCTCCTAATTCTAACACCTGTGTCAGTTCTGGGTCAGCTTTCACTGACTGCTTTTCTCCTAATTATGGGTCCTATTTTCTTGCCTCTTTGGATGCCTGGAAATTTTTTATTGGATGCCAGAGATTGTGACTTTTGCCTTGTTGGGGACTGGATATTTTTGTGTTCCTGTGTTCTAGGGTGAAATCGAGTTACTTAGAAACAGTTAAATCCAGGGGCATCTGGGTGGCTCAGTTGGTTAAGCATCCGACTTCGGTTCAGGTCATGATCTCACAGTTTGTGGGTTCGAGCCCTGTGCCAGGCTCTGGGCTAACAGCTCAGAGCCTGGAGCCTCCTTCAGATTCTGTGTCTCCCTCTCTCTGCCCCTCCCCCACTCACTCTCTGTCTCTGTCTCTCTCTCTCTCTCTCTCTCAAAAATAACATGAAAAAAAGTTTTAAGAAACAGTTAAATCCTTGCAAGTCCTGCTTTTAAGGTTTGTTAGGCTGGACTAAAGCAATGCATAGGAATTAATTCATTAGGGCTAATTATTTTCCACTATGGAAGGTTAAGAGCCTTCTGTGTATCCTACCTGATGCTCTGTGAATCGTGAGCTTTCCACTGTGGCTGGTGAGAGGAGGCACTCACGCATCCGGCACTGTGGTGTCTAATCCTTCCAGGTGGTTCTTTCCCTCGCTCAGATAGTTTGCACACATGTGCACACTGGTGACTATGGGGCTGAATACTCAAGGGGGCCCTCTGAGTTTCCTGGGAGCTCTCTCTCTCTGTGCAGCTCTCTCCAGTCCAATACTCTGTTCAGGAATCGCCAGCCACGTTGGCCTCCCTGGATTCTCAATCCAGCTCTTCAACTCAGAGAAGCCATTGGGGTCTGCCTGGTCCCTTCCCCTCCGTGCACCCTGCACTGTGGCCCGGGAACTCCCTCGAGGCAGTAATCTTGGCCACATTTGTTTTCTGACTCTTGGAGATCACTCTTCTTCCATTGCTTCATGTCCAGTGTCTTAAAAACTATTATGGGGGCACCTGGGTGGCTCAGTCGGTTAAGCGGCCGACTTCAGTTCAGGTCATGATCTCGCAGTCTGTGGGTTTGAGCCCTGAGTCGGGCTCTGTGCTGACAGCTCAGAGCCTGGAGCCTGTTTCGGATTCTGTGTCTCCCTCTCTCTGACCCTCCCCTGTTCATGCTCTGTCTCTCTCTGTCTCAAAAAAAATAAACGTTAAAAAAAAAATTTAAAAAAAACCTATTATGTTGTATGTTGTGTCCATTTTTTGTTTGTTTCAGGCAAGAGGGTCGATCCAGATCCCATCACTCCATTGCGGTCTGAAGCAGAAGTCCCTGCACCAGCTGTGACTCATGGCCATCATGAAGCTTCATGCTCTAGTCCTTTCTCAGGGCCCGTGATCTTTGGAAAGGCAAGACAGAGCAAAAAAGTGACTTGCCCGAGGTTGCACAGCTAGTAAGTGGTAGAGCCAGGATTAGCACTGGGCTTGGCTGATCCAAAGTCCCTTCTCTCTATTCGAACTGTTGCCTCTGGGCAGAGAGCTGGCCTGATCCGGGGCTGGCTGAAAAGAAGGAGGCAGGAGGGCAGGGTGCTTCACGTCCTGAGACTCCTGTTCACCAGTGCAGGGTGGGCTGGGACCGAAGGCCAAGCTGAGGCACGACGAGGACTTTGCAGGTCCTGGAGTCCGGGTTAGTTGTTCTGCCCCCTTACTCCATTCCCTGGACCCTGGTGGTGTGGAGGGTCAGCATTTGGTGTGGGGCTGCCCCATGCAGGTAATAGGCAGAGGCAGCGGCAGTGGGAGGGCTGGGTGACAGCTGCCCTCGCCCGCACCTCTGGGGTAGGATCCCTCTGGGCCCAGCGAGGCTGGGGGGCGGGACGAGGGAGACGGGCCCTGGGTCTCCTCATTCACCTGACCCATTGAGGCAACAGTGAACCTGTCTAAGAGACCCTTTCAGGTGCCTCCTGTGCTTTGGTCTCGGTGAGGCCGAAGCTACCCTTCTTCCCGTGGGATGCTACCATGTTTGCCACCGAAAAGAGAACAGAGAAGGGCAAGAAGGGTGAAATTCCAAAGCCGGTGATTATCGCTCAGCCCCGACACCCTGCGGGAGTCTCTCAAGCCTAGAAGGAAGTCACGTTAGGGAATCTGCCTCTGTAGATACACCTGGGCAAATGATTTCTTCTCCCTGGACATCAGTTTCCTCAAATGTTAAGTAGGAGTAATTCCCAGGGCGATTGTGAGGATTAGATAGAACAGTTTACATCGAGTTTTTAACCTGGGTCTGCCCGGAAGGGGGTGCCCAGGAACTACCTGTTGAAGGAATAAAGCAAGGAAGGAATGTATTTGATCACAGAGCTGTGTCCTTCCTGTTCACCCCCCAGGCTTGCCAATCCCAATTCTTCCCCAAGGGAGGCTACGCTTCCCTGAGACTGCTTCTCCCACCCAGTATCTGCCCTTCTGCCCTCCCCCCGCCACTCTCCATCCACAGGAGGCTGGTCGCTAAGTTCCCTGACTTCAAATCTATCCTGAAAACCCCAACAGAGCCAGGAGGCACCAGCCTCTATTTCAACTCGGCAGTTTTTAACCAGCTCCCCCTTGGGACTCTGGGAGCCAGAAGGCCACTTTTTACATCACCACCATAAAATGTTGTTTTGTTCCAAGGGACACCACTGATCATCTAGAACTGTGACCCTAATTCTTGCAACAGCCTCTGGTCCCTATCAAAAAAGGACGTAGCACGTGAATCAGGTTGCTATTTTCTGAAATATAGTATCATAGTCATATGCAGAAAACTCAGAAAAGCATGAAGAAAAGGAAACTAAAAGATAGTTAGATAGATATATAAATAAAACATTAAAAAGTCCTCCTTAGGGGCGCCTGGGTGGCTCAGTCTGTTAAGCGACCGACTTCGGCTCAGGGCATGATCTCGCGGTCCAGGAGTCTGAGCCCCGCTTCGGCTCTGTGCTGTGCTGATAGCTCAGAGCCTGGAGCCTGCTTCAGATGCTGCGTCTCTGTCTCTTTCTCTGACCCGCCCCCACTCATTCTCTCTCTCTCTCCCTCTCAAAAAATAAGTAAACATGAAAAAAAAATACTTCTTAGTTTCAGAGACACTCCCCGCTAACATTTTAGTGTATATACATCCAGTCTTTTTTTTTTTCTTCTTTTTTCCTGTGCTGGAGTTAGAAAGGGGCAGAGTTACATTTTAAAGAAGGTGTTTTTTAAAGGTTTAAGGAAAGCAGGCTCCTAATCAAATCTCTACAGTGAAGAGCTGATAGTGCAGAATGAGTTTATCTCCCACCCCTGCCCCGGTCTCCCTGTTTGCACTCCCTAGAGGTAACAGATGCCATATCCTCTTGTGGAGACATCCCGACAGTCTGTGCTTATTATGAGCGCGCGTGTGTGCACGCGTGTGTGATTGATATCACAATGTACCTACCATTCTGTACGAGCCATCTTAGCACCCTCAGGGGTGGGTTCCCGTGTCAATCAATGCACTCTCCTCCCCACATTGTTCTGGTGGATGGATCGCCTTCACTGATTGAACCAATTTCCAGTTGTTGGACATTTCAGCTTACAAATTACAAATGATCTTGACCATCTAATGTTGTGAAGCGGACAAACGTTAGGTTCTTTGAGGGGGAAACGGCCCTGATTGGGGGTGTTTGCCACTCCTGTGGTGTAAACATTCCCACCATGGTTGACTTTAAGCTCCTGGAACATAAAGTCACTGAGTGAGCGCTTTCCCTGAAGGCCCGTGCGAGCGTGTCCAGCACAGTGAAACCCCACTGATGGCCTTTGGGGCCGTGGTACACATCCCTAACTCTTTGCAAAGTGAACTGGCTGCCAGAGCATATGCGTGTTCCCAAGGCTTTTGATGAGAACCCTAGATTGCCCTCCAGAGAGATGTTATCAGTTAATACTCCCTCAGTTTAGGTGCTGCCTGTTTATCTCACCCCACCCCTCCAACAATGGCTTTTTATCGGGCCTTTTAATCTCACCCATCTGCTAGATAGGGTACTGGCAGTTCATTGCTATTTTCATCTGCGTTGCTTTTAGTGGGGGAACGTAAAGACAATTTTAGAGTGCAGCGAAATTTTACTTGGGCCGCCGTGAAGGGGCACACGGGAGGGGTCCAGGAATCATGGCTTTGGCGCGTTGCTTCGCTCATTTGTGCGCTCAAACAGGAGATCCACTCCCTCACCAAACAGCATCAAAGCTTTCCCCGGAAGTCACCCTGTTGTGTCGCTCACCCCCCATCTCGTTCCCATCCCCTACCCCCCTTGCCACCATCACCCTCCGACCTTTGTTTCAGGCAGACGCATCTGGAAATGCCAGAGCGTTCCCTTAGCCTGCTGCAGGAACTGCCGCTAAGAACCGTGCTTAGAAAAAGTCGAGTTGGGCGGTAGGGAAGACCCGAGGTGCTCTACAGATAAAGGGTACAGGAGGTGTCCTGGCGGTGGCTATGTGGCCGTAGACAAGTGACTTCATCTTTCTGAGCCTCGGTGTCCTCATTTGCAAAGTGGGGGTGGGAGGTGAGGTCATAATAGTACACAATCCGTGCGAGATTGTGTAGGAATTAAATGAACAAAAGCATCTTGAGTGTTTGGCACAGGGCCTGGCGCATAGTAGGTGTGTAACGAGTGACAATCCTCCTCCTCCTCTACATCACATTCCAAAGTGCTGTGTAAACCACAGGGGTCTGTATGAACGTGAAGTAGCCACATCATGAGCCTCCATGTTTCCTCTAGCCCCTCTGCTCTGGACCAAGAAGGTCACTGGAGACCTCACTTGTTCAGCTCAAAAGCCAGTCTTACCTGAAGTGGGATGGACCCCGTTTGGGTTCCTGAATTCAGCACCTCATTTGACCAAACACCACTTTTCTTAGAGTGGGGTGAAAGACTTCTTCTAGGAGTTTCCTTCAACAGGTTCTTCCTGACTTTGCCTGGGTGGGGACAGAAGTACCCTAATGGGACTCCTGCCTCCTGTCTCCTATATCTACCCTGACCCCCAGCCAATTGTTCTGCCCGAGAGAGCCTCAACAGTGTTTTAGGACACAACCTCTCACCAATCCATCCATCCATCCATCCATCCATCCACCCATCCATGTCATTCATTCAATAAATTGGTTGCTTAGGTCCATTCTCAGCTATAACAAATAATCACAGAAGTCATGCGCTTGCTAGGGAGTCTAGTTCCAAGCAAGCTTGAAAATAAAATCCTTACCCTGACTTCGCCATCTGACCCTTGCCCCTTCTCTCTGATCTCATGTTACCATTCTCCCCTCACCTACTGTTCTGGCAATGCAGTCAACTGCACTTCCTTGTACCCCTAAGCTATTTCCCCACTCAGGGCCTTCTTCCATGCTGTTCCCTCAGCATGGAGGGTTCTTGTCTCTCCTCCTTGTCTAGCCTATTCCTTTTTATCATTAAGTTTCCAGATTAAATGGCATTTCCTCCAAGAGGACTTACCTTGCCCCACCTCAACTGAAATTATGCCCTCTTCATTATGCTTCTTTCACAAGCTCATCATAGCATGTAAAGATGTGTTTCCTTTGTGTTCTTACTCGTTTAATGTTTGTCTTTTCTGCAAGATTGTAAGTTTCATGAGGGTGGGGACCCTGCCTCCTGGGTTCATGGTGGTGGGGCCAGAGCTTAGAACTATGCCGGGCAGCAGATATCCTCAAGATAAATTTGTGGAATGAGTGAGGCAGTATTTAGCCAAAGCTCAGTGAGAGAACCAGCATGAAGCTGGGATTCCTTAGAAGACAGATTATCCATCTTCCTTTCCAGATATTCTCGAATCTATCCTGGAGGCAGCCACATGGCAGCTGGTTGGGCAGGGAGGCTCACTGTTGGGACTTGGGTTGTAGACCTGAGACGTATATTGGCAGCAAAGAATAAATGTGTGGAAGGGTGGGATAAAACGTGAAGCCCCTGCTATGTCTACTGCAAGAATGCTGGTTATGACACAGTGTCCACACTTGTGAGAACTCTTGGGGGAGATTCTTGTCTTAGAACAGTTACCAGATGAATTGGAACCAAGGCTCTGAATTTGGATGTTCTGTATTCCAGTCCTTGTGCCACCAGCTGTATGACCGTGGGCAAGGTGTGAACTTTTCTTTCCCCTTTCATGAAGATAATAACAGTGCCTCCCTTGTATAGGTGCATGAGGAGTAGGAAACACCCAGCAGATGCAAACTATTATCGTAATTCTCCTGAGCGGCTGGTTTGTTCGGCAGCACGATCATTGTGGTTTATGTCACGGACCAAGTTTCCCTTTTCTCGCTGGCTGCTAGGAAGGTCAACATCAATCTTGTGAACCAGCCACAGCAAATTTCAAGTCTGCTTTTTTGTGACTAGGCTGTATTCGTGGATCCATTTGTGATCATTTGTTTCTCGCTCTACTATCTACGTGTGTGGCACACAATCTACCTTGTCCTTGAAACTGCCTTTTATCCTTCCAGTGAGACACCTGGTGCCTTGTACGAGTAGCTTCTGCTCATCTGTGGCTTTCAGCTCTTTTTTTTTTTTTTAAATTTTTTTAAATGTTTATTTTTGAGACAGAGAGAGACAGAGCATGAATGGGGGCGGGGCAGAGAGAGAGGGAGACACAGAATGGGAAGCAGGCTCCAGACTCTGAGCCATCAGCCCAGAGCCCGACGCGGGGCTCGAACTCATAGACTGCGTGATCGTGACCTGAGCTGAAGTGGGACGCTTAACCGACTGAGCCACCCAGGCGCCCCTCAGCTCTTAATGAAAATGGTAGGTCCCTCAAAAGCAGGGACTATCTTCGAGGTACTTTTTGACCCTCCCCTCCCCTCCCAGTAAGTAGTGCATTCTAAGCTGAATGGATGAGTTGATGAAATGTTAGAAGGCACGGAACTCAAAGAAGCTCCCTGCCTTAGCCATGAGAGAGGAAATAGCTGACCCAAGAGATCTCTGCTCTCTCAAGTGTACATAAAACTAAAAACAACTCCGTGTGGGAAAGGTCAATGACCAATGCACACATTTCCTGTCCTTCTCGATGTCTGGAAGAGGGATGTCTGGAAGAGGAGTGGACAAGCAAGGGGGAGGCTCTGGTCCGGGAGACGCCTCACTGGTTGGCCAACAGGAGGAATCAAGCTCCGTTTTCTGGAGTCACAGAGATCGCACTGGCTTCCCCACCAACATCTGTATCATCCTCTTCTTTTTGGATGCACAAAACACAGATCACGTATTTCATATGTTCTCAGGAAAAATTGCACGTGTGGGTAACTCGGGGCCCACTGTCCCACATGGGAACCATCGGTGCACTCTTCTGATGGGCATAAAGTCTTGAGTGCTGTGCCGATCCCAATGCCTGGACTACCTCACCTACCTCTGCCTGCCTCTTTGGACATCTGAGGCTGAACCCTGATTGATGGTGATGCTGATGATTCTGGGACCCAGGCAGCCTTTCTTGCCTCCTTGGAGACCCTCTGCCATCTTGTGCAAACATGGCGGGCCCTCGTGCTCTTAGGGACCCTGTTTTCTGATTTGTAACCTGCAGTCCCTTCTGTGGCAACTCCACTCCCCTCACGCACCCATCCCTTCCTCACCCCATTCACCCGAATCTTTCCCATTCTTTAGACTTGAGCCATCTCATCACCTCTGGAAGGGCGGCCAGGTTCCCCAGGCCGCCCTGCTCACATGCCCTCATGTTGCTCTGTAATTATCTACCCATGGTCCTGCCACATACCCACAGACCACACACTAGGGGCTCAGAACACGCTTGCTGAATGAATGAGTGAGACAGGGAATGAACCAATACATAAGCAAGTGGATTCGAGTTGCCTGAGTTGACACGGGCCCAAGAAGCAGAACCCAGGTTTGAATGCAGAACGGAGAAGCCTGTGCTCGCCTAGCCTATCACTCTGGCCAGGGCCTGGGCCACCTACTGTCCTGTCTCTCCAGTGCTAGGCTGTGGCCACAAAGCCACTGTGAGCCCGGCCACCCTCCATGGGAGGAAGATGTCATGGCACTAGACAGTCACACAGGGCCACTGAATCATCAGATGCTTTGACCGAGAGAAGCAGCCTCGACAAGGAGGCTTTCTTTTCTCCTCTCCCGCAGCCCCTCCTGCGGCCGTCCCCTCCCTGCTGCACGCCCCCCTCACCCAAGCCTCTCTCTTTAATTGCTGTTCCAGGGAGCAGGAAGAATGTCACATTTGTTGCATCTGTTTCTCTGGAAGACTGTGAAGCCGCATTAAAATGTGTGCTCTGTGGGCGTTTGGTAGGCTGGGGCCTCTCTAGCAGCTTAATAATTGGGGGAAAGAGCCAAGAAAGGAAGAAATGGGAGGGACGGACTGACAGACAAGGAGACACTCAGAGGGAAATGGAGAGACAGAACACGGAGAGTGACAGAGATTCAGAGAGATCTAGAAAGAGAGAAACAGAGGTAGAGGAAGAAGCTGGAGAGAGAGGAAGAGGGAAAGAGAGGGAAACTGAGTCTGCAGCCATCGCCACCTTCCTCCAATTTCCAGCATTTCTCTAATTGGCCCGGCACAGAGATTTACGAGGGTTTATCCTACACATTTGCAGCGCCAGGCTGACAAGATACACACTGGGGTTATTTTCGGGAGCAGTGGCAAAGTGCTTGTGGAAACCTTGCTGGCCAAGGGCCCTGAGGGCCTGCTGCCCCCCTCCCTCGTCCCTCCCGTTTCCCCGATTTCTCCAAGGAGCCACCAGGGCTCACTCATCCCCGAGTGGCCTTGGCTGGGGCCAAGGTTGGCGGGCTGGTTGGCGGGGGCAGCCTGTCCTGCTGAGCAGGGCGCTGGGCATAAGCCAGGGGTGGCAGGGGTGGGGACACATGTGAGGTCGAGAAGCCTAGAGGTGGAGGCAGGAGGTTGGGAAAGTCGAGGTGCAGCCCAGGGGCTCTGGGATGGAATGTTCAGTGAATGCACTCTGTTATCACCACTGCCCCATGAGGTGAGAGTTCTCAATCCCCCCATTTCACAGGGAAGGGGTTTGCCTGAGGGCACCACAGCCAGGGAGCTTTGGAAGAAGCAGAATGGATATTTGACAACTGGCCCCTCAGCAGCCATCTTCCAGCTCCCTCTCCTTGCAACCCCTGTTTCCGTTTAGGAATCTGTGTAGTTTGGGATGCCAACTCCATGCAGGGTGCGGGATGATCCAGTCTAAGCATGGGGACTCATTCTTCCCTTCTGGCGACAGTGGCTAGTGCAGTGGGCAGGAGACCGAGCCCCAAGGATCATGATGCCTGGCCAAGGGACTCGGACTGGGTCCTATGGGGGCAAAGGTGTCTCAGAAGATTCTAAGCAGGGACTAGAGAGGGGCAGGGGGCCAGGCCAGTGTTGAGGAAACAAAAGGGAGCCTCTCCCAGAGCATCTACAGCAGACAGTGTGTTGGCGACATCTATGCTGTGATACTTAATATCCAGACAAGCATACACATATACGCCCTTTTCTTATACATAGAGAATTGTACTTCTACAACTTTTTTTTTTTAAGTAGGCTCCACGCCCAGCACGGAGCCCAACACAGCACGCAAACTTGACCCTTAGACCAAGACCCGAGCTGACATCAAGAGTCAGAATACCTAACCGACGGGTCCACCCAGGCGCCCTACAACTTTTTTTTTAAAAACAGTTTTATTGGGGCGCCTGGGTGGCTCAGTCGGTGAAGCGTCCGACTTCGGCTCAGGTCGTGATCTCGCGGTCTGTGAGTTCGAGCCCCGCGTCGGGCTCTGTGCTGACAGCTCGGAGCCTGGAGCCTGTTTCAGATTCTGTGTCTCCCTCTCTCTCTGACCCTCCCCCGTTCATGCTCTGTCTCTCTCTGTCTCAAAAATAAATAAACGTTAAAAATAAATAAATAAATAAATAAATAAATAAATAAAAAACAGTTTTATTGAAATAGAATTCCCATACCATAAGATCCACCCGTTTTCAAGTGTATAATTCAATGGTTTTTAGCATAGAGTTGTGTAACCATCGCCTCAATCAATATTTCCAGTGCTCTAATATTTCCAGTGCTCTAAATATTTCCAGTGCTCTAAAAACCCCTGCACCCCTCAGCCATCAGCCCCTCTGTAGCCCAGTCCTGCACAAGTGCTGATCTGCTTCCCATGTCTATAGATTTGCCTATTCTGGGCCTTTCGTGTAGATGGAATCATATGATTCCATATGGTCCTTCGTGACTGGTTTCTTTCACTTAGCCTTGCGTGTTCAAGGTTCATCCATGCAGTAATATGGAGAAATACTTCTTTCCTTTGTAGGATTGATTAATAGTTCATTGCATGGCTATACCACGTTTTTTAATCCATTCTTCATTTGGTGGGCATTTGGGTTCTTTCTACCTCTGGTTCTTATGAATAAAGCTGCTAGGAACATTCAGGTGCAAGTTTTGGTGTGGCCACAGGCTCTCATTCCCCACGGGGAATATACTTAGGAGTGGAATTGCTGGGTCCTACGGTAACTCTCCATTTAACTGTGTCGTTGCCAAATTGTTTTCCACGGCAGCTGCACCATTTTACGTCCCCATCAGCCACATATGAGGGCTCCATACGTTCCTCATCCACGCTTATTATTATCTTTTTGGTTATAGCCATCCTAGGTGTGGTGGTATCTCATTGTGGTTCTGATTAGCAACGGACTTTTTTGGGGCGGGGGATGAACACCTCTAGGGCAGGGGAGGACTCCTGATCAGGTTCTGCTGTGGCCGCTAGGGAGGTATTTGGAAGAGACCTCCCAGCCCCTGGCTAGTATCCCCTCAGTGGCATGGAGGGGGCTCCCTCCCAAGTTCTAGCCCCAGTTCTGCCCCTGATATGCTGTGTGACCTTAGGGCAAGGCACAGAACTTCTCTGGGCCTCCTTCTCCACACCTGGAAAACCCGAGGCTTGGACTAAGTTCCCTGCACACTGCTTTCCTATCCCATCCCGTCCTTACTCGATAATCACCCTTCTCCCCTTAGCAGCTGCACTAAAACCCTTTTTCCTTGCCATCCCCATTACAGACCCTTTGCTCTATTTCATGACCTCATTTACTTCTCCCAGAAATCTTGGGATGTAGGCCCAGCTGGGTTTATGGTCTGATTGGAAGGTCAGAAAGGGTAAGGCACCAGCCCACGGGTGCCCAGAAGGTATGCTATGTGGTCAGCCAGAGCCAGGCTTCAACTCTGGTTCTGCACCCTCCTGGGCAAGTGACCTTGGGCAGGGGACATCATTTCACGCAACCTCAGGTTCCCCTCCATAAAGACAAGATGATAAGTGTTGTGGGAAATCCGCCTGCCCCTCCAGGCCCACTGCCCACCCCGCTCTGAGCCCCAGCATGACTTCCATCGAGGTATGGCCCAGGCCCCGGTACACTCTGACTCCTGCTTGGGTTGGCCAATAAGAGGCTTCGGTGGTGCTCAGAGGATGGGAGGAGAGAATATTTATTCCCCTGGCTTCCTCCTTGCTCGGTCGGCAGGGGGTGGCGGTGGCCACTCTCCTTTAAGGAAGGCTACAGCTCCTTTTACCTCCCACCTTGCCTTGCCAGGCCTGCGGAGGGAACAGTTCTCCACAGTTGGCAGGCCCAGCGGTCCCTCTTCCATCTCCCCTCTGTTGGGTCCCTGACAGATTCAGGGACCCCCTTCCCACAGAGCTAAGAAGTAGCGTGAATGAGAAAATGATCCCCCTTGGTTGGTCCCATTCCCTGTATCCAGAGCGCCCTCCCCACCTGACACCTGCCTCTCCTGGTGGCCTTGAGGAAGGTGCTCCTATTGTGGAGCTGGCTACAAGAAAGTTCCAGAACCCGAGGATCCTGCCAGCCTTGAATTTTGGCACCAGACTGATCTCAGCAATTGAAAAGAAACTGGATTGAAGGGCTTGGTTCCAGGGGATGAAACTGCTCCTGGGACTGGGCAGACTGCCCACACAGTGTGTCCCCCGCAACAGCCTGCTCATAAATGACACACACCCTCACACCCACAAACAGCACACATGCCACACCCCATAACCATCAAACATCACACACACCGAACCCGGCATACGCACCTCTCACGTTCTCAATAACATCGCACAAAACACACCTCTGTCTGTGACACACACACCCGGGGAATCATCCACCCTCACCCCCACACAGGTAGACACCCAACCCTGGCCTCCTGCCAAGGACACCGCAATGGAATAGGCAGGGGAAAGTCCGGTCTAGATGTCTGGAAAATCAGGCTCAGGGAGATCAGCCTAGGCCACAGGGCTGGTGTGTATTTGTGTGCGTGTGTGTGTGTGTGTGTGTGTGTCTGGGCATGTGTGGGTCTGAGATGTGTGTGTACCTTATACCCTACCTGGCAGGGGAGAGGAAGGCCACGGTGAACCCTGAGGCTCAGAATAACTGAGGCAACCTGCCTTCAACCCACCCAGGACAGACCCTCCAGTGCTGTGAGGGAATAAAAGCCTTACCCCCAAGAGGCCGCGGTTTCCTCACCTGAGTGCTCCTGTCCCTAGAAGAGAAGCAGAGGGGGCAGTGGACCTGTGTCTGAAATGCTTCGGGCCATCTATTGTGAAGGCTCCCCTCCTCCTGGCTGACAGGTAGCCCGAAGCACACAGCTCGGTCAAAGAGTGTGAGTTGGGTGCAAGTCCCATGGGGCCTTGTGCCCAGGCGACACCGTGGCCCTGACAGCCCCTGCTGGCTGAGTGAGCCTGAGCAAGCCCCTTCATCCTGAGCCACAGTTTCTCCATCTATAAAATGGGGAGATTCACAGAGATGAAGTGAAAAGATGTAAGGCCTGTGGAAGCCCAGGCCCACAGCAGGTACTCAGGAATTTAGGGTTTCTCCGGAACCCCTCGGAGCTATCCAGAGCACAAAAGTGGAAAGAGGTGGCTGTGAAAGGAGTAAATCTTGCAGTCAGAGTGAAGGTGTCAAGGATGTGGCCTACAAGCTGGGGACTATGGGCCTAAGCAGCGGAAGCTTCACCCAGGGGCTCCGGCCTCCCTGTTTGGCATTCCCGTCAGCACCCTGGAAAGGGGGCAGAAAGAGCCAACCGTGTGCCAGACGTCTACTGGCACTTGGGCACCATCAGTCACTTCACAAGTGACCTTTCCCTGGGGAAAAGGTATTATCACTCCCGTCTTACAACTGAGGAGGTTGAGCCAAAGAGAAGGCAAGTCACGTCTGGCCACACAGCTTGCAACTTACCAAGCGGGGATCCGGAGCTGGTTGTGTTAACCAGGTGTTTCTGATGCTTTGATATCTGGGGCCTTTGCCATCTTGACCCTGGAGAGATCGCCCCTAGCCAATTCCTAGGATGTAGGAAACCCCTCACCTCTACTATGCCCTCCATATATATCTAAGCCCGCCAAGCCAGCACCCACCCCTCCCCCACCTCTCACACTCAGGGCCTCTAACCACCCCCCCCACAGATCCCAGGCACCTAACGCAGCCCCTACACCCAAGGCTTAATCAAAGCAATCCTTATTCTAGCCAGTCCTAAGCCTGCTTACTCGCTTTGCCCATTCCTTCCTGCCGAAACCCCCAGAGAGGCTCTTGCCCACCTTTTCTCGCTCCTCTCTGCCCCACGACAGGCCCTGTGCTCACCCTGCGTGGCACGGCGTGCCCTCTCCTCTTGGGGGCTGTGAGTGACCACCTATCTTTTCAGTGGCGGTCATCTCCTGATGTTGCTATACCCAAAGAGTAAGAAAACCTATATTTTAAAACACTGATAATAGCTGATTCCCATGTGATCGTCTTACCACACCGCCTGAGTTCCTCTCCCAGGGGCAGTGCCCCTTGACTTTGCCTCTGTGTGAGGTGTGAATGGCTTCCTGCGTCTCTGTCTTGTGTCCTAATTCACCGTGGTTTGGACGGCTGTGTCCCCTGACACTGTCCCCAGAGCCCCGCTCTGGGCATATCTGCCTAATGTCTACCCCCTCCACAGATCATAAACCCCATGCGGGCGGGGGACATAGTAGGTGCTTAAGAAGCATCTGTGCTATTGCCCAAGTCCATTTCCTCGTCCCACCCTCCTAGCCACTCTCTTGAGGCAGCTGGGAATGGATTTTTTGTACCCATTTTACAGAGTTGGAAACAGAAGCCTAGAGAAGTGACAAGGCGTTCCCATGGCCACGCAGCAGGCCAGAGGCAGAACAGGGATTCGGATCTAGGCCTGAGCCTCTGAAGTCTGTGGATGTTTTCTTGGCAAGTGTGCCTTCACGATCTTTTTTCCAGCCTGCTCACTGCAGGGGACAGGCTTGTACTCAGCCATTCTAAGAACGATAAAAGGGAGAGGCCAGTCAGGCCACAGGGAGGGGACAGGATCAGGAGCCAGGGCTGGAGCACTGGGGAAAGATGGCCTTTGAAATAAAGTTGAAAAGAAGACCTGATTTATACATTTATAAATAGAAAAATAATCCCGAGTAAAACAACAGCTGTCCTGCTTTTTTTTTTTTTTTTTTTTTTTTTTGGTAGTGTTTGGTGATTCCCAAAAGCAAGCTCTTGGGGGATGCTGTTAGCTTTGGAGTTTCCCTACTCTACCCCCCCACTTCCCTGGCCAGGGGCCTGGTCCCCTCTTCTCCTTAGACTCACCCTCAGAGAATGTATGCCCCTGGTAGGTCCCAGGGTGAGTTCTGCAGCGGCCTCCTTAGCTGCCCCTCCCTGGACATTGCTGCATATATCAGTGGAAGGATGGATGGACGCAAGGACAAACGGACAGGTTTTTCCCAAGTCTCCTTTCCAGTGAGATCCTCCCTGGCCTCCCCATGTAGGATGACCACCCCTCCTCTAGCCTGGCAGCCCCCTCCCCACTGCCCCCGCCTCTGCCCTCTTCTCTCTCTAGAACCTTCCACATGCCGATAGACTCAGACATTTTCTGTCCACGATTGCTGGTCTCCCACATTTGCACCGAGCCTCGCTGAGGGCAGTGCTCTTGGTCTATTTCACCCACTGGCTAAGCCACAATGTGAATGACAGAATCTGCTTTTGAGTCTGTCCTCCAGGGCATCAGATGGTCATTCCCGCCGAATGTCCTCAGCCACCCCATTCGCCAGGCTGTCTGCCTCTCTCCGAAGCTGCTTTCGCATGCCCCGCCTGGAGAAGGAAGCTGACTGCCACCTGTCTTGCCTTCCTCTCTCTCTCATCCCACCTCCAAGCCACCATTTGGCCTCCAGGACCTTCCTCTGACAACTTCCTCTCTCCATCCCCACTCACCTCCTCACTAGCCTCCCTCCCTCCAGCCCACCCTCAGCATCCTCTCTGCAGCCAGAGTGCCATTTGGAAGATGCAGATCTGACCTTATCAGTCCTCTGACTAAAACCTTTCTCCCTGCCCAGAAGGAAGCCCAGGTTCCTTAACATCTTTGCAAAGACCTCTGTGGCTGTCCCCCATCCCAAGTTCCAGCCACCGTTCACTCCTGGCTTTGTCTCACTGCTGAGCCTTTGCCCGTGTTGTTCCCCTTCCGAGGGTCTCTGACTCCTTCTTATTCTTGAGTCCAGACGGCTCCTGCTTCAGGAAGTCTCTTCCCCCACCACGGCTCCTCCGTGGTAAGGACATACCTCCTTAGCCCCAGAAATTTACAACCTGTTCATTTTCCTTGGTCCAGCTGTGGGTGCCGTGGGGGCAGGGACCCCACCTTTTCTGCTTCTTCTAAAGCCACTGACCTATCTTGGGCCTGGTGCATCAAAGGGACTCTGGTCTTAGTTACTGATCTACACCAAGGTGAAATAAACCGAACTGAACTGAATGAATCCAATCTAAGTGATGGATTCAACCAGGAATTCAAGATACAGCAGCGGAAGACAGTTTTTAATCATTTTGGAACATCGTGGCAACCAAGACCCTCATTTATAGATGGAGAAACTGAGGCCCAGAGATAGGAAATGTCAGAATTCAGACTACACTTTCAAACTCATTTCTCCCGATACAGGACTTTTTCTTTCTTACTTTGAGACTATGGCTGTAAGGATCTGCTGTTCCTCCAAGTCTTCTGGCTGTAGGAAGACTTCAAGGCAGCATAAGGGAGCAGAGAAAAGCTCAGAGAAGCAAAGTAACTCAACTAACGTCACACAGCTAGGAGGCAGTGCAGCTGGGATTGAAACCGAGATCCATTTGACCAGAGTCCCTCCATGGGTTGTAAAACAACGGTCATATCAAGGGGCAGGAGATTGACCTAAAATAGTATTATTCTGAAATTCTGCCTTCAGTCTGTGTATCCTTTCCAGCTCAAGTCATGTCCAGGTACAGCTAATGGAGTGACAGACTACTCACCTGCTTGCCCATCTGTCAGTTCCTGCTCCTTAACTGTGGGGCTCAGACAACTTCAGAAGCCTCCTGGGTATGCCCGAGGCAGCCAATATTTGTCTGATGTCCCAGTCAGGCTAATTTAGGCCAGAGATGCTTTTTTCTTTTAGCTTTAAATAGATAAAGAGCTCTTACAGACAACCCAAAAGAAAACAGAGCAAAGAACATGAACAGGCAAGTCACAGAATAAGACACCCCAAATGGCTAATAAAAGCATGAAGACAGCATCCATTACACTAATAATTTTGTAGACGTAAATTAAAATTTCAACCAGATGTCATTGTAAAGCCATCAAATCAGCAGAGATTAAGATCAGAGCTTGCAAACTCGGAATCTACAAAAGCAGGCAGGTCTCACAAATGGAGCAAGAGCCAGGAAAGATCACAAGGAACCAGCTTCTAGAAGGAGCAGGCCTCTGGCAGCTGTGATCATCCCCGGGAAGACCCTGGGCAGCCAGATTGCTTTAGTTGTCAACCACAGTCAGAAATCAAATTTTTATGAGGATGTGATTTTTTTTTATTGTTGGCCATTGCTTCAAAGTTAGACACAGTAAATTCTACTTTTAGAAATAATCGGATAAATGCATAAAATTGCATCTGTAAGACAATTTATAGTAGCACTAACTATAACAGTGAAAGACCAGAATCAACTAACGTCGAGAGAGAGAGAGGGAGAGAATCCCAAGCAGCCTTGGGACTGTCAGTCAGTGCAGAACGAATGTGGGGCTCGAATTCACAAACCGTGAGATCGTGACCTGAGCTGAAGTCAGGTGCTTGACTGACTGAGTCACCCAGGTGCCCGAAAGAAACTATTTCTAAGTGGCCTCGATACCAGTGTTTAGAATTAACACGTGCATAGATGAGTTTTGTCAGGCCATCTACTAGTAATAAGACAAGGTGGGGGGGCACCTGGGTGGCTCAGATGGTTAAGCCTCTGACTTTGGCTCACGTCATGATTTCACGGTTCGTGAGTTCAAACCCCACATGGGGCTCTCTGCTGTCAGCACGGCACCTGCTTGGGATCCTCTATTCCCCCTCTCCCTGCCCTTCCCCCACTCTCTCTCAAAAATAAACATTAAAATTTTTTTCAAAAGATAATGTGAACAAATATCCCTTTGAGAAAAAGATTAAAATCGTCTTTAAAAAAGTCTAAATGAATCAGGTTCGTTGGGGGCAATGACGGGGACACTTCTTAATGCAACGGATGGAGTAGATAAGAAATCCTATCTCGCATTTCCTTTGCCCAGTAAATGATGGGCACCTAGGCTGTTTCTATATCTTGACCATTGTGAGTGATGCTGCAGTGAACATGGGTGTGGGGTATCTCTTTGAGATCGTGATTGCATTTCCTTTGGATGTATACCCAGAAGTGGGATTCCTGGCTCATATAGTGGTTCTATTTTTAATTTTTTTGAAGAAACTCCACACTGCTTTCCATGGTGGCTACACCACCAGCTTACATTCCCACCAACAGCGTGCAAGCGTCCCCTATTCTCCACATCCTCACCAACACTTGTTATTCTTGTCTTTTAGGTCATGGCCACTGTAACAGGTGTGAGGTGATAGCTCATTGTGGTTTTGATTTGTATTTCCCAGTAGTAAGCACCTTTCCCTATACCTGTTGACTATTTGTATGTCTTCTTTGGAAAAGTTGTCTATTCGGGTCCTTTGGCCAATTTTAAAATTGTTTTTGGCCTCCCCCCCCCCCCCCTTATTGAGTTGTGTGATTTCCTTACATATTTTGGATATTAACCCCTTATCAGATACATGGTTTGCAAGCATCTTCCCTTATTCCATAGGTTGTCTTTTCAGTCTGTTGACTGTTTCCTTTCTGTGCATAAACGTCTAGCTTTAGCTGCCTATGCATTTCATTTCATATCCAACAAATCATTGTCCAGACCAATGTCAGCAAGCTTTTCCCTATGTTTTCTTCTACTATGTTTTCTTCTAGTGTTTTTATGGTTTCAGTTCTTTAAGTTGTCGGATTTTTTCCCTTTTTTTTTTTTTTAGTGTTTATTTTTGAGAGAGAGACACACACAGAGTGTGAGCAGGGGAAGGGGAGAGAGAGAGGGAGACACAGAATCTGAAACAGGTTCCAGGCTCTCAGCTGTCAGCACAGAGCCCAACGCAGGGCCCAAACTCACTAGCCGTGAGATCACGACCTGAGCTGAAGTCGGATGCTTAACCAACTCAGCCACCCAGGCTCCCCGTTTTTTAAAAATGTTTATTTTGAGGGGGTGAGGAGCATAAAGAGAGGGAGCAAGAGAATCTCAAGCAGGCTCCCCACTGCCAGCATGGAGCCTGATGCAGGGCTTGATTCCATGAACCATGACATCATGACCTGAGCTGAAATCAAAAGTCAGATGCTCAACTGACCAAGCCACCCAGGTGCCCCTGGTTCTTTAAGTTTTTAAGCCATTCTGAATTGATTTGTGTAGGTGGTATAAGGGCCAAATTTCATTCTTCTGAATATGGATATCCAGTTTTCCCCCAGTACCATTTATTGGGTTGTCTTTCCCCATTGTATGTTCATGGCACTCTTGCCAAAGATCAGTTGAATGTAGATGTGTGGATCCATTTCTGGGCTTTTATTCCATTACTTGTTATTCTATGTAGTTGATTTTAATGCCAGTGCCGTACTGTTTATCAGAGCTTTGTAATATAGTTTGAAATCAAGAAGTATGGTATGTCCAGCTTTGTTCTTCTTGCTCAAGTTGCTTTGACGATCTGAGGTCTTTTGCGGTTCATATGAATTTTATAATTCTTTTTATATTTCTGTCAAAATGACATTGGGATTTTGATAGGGACTGCATTCACTCTGTACATCACCGTGGGCAGTAGGGACACTTCACCAACATTAGATCTTTCCAATCTGTGAACGTGGGATGTCTTTTACTTACCTGTGTCTTTTTTTTCATTTCCTTCATCATCGTTTTGGAGTTTTTCCATGTATAGGTATTTCGTCTTTTTGGTTAACTTTATTCCTAAGCATTTTATTCTTTTTGCTGCTTTTCATTTCAGATAGTTTGTTGTTTTTATATAGAAACATAACTGATTTTTGTATGTTAGTTTTGTGTCCTGCAACTTTACCAGCTTATCAGCTCTAGCAGGTTTTTCTGATTGAGTCTTTAGAGTTTTCTACATACATGGTCATGTCATCAGCAACATGAGATAATTTAACTTATTCTGTTCCTATTTGAATACATTTTATTTCTTTTTCTTGTCTGATTGCCCTGGCTAGGACTTCCAGTACTATGTTGAATAGAGGTGGTGAGAGTGAGCATCCTTGCCTTATACTTGACCTTAGAGGAAAGGTTTCAACCTTCTCCCACTGGTTATGATGTTAGCTGTGGGCTTTTAATACATGGCCTTTATTGTGTTGAGGTAAGTTCCTTCTATACTTACTCTGTTGAGGGTTTTTATCATGAATGGGTGTTGAATTTTTTCATCTGCTGAGACAATTATGTAGTTTTTATTTTCTTTCATCCTGTTAGAATGGCTATTATCAAAAAAGACAAAAGATAACAGTATTGGTAAGAATGTGGAGAAAAGGAAACCCCTGTGTCCTGTTGGTTGGAATATAAATGGGTAAAGCCATTATGGAAAACAGTATGGAGCTTCCTAAAAGAATTAAACATAGAAGGACCTTATGATGCAGCAATCCTACTTCTGGGTATATATCTGAAGGAAATAAAATCAATATCTCATAGAGATCTAGGCACCCATCATGGTAGCATTATTCACAACAGCCAAGATGTGGAAACAACCTAAATGTCCATCAGGATGAATGGATAAAGTACGATATATATTTATAGCATGGAATATTAGCCTTTACAAAGAGGGAAATCTTGCCATTTGCAACAACATGGATGAACTTGGAGGATGTAATGCTAAGTGAAATAAGCCAGCCCGAAAGCCAGATACTACACGATCTCGCTCATATGTGAAATCTAAAATTGTCCAACTCATGGAAGCAGAGAGTAGAATGCGGTTGCCAGGGGATGGAGGGAGTAGAAATGAGAAGGTGTTGGTCAAGGGGTATAAAGTTTCAAGTATGCAGGGTAGGTAAGTGCAGGAGAGAGAACGTGCAGCATGGTGACTATAGTTAACGATAGCATATAGTTGAAATTTGCTATGAGCAGGTCTTAAGCAGAGATCACACCAGAAGATACCTATGTGAGAAAATGAATATGTTAACTAGATTGTAGCGATTATTGCACAATGTATGTCTATCAAAATCATCAAGCTGTAAATTAACTATCCAATATTTATTTGTAATTATACCTCAGTCAAGATGAAGGAAAAAAAAAACAAAAAACCTCCAAAGGGCCACACCCTTTGAACAAGCCATCACACCTCCAGGATATGCAAACAAAACAGTCATGAGTTGATTCTCATTATTCACAGTAGTTGATGTTCTATGAAGTCTCCATGAACACTGGGTTAGTGAATGCTGAACCAGTCCTCTTAGGGGAAACGCAGGGGTAAGGGTCCTGGGAGCCTCTGGTCACAATGTTTTTTAAGACCCATTAATACATAACCTTACTTTATGGATGTTTCCGTTTAAAGACACCTTATTTAATGTATGTTGATAATTCGTTAACTTCAAGCACAGGGCTGACTGCACTTTAATTCATTCCCGAACGAAGCTTATCCAACACGTGTATTTTCTCCATAAGGCACATCCCAGCCTCCTTGCACTTTGGAGCCGTAGACGGCACTCCAGCACCGTGCTGAGGGGCCATTTCAGACAGCAAAAGCACAAACAAAAAGCATAAAAAGGTGGAAAACTTGGCACGAAATAAACCGCAAACACGACACCTGTTCATAGGCTAAGAGCCGAAAACAGGACAGCAGTGTCACTTTGCCCTCAGCTGGGAACATGTGTGTCCAGCGGCTAACATTTTTGCGGCTCCGGGCGTGTCCTCGGACCATGCAAGTGCCACGGGCCTTGATTTTGAGGTTAGTAGTAAATGTCAGTGAGCAGGTGAATTCGAAAACACGGAATCTGTGAATAATAAGGATCAGTTGTACGTCAAAAGGATGTTGATGGCAACATTGTAATAAAACCGCTGGATGTGACCTAAATACTACTTGGTAGAGATTGGTTAGGCCAAAGGTTCTCAACCTCACCACTACTGGCCTTCAGGAACAGAAAATTCTCCGTTACGATGGGGGAGGGGGTGCTGTTCCCGTGCATTGTGAGATATTTGGCGACGTCCCTGACGTTTACTCAGTAGTTCCCGGTGGGAGTACCCCACTCCCTCCACGTTGTGACAACTTGGCACTGTCCCCAGACGCTGCCAAATGACCACCTCCAGGTTACATACAATAAGAGGCAGCCACACAATGATATGCTGTGTGGCCTTTAACAAAGATGGTGTATTAAACGCCTTGGGAAAACTTCCATGACATTTCTGAGTGGAGAAAAAAAAAAAAAAAGACAGGTGCCCACTGGACGTATACTAAAATTGCATTTTTACATCTGTGTGTGTTCGGATGCACACACACGTAGAGGAAAGAGAGAATGAGGGAGGAAGAGTGAACAATGTTCTGTTTTTCTGCTGGACAAGCATGTTTGAAGCCTTTGCATCCATAGAGTCTTGAGCCTGAATTTCAGCGTCGACTGGAGACACAGATCTGAGGGCCATGGGGACGTGCTGCCCTAGACTGAGGCTCCTGTCAAGGGTGGTTTGGGATCTGGAGTCAAGGCCTCACCTCCTCCTGGCAGCTGTCAATTAGCCCTTAGCCTGGCACCTAGGTCCCCTCTGTCCTGGCCCGCTCCCTACCCTCTCCCTCAAACCTTCAACCTGCCCCCCCACTGCACGCCCTCAGTCAGGGGGTTCCTGATTCCTGCTTAGCTGCAACCCTGGCCTTCTGCTCAGCTGGGGCCAGTGCCCTCCCCTGGGGGACAGGATCCTGGCCCATACTGCCAGCCCCTAATTGGGGTTACCCTCAATAGGTCAGAAGCCCCGACATCATGCCATGCTCCCTCGCCTCCCAAGCCGAGCCCTGCCCCCGAGGCCGGATGCCCTTGTTTATCTAGACAGTTGCCCAGCATAGCACAGCTCCTCATGACCATCTCTGGGGCTTGTGTCTGAATCAGTCCAGCCGCACCCCCAGAGAACAGAGCTGGCAGCTGACTAGCTGTCCCACCTGTCCCCTCATGTGTCAACACCTTTCCATCTGCTCCCCCTTTGTGGTGAGCTCCGGAGCTCCACAAACCTGCCTCGGGCGCGTATCACCCGTGTGGCTTTGGGCAACTTACTGGGCCTCATTTTCCTCATCTGTAAAATGGGTTCCTCTCAAAGGCACGAGGAGGATTAGCTGAGCTAATAAGTGTGAAGCCCATAGTAGGCCCTCAATCAGTAGCGGCTTATGGGGTTTCCATTTGGCATTACGAAAAGCTCCGGGACTAGACAGTGGTGATGGTCACACAACACTGCACGTGGACTTATTGCCGCTGAATTGCACGCTTTAAAATGGTTAAACGGCAATTTTCTTGTTGTTTTGCATATTTTACCACAACCAATCCGTCAACGTCCCTAGTTAGTTGCGCACTGGCCTGTCCAGGTTTAATATTTGCCTTCGTCTCCTCTTCCACCTTAGAACACTACCCTGACCTTGGAGCTGACTAAGACATCTTGTTTTTTCCTCTTCCTGGAAGGCCCAGCCCCCCAGAGGCCTTCCACAGGGCAGTCCGGCAAGGGGATGCAGCGGAGGAGGCCTGCTGGCCGTCCAACCGTACTTCAAACCCCGTGGCTACAATTGGCAGCCTGAGAGGGAAGGACCCCACCCAGCCCAGGAGTTTGGAACGAATCCTTTGTTTCTCTGGGGTGGTGCTTGTCAGCAGCCGGGGGTCCCTCTCGGGGCCTGTAGCTAAGCCTGGTCTGGTGAACTCCACTCGATCCCGCCCCGGAGCCTCCCCCATCCACAAACAAGCCCCTCAGGACAACCTGCCTAAACCAAGCTCGTCATTCGTCACTTCCCCCGACCTGACGGCCTCTTCCTTTGTCCCAGATTCCTACACCCAGGAGCGGCACTGTCCTTTCAGCTGGCCAAGCCAGAAACCCAGAGCTCACAGCCGTCCTTATGAGCCCACTCGGATACCTGGCACCCCAGACCTCTCTGCCACCCTTCCAGGGCCTACACGGACGGCCCGCGTCCATCCTCCCAAGGGTGGACGGTCCCATTGGCGGGTGTGTGCACTTCCAAGCCTAAGAGGTAGGCAAGGGCAGGTGTTTGTGGCGGGGTGGGACGTCGGAAGAACTACGTAGGGGGACAGATTGAGGGGTGCCAGGAGAAGAGGGACAGACCCTGGGCAGCAGCCTGCTTAAGGGATAGGGGTGAGCCTGCTTGCAGCACCCTGAGGAGTGGGTGTTTCCTCCATTCCCGGCTTCCTGAGCGGAAGGCAGAGCCTGATCCCAGTCTCCCAGCTTCCAAAGGGCAGCTTTATGTCAGGTCCTAAGTGTTTAATCCTGTGTTTTCAGTACACCCCCCCACACCACTTAGCTCTCTGCTTTCCTGTGGCCAAGGGCCGGGCTTATCACCAATGGGGCCTGAGGCTTAGCCTGATGCCCCCTGGGAGGTCTCCTGCCAAGAAAAAGAAAGGATGGCAGGAGATCCCCACTGGGCGGCTGTGGGCAGGGTCTCCCTGGCTCCCCCACCCCCTCCCCCCACCGAAGGCCCAGCTCACACCTCAGCTTCCTCCAAAGACTCAAGGAGCTTCTGTTGATCCTCTAGGCCTGACTCTGCCTTCTCCACCCCTGCTTCCCCTCTTCCCCCTGCCCCCTTTCTCCCTGGCCGAGGTCCCGGCCCGCCTTTCCCATCCCTCCTCCACCCTGCAGCCAGAATGAACTCTCAAAAGCACAGGCTGCCTCCCCGCTGACACATTTTCAGGGGCTCCCTGTTGCTCTCTGGACAAGGCCCAGATGACCTCTCCCTGCCACGCCCTGCCCTTCAGGCCACACCACAGCAAACAGCACATCTTTTCCCTCCTGCGACGAGTGGGTCAGGCTTTTACGTCCTGGCATCTACCATATCCTCCACTGCTTCTTTGCCTGGCCAATTCTCCCTCGGGCACGTCCCTCAAGACGTGCAAGCACCCCTGACATCATAACGCCTAAAAGCTCCGTTGAAAGAGGCAACTTCAAATATCAGCGTGTCAGATAGGCCTGGGTGCAAAACCCAGGTGGACTGGTCACTGGCCGCGTGGACCTGAGGCAAGGTAGTCAACCGCATGGAAATAATTTCTTCATCTCCAAGGCGGGCCAATAATACTGACCTCACAGAGTGGTCATGAGATTCACGTTAACATGAGAGGCGTGTGGACCTGCCCGGCTGTTGCGGTGACCCCACAAACTCTACAGCTGCAGCTGTGACCGTGTCATTATTATTTTCTGCATCCGGAAGGAAACGTAGGCAGTAGATTCCCAGCTGTAACAGGGCAGGTCTAATCCAGGACAAGACAAACAGTGATTAGAACAGGCACCGTCAGATGAAATGAGCACATCCCCACGGTGCCTGCAGGACAACTACGTTTTTGCAAAACCGGTAACGTGTTTTTGATAGAGGGAAGAACATCTCGAAGGAGACAGCCCAAGATGTCAGATGCGATGCAAATTTTTAATGATGTTATCTATTTATTTATCACTTACCTCTATTTCCTTTTTTTTTTTTCTCTTCCTGTAATGAGTGCTGTGGGTTGGCTTGATATGTTGACATCCTAACCCCTTGGTACCTGGTATTGCGATCTTATTTGGAAACAATGATCTTTTCAGAAGGAATCGAGTTAAGATGAGGTCGTGTTCGCTTAGGGTGAGGCCTAATCCAATGTGACTGGTGTCCTTATAAGAAGAAAGAAGACGCAGAAACGCATGCAGGAAGAATGCCATGTGACTGGAGGCAGACGTTAGAGCAATACATTGACAAGCCGCGGAGTTCCAAGGATTGCCAGCAGCAACAGAGGCTAAGAGAAAGGCAAGGAAGAAGGCTCTCCTAGAGCCTTCAGAGAGGGCACGGCCCTGTGGACACGTTGACCTCAGATTTCTGGCCTCTGGGATTGTGACAGAATGAACTTTCATTGTTGTCAGGCACCTGGTTTTTGGCAATTTGTTACGGCAGCTTTTGGACTTGTCTTACTTGAGTATTAGAAAGGGCTGAATGTCTTCTCTTTTTTTTTTTAAGTAATCTCGACCTGCAACATGGGGCTCGAACTCATGACCCTGAGATTGAGAATCATATGCTCCACTGACTAAGCCAGCCAGATGCCCCCAGGTTTTTAAAGGAGGAGAAAGAGAAGGAGCGGGAGGAGAAGGAGGAAAGGCTGAAGCTTGAAGTGAATCTGCTAAGGGCTCAGCCCCGATGTGCAGGGAGTATTTGTTGAAGGAATAAATATGTCTCTGTCATACAAAGTCATTCTTCTCTGTGTCCTATCTGGCTTCTTGCTCCTTGTGACCCAACCACCCCTTGTCATTGGTCATCCTTCACTCTGCTTCCAGCATAATCTCCCTAAAACACAAGTCACACTGTGCCACATCCCCCTTCAAGACTGTCAGTGGTTCCCAACTCCGTGGCCCAGCATCCAAGGCCACTGTCTATTCCAAGCCATTTTCTGAGTCCCCTCCCCTGACCACCCTGCACAACGACATCCGGGGATCTTGCTGCCCTGGCCTCACCACTCCAGCACTGTCACACCCCTGTGCCACCCAGCTAGCCGTCTCCACCTCTCCAAGCACCAACACTGCTCAGGCCTCTCAGGGCCGGAAAGCTGGTCAGAGGGCCAGTCGAGGGCACAGCCTCATCAGCTCTCCCTCCAGGAAAAGGGAACAGAGGGGGGCTTTTCTGGAATGTTTCCAGGCTTCTCTTTAGCTGGATAGGGACTTAGTCTCCAGCAGGGGAAGAAACAGCAGATGTCTTCTGCTCCCACGAGTGACCCTGTCAGCCTTGAAGAATCACAGGAAGCAGTTCTGGGGACCTGCTAATTAGCCACCAATTCCCTCAGGTCTGGCAGGGGACTGGGAGGGAAGGGCCTTTGGATCCCCCTTGATTACACACTCTGGCCTCTTCTACCTTCCAAATGTCTTCTTCCTTTTCCTTCTCGAAGAGCGGGGATGACAGGGTTCCAAGCAGAGAGGGGAGGCCAGGCAAAGAGAGCCCCACGTGTTCCCCAGTTTGGGTTGGCTGTAAACAAACTCTCCTCTTCCCTGACTGGCCACGTTCTTGAGCAGGATTTTCAAGACACTTTAGCTGGGTCAGGGGTTGCTTGCTTCTCAGGAACCAAATACCAGTCAGAATGATGGGAATTAGTCGGAAGCTGAGGGACAACAGGGGACACAGGACCAGGGGCCACCAAGCTGCAGAGGAAGGTTGTCAGATACGAAGGTGGCCACTGTCTTTGTTCTCTCATTTCAGCTCACGTCTCTCAGCCCATCTGCAGCAGTTCTCTGATTCGCCTTGGGGATTAGCTCCCTCTGTTCTCTCCTCAGGGTCCCAAGTGGCACCTTTTGTTCCTAAACCGTACAGGGCGCCCAGGCCCAGCCAATGAATCCATTCTCTTCATACTTGGAAGCAGGAATTTGCACCCAACAGCAAACATGGTGTCCCAGTTGTGTGCTGGGCACTGACTGGTCTAAGGCCTTTAAGTGGGCTTTCTCATTTAATTTTTAAAATAACGCTACAAGGTGAGTTGTATTATTATCTTCATCATGGAAGGGAATAGAAGCTCAGAGTGGTTAAGTAACTTGCCTAGGGTCTCTCAGCATTTGAATGAGGGAAGTCAGTATTTGAACCCAGGCAATCTCATTCCGAGGTCTGTGTCCTGAAAATGATTGGCCCCACTCAGCTTCTGGATTCATTCTCCTGCATCAGGTGTCCCTTCCTGGCCCAATCGGCAATGGCCACAAGGACAGGGTGGGTCACATAGCACTCGGCTGTAGAAGGAGGAGGGAACAGGGCTCTCCCCAAGAATGGAAGTTCCTCCAGGACAGAAACTTTCGTCTGTTTTGTGCCCTGATGTACCCAGTGCCTAGAACAGTGCTTGGCACACAGTAGGTGCTCATAAATTGTTTGCTGAGTGAATGAGCACGAAGCAGCTTGGACTTGTTTCTGGCTAATGTGGAGGCAGAGTTAGATGTAGCCTTACTTGGACTACATGTGACTGCCTCACCCTTAACTACAAGAAAGAAATCCTTCCTCTTTTGCCTCCTTGTCACCGTTTCAATCCAGGAACACCAACCCAAGAGTTCTGCCCAAGGCTGTGCAGTGGGATGTGAGTAGCCACAGAAAAAGCAGCAGGCTCTGTGCTCCGTGCAGAACAGTCCAGGTTAAATAAAGTGGGTCCTGCGTCTCCCAGAGTCGTCATTAGCTTGAGCCCCATGACTTGCACGCATTTCTTCCCAACGTTCTTTGACCACAAAGCCTTTTCTGAAGGCATCTCGGGGGGCTAGTAGGATGAACAATACATTATAAGAGCTGAAATTTCAATCAATTTTGTCGGGCTGATTTCATTTGATTCAGTCTCTGGCTCTGCCCGGCTCCCCCGGGATGTGAAGGGCC
This sequence comes from Panthera onca, assembly GCF_046562875.1. Classification (NCBI taxonomy): domain Eukaryota; kingdom Metazoa; phylum Chordata; class Mammalia; order Carnivora; family Felidae; genus Panthera; species Panthera onca. Next base: position 62,517,668 of record NC_138339.1, on the reverse strand, counting down.
TCAGAGGGAGCCCCTCCGCGGCGGTCACTCTCAGCCCACTCTCATTTAGCCTCACTTGTTGGGAATCTCGTCTGGGAAACCCACGTGCCTCCAGACCTTCTTCTTAGGCTCTGGTTGGTCTGGGAGAGGGAGCTTCTCTTCCCACACTTGAGCTGTCTGGCCTCAACCCCTTCTTTCATGTTGTGGTTTCAAACGCAGTTATATTTCCCTCCGCAGGTTCTAGGCAGAATATGAAGCTGGTAAACAATTGCGGTAGATTGCACTAATTATTTCCATTTCATTTGATGAGCCTGAAGGTTGGGACCTTAGATCAGGATATGAAAATGAAAATTAGGCAACATCTTGTCAGTTAATGGGTTTCTTCAGCGCCGCATAGGCGGCTCCGTGCTCTGAAGACGTGCGTCCTCGAAGCCCTTTCTGGGCTTGCCAGACAGACATGCATCAATCACCCGCCGTGCCCCTCATATGCACAAGGCACTGGGGATCTGAGGCTGCCTGGGGATGCAGCTCTGCCTCTTGGCCCAAGGGCGTTCGCCTCCTGAGCCTTTCATTTCCTCATCTGCAAAGTGGACATAATACTTCACTAAACAAGGAAAGCACCTGGTACATGGTAGGTCCTCAGTGAATGTTCTCTTTTCTTTGACCCCCTTACCAAGTTCTTTCTTGTGCAATACAGGTATTGTATTGGGGTGATGGAAAGAGCATGGGCCGGGGCGCCTGGGTGGCTCAGTCGGTTAGACGACCGACTCTTGATTTCGGCTCAGGTCATGATCTCACAGTTCGGGAGATTGAGCCCTGTGTCAGGCTCCACGCTGATGGTGCAGAGCCTGCCTGGAATTCTGTCTCTCCTTCTCTCTCTCTCTGCCCCTTCCACATGCACACGCACTCTCTCAAGATAAATAAATAAACTTAAAAAAAATTTTTTTTTTAAAGAAAGAGCATAGGCTTATGGACTCTTAGCTAGCTGGACGATCTTGGACAGGTCACTTAATCTCCCTGAATCTGACTCCCCCTCTGTGGAGTGGGGATTACAATACCATGTGGATAAAATGAGATATTACTCGCAGAGCCCCCAAAAGAGTATTGTTTAAACTTCCCCTTAACAACTCTACTTCTCAGAACCAAAGCCGACTCTCTGTAGCTTCCTCTCAGGGCCAGGCTTGGGTAGAGCAGGGCAGCACGGAGGGAGGCCGCCCCTCCTGGGATCGGGTCTTCCTCTCTGTTCTTTCTCTCTCGTAGTTCAAAGTTCTCTCCCACACATGCCAGCCCCCGGGTCTCCACCCCAAGCTCTCAGCCGCAGCCGGTCACAGAGAAGGCAGAGAACCCCCAACGGCCCAGCCAAAAGCTGCACCTCAGCCCCCAAACCTCCTTGGCTGCTTCACCATTACGCCTCCTTCTCTGTCCAGCGCCTTCCTGAACCCCTCTTCGGGTGTCACTTTCAGATGACAGTCTTTCTTTATCTGTCCTGCCCTCCTGGGAGGAGGTCTTGCCGTGTCCTGACTTTAGAACCATCGAGGCCCCGTAAAGTCACCAGGACTGTGAACCCATGAGCGCAGGCCTCCCGGACCCGGTGGCTCCAAGAGCTTCTGCTCCCCTTTGCCCTGCGACGTCATTGGAAGTGAGCTCTCCGAGCTTGTGGGCCTCTCAGATCCCCTTCTAACAACCTTTGTTCAGTTTATTCTGCACGTCACGGACGACAAGGCAGAAGGGTCACCTCACGTCCTCGAGCCCAGGCACTGTTTCCAGCACTTGGGTTCTGGTCAGGAAATGTTCGTGAAAAGGTCAGAGGGAGGTCTTGGACCGGTGGCCTTTGCACAACAGCCAGCCTCTTCTTGTCGCCGGCTGATGTTTCTTTGCGAGGGGCTCCCTGGGGCGGCACTATCTGGACAGTTCCAGAAACGCATGTGGGGAGGCAGCCTGTGCTCCGGCTGGGAGAAGCATCGTTTGTGAGGCCGGTGTGGAATCCCCGCCCCAGGCACGTGTGCACAGCACTCCAGTGTCCCAGGGCATTGCCGGGTAACAGGCTGGGAACATAGCCCCAGTGGGCAGAGGCCAGTGCCACAGGCTGGCCCGGCGGATGCATCGTAGCAGCTGCCGCCTCGGCAACATGCCAGGCCCAGGACCCACGGCCCAAAGCACAGAGAGGTGAGGAGACTGCTCCAGGTCACACAGCACTAAGTGCTGAGGATCTGAGCTCGCCTCTGCCTGACTCTCATGTCTGCCCTCCTGACCACACGCTTTGCAGCAAATAGGGCCGACAGAGAAGGGACATAGGACTTCCCACGATGCACGGAGCACAGTTAGGGGTTGGCACACCGTGCTGTTGGCACGGCCAAATCAGAAGAGGGAAAGCCACTGGGAGAGCAAGGCTGAACAAGGCCACAGTGACCCAAGGCCCACCCGATGTGTGTAGGCCCAGCCACAGAGGGGAGGGGAGCAGGAAGGGGAGGAGAGTCTTGGGGCTCGGGCTCAGGACGGGCTCAAGCCGGTGCTCTGGGTCCCAGGTGCACCTCTTGCTGGCTGTGTGACGTAGGCGTGTTCCCTCGCCTCTCTGAGCCTCTGTCCCAACATCTGCACAGCAGCGAGGTGATGGAAAGGGAGGAGCCCTCTGTTCAAAAGCGCCTGGCATGGCCCGGCGCAGCACCCAGCACCCAGCACCCAAAAGCTGATGGGCAAAGAGAGGGAGAGTCACCCAGCACACCTTTGCTCCCCTCTCTGCACGCTTCATTCCCTCCCCGTGTCCTTCCCTCCTTCCTTCCCTCCTTCCTTGCCTCCCTTCCCCTCTCCTTCCTACCTTCCCTCTTTCCTTCCCTCCCTTCCTCCCTCCCTTCTTCTCCTTTCCCTCCTTTCTTCCTTCCCTCCTTCCTTCCCTATACCTCTCTCTCTTCCCGCTTTGATTTTCTCCCTCTCCACACCCCTTGTTGGAAACTTCTCTTTAGAGGCTCTGAACAGCCCCAGTCCCCCTTCCAGGGCGGATCCCAAAGGCACCAACACACAGAGGCCTTGACTTCCAGGCCACCATTAGCCGGGACTGGGGTGGGAGCGATGCCCCGGGGCCCCTCCTGGGTGCTCTGCCGCCCTCAAAGGCCACCTTCCAGCAGGGCCAGAAAAAGCAGGGCTCCCAATCCCCCACAGACTAAACCTAGCAACAGTCAGGGTTCCTATGGCAACCCAAGATTTATTTTTAGTCCTACTTTAACATTAACATGATGTGAGGGGATCTGAGACTTACATTACTCTCTTTTAAACAGTACCCAAAAAAAGGAAAGAAAGAAAAGAAAGAACTCCTCTTTGTAAGGCAGTATGAACCACTGGGATGAAACAAGACGAAGGTGTTTGCAGGCACTCATCTTGGGGAAAGTCAGCGGCCCCTGCCTCCTGTGTTGGAGGAGGGGGGTGGTTCCGGGATGGGGTGTGGAGGACGAGGGGTTGTCAGCCTAACCGGGTGGAGATAGCTGTGGCCCTTTGTGCCCTGAGCAGCCCAGTCACTTTGTGAAGGGTCTCAGCGCCTCCAATGTAGCAAGTGAGGGAAAAAAGGAAAAGCAGAATCAGGCAAACTAAATGGCCGTGCGACCTGGGATGCCAGCTCCTGGGGGTTGCAGCCAGATCTTGGGGGTCTCAGAAGGAAGCAAAAGGCTGGGGTCTTCCCCCCAGAAGAGAGGGGATCCACATCCCCAGGGGAAGTCAGACCCAGCTGGGCAGAGAGCAGGGGTGAGTTCAGATGGAGGCCGTGGAGAAGACGCCGGATGCTGGTGTGAGATGTGGGTTCAAAACCTTGCTGGGCATCAGGCCACAGAGGTGGGGAGCCCAGTCCTGCCTGGAGGAGCTCACAGGTGCAGCAGACCAAGCGTGGAAGGTGCTGTACGAGGTGCTCCTCCAAGAGGAGGAGTACCTGGGCTGGTTCTAGAAGGAGAATTGGGGATGCATAGCTACAGAGAACAGGGAAGGCCTTCCTCGGCCTTTAGCTGTATGGCTTGGGCTCCTCTCTCATAAAATTATCCTATATTGGTTGCTTTTTTTCTGTCCAGTGAGGGCTCCTTATCCCTCTGGTCATGGACAGTGGCCCCTGCTTCAACCCACTGTAGGCATGGCCACTTGAAATACTCCATCCCTGGCCCGTGTGATTAGTCCAAGACATGGGCACATGACCCCAGCACCGCCAATCAGAGTCCTTCCCTGGGACTGAGCTACGGTCACCAGAAGAAAGCCTCTCTCTATTGGGGTGCTGAGCTGAAACTTCTGAGAGCCTCAGCCTTGGCCTCCTGGAGACAGCACAGCTGCAGAGGAGAGAATAAAGCTGATGGGCAAAGAGAGGAAGAGACAGAATGTTCGTTGGCCAGCGCCCATATTGCTTCCTTTGGTGCTGAGCCCTTTGGAGTAGCCTCTTCAATTCCCCCTTAAGCCAATTCAAACTGGCTTCTGTCTCTGACAGTTGGGCCAGCCTGACTAGTTCGAATGGTCCCCGTAATTTTGTTAACCCAAGGGGATACAAGCACCTTGTGAACAGAGAGAGAAAGGAATGACGTTTCTTGTGCTTTCTATGTGCCAGGCACCACGTCGGAGGATATTTTCAGAGTCTCATAGCCATCTTGGAAATTAAATATGGGTTATTACTAGCAAGGTGCCTGAGCCCCAGAGAGGCAAAGAAACTTGCCCAAGGGCACACAGCCAGCAAATGCCAGACCTGGATTGGCACTGAGGTCTTTCTGGCTCCTTGTTGAGCTACCCGATCTTTCTTTCCCAGTCCTAGGGCAATGGCCCCAGGGCTCATTGTGTATATATAGCCTGTGGTTCCCAAAGTGTAAATGACGAACAACCTGCACGGGAAACACACGGGTGGTGATTGCAAACAGATTCCTGAGCTCTCAATCCCAGACTTCCTGGATCAGAAGCCAGTCTCTCCAGACTCCTTTCTGACCCCAGCACCCCCACATCTCCCAACCTCTACCCACGTCCCAGCAGCCTGTGCTCTGGCCACATATCCCGTGCCCCACCCCCCACCCCCGAAGCACACCGTGGACTCTGTGGTTGCTGTGCCTTTGCTCATGCGGCTCTCCTGTCTGCAGTGCCCTCCCCTCTCTGGCCGCCAACTCAGCTGACATGTTGCCTTTCTCGCCATAGCTTTCCATGGCTCCCAACACGCCTCTAACCCAACACACACATGCCTGGCTCTGACCCAGGCAGAATTTGTGGCTCCCCGCCCTGGCTTCCTGCAGCTGCCCCTCACACCCCATCCTGTGCCTCTCTGCCCCCAGCACTTACCTCCCAGGCTGCTATTGTCTCCCTCTGGCTCCCCCACCCCACTGGGAGCTCCTGAAGGGCAGGTGTTAGCACAGCGCCTGGCTGATAGCAACATCTATATGTGACTGGCCTGCCTGGGACTCTGCCTTTGGAAAGGGCCGGAATTCTCTACTCTTGATGCTGTGCTTTTTAAGAGATTAACTTCCTTTGCAGTTTCTTATGATGAATCCCACTGGGGGCCAAAAGAAAGCTTTGCACGGGGTTAAAGACATAGGAAAACCAGGCTTCTGCCTCGTATGAGCTATGTGACCTTTAGGCAAACGGCTCTCCCTCTCTGTGCCTCAGTTGTCTCATCTGTGCAATGGAGAGAACAACAGCACCTCATAGGGTTGTGGTGGGGCTGAAGTAGAGATGGTCCCTGTAGGATGTCTGCGTTCATCACCATCACCTGATGCGAGCTGAGACAGAGACAACCGTCAGTCCCCTGCAGCCGCACTGGGACACCCCTTTAGACACTACCTCATTTGATCCTCTTGACAGACTTAAAAGGCAGAAATATTACTATAATTACTTAACAGATGAAGAAACAAAGGCTCAGAGGGGCCAAGTGACTTGCCCAAGGCCACACAGCATATAAGGGGACAAAACTGTGATTTGAATACAGGCTTATTGTTGAGCACAAACTGATATTACACAGATGTGACTTCAGAACCCAGCTCTGTTCTTCGCTGGCTTTGTGACTGCAGGCAACTCATTTTACTTAATTGAGATTAATTGAGATCTGCAAAAGGCGGATTATTATCTCTAACTTGAGTGAGATTCGTGGCTCAACGATGATTGCTTTTCCCTCTAACAAGCTACCCTCTCAGCTGGCAGACATGCAGGAATAGATTGTTCCCCATCTCCTGGGCCCCCCGACGGGTCCCAGTTCCCAGGCTTCCTTCTCAGGAGTTGGGCTGGGAAGAGAGAGAGAGGGCTTCCTCTTTCTGAGCCTTGGCCTCCTCATCTGTAGAATGCAGATGGTGATGGCTTCCTCTTGGCAGCCATGTTGTTCCATGAGATGACTTAGCCCAGCGTCACCCAACCCAGTGAGATACCTGAGGGCACTGTGTCCAAAAGCCAGGCCACCGAGTAGGAACACAGACTGCACCCAGAAACACAGCCCGGGATGCATTTTGCTCTGAAAAGAGAGAAAGGGAAATGACAGCGAAGGAATAGAGAGAAAGACATAGAGGGAGGGGAGCCAGAAAGAAGGATGCATGGGGAGCAGGGTTGAAGGGCTGCACTGCCCAGCAATGAGCTGGCTGCAGATCACCGTCGGGCGGACCCCAATGTTTATTGTGTCTGCATTTCTACAAATAAATCCCTCCTCATATCTGCTCCACAAATTCTTAGGAAGTGTCCCTCACTCACAAATGTTCAGACATGACCCCCCCACACACACACTCTGCTTCGACCACATGGCTCTTCCTCCTTCTGCTTCCTGTCAGGTTGGGTCACTCTCTTCTCAATCCTCCTCCTTCCCTATTGGACCCCTGCCCTCTGCCTTTCCTATGAGCCAAGGCACACTGGTGAGGGATGCTTCTGATTTCCTCCCCAAAACCTTCATTTGCATTTGAAAGACCAGGAGAATCAGAGGGACTTTTGGCCATACAAGCGGAGAAGTGGCAAAGCTAGGACCCTGACCCGGGTCGGCCCCTATCCTTAAGTGCTCTGTTCTGCCGCCTCCCTGGACAGGATGGGTCAAGGAGACCACACTAAAGGGCCATATAGGGCTAAGGCAGGATTTACGTCTCCCGTCCCCCTCCCCCTTAGACCCAGAACCTCAGCGTCCCCACGCTGCCCAGGCACTTGGCCACAGTGAAAGATGATCTGACACACTCATTCACTTCTTTGCCTTTAAAGGAAATGCCCAGTAGACAGCCTTTCTGCTCGGAATCGAGCGCAAATGGTAGGATTTTAGGCACTCAAGAGAGAGATGTCTTCAGGTCAGGGTGCCTCTGAGAAGTCTCCCCATCGCATATGATGAGCGCCTACCCTTGAATGGACACAGCTAGCTCACCCCCACTCCAGAAGTGGGGAGAGGGCCTGGCCTCTCGACTGGCTCCAGCTGCTCTGACAGGACAGGTGGGTGGCGCTGGGTGGGGGCCGGAGAGAAAGCAGATCTCTGAACCCGGGGGAGTGTTTTCAGCAGGGCTTGGGCTATAGTATGCCTGCCTCCAGCAGTTCCCTGAGCAAGGAGCTTTCTAGCCAAAAACCAGGGGACTTTTCCATCTGGACAATGTCAGACTCTTGTCTAATTCAAGCTCAACGTAAACGAGAGGGAGCGGGAATGGGGGAGCTCTGGGTGATAAATTGGCAGCTGGGGGAGGGCTAGGCTCCATCCAACCCACCATGAGCAGCACTCCCCAGGCTGAGTCTCAGGGCCCCACCTTGAAGGGGAGCCAGTGGACCAGACCTCGGGAATGTCCCTCTCAGCTCTGCACATTAGGACACCCCTGGTTTAAAGGGCAAGTTTACTGTGGCAGTGGTGGGGGCGGGGGGCGGCACAGGAAGGATGGAGAATGTCTAGCAAATTTCTGATCCTTGGAACCAGGAAATCTGAGGTCTCAATGAAGACTGGAATATGGAGGTATGATAGATGACCCAAAGAAGGCTATCAATCAACAAACAAGGAATTTAGAGGCCAGGGTATCCTCTCTTCAAATCCCATCAGCCAGTTGCCATGTGACCTTGGGCCACCCAGTTCTGATCCTCAGTTTCTATCTCCTCCCCGACAGCTTGCCCTGCCATTCCAGTCGTCAGGGTCCCGCTGTGACTTGTGTGCACCCAGGGGACTTTTGTCTTCACGGTCATGGCTCTATAAAAATTTATTAAAAATCATATTTTATGACTGCATTGGCATAAAGATGAAAGTATCCAGAGTAGATTATATTGATTATTTTTATGACTTTATAAGAAAAGAGCACATTTTCTTTGGCCCCTTGAGGCCTTGTGTGCCCCAGGTGCTATATCTATGGCGCCTGGTGGACGTCAGTCCTGGGTCCTGTGACGTTTCTAACATACAATTATGAAATTTCATATCAGCTATTAAATCAAGCTTAGCACACCAGGAGAATCCCTCTCCTTTGAGTATTTTGGGGAAAGCCCTTTTGGGATCCACATGTCCTACAGCAGGATGGGGCTTGGAGGCTGAGGGTCTCTGGGAGTGTGGATGGGGCTGGATTAGATTGAGTAAGGCAGGGGCCTGCTGAATTGTAGCCCAGTCAGATCCAGGAAGCCAGGCAGCCTGAGTTCCCAAAAACCACACGTCTGATCTGGGCACATGTGGAGATGGGCCGAGGACCCAAGGTCCTGCATGTCTGGAGTGACACCAGGTCTCAGCCTTCACAGGTCAAGTCTATCTATGCTACCAAGTGCCTCATGTATATGACCTATATGTTTGAGGGCAGGACTGATATCCCAATTTCCAGATAAGGAAGCTGAGGCTCAGGAAGAGCTTACCCTCTCCTTCCAACTTTATCTCCCTGGTTTCTCTTTTAATCTGATAGGTCCCGGTACATCCTGGCAGTCTTGCTTCTGGGCCTTTGCACATGCCATTGTCCCTGCCAGGAATTCCCTCACTCATCCCTTCCATCCCCTACTTCAAGGCCAAGGTCCAATCCCACCTTCTCCAGGAAGCCTTCCCTGGTTGCTTTCGCTCCTTGTGATCGTCCTCTCCTTTGAACTACCTGGACACTTTCCAGCTATACACTCATGCGACCTAATAAATGTTTACCATGCATCCACCCTGGGCCAGACCCCTTGTTGTGCTCAAGGTGCACAAGAGTAACTCGGTGGTCGGCTGCAGTAGAAGGAACTCCCATCCTATCCCGTTGTGGGGGGTGAGAGCCACAGGCTGTGATAATGCAGGGATGCAGGATTCAGGTGGGGACATCCTGATGTCGTGAGGGCTCAGGGGGAGAGAGAGCCCCTCCGCCCCCATCTCTCAGGGGGCTGACATCTGAGCTGGGTATGAAAGGATCAGCAGGCATTCACCTGGCCTGAAGGAAAGGAAAGATGAGCGTTCAGCTGAGGCAAGGGGGGGAGGGAGGAAGTGGTGATGGAAGGTAGAGTAACAGACAGGATCCACAAGGTAACCTAAGGTACGCTCAAGCTGGGTCATTTGAAGGTGTTTGCAAAGGTGTGGGCAGGGTGTGGGGAAACCAGCACACTGCCGGTCACTGGGAAAGCCAGTTAAACCTCTAGGCAGCTCAAGGGCTAAGGAGACAAGATAACCTGGGTGCAGGGGGCTGTCTGGATGGAAGGCCTGCAGAGAAGCAGTGCCCTGACTCCTGCCAGGCTCCTGCCAACTAGCCTCAGCTGGAAAAACCATTTCATAGGAAAGCTGCTGATGGAGACCATGCAGGCCAGCCTTTTTGGGGTCCAGTCCAGGGAACAAGGGTGGAGAGCAAATCCAGAGAGACAAGGAACAAGTGGAGAGCAGTGGGCTCGGCTGCCGAGACCACCGGGGCCCCTCTGGAGACCCCAGTCCCCTATTGTTCAGCGAAAACCCAGCTCAGGGCTACCCTGGGGTCGGGGACACCTCCCTCCCTGCCCATCAAGGCTCAGATCCTTGGTAGGAAATAGCTGTTTCACTGGGTCCTATCTCGTTCCAGCATATTGTTAAGATGTCACTGAGTGTCACCTGAAAATAGAAACACCGCCCAGGCCTACCATGGAAACGCTTTTGCCTCCCCGACTCCCCACCCGCCTGCGGATGGAAGCTGCTGTCACCCGAACGCCTGTTCAGCCACCAAGAGAGAGCTGGTGCTTCCTGAGAGTGCCCGTGCACCAAGCACCGGGTCCCGCTCGTTACAGACGTGATCACATCATTTTATGATCACCAACTCTTGGGAGCAGCGGGACGCTGAGGGTCAGGGTGATGGTAATTTGCTCAGTGTCACAGGCTAATAAGTGAGGGGGCTGGTGTCCGCATCTGACTCCAGGAGCCGGTTTCATGAGTTCTCCAGGGAGCGCTTGACCAGGAAGCCGATGAACTCACGAGCCCTTACTTTTTCTTCCTCCATCTCTTCATCTGATCAAATAATCAAGTATAGGAAGAGCCAACATTATTTGAGCTGCCATTGTACGCCCAGCTCTGTGCTGAGCTTTCTTACACGTTCAGGTCCTACCTCCATTTTATCAGTCACGAAACCGAGGTTCAGAGAGGTTAAGCAACTTGCCCAAAGCCACACAGCGATGAAGAAGTTGGAGGACTCCAGGGCCGGAGGTCCCCATGCTCACCAGCCAGGCCGTATGCCAGGCTGTGTCAGACAGCCTTGACCGATGTCTAGGTCCAGGGCTCAAGGTGCTCCTAGGGAGAATTTGGTAGTCTTTTTCTTGGAAAGCTGTTTCAGAAAACTCAAGCCTGGTCACCCCTTTCTTCAAAAGAGGCCAAGCCAAGTGGCAGTGGAGTGTCCTCATCTCACTGTGCTCTCATGATGGGCCAGCTCACCTGGCCTCTGTGAGGGCCTCTCCTCCCACTTCAGTGGGGAGAGGGGCCCTCAGGGGATGGAGCTGCTGAGGTGCCCAGCCTTGCTGTCAGTTCCTGGGGAGACTGGATGGAAGAGGCTGGCCTGGTTCCTTCCCTCCCTGGTTGTCCTGGGTTGACCTGTGTCCCCTTGAAATTCATATGTTGACATCCTATCCCTCAGTACCTCAAAATGTGACCTTGTTTGGAGATGGGGTCTTTACAGAGGTAATCAAGTTAAAGTGAAATCATTAGGGTGGGTCTCCATTAGGGTAGGGAAATTGGGACCGACAGACATTTTCAGAGGGAGGACACACACGTATGACACCCCCCCACACACACACACAAACACACACACTCACACACAGAGAACACCAGGAAGATTCTGGGGAAGCACCCACCAGAAGTTAGGGGAGCGGCAGGAACACATTCTCCCTCGTGGACCTTGGAAGGCATGAATTCCCTCTCCCCCCCCCCCCCCCCCACACACACACACCTGGATCTCAGACTCCCGGCTGCAGAGCTGTGAGACACTACATTTCTGCTGCTGGAATGACTCCGTTTGTCACGCACATCTAGCAAACCAAGGCATCAGCCTTCTCTGCGAGGGGAGGCCTTTGCTTGCCAGCAGTCTGCGGCCCCCGGCCCCCGGCAGATAAACCACCGAATAAGTGACATCCCCATTCTGTCCTCCTGCCGACCGCTGAGGGTTACTTTGGCGACTGCCCTCATTTCTCAGGTGGGGAAGCAGGAAGAGGGGCCATCTGCCAGGGTGTGGCAGGCCTAGGATGTAGACCCAATTCGCTCCTCTTTGGGGCTCAAATACATCACTGCCACCGACCTCTGCTTTCCAGGAGGAACAAAAGTGGCGACCGAGGCACGGGTGCCTTCACTGTCTGGACAGCCACTGGCCACTGGTGCACCAAGCCTTTGTGGAGCCCTCGCCGGCTGCCATGCCAGGGCCCGCTGGGCTCAGGCCGGCCACGAGCCCCACACCCTGGAGTTTCACTTCCTACAAGGCGCCTGAGCCACAGGTGAGGTGTGCCCTGACCCCCTATAGAGCAGGAAGCCTCCAGAGAGCCTTCAGCCCAGTCTGCACCCCTCTCCCCATCACAGCCTCCTGCTTCTCATCCCCCCCATCCCAGGGCGGGAGGAGCAAAGGAGACAACGCGTACAATCCGTTTAGTGCAGTGCTGAACATACAATCCATGCTCAGTAAGTGGAGACTACCATTATTATTGTTATTATGGTTATTCGTGATTATCACACGCCCACATGGCAAGGACGGAGAAGGACAAGATCGCAACCCTGGGTTCAATGCCCGGCTCTGTCTCTTCCGGCTGTGTGACTCTGGACAAGTACCCCACCCCTCGGAGCCTCAGTGCCCTCATCCGTACAGTGGGGATAACAGCCCTCACCTCAAAGAACTGTCAGAAGAAGTGGATGAGGAAGCATGTATGGAGCTGCCTGGTAGCTGGTTGGAATGAAAAAGCAAACAAACAAAGACCATCTCCTGCTGCCAAGCTGCTCCCCTCCTCCCGGGGAGCATATCGAACAGAACGATGCAGGTGAAGGCCCCTGGCACAGAGCGGCTGTTCAGTAGTGTTCGAACCTGAACAGACAAGCCGAGTGTTTGTGGAAGATCTGTGTTGGTGTTGCACGGGCGCGTGTGTGTCCCTGTGACGCCATCCTCTGGCCCAGCTCCTCTGGTTCACCCACGTGTATGGCGTATTATGCTTCTGCTCAGGGGACAGATTAGGAAAGAGATCTGGCTTATCTTTCAGGGGTGACAAGGCCTGTCCCAGGCCCTGCCTTGCAGAGGATCCACTTGCCAACAGCAACCCCCAAGACAAACCTCCGGGGAACCCCTGGGTGCCGTTCTGGGTGGGGTGAAAAGCGGGTTGGTGTTCTCCTTGCTTGTTTGTTGGGTGTGTAACCTCCCAGGATGGTCATCTGCTGCTTCTGCTGCCCCGCCCGGTGGGTGATAAGCACAGGAGAGGGGAAGATGTTTGTCATCACTCTGTCTCTGCCCCTGGTCCTCGGGGCCCTCCCCTAGAAGGGAGCTGGCCCCCTGTCTGATGGGAGCTGGGAGGAGGGGGTGTCCTTAGTGTGATAGATGGTGATACTGAGCCCACAAAGGAGGCACAGTTCATAAGAAGCTAAAGCAGCAAACGGACCCAGGACCTCTGATTCCTGTGCAGCTGGCTTTCTGCTAAACTCCCCTCTGCACAGGGAGGACCAACTGGAGGCCGGAGCTGGGGGTTACGTGCTGTCCTCCCTCAGTTACTACGGGGCAGCAGTCCCACTGCCCCCTGTGGCGGAAACGCCAACCATCTGCGTCTCCTTAGCACCTGAGTCCCTGCCATCAGGGCCGAACACCCTGATGGGGGTGCTGAGGGCCAGAAGTTGCTGGCCGGGTGCTCTTTGCCCCAGCCAATCAAATGGGTGACCGTGGACTTTAATCATGAGGGATCCAGAGTCCGGCCCCTCCTTCCGCCCATATCCCCCCGCTACTGGCACCCCGCTCTTGCCTGGATGGCTGCCAGAGCCTCCACGCTGGTCTCCCTGCTGCCTGCCCTGAAAATCCATTCTCTGCCCAGCAGCCAGTGGGGCCCTTCCTTCAGAAACATAAGGCAGAGCAGGTCTCTCCCGGCTCAGAGGCCTGCGATGGCCCCACCAGGGCAGAGTAAAGGCCCTGTGGTGGTCTGCAAGGCCCCTCTCAGACCTCTTAACCCCCACGCCTCACCCCACTCTGCTCTGGCCCCGCTGGCCCCTCTGCTGCTCCGTCAGCCACCAGCTACATCCTCCGCTATGGCTGGGCCCTGAGCCTGGATCTTTCTCTTCCCGGCTGCAGGCCCGACTCCTCCCTTCCCTCTTCCAGGATGCCAGGATCATCCACGGCCCCCACCGTCTCCTTATTTCATTTGGCAACTGCTCCCTGATCCCTTGCAAGCCGGATCCCTTTATCCTGTTTTTCTGTTGGCGATTTGCTTTGGCTTGGTTTCGCCCGTAGCCCTTATCACCTAACACAGCACGTAACTTCTTTATCATCGTTACTGTTTGTTGCCCGTCTCTGCCAACCCTGCCTCTGCTGCAGTGCCAGCTGCTGGAGGGCAGGGGTCTCTGTCCCGTTCACTCATGTATCCCCAGCACCTAAAATGGTGCCTAGACCCTAGGAAGGAACTCGTGAATATTTGCCGAAGCAGTCAGCGAATGGCCACAAGAGACGATGTGGCTGGGTGGAAAGAAGGACTTACTAGGAGAGCCCCAAGGCGAGGTGTGACAGAGGCCTCTAGGGGAGTCACTACAGGGTTCCCTCGTGGCTGGAGGCCCAGTCCCACAGTCTCTCCAGAGCTGTCTGCTGCCTGTGATGAGACCACCGCCCCCTCGAGAGGGAGAACCTCTGGAGATATTGGTCTGAGAGACGGCACGTGGAAGGAAAAGAACGGACTCTGGAATCGGCGGGACCTGGGCGAGGACCTCGGCTTCTGGACTGCTTGCTGTTGTTGCCTCACTGTTCCTCATCTATGAAGTGGGGTGATGGCTCTAGCTCAGGGAGGTGTCAGAGTCGGCCCACCCGTTATTGCCCCAGTCTTTGGCAGCCCGGCATATGCGTAATCTCACTCGGCAGCTCAGGGGGAGTGGGGGACTCCTGTCGTTTCCATTTTACAGTTGAGGAAACCAAGGATCCGAGGGGCGGAGTCACTTGTCCAAGATCACGCGGCAATGGAGCACACAGGGATGGAGCTGGGATCGGAACCCAAGCCCGTCAGATTCCAGGGCACCCCCAGTGGTAACGTACCTGGTTAGTGAGCGTAACTTGGCCGGTTCCGCACATACACCATGTCCTCTAAAATCCTCCTCAACCATTCTGAGGTGTTAAGTAATATCATCATCCCATTTTATAGGTGAGAAAATGGAGGGTGAGAGGCGGGGCAACTTGCCCATCATCCCAGAACTGCCAAGAGGTGGGAGCAGAGGCTTGAAGGCAAATCTTTCCTGAACAGCAACTATATAAGTCGGATTTCCCTGGGATGTGATGCCATGAGGGGCACTGCTAGGCTAGCTAGCTGCTCTCCTCTCTGTCCCTCGTGGGGTCAAGCGTAGGCCTGTGTGGCTGGCTGGGTGGGGCCGTGGTGGTGGAACTCACGCCCAGCCTCACCTGGTCTAGGTGGCCAGCCCCTTCCTAGCGGCCTTCTCTATTGCCCCTGGAGCTCCCTTGCTGCATTCCTAGTCTATTCTTTATCTTTCTGGTTCCTTGGACCAAACCAGGACGTGAAGGCCACTCCCCTTCTCCCACCAACACTAGCTTAGGCTCACCACCATCTCCTCAGGATGAAGGCTGCCCTACCTTCTCTCTCTTACTGCCTGTTCCGTAGATCCATTTTAACCAGCTTATGGCAGACCAGCAGACTTCTTTGTCGCCGTGGCAGAAGAGGGGGAATGTAGCTGGCACAGTGCTTGGCACTCAGTAGGCGCTAAATAAATGTCTGGCCCTGCCAACCTCTACGCCTTTCTTTCCTATCTGCCTCTCCTGGGTTCTCCTTTTAGCCTCACTGTCCTTTTCCCTATTCCTGGGCAACACTAAGCTTGTTCCTACCCCCCAGGGCCTTTGCATTACTGTTTCCTCTGCCTGGCATGCGTGTCCCTAAGATCTCCAACCTCATTGTCTCCTTTCTGTCATTTAGGACTCTGCTCAAATATCACCTCCTCAAAGACGCTTTCTCTGACCTCCCAGTCTAAGGTTGTGACCCACCCCCAGCCCTGGTAGCTCTCTACCACCTGTTTGATTTTCTTCATAGTATTTACCATTTTCTTTTTTTTTTTTTTTTTTAATTTTTTTTTCAACGTTTTTTATTTATTTTTGGGACAGAGAGAGACAGAGCATGAACGGGGGAGGGGCAGAGAGAGAGGGAGACACAGAATCGGAAACAGGCTCCAGGCTCCGAGCCATCAGCCCAGAGCCTGACGCGGGGCTCGAACTCACGGACCACGAGATCGTGACCTGGCTGAAGTCGGACGCTTAACCGACTGCGCCACCCAGGCGCCCCAGTATTTACCATTTTCTGAAATCACAATATTAACATTTATATTTTCTTTCCCCTTCTCCATAAAGGCTTAGCTCCATGAGTTCAGGGACCTTGATACTCACATCTGCCCCTATGTCCCCAGCCCCGGGAGCCATGCCCAGTTGGTAAGAAGCAAGCTCTAAGTATCAGACCAGCACACAAATGAAGAAACACAGAAATTCTGAGGGTATAATGTTACGTCCGAAGTGGCTGGCCTTGAAAGAAAATAGTTCTTCGAGATTTTACCCTTTATTTTCTTAAAACTTCACATAAGTTTTTCATTTTGATGCATTCTCTCTGTGTTTGTGTTAATTTTTTAATGGTTTTTTCCCCCCTCAAAAAGATGAGGAAAATTAATGAATGCTCTGGGAAGATGGATGTCATTTCTCCTACATCCTTGTGAACCCTTGAGCTGTGCTGGAGAATAATGGATCCAGCCCAAGTCCCGGCCAAGTACACAGATTCTGTGTGGGTGAGGCCGTGGGATAACAGTCCCTCCTGTGCACTGCCCATGGGGCGTAGACTGGACCAGCCATTTGGGAGGACAATTTGGCAGGATCCAATTAAATGGAAAATGTTTCGACTCAAAACTGTGGTGAATTGATTGCAAAAAAATGGCCTCAATGCTTCCCCTCCCCATATCCATATCTTTTGCAATGTGTCTTACCACTCTGCTTATCAAGAGGTGGATTTTATTTCCCCATCCTTTGAGTCTAGGTGGCCTTGTGACCTGTTTTGGCCAGTAGAACAGATGGGGTGTGCCAGTTCTGAGCCCAGGTTTCAAAAGGCCCCACTCTGTCTCTTGGACCCCCTCCTCCACCATGAGAACAAGCCCAGCCTGATCTGATTGAGGGAGAGAGGCCATCTAGAGCAGAGATGAGTTGTCTCAGCTATGGCCATTCAAGGCCAGCCGGCCCCCAGCTAACCTGCCAGCTGACCTCAGACACATAAGTAAGCACAGCCACAACCAGCTGAGCTGGGACTAGGGCTATGGAACTGCCCGACCACCATATTGATTAGTGAGAAAGAATAATGATTGTTGTTCTAAGTCATTAAGTTTCGGCTTGTTACACAGCATTATTGTTGGCAATAGATAACTGATCCAACAACCTGATGGCTCCATTCCCTGGAATCTGCCTTGAGAAACACACACATGGCAACAAAGGAGGCTGGGACAGGATGTTAGCTGCACCACGGTTTGCAACAGCCAACACTAGAAGCAAACATAAATATCCCACAGCAGGGGAATTGATTCACAGACTGATTCATCCTAACAGTGGAATTCTAAGTAACTAAAAAGAATAGGACAGATCTATGTGTCGTCATGTGGCAAGTCCTCTAAGACAGTCTGATGACTGGAAAAAGCGAGCGGAAGAATAATTTGTAGAGTATTATATCATAAATGATATAAATAAATGCTGGATATTTACTATGAGACCATGTTTACAAATAAAAAAAGGGCCTTTGAGGAGAAGCAGGGGGATTAGGAAGGAGCCGTTGGTGTAGTCAAGGGGGTCTCAAGTCTCACACAAAATGGCTGGTTATTCTTATCAAATGAATTTATTTTTTTACATATGTTGCTCACATAATGAACAATTCAAGTTTAAAAAGTTAGGAGAGACAGACATTATGGCATATGGTCCTCGAATTCCCTCCCAACTTTCCATGGTCTCCTCATGAGAAAGTCCAAGACCTGGTTCAGAACTCCCCACATTTCATTTGGAAAATCCCATGAAAGGCGTGAGCCTGTGAAAGATGCTTCACATTAGCAAGCACCAGAGAAATGCAAATTTGAAACCACAATAAGGTACCACTACCTGCCACCTGAATGGCTAAAATTAAAAAGATTGCCAATACCAAGTGTTGACAAGGAAACGGGCAACGAAACTCTTGGACATAGCTGATGGAAATGTAAAATGGTACAACCACTTTGAGAAAAGATCCAGAAGCTTCTTTTTTTTTTTTTAATTTACTTTTTAAAACTTGTTATTGAAGCATAGTCAACACACAATGTGACGTTAGTTTCCGGTGGACAAACGTAGTGATTCAACAAGTCTATACGTTAAGTGACGCTCACCACAAGTAAGACTGCCATCTGTCACCATACAACACTCTTACGATACCATTGACTATATTCTCTATGCTCTACCTTTTATCCCTGTGAATTTATAGTCTGGAAGTTTCTTAAAAAACTAAGCGTACACGTACCATATGACCCAGCATCTCCACTTCCTGGTATTTGCTCAAGAGAAACAAAAACATGTATTCACCTCAAGGCTGGTACAAGAGCATTCTTAGCAGCTACAGCCATAAGAGCCCCAAGATAGAAGCAACCTAAAATGGTGAACAACAAAGGAAGGGATAAATCCGTTGTGTCATATCCACATAAAGGACTACAACTCAGCAGTGAAAGGGAATGGACCATCGGCACACGCAACAAGGCCGGCGAGCTCCGGAAGTATCGTGTTGCACGCACACAGCCCTGACACAAAGGAATCTGTACCAGAAATGTTAGAAATTTTACATGCAGGTGAAATGTTAGGAAAGGTGAAACTAACATATAGAGACAGAAGAAGGATTAGTAGTTATACGGGGGTGGGGGGGCGGGCAGAGGTAGAGGGTATTCACAGAGAGGGGGATGGAAATGTTCTATATCTTGACTGGGTTGGTGGTTTTATGGGTTTATAGCTTTATGGGGGTTTTATGCAAACTAATTGAAGTGTACTCTTACATGCATGCATTTTATTGTGTGTAGATTATTTCTCAATAAAGCTAAGAGCATGCAAAAGACTTCACTCATCCGTCCCAGTGCTGCTGCCTCCTTAATCGGGAGAAAAACAGCAAGCAGCGTTTTCGTGCCTCCTTTTTCAGGCTCTTGGGCCAGTCTGCCAAGACAATGAGTAATTAGCCGTGCAAGAGTCTTGGATATAGAGCCAAAAACAACAGCAGTGTCATATCAAACGCCAAGACATCTCCGGCTGAGAGCCGAGCTCAGCCGCCCCCACCCCCAACAGGGCCACAGCCACCCACAGAAGCAAAACAGCCCCATGGGGCAGAGCACAATCAGGGGTGCCTTCCGCCACCGAGTGTTGGCCATTCCGGGTCTCCCGCGGCAGACCCAATCACCAGGATGTTGCTGGTGTCATGGTGGCCCACAATGGTAACAAGCCCTCCCTGTGTGCCAGACAATGTGCTAGGCCCTTTCCATAGTCCCATTCATTTTCTCCTCCCGCCATGCCCAGGCTACAGGTGAGGAAAGTGAGGCTCAGAGAGATGTCTGGCCGATGGAGGAGGGATCCCAAACTGTCTGACTCCTTCCCACCTCCAGCCCCCTAGGGGCTTAGAGTCTTCTAGTACAGAAAACACTCCCCTAGCCCACCTCTTACAGCAGTCTCTAAACTCCCTCTCTTCAAAACAGACCTGAGTCCCCAGCCCCCCAGCCCCCCAGCCCCCCCTCCCTTTCCCTGTTCGTGGAAGAATGACCAGGCTGGGTTGGTTCTGAGCCCTCCCAGGCCGGTCTGCCATTCTCCTAAAGCAGCATTGTTCTTTCCTCACGCAAATATCCCTCCTGAGGGAGGCCTTGAGGAAGAAGGGAAGGATGCTGGGGATTTCTGGCCCAAGAAGGATGGTGTTGGGAGGAGGGTGTCTGGGGGCCCTGGCGTCACATCCTGCCCCTCTCAGAGGCCCAGAGTCGGGAGGAGAGCACAGCAGGACATGGGGCTGTGGTCTGGGAGAGGCAAGCTTCTTGCAAGTGATGGAGGCTACCCGGGCCATAGCCTCTAGAAGGAGCCTTCTAGAATCTTCCCCTGCATGCTTTGCTTACAACTTGTCCACTCAATGTCAGGTCCAAGATTCTTAGCAGAGCCTTCTGAGCCCTGCACATTCTTGGCCAAACTTTCCAACATCTGAGACCAGAACTAGCCCTCAGGGAGACTCTCCATGAAGCATAGCTACAACATGTACTTTCTGGAGGCAGTAGACCTTTTGGTTAGTGACCAGATGTAGAAATCCAAACAGTGTCTCCTGTGTGTCCTTGGGCAACTTTCTCAACCTCCCTGATCTCTGGAAATGAGTACGATAATGGACCTAGGGTGATTGAAGGTATTCAATGGGATTGCATGTACCTTTCTCAACCTGCACTGGTTCTGCAACCTGGAAAAACTTTCTACCTGTTAAGTGCTTATTCCCATCAATAAGGCTCAACCAAGCTTTTTTTTTTTTTTTTTTTTTTTGTGGAAAGCCACCAGACATAAGACCCCAGACTACAGGACCATACCTCACTCTGACCCCACGACCATCCGAGGGCTGTGTGGAGTTGGTACACGTAGTGGAGAGAAGCCCAGCTGGGCTGCTCTGAGGTTTAAGTGTGTAAATACTAATGGGTGCTTAAAACAGCTCTCAGCACATAGTGAGTATTCAGGGAAGGTCCGCAAGCCCTTCTAGGGGAGAAGGGGGCTTTATTTCCATCAGCATCCCTGTGAGTAGCCCGGCACACAGTAGGATCCTTACTTGGAGGAAGAGGGTCTTGCCTTTGAGACAGGGATAACAACTCTCAGCAGCCCTTGGAGGGTTCGTGATTTAGCCCACATCAGTTTTATGTGTCAACCTAACTCTGGCTCGGCTTAGGCCTGTCAAACACTGGGGTAAGAGGAGCAGACCGTGATCCTGAAAACAGCCCAATCCAAAATCATTCCTATTTCCAGGACACGCACAGGACGGCTGAGATAAATACTGGTGGTTTATCACAGGAAGGTTCAGCTGGGCTCGGGAAGAGTGAGCATACATGCGTATGCAGCCAGCTAATTTATGGTGACCTGAGCCAAGCGCCAGAGTGAGGCCATTTATCTACGTGGTTGGAGGAGAGGTCAAGAGAGAGAAGTCAGAGATTAAGCTAAACACGTGACTTGAGTGGAGACAGGAGCTCAGTGCCTCCGTTAACTCCTAAGGTGTCTTCTTTCCATGTGTCCTTAGGGGATACCATTGTGAGCCCCTTGTGAAGAGAACCCACGTGTCATGGGGAACTCCTTCTTGGGGACAGCTCTGGCCCAGGGCAGCAGCAGAGGCCCAGGACATTCTCAGCCTCCTATAATTGCCAAAGGGAAGCACAGCCAGTAGGAGGGAAGCTGAACGGCTGGGAACAAGAGCTCATAATGGGGGCGCCTGGGTGGCTCGTCGGATCAGCGTCCGACTTCGGCTCGGGTCATGATCTCGCCGTCTGTGGGTTCGAGCCGTCTATGCTAACAGCTCAGAACCTGGAGCCTGCTTCGGATTCTGTGTCTCCCTCTCTCTGCCCCTCCCCGCTCACACTCTGTCTCTCTCTCGCTCTCAAAAATAAATAAAACATTAAAAAAAAAAAAAAGAGCTCATAATGGAAGAAGACCAGGCGAAATGGAACCACAGTCCAACTCCTTCACCACTGCTGCCTCAGTGATGCGGACTGTCACAGCTCATCTGAAAATAACCTTCCAAGGGATCTTCCTGCTCCCGTCCTACCCGCCCACAATGAAAGCTAAAGTGCAGCCATGCCATCATAACCTGCCCCGTGGTAACTTCATGGTCCCCTTCCTCTGTGCAGCTTCTTTTATCATTTCATTGACTTTCAACAACAAAATCTATGGTGTTTTATACTCCTGCCTATCTTGGATCCCACTTATGGCATTATGGCAAGGTTTCACTGTACCCCCATTATCTCCTCCCTTTTACATCACAACCCTATTCTCTCTCCTCACGCGCTGTGCTCCAGCCACACTGGTCTCCTTGGTTTATCTCTAACATTCCAAGCGCACTTGTACCTCAGGGCCTTTGCATTTGCTGTTCCCTCTGCTGGGGATGCTCTTCCAGGTAGACAGGCTTGCTTTCTCCTCAACTTTAGATCTCTGCTCAAATTATCATATTTTCAGTGAGGCCTTCCTGGAGCATCCTAGTTAGACCAGCACTCCCCTGCCCACACATATACGCATACACACACACACACACACACACACACGCACACACCGTCCCTATCACAGTCGATTTCTTCCCCTGCTTTATTTTTCTCCTTAGTACTTAATGCCATCTGACATATCTATATATTTGCTTACTATTAAACCTTTTTGGGACTAATGGCTACATCCCTGTGTGCAGTCCAATGTGTGACACATCGTAGGTACTCAGTACATATCTACTCAGCAAATGACTAATGATCAGTAATATTTCATGTCTGCTTAATATGTATGTAGATAAGCATTTTATACCTAATTTTATTTAACACCTCCATAATGTTACGATGGAGATACTGCCTTTAGGCTCAGAGAGGTGCAGTGGCTTGTCCATGGTCACACAGCTGGAATCAGGATTGAAACCCACCTGGCACCAGAGTCTGAGCTCTCAGGCACCATCAAGAGCAGATATAACCACGGACGTGGTTAGAGAAGAACTATCCATGCCTCAACCCAGGGTATCCCAGGGGAAAGGCACCATGATCTGCAAAGAATGACGAAAAGCAAAGTATAGAAATATGTTTTTCTTGCAATGAAATGATTTGGGGGATTAAAGGGAAACTAAGTATCGAAAGCAAATTCCACCTAAAATGAAATGTGTTTGTTGAGAACTGCTACGTGCTGGGCATCGGCCAAGAGCTTCACATCCATGACCCTGTTTCTTCCCAATAACCCTGAGCCGCACATACTGTTGTTATTACATTACAGTTGAGGAAAGCACAGCGCTGAGAGCGTGAGTAATTTACCTAAGGTCACCAAATTACAGAACAGCCTATCCGTAAGCTTGCATCCAAAGCAAGCTAGCTTCCAAAGCTTGCATCATCTCCTCTTTCCAACTGTAGCCCCTAATACCTCGTTCCATTAGACACGCAGTCAGAAGGTCCTAGATCGTCCCATGCACTTGCAAGGGACAGTCATTCTCAGCACAATGCCTGGCATAAGGAATGCCGGGTGCTCAGGAAGGATCTATTGGCCGGCTGGCTAGATGGATGGATGAATGAATCAATCAATGAACCAACAAACAAACGAATGATTTGAGTGGAAAGGGAGTGGTCTCCATCTGGATAGCCTGATCTGAGCCCAGGCCGGCATCTCTAGAATACCGAGGTCAGCAGACCTGCTCCCTCGGAAACCTGCAGGCTTTAAATGTTGAGATTCGTGGATCCCTTGGCAGTCCCTGAATTGGAAGACCTGAGGCCCAGGAAACTGAATTTTTAACACATTTTCCAGGAGACCCTGACATTCTCCAAAGCTTTGAGAAGCACAGGTCGAAGGTGAGCTCAGACACCCCAGCTGAGCTGAGGCCCGCTGAGTACACAGAGGCCAGCTGGAGACAGTCCAGGGAGAAGTGAGAGACATTAGCAAGAGTGAGGAAGATAACTTATTAGGAAAGATGGAAGGAATTAACGGGCAGTGTTTGTGTGAGAGAAAGCAGGAGCCACACATAAATCCTGGGGACGGCTGGCAGCCCAGGCTGAGAGGCATCATATATCCTGGTTGTGGGGACATTACTGGGCCTAATGGGGGCAGGAATTATACACGGGAAACTTGAACTCTGTGCCAGGGGGACATTTATAATGGACAGCTTAAACTGCTTGCCCATTATGACTTTGCAACAATATTCATCAGCTCTGGGCTCAGGCAGTCCTTAAAGAACGTCTCATCCATTTGTATTTAAGCTTTTGAGAAGTGTTTTGTTTTTTTTTTTAAAGCAATGGATTCCTTTGTTCAAGTGAAATCTCATGCATGATCCCAGCCTATAAGACAAATGAAAATAAAGATGCTTCATCCATCTTCCTTAGGGGCATCTTCGCAGAACCCCGGGGTTCCAAAGAACCCAGCGTGAAAACCACTGACCTGAGCCACCGTCCTCCTCATTTTGCACACAGAGAAACAGGTTCTGAAAACAGAAGGCATTTTTGCCCAAAGACACACAGCAAGTTGGGTGTAGGCTGCTCGAGATGCAGGGTGGAGCAGACAAGTGTCCCATCCTAGAAGAGCACCGGGCAAATGGCAGAGGCAACAATGACAATGACAATAAAAATAACTCATGTGTACAGTGTTTCTCTGTGCAGAGCCTCCCTTTCAGTCCCTTACCTGCGTGACCTCCTATCACCCCCATCACAAGCCCTGTGCTGGGCCATTGCCTCTTGCATTTGACAGATGAAGAAACAAGCACAGAGATGTCGAACACTGTAACTAGGATCACACAGCTGATAAGAAGTGGAGGCAGAATTCAAAACAAGGCTGTGGGCCTCCAGAATGTGTCCTTTCACCACCTCGACAGGTGGCCATGCTCAAGAGCATGGAAGTTCTTCACATTGTTCTCCTGAGGGAAGCCAGATGGCTATTTTTAAATATTTATTTATTTTGGGGAGGGTGCGCATGTGTGTGCAAGCAGGGGAGCGGCAGAAAGAGGTACAGAGAACCCAAAGCAGGCTCCACACTGTCAGCACAGAGCCCAATGTGGGGCTCGAACTCACAAACTGTGAGATCATGACCTGAGTCGAAGTTGGGCACTTAACCGACTGAGAGCCACCTGGCACCCCAAAGATTCCTATTTTTTTTTTAATTTTTTTTTAACGTTTATTTATTTTTGAGACAGAGAGACAGAGCATGAACAGGGGAGGGGAAGAGAGAGAGGGAGACAGAATCTGAAACAGGCTCCAGGCTCTGAGCTGTCAGCACAGAGCCCGACGCGGGGCTTGAACTCACGGACCATGAGGTCATGACCTGAGCCGAAGTCGGACGCTTAACCGACTGAGCCACCCAGGCGCCCCATAGATTTCTATGTTTTTTAATGTTTATTTGTTGAGAGAGAGAGAGACTGAGTGAGGGAGGGGCAGAGAACCAGATGGTTATTTTCAAATCTGATTGATCCCCTCTCCTGTTCAAACATCTTCAGTGGATCCTGAGTAGCTTGTTCTGAGCAAACATTTCCAATAAGTTTTAACTTCATAAATGAGCGATGTCTTGCAATAGGAGTAGTACATGATGCTGAATGTCATATGATCACAACTGAGCCAATGGTTCTTCTCTCTCTCTGTCTCTCTCTGTCTCTCTCTGCGGGATTGGGGGTGATTATCTCCCATGCTCGGGTGCCCGGTCTCAGGCCACAGTGTTGTCAGAAATCAGTGATTTTTCAGAACGTTGGAAGGTGCCCACAGCTGGCACTAGTGTATTTTTTGTCACTTCAAAGCACATGGACAGCCCCTGGCTTTTCCATTCAAGAGTAAGCTTAGGAATGCTTTGCTCCATTCTAGGTCAGGCTGCCTGCAGATACAGACCTTTCCCTCTGTTGCTTTATTGCCAGTTACACTAAACACAGTAGATGACAAGTTTATTGATACTGTACTGTAGTCAACATCCGCTAATAATAGTGAAAGTTGTCCTACACGATAACCCTCTTCTCTCTTGTCTCCCTCACATCACCCAATTAAGTGCAGGTTACTTTGTTTATTTTGGGGGGTTGTAGAACAGATCATCTGAGTTTCCATTTTTCCTTATGGGGAAATTCAATGTTGATAGACAAATGCTTTCAGTCACAAGCATGTTTCCAGAACAAATTATGCTCGCAAACCAAGGTTTCCTATACACACACAAGTACACACACGCATACACCAGTGGTCTCCAAAGTTTGTTGACATGCACCTCATCCCTTACAATTTTTCAGCACACCCCCAATGTCTGTACCCTTTTTAATTTAAAAATGAGTTCCGTGTACTACTGTGCTAACCTATCGTATGTATCTAAAATATATTCGAATATAATTTAAATGAATTAAACAACCAAATAAAAAGTAAATAGAGATTTTATTTTCTTCCTGCACCCCAAGGAATTGCCTTGCACACTCCCTGGGGTGCCACAGTCCTATTCAAGGCTCCCAGCATACGTACTCTCCTTCAGCATGGGGCACTCATCTGGAACCACCTGCTTCCTGCCTGGTAACTACCACTCGGCTTCACGTTCAGGCTGCAACCTTGCTTCTTCCCAGAAGGCTTTGCTTCTCTAGGGCACACCAGAGACCTCCCTTGCAGCCCTGGGTTCACTCGCAACCGTTCAATGGAATATTTTAAATCAGTTGTCATGCCTGTCTCTCCGTCCAGACCGTGTGTGCTCTCCATGAGGACAAAGCGGGGAGCTCCTTTATGTGTGACCCCAGGACCCATCCGTCAGTGGCTAAGACCATTTGTTGACCGATTAAGTGACTAGCATTGGGCTGGGCACCTCATGGGTGCTCTAAGCTCCAGTCTGGTGGTTTCTACACTTGACCGTGCATCAGAATCACCCCCAAGGCCTCTTTCAAACATAGACTGCTCTGCGCCAGGGTTTCTGGCTCAACAGATGTTGCGGGCTGAATTGTGTCCTCTCAAAATTCAAATATTGAAGTCCCAACCCCCCGTCGCCTCAGAACGCGACCGTATTTGGAGACTGAGCCTTTAAAAAGATAATGAAGTTAAAATAGAGTGATTAGGGTGGGCTTAATCTAATCTGGCTGGTGTCCTTTTAAGAAGAGGAAATTAGGATACAGACAGTGAGAGACACCAGACGTGTTGTCCACGTGCAGAAGGAAGACCTCCCCGAAGACACCGTGAGAAGGGGGCTGTTCTGCAAGGTGAGGAAAAGCCAAACCTGCTGACACCTTGATCTTGGACTTCCAGCCTCCAGAACATGAGAAAAGGAATCTCTGTTGTTTAAACCACCGAGTCTGTGGGATTTTGCGATCACAGCCTGAGCAGACTGACACGGGAGGTCTGGTGTGGGGGGCTGGAGTTTCGTTCTTCTGACAAGCGTGTGCTGATACCAGGGAGGCGAGAGCAGGGACCACACTGGGAACTGCTGATGTCGACCTCGAGAGATGGGGAAGGAAAGGCTGAAGAGTGAGAGAGGTCTGGAGAGTGGAGGGGAGACTGCCAGCCAAGAATGCTGCCCTGGCATTTCCCGGGCTCTGGGGAGAGAGCTCTCCCCCACGGGTGTGCGCTCTGGAACAGGCCGATGTGTTC
This sequence comes from Panthera onca, assembly GCF_046562875.1. Lineage (NCBI taxonomy): Eukaryota > Metazoa > Chordata > Mammalia > Carnivora > Felidae > Panthera > Panthera onca. The sequence goes on along the minus strand of NC_138339.1, from coordinate 62,490,865 downwards.
TGAGCTGTTACTCACTCTCCCTGCCCTTGGCTGGGGACGTGGGGAAGGAATGGCTGGGGGTGGGGTTTCTCCTGGGACACATGGGATCTCCCAGCTGGGGATCCTCAGGCGGGTCTCAGGGAGCATGCTCAGCCCAGCCCTTTCTCAGAGAGCTAGCAGCCCCTGGCAGGCAGAGGTCCTGGGAAGCCAGCAGGTTGATGACGTGCGGGTTCACTGGAGATGGCCCTGGCTGCAGCCCACACTCCCCATCCGAGTGGGGGTCCCGGCACGGGAAGCCAGGCTCTGCACGCATCCTTCAGGGGAGGGTCGAGAGAATGAGACCATTCCCACGGGCTATTATGAACCTTCTCTGTGCTTCGGTTTCCTCATCGATAAAAAGAGCACGATAACATCTACCCCAGAGGATGGTAGTCGCGATTTTAAAGTTGGCTTCTCCCTTACGTTTACCAAGTGAGACTCAGTTTTATTTCAGCCTTACAACAACCAAGAGGGCAGGGCAAGCCCCATTTTATGGCTGTAGAAACTGAGGCTCAGGTAGGTTAAATAAGTTACCCAAGGATTCAGGGCCAGAGAGTGGGGCAGCAAGGATTCAACCCCAGCTGAATAGCCCACACTCAACCATTCATAACCTTCCCCTCAGGTAATAGCTTAGGACTGGGCCCTAGCTCATGAGGCGCTTGCCGGCTCTTTGTTCCCTTGGCTTAGCTCAAATTCCTACAACTGAAGTTAATTCTTTCCCTATTCTGGAAGAATGGTAAAGAAAGAGATTGACTATGTGCCAGGCACTGCCCTGTGCCAGGCACTTTCCTCCCCTCTCCAGGTAGCAAGGCCTCAAGGCTGAAGACCATGCATTGTTCTCTGCCCTATCTCCAGTTTGTTAAATAAATGACCAACACTTGCCCTATCCCTGCAACGACCCTGTGAACACCACCATATACACCCGCTTCACGTGCATGGAAACAGAGGCTCAGGGAAGTTGAGTTGAGAGGTTGACAGGTCACGCAAGCTCCCCCAGCTATGAGAAATGCCGTTATTGGCAGGAGACCCCCCAGATCCATCTGACTCCGGAGCCCTTACTATGCCACACTCCTCTCCTGGTCCTTTCATTCAAATTCCCCCAGCTCTCTACCTTGGGAAAAACGGCTCTGCCCCAGAGGGAAGACATAACTTTTTCTCCCAAAGCTCTGAGTCAACTCATAAAGTGTTATCTTGGTGGGCTAAACAGTCAGCCAAGGAAATGACCTTTGCCCATTGTCCATGACAGTCATGCTCTGCCACAGTTGAGAGAGAGAGAGAGAGAGAGAAGGGGAAAGGGAAAGAGAGGAAAGACCAGACCAACACCATTTTGGCTGGTTGAACTTCCCGGAGCCTTCAAGGCACAGTTCACATCCTCTCTCATCCAAGAAGCCCTTTCTCCAGTTGTGCCATTGCCAGTCACACCCTCCCCCCTCTTGGTCTTTTCACAGGGCTCATCTGGTCTCTCACATTAGATGACACAAGCAAGATGGTTTGGGTTGCAAAGGACAGACACCCAACTCAAGCTGGCTTCTGCCAAAATGGGCATTTATTGGCTCTCAAGACTGAAAAACCCAAAGGCAGAGGTGGCCTCGGGGCTCAGCCACGTCACCCAGACCTGGCCTCTTTGCATGTGGGGCTCTGTTCTCTGTGTTGGCTCCTGCCTCAGGAAGCCCTTCCCAAGGGGGAAAGGTGGCCACCAGCACCTGGGGCCCCATCCTTCCATCTCCACTGCCCCAGCAGACAGAGTTCTTTCCCAGGATACTCCTGGCCCTGCTTGCCTTCGGGCCCCATTCCAGAAGCAGCCACCAGGGGGTGGGCACCCTGAGCAGCCACGCCCGGTCACAAGAGCAGAGGAGGGGTATTTCCCCAAAGGAAAATGAAGGCTCTGTTGCCAGACAAAGGAAGCAGAAGCTGGGGGTGGGGGTGGGGGGGAGAAACAGAAAGACACATTCTCTAGGGCTTTATCCGGCTTCCTGGCTCTCTTTCGTCTTTGCTGTGTGAGCTTAGACAAGTCCTGACCTTCGATTTCTTCATTGGCACAATGGGCGTGATACCCTAACTCTGAGGAAGGTTTGAGAGGACTCAGTAAGTTAAGGCGCAGAAAAGGCCTTGCACAGTGCACAGTACACGGGACGCGCCAGGTCTCTCCCACCCCTTCCCCCTCGGGGCACCCCATACCCAGGCAGGAATGCCTGGGTTTGGAACAATGGTGCCCCTTAGACACTTGGCTCCTCATTTAATTAGATGCTTCCCTCCTCGCAGGCATCTCTGTGCATGTGACCTGTTTCATGCGTCTTTCCTCTCAGGAACCTCTCCCAGGGCGATGAAGCTCTAAATGGAGGCCCCCAGACACGGGTGATAGCAATAACTATTCATTCAGCACTTGTTTCCGGAGCCCCGTTAGGACCTGTTCTAGGCCCTGGGGATACAGCAGAGAAAAGGCAGACCTGGGACCTGTCCTCATGGGGGTTGTGCTCACGCATGGCTGTGCCACACACTGTACGAGGCCTGTGCGTGTCACCCGCTTTTCATCCAGGATTAAGTGCCATCTCACCGAACCCTTCAAACATTAGCAGGCTCATTCCACAGATGGGGAAACTGAGGTCCAGGGGAGGGAAGTCCAGCAGGTAGACTGAGCACTCAGCAAGCGAGTGGCAGAAACACGAAACTGCTGCACCCTTCCTTCCCGGATGCAGCCTGAGTCAAGCCCCCTGGCGAATTCAGAGAAGGTTAATTACAGTGACAGCACCCATAAAAAACACAGGACATCTTCCAGGAAGCTGGAGGAGAGAGAGAAGAAAAAAGACCCAGGCGTGCAACGTCAACCCGGGGTCTGGGATGGGCCGTGTTGAGCCCATACATGGAAATCCACATCTACCAAGATGGGCCGCCCGGGAGGCAGGCGGGGAGCCCCCAGCAGGGCCGTCGGTGTCAGGAGGAACGGAGCCATGCAAACCACAACCTGCAGGCTGAGAGCAGCCGACTGGCTCGGCTGCCACCAGGCCCGACCGCACTTTGGGAGAGGCCCGCACTCCCCTACCCAGCCCACCGGCAGCCACCAGTCAGCCAACGAGAAGCCCTGGGTGAGGTCACATTACACCCCTGGCTCCAATCCCTCAGTACGTTATGAAGGCTGACGGCTAACCTGGCTGGCTGATGTCCGAGGCCGAGGTCGAGGCACGGAGCGGGGACTTTAGAACCCAGGAGGGCTCCTCTCTTGGCTGTATGACTCCGGTCAGTTAACTTGACCTCGGAGCCTCAGCGTCCTCATCTGCAAAGTGGGGAGGGCTAATCCCTGCCTTTTCACAGAGTGAGGAATGAATGAGGCGACGATGCAGCCGCTCTACGACACGCACACCACACGGTTAGGAATTCTCGGTGCACGTGAAGACACTGAAGCTCAGAAAGATGAGTGTGTGGCCCCAAAGCACACGGCCGGTCAGCAGCGGGTACAGATTCGGAGCCCTGGTCTGACCCCATCCGTGGCCAGGTGCTGCGCGCCTCCCCCAGCGCACAGTAGGCCCTCACTGCGTGCCAGGTGCCTGCCCTGCATACCTGCACTGTACCAGTATCCAGTCTAGTCCCACCTATGTCCTGCCGGGGTGTCGCTTCTCAAAGTGTTGGCTGTGTCTGCTCCTGGCGTGCTGTGGAAGGCTGGGGCCTTCAAATATACTTGTGAAATCCGAACAAATGCATTTACTAATGACCCACGACCGAGCAGAGCCTGAACAAACGGACGATAAGAGGCTCTCCTTCAGTGTAGGAGAAACAAAGGGTTCTTTCTTGCTGCCAGAGGCTGGGGGGCGGTTCAGCTCTCCGGGGAGAAGACAGGTATTCTCGGCGGACAGCCACCGCTCTGGCATCTGCTCAAGACGCAGGGTCCGGAGTGAGAAGTTCTCATCACACCCCACCAGCCCCCCACAGGCCCTCCCTCTAGCCCCAAACGTGCTTTTTTGGCTTACCTCGCTCAGATATAAGGGCTTCGTGGAGCCCACCGGCTCCCTGCCACCGGCCAGGCTTGGAGACCAAAGGTACCAGAGGATAAAGAAGACAGAGGCTGGGGCGCTGGCCCCCCTCCCAAATTCGTGATCAGCCTAAAGCCCCAAGCCCTTTACCGATGGTGGGTAAGGAACTGTCCACATTAAGTGCTAGGAGGGAGGCAGAAAGGGAGCTGACCGGGGCCCGGCTCTCAAGTACCACGTGGGTGTACTGCCTGTTTCCCCAGAGTGATCAGTTCTTGCGATGCCTGAGATAAAAAGTTCAGAAATAACGAGGCTTGATGAAGTTCAAGGTTTCCCAGCCATGTGCCCTCCACCCCCCACCTGGTGGTTCCCAGCAAAAGGTCCGAGCCTGGCTCTGTTTGGAAAGGGGCATTGTACTGCCAGGATGGCTTGGAAATAACGGTATCTACCTTTCTAGGCCACAGGGGGGATGATTTTAACTAGCCAGTCTCCAGCTTAACCCTTGAACTTTCCCCTGGTGTCCCTAAAGACCTAGGTTCAAATCCCAGCCCTGCCTCTTCTTCCCTGAATACCTTGGGCAGCTTATCTTTCTTTTCTGAGCCTCCCGTGCCCATGCGCAGAATGGGGATCATGATGATGGGGCCTCAATGTACAGGGGACATAGGATGTGTGCAAAGGACCAAGTACAACTCTTTAGGACAACTACCCAAAGCTCCCCCTGGTGAAAAGGACAGAAAGGACCTGGACTGGAGATCCCCCCATTTATGTCTCGAGACCGGACCTCTCCCCTCAAATGGACTCATATATCCTGCTGGTCTCTTGGATAGTCCCACCGGATTGTTTAATAAACAACTCACACTTCACACATATAGGCTGAGCTCCCAATTTCACCCCCACTCCCATCAAATCTGCTCCCCCCCCACACCCTTCCCCATCTCAGTGAATGGCACCTGCACTCCCAGTTACTCCTGCCAAAAATCCTGAGACCATCCTTGATTTTTTTTTCCCTCCCACCCTGTATCTAGTTGACTCCAGCTCTTCCTCAGAAACGTACCCAGAATCCAGCTTCTTTTTATCACCTCTTCACATCCACCTCCCTGGCCCATGCCTCCACTGTCTTTCTGGGGGATGATTGAAAGAGGCTTCTGGAAGGTCTTTCTGCTTCCTCCTGACACCCCTGTCAGCTTATCCTCTGCAGAGGAACCAAATGGATCTGTATTAGTTTCCTGTTGCTGCTACAACAAAAAAACCCACAAACTTGATGGCTTAAAACAACAGACATTTTTTCTCTTGCGGTTCTGGAAGCCAGAAGTCCGAAATTAGTTTCACTGAGTTAAAGTCAAGAAGTCAGCAGACTGGTTCATCCTGGAGGCTTAGGAATGTGCTCTGTTCCTTGCCTTTTCCAGTTTCTGGAGGCTGCCAACATCTTGCTTTGGTCATCACATCTCCTTCTCTGGAGCAGTCTCTCCTTCTGCCTCTCTCTTTTAAGGACATCTGTGATTACATCAGGGTGACCACCTGGATAATCCAGGATCATCTCACCATCTCAAGGACCCTAACCCTAATCGCACCTAAAGTCCCTTTTGCCATATGAGGGAATTATTTGCAGGTCTGTGGGGTAGGGTGTAGACATCTTGAGGGGAGCAGCTTTAGCTTACCACAAGATCCTTTTTAAATTTAGCTGGGGGAGGGGGAGGGTGCTGGCTGGCTCAGCTGGTTAAGCATCCGACTGGGTCAGGTCATGAAATCACGGTTTGTGAGTTCAAGCCCCATATCGGGCTCTGTGCTGACAGTGCAGAGCCTGCTTGGGATTCCCTCTCCCTCTCTCTCTCTGTCCCTTCCCCACTCATGCTCTCTCTCTCAAAATAAATAAAAAGAAAACTTAAAAAAAAATTAGCAGGGTCATGTCTCGTCTCCTTACCCGTTCATTTCCAGGAGCTCCCCATCTCAGTATAAAAGCCACATCCTTGCAACAGTCCCCAAGGCTCTCTGCAGTCTGGATCCTATGCTTCTTTGATCTCAAATCCACCCACCCTTTCTCTCATTCACTCTGCTCGAACTGCATTGGCCTCCTTGCTGTGTTCCGTATATGTCCAAACGGTCCTGCCTCAGGGCCTTTGCACTGGCTATTCCCTCTGCCCAGAATGCTCTTCTTCCAGATCAACTATAAATTCAACTGCCAACCACAGTACAGGAGTGGCCGCAGCAGCCACCAGAGAGGTCCCTGCGTTTTACCATGCAGGGAACAGGCTCAGCTCAATTCACCAAACAAATATGTAAAGAGTCTGTGTTTGAGGCCATGCCAAGTCAGGTCCCACCTAGGGCACCCATGTGCTGGTCCTGCCACACATGTGGGTTCAGTGTCTCCCATCAGGCAGGAGGCTGTGTCTGAGAACAGTGCTATGGATGTGGAGTCGGCCCCTATGCCTGTGTTTGGTGGGCAGCCAGCTATGCAAATAGAACCTCTCTGTCCCTGCCTGCCTCCAGTCTTGTCCCCAAACAATCTGACTCAGTCAGCATGACAAGGTGGAGGTTGCAAAGCAAACAAGGTGCCAGCTGATTTCGGTGGCTTTGGGAGAATAGAGGATAAATTCAAGGAAAATATAATGAATTAATAACTGAGTGGACGAAATATGGGCACCAGAGAAGACATCATGTATCAGACCCAGACAGTGCCTATTCTCCCTGATCCACACCCCCCGCCCCGCCATGGCTAAGACCTTCCGACATCTGGCGTCACAGGATAGATTGTCTCCAACTCAAAGCCTCCACCTTAACCAAAGTTGATCTCCTTATTCACGAGCAGTCACGATAATGACCGTCTTGTATCTTTCACATCCCAGATTCCAAACCCTGTACTAAGCACTTCATTCCAGCATTCTCAGTCATTTTAACAGCCTCCTGGGATAGGTATTTTTCCCATTTCATGGGGAAGGAATCGGAGGTAGAAAGAGATAGAGTCGCTTGCCTGAGGACACCCAGCTCTTACGTGGCAGAATCGGGATATGAGCCGAGGTCCTTCTGGCTACAAAACTTGCACTGTTAACCACTCTGCTTAGGCACTGCACACCAGTGACCCAGCCATAGTGAGCCCATGGACCCATGCATTCATGTGTCCCTGATAACAGTCTACACGTGCACACACATGTGCAGGCACACACCCACAGGAAGGTAAGCTCCAGGGCAGCAGGGACTTTGTGAGTTATGTTGCTGGCATATAGTAGATGCTTGTTATGGACGGAACATTTAGGTCCGTCCTGAATTCGTGCAGTGAAGCCCTAACCCCGAATGTGACTACATTTGGGGACAGACCTTTATGGAAGTCATTAAGGTTAGATGAGTTCCTAAGAGTAGAGCCCCAATCCAGTAGGTTTGGTGTCCTTGTAAGAAGAGACACCAGAGGGTTCCTGCTCTCTCTCCATGTGTGCAGAGAAGAGGCCATGTGAAGGCACAGGGGGGAGGTGGCCATCTACAAGCCAGGAAGAGAGCGCTCACCACAAGTCAATCCTGCAGGACCTTGATCTGGGACTTCCGGCCACCAGGACTGTGAGAAAATTGATCTCTGGTGTTTAAGCTGCCCAGCCTGTGGCAGTTTGTCACGGCGGTCCTAGCAGCCTGACACTGTGCTCGCTACATTGTGCAGTGGAATACAGATCTGGTTTGGTGAATCTGTTTTTAAAAAGAGGATTTAGGGGCGCCTGGGTGGCTCGGTCAGTTATGCATCCGACTTTGGCTCTGGTCATGATCTCACGTTCCGTGAGTTTGAGCCCCGTGTCGGGCTTTGTGCTGACAGCTCAGAGCCTGGAGCCTGCTTCGGATTCTGTGTCTCCCTCTCTCTCTGCCCCTCCTCCCCTCATCCTCTGTCTCAAAAATAAATAAACATTAAAAAATATTTTTAAAAAGAGGATTTAAATGTCCCAACACCCCCTGGTTGGTCTTGCCCTCCTCGCCACTCCTCATTTCCCTGCTCAGCCTCCAGGGACCCCAGGTTTGTGGCTCTGCTCTGAGCTGGGCGGAGGCTCAGCATCAAGCCAGGCCTGAGTCAGGGATCCATCCTCATGTACTGTGGGACAGGTCTGGTGCCTTTCGTGGACTCCAGAGAGCCCCCTCCTACTGCTCCCTGGTAGGAAACCCACGGGTACGCGTGTGAGGAAGGGCTCGCTGGGCCTCAGGCCTTCCCTACCTTGTGGCTGCAAGCAGCTCCCGGCCTTCAGCTCACTCCTCAGGGACAGAGTCTCAAAATTCCCCCGTGGCCTCTGGGGACAGGTTCTCTGAGGCCCTCGTCTGTCCATGGCAGCCCCAGTCGGGGCCGCCCAGCTCAGGCGGCACCTCTGGGCCCGGGAGCGGCAGGGGACGGTGACGGCTCTGAGGACTTCACCACCCCCAAACGCCCACCCGGTGCAGAGCCTGGGGAGTGAGGAAATCCAAGGAAGTAACCAGAGTGGCTGCCAATGCCCAGGGGGGAACCGCGCCCCTCCGCCACCTGGCCCAGGGAGCCCAGCTGCTGCACTCGCCACCCCACCACAAAGCGCAGGCGGAGAGCAGCAGGCCTGCTCGGGCGCCAGCAGGACGGTGGCCTCTGCGACGGGGGGGCGGGGGGGGACGGGGACCGTTAGGGGGAGTGTGGAGAATGACGTCCTGCCCCAGCGTGGGTGCCAGCTGCACCCGGGTCAGGAGGTGAACCTTTCGCCTGGCGGCACCTTGCTTTGCCCCTCTGTAGAATGGGGAGGGCAGGCCCTCGCACCTCACTTGCCTCGCCCCAGCCCTGGCCCAGAAGAACGCCCCCGAACTGAATAGGGTGCAAATGTGGAAGCTAGAGGAGAGACAGCACAAGGTGATGGACGGCAGAGGGACAAACAGTGATGGAGCACTTAGCCGTGTTGGGTGTTTATTTCTGTCTTAATCATCATAGCTGGCTAGGCCCAACAATGGCCACCGGCTGTACGTCCTCCCTTAATCCTCCCAAGATGTCTAAGGGCAGGTGGCAGTGTCCTTGTTTAATGAAGGAGGAAGGAAAGACTCTGAGAAGTAATATGACAGCCCAAGGTCACACAGCTAATGAGACCGCGTCAGGGCTCCCAACCCCTGTTATATGTTGGCAAATAGGTAACAAAAAAAGCTCAAATTTATAGAATGCTTACTGTGTGTCAGGCAATCTCTTAGGCATCTAGGTACATTAATTTATTTAATCTTCCCAGTAGCCCTTTAAAGTAGGTACTCCTATTATCCCTGTTTTATAGATGAGGAAACTGAGGTGCAAAGACGTTGAATGACTTACCCAAGGTCTCGCAGCAGCTAATAATGGTACCAGCAGGATTGGAACCCTGGTGCCTGGCCCCAGACACCACAATGAAACACTTCCTCTCACCCTGCCCTCTGTAACTGTCACGGAAACCCCTGTTGGAAAGGCCCTTTTATAGAGTTAAGAATTTTATTCAAGGCCACTCAGAGAGCTAAAGGCAAAACGGATTTGAATCCACCTGTTGTTCTGCTTTTTGGTTTTTTTTTTTTAGTTCTTTTCTTTTAAATGTCTGTTTCTGGTGGGGGGGGGGGAGAGCGCAAGTGGTGGGGGGCAGAGAGAGAGGGAGACAGGCAAGAACGGTGCATGTACCTCACCTGGAACCTTCACAGCCACCTTGGAAAGGAGAGATCTGCATCGGTCAGGAGAGGCAAAATTATGCTGTGGTAACAAACAGCCACCCACGATATGATTGGCTGAAATAAAAAAAGCGTTTATTTTTGCTCACAATATGTACGTTACCTAGGGGGCTCTGTTCTCTGCTGTCCTTACTCAAAGACCCAAGCTGAGGGAGGCCCCGTCTCCGTACGGTTTGGCCAAGACACAAAAAAGAAGACTGGATTCAAGCAGTTAAAGATTCCAACCTGAAAGTGACACATGTCACTTCTGCCTGCACTTTTTTGGCCACAGCTAGTCACGTGACCCCACCGGATCACAAGGGGTTCAGCACATGCAATCTTACTATGTGCATGGAAGGCAGCGAGCCACACGACCTGACCACTCTACCATTATCCCCATTTTACAGAAGAAAACCACGGTTCCAGCTAGTAAGGAACAGATTCTGGAGCCAAACCAACCTGGAGCTCATTCTCTTTTGACCACACCTGCCCTGAGACACAAAGCAGACCCATCGATAAAAACTCATTTAACCTTACGGTTTACACACATTATCTCAGTATCTCACTCAGCGCTGGTGCAAGGGTCAGAAAAATCCCTCCTAGTTTGCAGCAGAGGAAACCGAGGTTCAGAGGAATGTGGTCTTGGTTAAAGTCAAGCAGATTTTTTTTTTTAATGTTTATTTTTGAGAGAGAGACAGAGCTTGAGCAGGGGAGGGGCAGAGAGAGAGGGAGACACAGAACCCAAAGCAGGCTCCAGGCTCCGAGCTGTCAGCACAGAGCCCGACGCGGGGCTCGAACTCACAGAGTGTGAGATCATGACCTGAGCCAAAGTCGGAGGCTCAACTTACTGAGCCACCAGCCGCCCCAAAGCTATAAAGGTTTTTAGAGTTGGGACGCTAATAAGAACTTGGTTCTCCTGGCCTCCAGCGTTTTGTGTGATGCCAGCCCTCCTTCCCCCTCAGCTCACGGACAACAAATAGAAACTTAGAGTCCTTTTCCTTTCTCCCTCCCACCGGGGGAATTGAAGGGACAGAGTTGGTGTCAAGATGAAGACACAAGCCAGGCACAGACTAAGGTCAGGGAAGCCGACGGTTCTTCAAAGGCCTCCACTCACGACCAGGAACTGGCAGCGATACAGCTCTCACTGAGCTCCTCATCAAGCCTTTGTGTTCCCAGCACCTTATCCAGTCCCCACAATAGGCAGGAGCCATAGGCATAATCATTTGGCCCATTCTAGAGATGAGGAAACTGAGGCTCAGAACCTGACAGAGAGCCTGACACAGAAGAGTCAACAAAAGTTTTGTGGTCAAGTGGCCTAATGGATCAGAGGGGCTACAAGATTAGCCAAAAGGTGGCCAGCTCCTGCGGTCAGGAATTGGTCCAGAACTCTGGTCAGTTTGCCCAGACCTTAGGTTTACCGAATGAGAGGGAGGCGTGACAAGTGCCACACTGCCCAGGGCAAAAGCCTAGCTGTGCCCTTGGGCAGATTACTTAATTTCTCACCTCCAGTTTCTCACCTACAAAATCGGGATCAGAAGAGAGTCATGGAGCTGTCACAGAGCTCAGCTGTAAAGCACAGTGGCTGGCACACAGGAAAATCTCTATGCAGGTCAATTCTTGCTGATGTGGTGATTATCAAGTTTCTAGTCTAAAGAAAAACACTTCAGAAATCAAAAGAATAATATACATGAACTAACAGTGAAGACAATTCATGTGCCGGAAACAATAGACAGGAAATATAGAAGTTCAATTAGATGACAATGTTGAACAAAGAGGGTAAGTATAACTATTGTGACAGAGGTCAAATTGCTCTTGGCTTTCTCCAAATCTCTTAAAGCACACATCGTTGTAAATGGGCAGGGTTGCTGGGGTTGGTAAACAGTGGCATACCAGTTCTGGGAAACATCTTGGCAACATAAATGAAAAGCCATAAAATTGTGACTGCCTGTTAACTTGTAATCCCACTTCTGGGAACTATTGATTATCTAATAATAATCTTAGGAGTTATTTCCTTCCATTTTACAAATGGCGGAACGGAGGCTCAGAGAGGTTAAATAACATGCCATAGTCACACAGCTGGGAAGTGAAGGGACCAGAATCGAACCCAGGCTAGTCTGACTGCAAAGCCACACTCTCAACAGCTACACTTTGTGTCCTCAAAAGAATGAGTCTACAGGAGTATCATAATTGTTCCCATTTGCAGAGATGCAATCTCTATGTGAAAATCCCAAAGAACTTGTGAAAAAGCAATTTGAATTTAGTAGGGTCACAGGACCCAAGGTCAATACATAAAAGTCAATTTAACTTCTATACTTTGGCAACAAACAATTGAGATTTGAAACTTTTTTTTCAGTACAATTTAAAATAGCATCAAGGGGCTCCTGGGTGGCTTAGTCAGTTAAGCATCCAACTTTGGCTCAGGTCACAATCTCAAGGTTTGTAAGTTTGAGCCCCACATCAGACTGCACTGATAGTGGGGAGCCTGCTTGGGATTCTTTCTCTCCCTCTCTCTCTCTCTGCCCCTCCCCTGCTTGTGCTACTCTCTCTAAATAAATAAATAAAGTTTAAAAAAATCTTTAAGGGGTGCCTGGGTGGTTCAGTTGGTTGAGCGTCCGATCTCAGCTCAGGTCATGATCTCATGGTTCGTGGTTTCGAGCCCCACATTGGGCTCTGTGCTGACAGCTCAGAGCCTGGAGCCTGCTTCAGATTCTATGTCTCCCTCTCTCTCTGCCCCTTCCCCACTCATTCTCTCTCTCTCTCTCTCAGAATAAATAAACATTAAAAAAATTTTAATCTTTAAAATAGCACCAAAAAACATGAAATACTTATAGATAAACTTAACAAAATATGCACAAGATCTATGTACTGAAAATTATAAAATGATAAAGTATTAAGAGACATCAAAGAAGACCGAGATAAAGAAAGAGATATACTGTGTTTATGGGTTGGAAGACTTAATATAGTTAGATCTCTTTGAATTGATCTATAGATTCAACATAGTATCAATTTATATCCAAATAGCCTTTTTTTTCTGAGAGGCTGATTCTAAAATTTATATGGAAGGCAAAAGAACTAGAATAGCCAAAATGATTTTGAAAAAAAGAACAAAGTTGGAGAACTTATGTTACCTTGTTACCTGATTTCAAGACGTATTATAAAGCTCTGGTAATCGAGGCAGTGTGGTCCTGGTATAAAGGTTAGACCCATCAATAAATGGAAAGAAGAGATAGCTCAGGAGTCCAGAGCCCAACAGTTTAGCAGAAGTAAATCCATAGGTATGTGGCCAATTGATTTTCAGCAAAGATGCAAAGGTAATTCAATGGAGAAAGAATAGTCTTTCTAACAAATGATATTGGAACAATTGGACGTACAAAAAAATGAACCTGAGTCCCTTTCTCACACCATATACAAAAAAAAAAAAAAAAACCACTTGAAATTAATCATAGACCTAAATGTACAAAACTTAAAACTGTAAAACTTCGAGAAGAAAACACAGAAGAACAATCTTTGTGAGTTTGTTTTAGGCAACGATTCCTTAGGACACAAAAAGCACAAACTATAAAAGAAAAAAAAATAGGTAGATTGGATTTTATCAAATTTAAAATTTTTGCTCTTGAAAATTTATTATTAAGAGAATGAAAAACAAGTCACAGGCCGGAGAAAATATTTGCAAAATACATTAGTTGATAAAAATCTCTATCCCAAATATATAAAGGACTCCTACAACTCAATACTAAGAAAAGAAACAATCCAATGTTTTAAATGGACAAAAGATTTGAACGTGTACTTCACCAAAATGAGGTGATGTGGCTGGCAAAATAAGGGTGGGAAAAAATGCTCACTCAACATCATTAGTCACTACATAAATGTGCATTTCAACCACAATGAGCTGGCACTACACACCTATTAGAATGGTGAAAAATGTCTTTAAATGCTGGCAATACCAGGTGCTGGCGGGGATATGGAGTAACCGGAATCCTCATTACTCTGCTTGTACAGCCGCTTTGAAAAACAGTTTAGCAGTTTCTTACGAATTTCAACACGTGACCCGAGTCTGTTACTCCTACGTATTTAGGAAGAGCTACCCAAGAGAAATTAAATACATCCACACAAAGACCCACATGCAATGACTTACAGCAGCTTTATGAATAATAAACCCAAACTCAAAACAACCCAACGTCCACCTATGAAGATACATTGACACAGCGGAATACTACCCAGCCGTATTACAAATGATTTACCAACGCATGCAGCAATGTGGATGAATCTCAAAGCTTTCACGCAAGCGAAAGAAGTCAGACACAAAAAAGCTACATTCGGTAGGATTCCATTTCTACAATATTCTGAAAAAGATCAAGACCAAGGTACAGTGACAGAAATCAGGTCAGCTATTGCCAGGGGCTGGGGCTGGGGACGGGACTGCTTGCCGAGGAACAAGAAGGTACTTTTGGCAATGATGGGAAATTCTCAGTATCTTGATTGTTCTGGAGGTTACACAACCATACAGGGTTGTCAAAACCCATCAAATGGTACAACTAAAAAGTGTGACTTTTACTCTAGCTGAATTATGCTTCTATAAACCTGACTTAAAAAAAAAAAAAAAAAAAGAGGGGCACCTGGGTGGCTCAGTCGGTTAAGCGTCCGACTTCGACTCAGGTCATGATCTCGCGGTCCGTGGGTTCAAGCCCCGCGTCGGGCTCTGTGCTGACTGCTCAGAGCCTGGAGCCTGTTTCAGATTCTGTGTCTCCCTCTCTCTCTGACCCTCCCCCGTTCATGCTCTGTCTCTCCCTGTCTCAAAAATAAATAAACATTAGAAAAAAAAATTAAAAAAAAAAGATGTACACCAAACAAAACGTGCATTTGACAACAAAAACGTATTGGGTATCTTCTGTGTCCATCAACAAGATGAACAAGGGTCTTCCTCCCACAAAGCTGATGTCCCTCTGTCATGCATGTGTGTGCGTGCGTGTGTGCATGTCTGTGTGTGTGTGTGTGTGTGTGTGTGTGTGTGTGTGTGTCACGGTCAGTACGTTTACTGTTTTCATGAGTTGAAGTCGCTAGTTTCTGTCCGCTTTTGTTTGCTCTCTGGCATCTTTAAACTGCTTTAAAATTTTGTCCAGAGTTTATAGTTGCTGTCTGTGGACGGATGAGCCTGATACAAGCTACTCCAGCAGGACCAGAACCAAATCTGGAGTGAGACCAGAATGAAGATACTAAGAATCCTGTGATGACCCTTGAGACATATGGCAAATAAGTCCACAACAGGCACGTGTGACTGATGAGTAGATGTATTACTCAGACGTTCTTGCGTTTCACAACATGCCGGCGATCCTGATTACCGATGGCGCTGTCCGGAAATAGAAAATAATGAGTGTGTTCCGCTTTTTCATACAAATATTTATTTATTTAGACCTTCATTCAACAAACAAGAGCTATGGCAGGGCCAGTGTAGGATGCAAATTCAGAGCTCCTTGTTCAAAGAACAGGAAAAACGTGCTCATAAAAAAACAAAAAAAAGGCACATCGAGAGTTTCTTCTTTTCCACCATGGTCTCTCTCTTGATTTCTCATGGGCTGTTGCTTTGCTATTTGGTGTCATTCTAAGTAAAGAAAAATACAGATTTTAAATTATTAGCATGAATTTACTGTTCATCTGTACACTGTTCAATTCCAGTTCTAAATGTAAATACCAGGGCATTCAATTCATAAACAAAATCACTGAAATTGCACAATTTGTATTATGTGGTTCATCCCAGATGGGTGCCTAGAGCTAGCCACAGGAGATAAACAAGTCAGACACAGGAAGGTTCAAAGAAGGAGAGGAGACAGCCCGCCCCCCCCCACCCTCCCCACCCACACCCACCCCCGCCACCCACACCCACCCCCCCCCACACCCCCACACCCCCCCTCCAGGCACAGAGCCAGCTGCGGGAGCACTCTCAGAGGCCTGGAACTAGCAAGGAGAGCGCAAAAGCTCACAGGCGCCCATGGGTCACCCCTGTTAAGTGCCTACATTCTTATTTGATGAATGCTGGGTTCACCCCCCACCCCCACCCCAGTCACTAGCCCGACACCGTGCTCTAACCTAGGCAGGGTCTGGGGAAGTCCAGCCAGGCATCTCTCCTTCCCACAGTCTGCTACCCAACCCATGGCAGACGGGTGATCCTCAAGAATCTTTAAGCCTTGATGCTAACATGGGCTTGGAACCTGGATCAGGCTTGACCTCTTTGAGACACAGCCTCCGGCTGGCCACCCACCACGGTTGTACTTAACCCAGGGTGGGGACCATGCCAGTTACGAGATGTTATCAAGTGTCTATGCCTGACCACAACCCTCCATACCCTGTGCTCATGCCCCTGCAGGGCAGAGGGCAGCAGTGCTCATGGGCGGGGAGTGGGGGGGCGGCCGTGTCCTGGGCACCACAGGGCAGAACAGTAAACGTCCAAGAACCCATCCTGGAATGCAATGGAAGGCAGGACTGCACGTGAGCTGAGGTTCCAAGCACCCAGGGCATGTCCCATCACACTTCACTTACAAAACGCAAATCAAAGATACAATCATCAAGAATTTCAAGATGATGAACACAGAGCATTAAAACCCAAGCACAAGGCCCTTCTGAGCACAGGGCCCTGTTTGACTGCCATGGTCACAAGCCCATAAAGCTGGCCCTGGCTGGAGCCCAGGTGCAGGGATGATTCAGGCACAATCCCCGACTTCTGTGTATTCTCGGGGTACAAGCAAATGCCAGACACTGTGTTAGGCACTAGAAGGAGAGAAGAGACCTCCAGGAAAGGCGTCCCTGCCCTTGGCAGGCTCGCAACCCAGTCCTTCGCTTGGTAAATGGGACCCACAGAAGCCCAGGAGGAGGGGCTCTGAGCCCAGCCTCGGGGGTCCACAGAAGCCTGTGAGAAAAGTGGCACTTCTGCTGAGACCTGGACGATAAGGTGGCCAGGGGAACAGATGGGGAAAGAGCTTGTCAGGCAAAAGGAATTGGGTGTGCCAAAGCCCGAGGCTGGAGCGAGCCTGGCATGCCGGAGGTACTGAAAGAACGCATCATTATTCAGATAGGCACCGTGCCATTCCAAGGAGAAGTCCAAACTAGTTTTTTATTGTAATCTCAGTCGCCTGTTTATTACCGTGACATGAAATGCCGTTGCCGATGACCCACCTGGAACACACTGTGTCTGCGAGCCTTGTGGGCGGCTATTACTGAAAGTACAAGTAGTGCCTGACTCTCCCGTTTCATTTATAGCGCGGTCTCCCCCACAAATGGGCTCTGCCTGCCGGATTCAGTCAAGGGCACTGCCGGCCACCAGATGCCAAGCTAGGGCTGAGGCTCCTGACCCACTCCCAACTCCTCACATTGGTTGGGCGCATCGGGTCTCCCACCCCCTACACCTGCAGCCCCAGCCCCCAAGACCACGGCCACAGCGCCACCCACATCTCCTCCACAACCAAAGCTTCACCCCAGTGGCCCAGCCCCCTTCAATCGCAGGCAGGACTAAGGACTCCTCCGACAGCGCGGCTGCAAGGCTCAGAAGTCACTCGGATTGGACTAGTTTGGGTCACGTGCTCACCTCTGAACCAATCCTAGAGCCAGGGAGAGTCCGTGTGCCAAAAGGCAGGTCGGGAGCAGGGGGCGGGTCCCTTTGCTGTTAATTTCCCGCTCTAAGGCTGGGGTTGTGGAAAGAACACCGTTTGGGGATGAGACAAACCTAGGTTCTAGTTCTGGCTTTTCTTTTTTACTGTCTGTGAATGCAGATAAGAATATATAGCAAGCTATGAGGATTAAATACACGTAAAGTGCCTGGAATGTGGTAAGTGCTCAATAAATCCTCATTAACAGCTACACAAACAACGTCTTGCACCCACACAAAAATACAACCTCTGAAAACGCTGTTTCATTTTCCTGGAATGTACTCCTCTTTCTTATGAGCACACCCCCTCAAATCCCGTTTTCCACACTCACCCCCACCGGTTGCCCGCTCTTTGCACCGTTAAATACCAGAGTGGTTAAGAACATGGGCTTAGCATCAGAAATGACCAAGTTCAAATCCATTGAACTTCTTTGCATTCCACTTTCTTCATTTGTAAAATGGGCGTAACAATACCCATCTCACAGGTCTGCTGTGAGAATTCAGTGAGATCATTCAGGCAAAGCCCCCAGCACATAGGTGCTCAATGAAGATGAGTTTTTATTTTACGCATCCCACCATTTTGTAATTTTTCATATGCCAGCCTCTTATAATAGAATGTGAACTTCTAGATGGCAAGGGCTCTACTTGACTCACCTTTGTTTCACTTTTACCTGTGACCCTACCCCCAATACCCAACCAGGGACTGGTTCCAAATTGGTGCCCTAGAAATGTTTCTAGGATGCTTGGTTAAGAGCCAATGCTTGCTGCAGAAAAGCTGCCTGCCTGCTGCAAAGAGGATGAGGTAGACCATTCTTTTTCATTCCCACTCACCCCCTTTCTCGCTTGCCAGCTGCTCTTACTGACTGTTCTGGGGTTGGGTCGGCACAGCAGGGAGAAGAGAGGAGAGGTGAGCAGAGAGGAAAGAGCTCATTTGACAATTCTGCCTTAAGCTGCCCTCTATTCGTCTAAAGATGACTCTTGTGAGGTGCTTTTGTGAATTCTTCAGAGACCCGCCCCCAAAAACTAATTCCTCAATGTGGGGGGACATTCGATCTTGGGGATCATTTCTTCCTCCATCTATAGCCTTTTGGAATCACTTCCAGCTGTTGAAGGCCTACCCTTTCCAGGTGGTCCTTTTGGACAGACCTAGGATGCTCTCAGACCAGCCCTCTCAACCAGGTGGCTGCATTTAGTCCATGGGAAACACTCATATAGATGCCTTCCCTGAAACACTTGGGGCGTTGGCCAGTCCCCATGCAGTATCCACCTTGCTTCCATGTCTGTGTCTAGAGCAGTCAGCAAGATATTCTTACCTTGTAGATTTCCCAGGCCCTACCTGTATCCCTGAACTGCAAGGGACAGAGGTCAAGTCCATTTGCCACACAGGAAGTGGCAGTTCAGCAAGGTTAAGTCATTTGATCATATAGCTAGGAACTGGTAGAACCAAGATTTGAAATAAAGACATCCAACAAGAGATCTCCTTTTTAAATAATACCCTTTGCTGCCTGGTGACATGAAATATGCACTTCAATTGCAAGATGCGTCCGGATCTCAGAAACGTAAAATCCCCCACCATTCTAATTTTTTTTTTAACGTTTATTTATTTTTGAGACAGAGAAAGACAAAGCATGAACGGGGGAGGGTCAGAGAGAGGGAGACACAGAATCCAAAACAGGCTCCAGGCTCTGAGCTGTCAGCACAGAGCCCGACGCGGGGTTCGAACTCACAGACCGTGAGATCATGACCTGAGCTGAAGTCGGCCACTTAACCAACTGAGCCACCCAGGCGCCCCCCCCCCCCACCATTCTAAAATACAGTATATACACATAAAGCCCTTCACTCTGGGAATTTGCCGGCGAGACACCTCTGGCAATAAAGGCTTTTAGCCCACGCTTTCTCCTCACTCCTTCTGCCTCCTGACCAACCCTGGTGCTCCCCTCTGTGGCCCTGCATGCTGAGCAGTGCCTCCAGTTTTTAGGGATCTGTGAATATAAAAACTTCTCCCTTCACGACCATCATTTCCATGTCTGTGTGTCGTTACCGTACCTGACTGAAACAAATTGTGGGTACATTTAAAACAGAAGGCTTGGGTTCAAATCCCTGTCTTGCCACTCACCTGCAGTGGGACCCAGGCCAATAACTTCTTCTCTCTGAGCCTCAGTTGCTGCACTGAGAAAAACAGGGGTGAGAAGAATAGTAACTCGTTCATGGTGTTGTTTGGAGGAATTGTAAACCCCAAACAAAAGATAACCCACACACTCAACTCAAAAACACTCTGTCCATATGAGCTATTATGGTGTTAGTCCTTACTAGGGGTAGGTTAGTGCATAAAGAGCAGGGGGGCTTCAGGTCAAGGCCATAGATAGAGACTGCTTTGATGGAAGCACACTCCTTAGTCTTTGAAATTCAGGCGGGAGAGCAGTCATGGAGACTGGGAAAGCAAGGAACATTCCATAGAACCACAGGTAGGGGGACAGCACTCCCAAATGAGAGCCTCAGTTTGTTCATCAAGCTCTCCTTCCCATCTCTGGCCTAGCTGAGGACTTCACCACAAGGAGAGAGGGAATTAGGGAGAAGAGACAGAAAATCAGACTCTAAAATCATTACATCAAATCCCAGAATTCAGCTACCAAGGAGAAACTTACACACTTAACCCTGAGCTTTCCTGGCTATTCTGTGCAAGTACTTTCAAAAGTCTTCAAAAAAAATTTTGATAATATCCAGTGTGAGTGAAGGAGCAGAGAGCTGGGCCCTCCTGTGCCCTGTTAGAGGTTGTGTAAATCAGTGTGACTTTCCAAGTGGCAATTCAGCATTGAGTATCAAGTGTCCTAAACGGGTATGCGATTCTTTGGCCAAGCAATTCCACTCTTAGAATTTATCTTAAGGATTAACTCCGACAAGTGCACTAAGACATATATACAATGATATCCATCACAGTAGTGTTTATAACAGCAAAATGCTGGAAATGATCTAAATATCCATCAATAAGGGATTGTCTAAATAAAACGTTACATCCCTACTATGGAATGTCGTGAAGACTTCTACAAAGGATGTTGCAAATCTCCATTTGTTGACAGTGGAAAGATACCCATGGTATGTTGTTGAGTGGGGGAAAAAAAAGTTGCGGAACAGGACGTATAGCATGAGCATATTTCTGTCAAATTACACACATCTGTAAGTCTACATGTAAACATGCAGAGAGAGAAATTTGGAGGGCAGAAATCCCAAATGCAGACAGTGGTTGTCTCTGGGTAGTGAGATTTGGGGGGATTTTTGCTTTCTTCTTTATACTCTTGTTCTGCAACAAGATATATGCCACTTTATTCAGCAGAATTCCTAGAATGGTATTTCTCAACCTCAGCGTTGGAAAATTCTTGGTCTGGGAAGTTCTTCATTGTGCGGGACTGTCCTGTACATCATAAAATATTACAGCATCCCTGACCTCTACCCACTAGATGCCAGTAGGACTTCACCATCCCCCAAGTTGTGACAACCAAATGTCGTTACCAAATGTCTTCTGTTGCGGGGGGAGGGGGGCGGGGGACAGAATCATGCCTGGCTGAGAACCACTGTCTTACAGGAAGGGGAGGGCAGGCTACATGGCAGGGCTGCTCCCAAGAGAAGACTTGGAATGGGAAATCTGGAGACATTGCCCAGCAGGCGGTGAGGAGAGAGCCCAGGGATTTCTGGGAAGGGGCCTGAGCAGGATGGCAGAGGGCCAGACGTGATTCTACCCTACCACCCCTCAAGTCTACTATGCAGTTCAAAATCCTGAGCGAGACTGGCTATACTGTGGAAAATGGTAATAGGCCAAACCAGAATGGTAGGCTCAGTGCAGGAACAGGGACTTGGGGACCAGTAGACCTCAGCTGGGAGCTGGCTCCAAATTCACAAGGGCTGTGGACGTGAGGTTCTGGGCCCGTGAAGTAGTGGGGCTGCTGACAGAGAGTCCGAATAACTCACTGGGCCTTTAATGACGTTGTGCCGCACAGTTCCTTAGCTGTCGTGTGTGAATGGTGTACCCACCTGAAACAGGGCTGTCTGGAGTTTGTCAGGGATTGGTGCCCACAATAGATCTCTGACTAATAAACATGACTAACACTCGCTGAGATTGTAACTATATGCCAGGCACTGCTCAGGGGCCTTTACATGTTACCTCACCCTCAAAACAACCCTGTGACGTTGTGACCATTCCCACGTTACAGATGGGGAAACTGAGGCACAGAGCAGGAAAGCAGGTCACCCAGAATAGGCTCAGTCAGTCTGGCTCCAGAGCCTGTGGGTTTAACCACCCCCACTATTCCGCCTCTGAGGGGGTACAGGTAGGGCCACTGGAACCCGCAGCAAGAGTGACAACATTCATGACCACTCTTTTGAACTGTCTCTTTAATGTGGACACCGGCCATTAGTCCAAGGCCCTACCCGTGCGAATATGATAGGAGCTTTCTACACACTATCTTTATTTCTGCAACAGCCATGTGAGACGAGCGCTGGTGTTACTACTCCCATTTTACAGATGCGGAAACTGAGGCCTGATTTCTTGTCCCCACCTTTGTGCTAAAGCTGTGGCCCTTTGATTCTTGCGTTGCAGTTGCTCATGCATCTGTCGTGCCACCTAACGGTAGGGCCAGACCTGCCCTCCTCTCACCTCAGCATCCCACAGCCGGTGGGTGACGACACAGCATGTCTCATCACTTTTTTGGCTGCCCAGCATCCGAGCCGCCTTCCTGGGTTTGGGGAAATGGCCACTGTGTTAGTCCTGAGGGGCCCTGCCTCTCTTTGCAGAGGACAAAAGACCCAGGCGGGTGTTCTCCCAACCCCTGTGGTTCTGCCAGCCTGTCAGATGACCCGATCTGGGACACAAGTCTGGGTGGGGGACAGAGAGAAGCAGAAGTCCTTCAGATTTCATTTCACCACCAAGGCGGTGGCGTCTGGGATCTTGAGAGCTGGGTGGCAGTGGCACAGGGTTGAGACGACATGACAGCCGGGGCGGCAGCCTCATTATGACCAGAACACGCCCTTGGCACGACCCATCTGTGCTCCTGCCCCAGCAGCCTCCCTTTCAAGCCCGTCTGCGAGCTTCTACCCAGCACCCGTGCAGGAAAACCCTTTTCCTGATTAAGGAAGCCAAGATTAATTTCCGTCAATTGCAGCTAAGAATTCTAGTATGGACCAGGGGTAGACAAAATAAAGAGGGAAGGAGAGAAGCACAGGGCATCACCCTCACCCCGCAAGAATCACTAGGTCAAGTAAAACATCCCCAGCCAGTCCCCACGTTTGCCACTTGCGTCATGAAAGGGGCCTGCAGATGGTCTAGCTGGAAGGACTAGCTGGAAGGTCCAAACTCCCTGACCAGCTGCAGATGCAGCCAAAGCAGATGCAGGAGAGGAGTGGATCAGGCCATCTATGGAGAACCGAGCTGAAGCCACTGCTGGAAAATCCAGTCTCTGCTGGGGTGCCTGGGGTGGCTCAGTCGGTTGAGCGTCCGACTTCGGCTCAGGTCATGACCTCACAGCTCATGAGTTTGAGCCCTGCATCAGGCTCCGTGCTGACAGCTCGGAACCTGGAGCCTGCTCTGGATCTGTGCCTCCCTCTCTCTCTGCCCCTCCCCCACGCACATTCTGTCTGTCTCTCTCTCTCTCAAAAATAAAATGTAAAAAAGAAAAAAATATTAAAAATTGTTTTAAGTAAAAAAAATTAAGAAAATCCAGTTCCGACCAAAACCCCCCTCCAAGTCGACCTAATTATAGAAATAACCTGAGATCCCTGCATCTTAATGGCTCCCTCAGCTCAGGTGTTATGGGTGCCGCTTCATTCGATCCACTTAAGAGGATTACCCTGAACACCTTCAGTTCCGTGGCCTGTGGATTCCATGGCTCCAAGCTTGCAGTGGGTCGGCCAGCTGGGGATAAGGGCCATGTGATACTGAATATGGGCGCCCCGACCCTGAGGACAGGCTGAGAAGGTCCCCAGCACTGGCACACTGGGGCCAGACAGTACAAGCCAAGATGGTAAGGAGGGCCCTCTTCTCTCCTCCCTTGTTCCCCCATCATCACCCCCGTTCCTTGGAACCTTGTCTGCCCTTGGCCAAGAGCCGTCGAGGAAGCCTCAAATTGTGGGTGGTTGCTAAGGCTCACCCTGGCGTCAGAAGTTCCCCTTCTTGCTGCCCTGGTTGTTCATTATCATGGGCAGGGCCTTGACTCATCCAGATATAGAATCTACCCAAAGCCTCCTTGTATTTCAGGGGGAGGAACTCTCTCCACGTGGACAACAGGCTGAGTAGGGTCTCCCGCTGGAAGGAGAGTCACGCCCTGTTTTGTTTCATAGTGTAGACACCCAGGTATGCCTCCCTACATAAAATTGTTCGTTTTGCCTGTTTCTGCATATTTTTATAAATGGAATCATACTGCATGTATATTCATTCGTGTCTTACTCCCTCCCTTTGCTCAGTATTATGTTTTTAAGAGCCATCCAAATGGTTGTGGGTATTTATAGTGTGTTCACTTGAATATGCCACAATTTACCCGTTCTACTCTCAGTGGATATGTGGGTGGTTTCAGACTGGCGTGGTACAAAGGGTGATCCTGCAAACATTTGTGCGTCCCGAAAGGCTATTTGATAGGAATTTAATATAGCTACATCACTTTTCTCTTAGTCAGTACTGCACTTTTTCCATATTTTTATTTTCTGCCATTCTGTATCCTCATGTGCTAGGTGCAACCCTTATAAATAGCATAGATTTTGTATTTGCCCTCCAGTCTATTTTAATCTTTTAAGACAATTATCTAGTCCATTTGCATTTAACATGATTACTGATCATTTTTTATCTGTCTATACGGTTTTCCTTTTATGTATTGACTTCCTTGGAAGCATTTTTTTTTGTCTCTTCTATTTTGGAAGTCCTGTACTTTTTAGTGCTTAGCATGTATCCTTGACTTGTTGAAGTATTGATTAGTACCCTCATCTTCCTCACAGACAACATCAGATCACACTTTAACTCCGTGAACCCTCCTCTTGACTTTTATATCATAGTTTCCGCGTATATTCATTCTCTCTATATTTTTAAAGCTCCGTGATGTGTTATTAACATTGTTTTTATACTGTCAGTGTTCATTTAGATTTATACTCATATAGATCTCTTTCTTCGCTGTTCTTTCCTTCTTTAATTTCATTTTGTCAGTGCTAAGGTTACAATCATCGTTTTAGAAACAGCTTTAGTTGTAATTTACATACTGTACAATTCACCCATTGAAAACGTACACTTCTATGGATTTTAGTCTGCAACCATCATCACAGCCGATTTTAGCATATTTTCGTCACCTTAAAAGGAAATCCCAAACATTTTAGCTATCACCCCCTACCCCCTTCATCATCTTCCCCTCCTCAGCACTAAGCAACCACTAATATACTGTCTCTATAGATTTCCCTGTGCTGGGCTGTTATATTAAAGGAATCATATAATATATGGACTTTTGTGAAAGATGGCTTCTTTCACTTGGGAGAATGATTTCAAGGACACCCGTGCTGTAGCACATCTCAGTACTTCATTCTTTTTGTTGCTATTAATAAATTCTCTTTTTCAGAGCAGTTTTAGGTTCACAGCAACATTGAACAGAATTTATAACTCAGAATTCCTGTATACGTCTTGTCCCACACATACACAACCTGTCCCACTGTTGACACCCTGCACCAGCATGGAGCATTTGTGACAGTCGATGAAATGACATTGATCCATCATTGTCACCCAAAGTCACATTAGGGTTCACCACCCTAAAAATCCGCTGAGCTTTGCATATTCATCCCTCTGTCTTCCCTAACTCGTGGCAACCACTAATCTTTTATAGTCTTACCTTTCCCAGACTGTCATAAACTTGGAATCTTATGGAATCTTCAGATGGGATTCCTTTCACTTAATTATATGCATTTAAGTTTCCTCCATGTCTTTTCATGGTTTGGTAACCTCGTTTCTTTTTAGTGGTAAACAGTATTCCACTATCTAGATGTACCACAATTTTTAAATATTTATTTATTTATTTATGAGAGAGAGAGAGAGAGAGAGAGAGAGAGTGGGGGAGGGGCAGAGAGAGAGGGAGAGAGAGAATCTCAAGCAGGCTTTGCACACTACCAGCGTAGAGCCCAACTCGGGACTTGAACTCATGAACTGAGTCATGACCTGAGCCAACATCAAGAGTCAGATGCTTAACCAACCAAGCCACCCAGGTGCCCCATAGATGTACCCAATTTATTTATCCATTTACCTACCGACAGACATTTTGTTTGTTTCCAAATCTTAACAATTATGAATGAAGTTGTTTTAAATATCGGTGTGCAGAGTTTTGTGTGAGCATACATCTTCAGTTAATTTGGGTAAATATCAAGGAGTAAGATTGCTAGATCATACAGCATGTGTATATTTAGTTTTGTAAGAAACTGTCAAAGTGGCTTCCAACGTGACTGTGCCATTTTGCCTTCCCACCAGCAGTGAATGAGAGTTCCTGTTGCTCCTCATTCTTGGCATTTGATGTTGTCTGTGTGTTGGATTTTGGCCATTCTAACAGATGAATAGTGGTATCTCATTGTTTTAATTTGCAATTCTCTGATATATGCTGTCAAACATCTTTTCATATGCTTACTTACCATTGTATGTCTTCCTTGGGGAGGTGTCTGTCAAGGTCTTTAGACCATTTTTTTTTTAATGGGGTTGTTTGTTCTCTTACTGTTGAGTTTCAAGAGTTCTTTGTATATTTAGATAACAGTCCTTTTATCAGATGTCTTTTGCAAATATTTTCTCCCAGTCTGTGGCTTGTCTTCTCATTCTTTTGACATTATATTTCATATGGCAGAAATTTTTAATTTTAATGAAATACAGCTTATCAATGATTTCTTTCACAGACGGTGTTGTGTCTGAAAAGTCATCACCATATCCAAAGTCACCTAGATCTTCTCCTGTTGTTGGAGTTTTACAATTTTGTGTATTACATTTAGGTCTCTGATCCATTTTGAGTTAATTTTTGTGAAGTGAAGGGTGTAAGTTCTGTGTCTATATTCATTGCTTTGCACGTGGATATCCAGGTGTTCCATTTGTTGAAAAGACTGTCTTTGCTCTATTGGATTCCCTTGGCTCCTTTGTCAAAGTTCAGTTTACTATGTATATGAGGGTCTATTTCTGAGATATTTCATTCCATTGATCTATTTGTCTATTCTTTTGCCAATACCGCACTGTCTTGAATACTATAGCTTTATAATAAGTCTTGAAGTCAGCTAGCGTCAGTCCTCCAACTTTGCTCTTTCTCCTTCAAAATTGAATTGGCTATTTTGGGTCTTTTGCCCCTCCATGAAAATTTTAGAATCAGTTTGTCAATATCCACCAAAAAACTTGATAGGATTTTGATTGGGATTGCACTGAACCTATAGATCAAATTGGGAAGAAATTACGTCTTGACAATATTGTTACCAGACAGAGGATAGGTTCCAAACTCAAGTTCTGCTGCTCACCACTCAAAAGCCAATACTCAAGAGAGAAACACTGATGGAAAAGGGAAGGTTGCTTTATTCAGGAAGCCAGCAACCTGGGAAGATGGCGGACTATCATCCCACAGACCATCTTCCCAGTCCGGGTGAAGCAAGAGATTTAAAAAATTTTTTTTTATGTTTTTATTAATTTATTTTTGAGACAGAGAAAGAGCATGAGCAGGGGAGGGACAGAGAGAGAGGGAGACACAGAATCTGAAGCAGGCTCCAGGCTCCAGCTCTCCAGCTGACAGCACGGAGCCAGACACGGGGCTCGAACTCATGGAGTGTGAGATCATGACCTGAGCTGAAGTCAGACGCTCAACCCACTGAGCCACCCAGGCGCCCCAAAGCAGGAGATTTTTAAAGGGGAAGACATGGGAAATGGTGAGAGGACTATATGCAAGAGAAGCTAGTGCTCAGCAATTTAATCATTTGCCCTTGCAAGGCTTCCAGATTCCTCTGCTCTACCAGGAATCAAGGCTCCCAGATGTCTGTCAGTAAAAGGTTCCCCAACAGCCCAACAAGTCACATACTGACAAGGCAGTCCAGACTCCTCTTCCTGTACCAGGAATCAAGACTCCCAGGTGTCTCTTATTGGGAATACCATGGTCAGTGGCAACTGTTTTCAAATGTGGTCAGGCCTTTGTTCCTCAAGGCCAGCAATCTGTAGGATCTCAGGAAAATAGTTTAGTTATTTATGTAAGGAGAGCATAAGCTTGAAGCAAGTTAATCGTTAAGACTGGGTGGAGTGCTGTCACAATATTGAGTCTTCCTATTCATAAACATGGAATATTTCTCCATTTATTTAGGTCATTGATATCTCTCATTAGGTATTTATAGATTTTTTCATATAGATTTTGTATATATTTTGTAAGATTTATACCTCATTTTTTGAATAGTTATGCAAATAATATTGTTTTTAATTTAAAATTCCACTTGTTCATTTCTGATATATAGGAAAGCAATTAACTTTTATATATTAGCCTTGTGTCCTACAATCTTGCTATAATTGCTCATTAGTTCCAGGAGTCTTTTGTTGGTTCTTTCAGATTTTTTTTTTTTTTTTTTTTTTTTTAGAGAGAGCGCACAGGTGCACAAACAGGGGAAGGGGCAGAGGGAAAAGAAGAGAGAATCTTTTTAAAACATTTTTTTTAACGTTTATTTATTTTTGAAAGAGAGAGAGATAGCACGAGTTGGGGAGGGGCAGAAAGAGAGGAAGACACAGAATCCAAAGCAGGCTCCAGGCTGCCAGCACAGAGCCCAATGGGAGGCTTAAACTCACAAACAGTGAGATCGTGACCTGAACCAAAGTCAGACACTTAACTGACTGAGCCACCCAGACACCTTGAAAAAGAGAGAACCTTAAGCAGCCTCTGTGCTCAGTGTGGAGCCCGATGCAGGGCTCAATCCCACAACCTTGGGATCATGAACTGAGCTGAAATCAAGAGTAGGATGCTCAACCAAATGAGCCACCCAGGGACCCCAATTCTTTCATACTTTTTATAAAGAGAATCATGTCATCTGTTGAAAAACAGAGGGTTCCCCCCCCCTCACAATATGGATAGTTTTTATTGCCTTTTCTTGTCTTATTGCATTAACTAGGACTTCCAGCATGATACTGAAAAGGAGTGGCAGGACAAACATCCTTGCCTTTTCTTTATTTTAGCAGGGAAGCTTCTAGGTCCTCACCATTAAGTATGATATTAGGTATATTGTTTCTGTAGATGCTCTTTATCAAGTTGAGGAAGTTCACCTCTATAGTTTATTGAGTGTTTTTATCATACATACATGCTAGATTTTGTCAAATACTTTTTCTGCATCAATTAACATGATCATGTGATTTTTCCTCTTTAGCCTGCTGAGTGGATGGATTACATTAATTGATTTTTGGGTGTCAAACCAGCCTTGCCTATCTGGGATAAACCCCACTTGGTCATAGTGCATAATTATTTTTAGGCATTGTTGAATTCAACTTGCTAATATTTTGTTGAGGATTTTAATATCTATGTTCATGAGAGACATTGGTCTGTGGTTTTATTTTCTTCTAATGTCTGTGTCTGGTTTTGGTATTAGGGTAACAGTGGCATCATAGAAGGAATTAGGAAGTATTTGCTCTGCTTCTATCTTCTGGAAAGGACCGTAAAGAATTGATATAATTTTTTTCCCTAAATGTTTAGAATTCACCAGTGAGCCCATCTGAGCCTGATGCTCTCTCTTTTGCAAGTTTATTAATTACTGATTTGAATTCTTTAATAGATATAGGTCTATTCAGGTTGTCTGTTTTCTTCTTGTGTGAGTTTTGGCAGAATGTATCTTTCAAGGAATTGATCCATTTCATCTAGGCTATCACATTTGTGGGCATAGAATTATTCGTAATATTCCTTTATTGTGCTTTTAATGTCCATGGGATCTGTAGTGATGTCCTATTTTTCATTTCCAATGTTTGCAATCTTGTCTTCTCCCTTCTTTCTTAGTTAGCCTGACTAAAGCCTTATCGGTTCTATTGATTTTATTTTTCAGAAAACCAGCTTTTAGATTTGTTGATGATCTCCATTGATTTCTTATTTTCAATGTCATTGATTTCTACTCTACTTTTTATTATTTATTTTCTTCTTCCTACTTGGAATTTAATTTGTTCTTTTTTCCCCTAGTTTCCTAAGGTGAAAGCTTGAATTATTGATTTTAGACCTTCTTTTCTAATATATGCATTCAATGCTATAAATTTCCTTCTAAGCATTGCTTTCACTGCATTCCACAAATTTTAAGTTATATTTTCATCTTCACTTAGTTCAAAATATTTTTTTTAATTTCTCTTGAGATTTCTTCTTTGACCCATGTACTATTGATAAATGTGTTGCTTAGTCTCCAAGCACTTGGGGGATTTTCCAGCTATCTTTCTGATATCGACTTCTAGTTTAATTCCATTATGTATGAAAACAGATGTTGTATGATTTAAATGTTTTTAAATTTGTTAAGGTGTGTTTTATGGCCTAAAATATGGTCCATCTTGGTGAATGTGAGCTGGAAGAGAATGTGTAATCTGAAGTTATTGGATGAAGTAGTCTATAGATGTCAATTATATCTAGTTGATGGATGGTGCTGTTGCCTTCAACTATGTCCTTACTGATTTTCTGCCTGCTGGATCTATTTCTCACAGAAGGATGTTAAAGTCTCCAACTATAATAGTGGATTCATCTATCACTATCTATTCATCTATTATAGTGAAATTCTATCCACTTTTACCTAATATAATTTGACCTTCTGTTGTTAGGCACATATATATTAAGTATTACTATGTATTCTTAGGAGACAGGATGGCGACAGGGGGCTGGAGCTGGGTATTTCTCTCCCCCCCTCCCCCCCCCCTCACCTCCTTGGAAGGCTAGAGCTGGCTGAAATTGGATATTTACCCTTAGCGGGTGAGTTAGGCTCTAATAAAACCCCAGCAGATTAGGGTCTGGTAAAATAGTTTCTTCTGAAGGAAAACTTTGTTAATAACAATGGTCTGGCATGTTTCAAAATGGTCCCATTCTTCCTCCCCTGCTGGGAGTATAAGGGGTAAAAACATTGCAAGGACCTGATAGAACTCCCGGAGGTAAAATGCACAAAAGTGTGAGGAGGGGCTCCCCCATGACTGGATCCCTCTGGAGTTTTTAACACTCAAATATGTCTGTTCAGTCTCTATTGATTCACCAATTACAGTTCAGGTTTTCCTACCCTGGCACTAGTTCCTGTAGAGGCTTCTGCTCGTGGGTTTCCACTCTGATAAATCATGATTCTCTGTATTTTCCGGTCTCTCCAATCCGGAGAGCAGTGGTTTGCCCTGTGACCTCACTCCTCTGACAAATATAAAAGAGTTGATTTCTTAGTTTGTTCAGCTTTTAATTTGTTAGGATGAAGTGACAACTTCTAAGCTCCTACATAATAGGCCAGAAAACTGAAGTCCCCTTCATTCCTTTTTATGCCAAATAATATGCCATTATATGGACATACCACATTTTGTTTATCCATTTGTCTGTTGCTGGACATTTGGGTCGTTTCCACCTTTATGTTATTATGAATGATGCTACTGTAAATGTGAATGTACAAGTTTTTGTGTGGACCTATGTTTTCATTTCTTGGGTAAATACCTTTGAGTAAAACTGTTGGCTCATATGATAACTGTGTTTAATCATTTGAGGAACTACCAGCATGTTTTTCAAAGTGGCTGCATCATTTTACATTTCCACCAGTAGAGTATGAGAATTCCCATTTCTCCACATACTCCCCAACACTTGTTGTTATCTGACTTCATTCTAGTAGACATTCTAGTAGGTGTGAAGTGTTATCTAAGTGGTTTTGATCTTTATTTCCCTGATGACTAATGGTGTTGAGCATCTTTTCATGTGTTTGTTGGCCACTTTCATATCTTTCTTGCAGAAAAGACTATTCAGATTCTTTGCCCCTTGTTTAATTGGGTATTACTGAAATGTATTAGTTTTTGAAATACGTCCTTGACGCAAATTCCTTATAAGATATATGATTTGGAAATATTTTCTCCCATTCTATGGGTTGTCTTATTGCTTTCTTGATGGTGTTTCTTAAAACACAACAGGTTTTAATTTTTCTGAAGTCTGATTCATCTATTTTTTCTTTTGTTGCTTGTCTTCTGTTATTTCTGAACTTCTGTCTGAGATAATCTGCTTCTGAAGAATACCTTAGTGCAAGTCTACTGGTGACCTTTTGTTCATCAAAAATTGTATTTATTTCACATCCATTCTTTTTTTTTTTTTTTTTTTAAGTTTACTTATTGAGAGAGAGAGAGAGTGCACACACGTGAGCAGGGGAGAGGCAGGGAGAAAGGGAGAGCGAGAATCCCAAGCAGGCTCCATGCTGTCAGCACAGGCCCTGATGCGAGGCTCAAACTCACACACTGTGAGATAATGACCTGAGCCGAAATCAAGAGTCGGATGCTTAACCGACTGAGCCACCCAGGCACCCCTCACATCCATTCTTAAAGAATATTTCTCTGGATACTAGAATACTATGTTGGAATTATTTTCTTTCAGTGCATTAAAGGTATCACTTCACTGTCTTCCACCATTGCTATCGAAAAGTCAGCTGTCCTTGTGTCACTCCTTTTAAGATACTATCCCTTTTCTCTCACTTTGTGGCTTTCTTCAGATTCACTATGATGTATCTAGTCCAAGTCCTACTTGGACTTCTTGAATTCATGAATATTGGAATTGGTGTCCTTTAACACATCTGAAAACATTCTCAGCCATTATTATTTCTTTATATCTCTCTTTCCTTCTAGAACTCCACCCCGATTTTGTATATGTTAGATGTTCTCATTGTAGTCTCTCATCCTTTCTTCAGTATTTTTGGTCTTTTTGTCTCTCCTGCTGTATTCTGGATCCTTCTTCGAGTCTGTCTTTCAGTCCATTAATTTTCTCTTTAGCTGTATCTAATTTAGCTGTATCTAATCTACCAACAAACTAACTCTGAGTTCTTAATTTTTCAGTTCTCAAAGTTTATTTTGTTCTTTTAAAAATCTGCAGTTTTTAAATAGATTCTTGTCCCTTTGTGTTTCTTTAAACAGTAAACATTGTTACATTATACTGTGTGTCTGATCATTCTAATAACTGAAGTTTTTGAGTATTTCTGTTGTCTGTAATGTCTGCTGGTTCTTGCTCAGGTTTATTATTTCCTTGAGTCTCTAATTTTTTCACTGTGCACTGTGTTCCGGATATTTTATTTGAAAACTTATTTGTAAGAATGATTTGTCACCTAAGGTGGTGGTATTTTCTTCAGAGAGGATATTTTTGTTTGTTTCTGCCAGGAGTCTGGGAACTCTACCAGTATGGAACCACCTTAGCCCAAGTTCAAGGCTTGAGGTTACCTGGATCACCCAGACGACTAGAACTAGAGAGTCCACGAGAAAGTTGGTTTACTTGTGAGTCGTCATAACTTTCAGTATAACCATTTGGGACCCCAGCTTAGAATAAGCAGAGAGGAGGATTTGTCCAGGTCCCCACTTTTGATAGACCCTGGGCTTTAAATTGTGTCCCGAGGCCACCGAAACCACAACTGTTCTGGATCAGTAAATGCCATTAGGGAAAATGCAGCATGGGGTCCTAGATTTGTTTCTCTGGGTTCTCATTTTTTAGTATATAGTGGTCAGCCAATTCTTCTCTCTCTTCTTGGCTTTTTGGTGCTTTTGAGAGTTTTATATTTATATTATATTTATATGTAGTTATATAGTTTTATATTTAGAAATACATTTTATATTTATTTTCAGTCATCCTCTGTGGAAGATTTGATCTGAATTAACTGTCTCCCTAAACAGTGCCTCACACAAGCTTCACATTAGGTACATAGGATTATTTACATTATATATACACATATATTACCTGGTCCTTAAAAGAAGTCTATCAGGTGTCACGAACTGGCCACATACCAGCTGTGAGACCTTGGGCAAGTCAATCTATATCTTTGGGCAATGAGACTAGTAATAGTATCCACCTCCTGAGTCTGTGGATATGAAGGACTCAACAAAGGCAGTTGTCAGGTGAGAACACTAAGACTCTGGGAGTTGATTGCACATGTCCACATCCCGCAGATGACAGCACACAGTCCGGAGCACCTCCTGTGTACCAACGTCCATGCTAAAGGCGGGGAATGCAGTCATATGCAGGGCAGACATGGCTACCTTCTCAGATAGCCTAAAAAAGCCCTGAATCCTCCTCAAAAGGCTGTGACTTGACCCCCAGCGTGGGCAGCTCACCATGAAGAGAGAGGTGGTGGAAGACTGCCCCGGAGGGAGCCCCTCCTCTGACTTACAAAGCACAGGAAGTCTTTTCCAGATAGAAAACCTGAGTGAGGGTGTCTCAGGCGGAGGGAACAACATGTGGAGGCCTTCAGGGCACAGACCTCTCTCTCTCTTTCTCTGTCTGGGGAGGAACGCATCCTTCCCCTGTATTTTCCATCCAAGTGCTGAAGTAGCATTCTCGTTAACAGGAAGTAGGTCACATTTCCAGTCCCCAAAAGGGAACCTGCCACCTCTGTTGTGACAGGGTGTGAAGCCACCACCTCCGCTGCCTCCTGGGGGTCTGCCGCTCCCTGGGGTCTGCCATTCCCAGAGCAGAGTTGCTCTTCCTGCTGGGTGTGTGAGCCACACAGAATTCAGCAGCAGCCCTAGAGCCGGTCCTAACAGAGGTGAGGGCGGGGTGGGGAGAGCCCGTGGCTTGCGTGAGCACCCCAGCCTGCCCTGGGGCACAACTGACTCATAGCAACCGGGAGGTGGCTTTCCCCACCAAAAAGCTCCAGCCAGGAACCCTGCAAGGAAGTGTTATCCAACCTCCGCCTTTGGATCTGCTCACACCCATGGAGCTCTGGCCTTCCTTTGGGGGCTCCAGAGACTCTGGGGATGTCTCTGGATGAGAGTAAGCCTAAGCCTGGTGTCCAGTCACACTGGGGACCTGCGGTCGTGGGCTCTGTGCTGCCTGCACCTGCTTCCCGGAGCTGTCATGGAAATGACTGAGCCGAGAGAGGAGCTGTACCATTAAATGTTAGATCCAAGCTAAGGATGCCAAGTTCTCCAGAGAAGCGTGTGATGCGGTAGAAATGGTGTGGATCTGGAGACAGACTGGTAACAGTGGGCAAGGCTGTCTGAAAAGGGCCCCAGAATCTTGTCCTGTGTTGTCCAAGCCCTGAGCTATCACGGGGCAGCCTGCTCCCACAGGCCAACAGCTCCTTCCCATCCCTACCACCACCAAGGGGAACTGTAATATCCTGTTGGCCCCCAAAAGCCCCAGGATGTTTGGGTCCTGGCAGTTAGCATCCCCGAGTAAACAGCCGGCACCCCCACTCCACTC
The DNA here is from genome assembly GCF_046562875.1 of Panthera onca. NCBI lineage: Eukaryota > Metazoa > Chordata > Mammalia > Carnivora > Felidae > Panthera > Panthera onca. Next base: position 62,456,243 of record NC_138339.1, on the reverse strand, counting down.
GCCCGATTCCAAATAGCCTACTGTTGCCCACCGATGAGGCCACCCTCTCACGTTTGCCCTTCCAAGGGGAGAGCGGGGAGGGCACTCCACTCCACTAAGGACGGGGACATGAGGAGACCTCTGGCTCAAGAGGCCTTGGGCAGGACCCCTTCCCACTCTGAGCCCTCCGTGCTGCCCCTGCCCCACCAGGAGAATCTTGCTCCCCTTTTTTCCTATCTTAGGTGAAAAGGGAATGAAACCCTGCGTGCGGAAAGTCCCATCTAGAAGGGGCTCCGAGGGGGCCAGGAACTTCCATCTGTTGTTTTGCCAAAGTTCATTCCTGTGTTAGTTTCCTGGAACTGTTGTAACTGTTGTAACAAATGCCATGGCTGCAAACAACAGAAGTTGATTCTCTCACAGTTCGGGAGACCACAACACAAAACCCAGCGTTGGCAGGGCTGGGCTCCCTCCGGAGGCTTCGGGGAGAGTCCATCCCGTGCCTCTCTCCTAGCTTCCGGAGCAGCCAGCAAGCCCTAGTGTTCGGTGGCTCGTGGCCATATCACTCCAATCTCTGCCTTCATCTTCGCGTGACCTCCTCTGGGCGTCTGTCTCCTGCTCTGTGTGCCTCTTATAAATACGACACTTGTCATTGGATTTAGGGCCCACCAGATAATCCGGGATGATCCCTTCTCAAGGTACTTACATTGGCAAAGGTGCTTTTTCCAAATAAGGTCGCATTCACAGGTTCTGAGGAATAGCAGCACACGGACAGTTCTTTTGGGAACTACCATTCAACTCACTGCAATCCCCTTCCAATTTCTCCAGAAGATAAAACCGGTCTTATGACTTCACCCACATGAGAGAGGTAGGCGAGAACATGTGCCCGGTACTTACACATTCATATCTCCATTTTTTTTTTTTAATACTTTTATTTATTTTTGAGAGAGAGAGAGAGAGACCGAGCACGAGTGGGGGAGGGGCAGAGAGAGGGGGAGACCCAGGATCTCAAGCAGGCTCCAGGATCCAAGCTGTCAGCACAGAGCCCGACACGGGGCTCGAACTCGGGAACCTCGAGATCATGAACCTGAGCCCAAGTCGGACGCTCAACCGACTGAGGCACCCAGGCGCCCCTCGTATCTCAGTTCTTTATCCAACATCTCATCAAGTGAAGTATTCTCACTTCTTACTCTTCTTTCCAGATGGAAAAGTAGAGTTTCAGAGATGTTCAGCAACTTGCCCAAAGCCACACAGCTAGGAAGTAGCACAGGGGGGATTGGACCCCTTTCTGTGTCATGCAAAGGGAGCCCTCCCGGGTCTCCCCCTGTCACCAGGGCTTGGGACAAATCCTCCCATGTCACATGGGGTGGGGTAAGGAGAATGCTTTATTGGAGAAAGGGGGCATGCACATGGGCCAAGGGTCAGCAAGAAGCAAGGAGAAGAGAGCCTCTAAGCCTTCCCAAAGCCCTTAGAGAGGAGTGCCAGGACCAGAGTACTGCGTGGTGCTGGGTTATACAGAGGCAGGAAAACAAACAAGCCAGATCTCTGCCCTCCCAGAACCTCCACTCAGTAGCAGGAGACCCAGTGTGTAACCTCATGGAATGTGGCATAATGAGGGGCAGAGAATGAGGCGGTGGGGGTGGGGGGCGCCTAGAACGAGATGTGTCTGAAGACAGAGGTCACAGTGCTGGAGGAGAGCAGGCGGAGGAAGAGCCGTGGGTCGGTCTGCACTTTCTCTGTGGGGCATGGACAGCCGTTGCGGGGTTGAGAGCCCGTCGCGGAGAGATGGCTTTGGCTTCTTAAAAGGTTCGCTGTGAGAGGGAATATCAGATATACAGAATATACAGAATAACCGGGCAGCACTCAGCATGCCACCATCATGACAGAAGCCAGGACTGTTCCAGAAGGAACAGTTCCAACTTAAAAAAGACTAAAGGGGCACAACACCGGAATGTGATGGCGTACTCCAGACTTTTGTTTGGGGACAGTAAGGCAGAATGGGAATAAAGTCTATAGATTAGCTAATAGTACTGTTTTTTTTTTTTAATTTTTTTTTCAACGTTTTTTATTTATTTTTGGGACAGAGAGAGACAGAGCATGAACGGGGGAGGGGCAGAGAGAGAGGGAGACACAGAATCGGAAACAGGCTCCAGGCTCCGAGCCATCAGCCCAGAGCCTGACGCGGGGCTCGAACTCACGGACCGCGAGATCGTGACCTGGCTGAAGTCGGACGCTTAACCGACTGCGCCACCCAGGCGCCCCAATAGTACTGTTTTTAATCATCATGCTGTGCTTATGTAAGAGAGTGCCCTTTTATAGGAAATACCACTGGGATACTTAGGGTCAGGGGGCATCATGTCTGCAACTTACTCTCAAATGTTTTACAAAGAATGTGTGTTAATGTAGGGAATCAAGCGAAGAATGTACAGAAAGTCTTTGTACTGCCCTTACAGTTTTTCTGTAAGTCCAGGATTTATGTCGGAATATGCAGTTAAAAGAAGGGTAAGGCTGCGGTGTGGACAGCGGGCTGCAAGAAGGGCAGGTGGGAGCAGGGAGCGTGAGGACGGGCTGTCCGCGGAGCCAGATGGTGGCATGGACTTCGGTGGCTGCAGAGGAGGGGGCAGGGAGTAAGGAGATATTCTGAAAGCAGGGGCGTCAAGACCTGCTGATGCTTTGGACTCGGGCGCTGAGGGAGAGAACATCATTGAGATCTCCCTGCTGCATGGATGGGAAGGGCTGCGGGTGGGGTGCAGCTTCGGGGGAAGATCAAGAACCTGTGAGCCACAGTAGCAAGGGCACCGTAGCTTCAAATGCCATCTACAGAGCTGATGTCATGGAAATGGGGTTTAATGCTGCGGAAGTGAACGAGCAGGGAGTCAGTGTAGGGAGAGAGAAGAGGCGACGGGTGCCTCCGGTATTTAGAAGTTGCTTGGGAGAAGAGAGGGAGTTCAGTTTCATTTTAGCCGGAGGGGTGAGTGATTTACAATGACCTTTTATTGAGTGCTTCTGGTGTACCAGGCACCACACAAGGCATTTTAGACGCACGATCATTTCTTCTCATAATAGCCTTGTGAGATGAGCATCGTTTAAAGCATGACACCACGAGGGCTCGGGAGAGGTGAAGTGACTTGCCCAAGGTCACACAGCCAGGAAGTAGGACGACTGGCTTTTGAACCTGGTCCATCCTCCCCTCTAGCCCCCGCCCCTGAGAAAATCTGCCGGGGAGTTCCTGTTTGCTGTCACGTCTTGCCCCGCTCCCCCACAGACTGAGGTCTCCCCTCTTTGAAGGGAAGCCATGCAGCTGTTTTTTCCTGACAGCTGTGAGGCTGTCTCCAAGGGAGGAAGCATTTTGTTGCCTATCCAGCCCCTTCCAGGAAAGAGCCCCTGAATTGCAGGATTCAACCCACCCACCTCCTCTGACATGCAAAATTAGACCTGGCCGCTCCCAGAGAAAGCTCTTTGGCTCCCAGCATTCCTCCATTTCTCCTTCTCTGAAAACAGCTCCCAACAGGATGGGGTTCAGTATCTTCCGGCCCTGATCCACTCCCTGGAAGGGTGCCCACGCGCGCTTTCCATGCTCATAGCTGCTAACAGAAATCAATAGCAATCTCTGTGAGTCATCAAGAGCCTACTGGGTGCCAGGCTCTCTCCATACATCATGGCCAGTTTCCCTGGTAAGACTGATATTTCCGTCCTCGTTTGTAAAATGAGGAGTCTGAGGCTCATTGGGGTGAAGGAACCTGCCCAAGGTGACACAGCTGGGGAGCAGCTAAGCCAGAATCTGGCCCACCATGCATCCCAGTGCCGGGCACAGGGCTACCCAACCCGTGCTCGATAACAATGACTTTTTGAGTGGACTCCAGCCCACCCTCGGGGTCTGACCACAAAACTTCCTCCTGCTTCTGTGCTTCAGGGTCATGAACACAAGCCAAGCTGAAAGGCACGAAAGGTTTTGCTCCCCTGGCCCCAGACCCTGCTGCTAAGCTGTAGGTTTCCAACGTCCGTCCCTCGTGCCCGCTCTCTCTGTTCCAGCCTCGCCCTCCCACAACTGGCCCAGCTCAAGCTGAGACAGGGCCCCAGAAACCCTCTATTCCCCATTCCACCTTAGGTCTACTTCTCCCTTCAGCAGCCCAGGGCCTGGAGAAAGGAAGAAGTAGGAGGTAGGGGCCAGTAGGGTGGGTGGGTGCAGCTGGGTGCGGCTGGGTGCAGCTTGGCCAGAAGAACAGAGAAAACTACTTCTCAGAGAGCTAGAAGGCTTGGCACTCTTACTGCTTTAGGCCCAGACACATTCCTCCTCACCCTGCGCAGCCTAGAAAAACAGGTCACTTGTGTTCAATTCAATAGCTAGGTACCCAGTGCCCACCGCTTAGTCCGGGCTGGCTAACGATGGGACAAACGACCCCTCATCTCGGTGGCTTAACACGATAAAGTGTGTTTGGAGTTTGTTTTGTGTTCTGTTCTGTCTTTCGGCACGTTGCCTGGGAAGTACTTTTAAAAACTCCAGCAAACAATTTAAAAGTAGGGTGGGGCAGGTGAATGAAAGAAGAGAAGAAAAATGTTGATGATTTTTGAGGCTGAATGATGGGTGGCAAAGTGGGCTGTTGTACTATGCTCTCTACTTCTTTGGTATATTTGAAATACTTATGCATGTCTATTTCTCACTCATATAGAGTCTCATGTTCATGCTCGTGGCCCCTGGCTCTCCAGGGTGGCTTCACTGCCATGGTTGCTCCAGGACACAGGCTGTTCCATCTTGTGGCTCCTGTGCCATCTTGTGGTCTGAAGATCAGTCTGGAGGCATCCAAACAGCAGGCTGGGAGAAGAAAAAAAAGATGGCATGGCCGCTACTTAGCACCTCGTCCTGAAGCGCCGTGCCTCCCTTCTGCTCTCATGGCATTGGTGGGAGCTGGTCACATGACCAGCAAGGGATGCTGGGAGATATAGTTCCAGGTACTTCCCAGCACCGCACCGCATACTGTAAGGGGTACTGGTTGGTCAGCTGATCATCTCAGCTACACCCACTGTGTGTTGTGTGTGGGCATGTCAATGGTGATGTCCAAGGAGGTGGCTGGTCTCCCTTGAGGAGATAAAAAAAGGGATCTGTAAGAGGTTTGTAAAGATGAACTTGTGAGTTTTGCTGCAAGGCTTCCCGAGCCAGTCCCATGACGTATCTATAAAATTATCTTGGTTCATGGAACGAGGGAAGGTGTTGGGAAAGACCGCACACAGTCACCAGAGCTCTGTGGGCATCTGTCCTTCAACACGCTGGTGCCCCCATCATGATATTCCCCTTCCATATCAAATGTGACAAAGGAATCATTTTGCCAAATGTTACCATTGAGAGAGAATGGGCAAATCTACAAGGGATTTCTGAATTATTTCCTGCAATTGCACATGAATCTATTATTATTTCAATAAAAATATCAATAAAATGGGGCAGTGGCAAAGGAGAGACACTAGAGGACCCTAAGGCACTGGAAGATGGCCCAGGATGGACCCAGGGCCCCTATCTCCAGTCTCTGCCCCTCTCCCAGTCCCCCCAAGTGGTTGCTCCAAAGTCCCAATCTGCTTGGCTCCTCTGTTGTCCTGCTTAACTCTCTGAGGCCTGTAGGATTCATCCAGTCTCGATCACAATATATCAGGGTCCAACCCCTTCCCAAACCATTTCTCTGTCTTCATCCTCTTCTCTCCTCCCCTCCCCCCCCACACACCTCAATCACTCTGAGCCCTTAGTTGTTTTCCAAACTCACTGTGCTCCCTTGGCTCTTATCCTATGCTATCCCTTTGAGCCCCACCTCACACATGGTAAACTCATACACGTTTTCCAAGACCTCTGCCCCTTTGTGTACATCCTAAACTCAGAATTCAATTGTGCACATTAGTTTGTGGGTCTTTCTCCCTCGCTGGACTGTAATCTCCTTGGATGCCAATACCATGGATAATTCACTTTGATGCCCCTAGTTCCCAGTATAAGGCCTGGCAAGGACTAGTTCTCCCTAAAGTGTTAATGGTTGGCTAAATGGAGAAACAATGAATAAAAGAAGAGAAGGAGGAAGATAACACTATGACCTCTGCTTGTCCACTGAGATGGTTGTCAAGTTTAAAGTGTTTTTGAAATGGGCCTAGGGATCACTCTCATGCTGATGACTATTCTCCCTGACTCCCCCCCCCCCCCCCCGCCCATCCCTCCACCTACCCCCTGCTTCATTTAGTCAACCCAACAGAACCTTCTAGGTCCTGGCCAGGCATCATACTATAGGGGAAGACAAGGATACTTGCAATTAGAGAGACATGGGTCAGAGTCTGAGTGTCAACTTCTAGCTATGTGTTCTTGGACAGATTAGCTCAATTCTCTGAGGCTTAGTTTCTTCTGTAAAATCACCTCTCCCCCCAGGGTTGATAGGATTACAAAAAGACTATGTAAGAATGCCTGGTGTAGCTCAATGAATGTTTGTTTCCATCCCATAAAGCCCTCCCTCAGATGGAACCTTCTTTCCCTTTGGACTTTTTTTAAAGACTTGTATTTTTTTAGAGCAGTTTTAGGTTTACAATAAAATTGAGAGGGAAATACAGAGATTTCCCCTAGACGCATAGCCTCCCCCATTATTAACGTCATTCACCAGAATGACATTTCTACCAGGAATGAGCCTACACTGGCACATCATTGTCATCCTAAATCCATAGTTGACCTTAGTGGAATTGTACATCCTGTGGGCTTCAACAAATGTAACGTACCCATCATTATAATATTCTACAGAATATTCTCACTGCCCTTAAAATCCTCTGCCCTCTGCCTATTCACTTGTCCTCACCTGGGCCCACTCCTGTCAACCAGTGATCTTTTTACTGTCTCTGGTGTTCTGCCTTTTCCAGAATGCCATGTGGTTAGACTCTCACAGTCTGTAGACTTCTCAGACTGGTTTCGTTGACTTAGTAACATGTATTTAAGTTTCTTCTATGTCTTTTTGCAGTTTGATAACTCATTTCTTTTTAGTGCCGAATAATATTTCACTGTTGGGATGTACCACCATTCATTTATCCATTCACTTACTGATGAAGAACATTCTGAGTCCTTCTGGGTTTGGGCAATTGTGAATAAAGCCACTATAAACACCCACGTTCAGATTTTTGGGCAGACGTGCATTTTCCATTCTTTGGGTAAATTCCAAGGAGCTCCATTGGTGGATGGGATGGTAAGAGTAAGTGTAGTTTTGAAAGAAACTGTGAAACTGTCTTTCAAAGTGGCTGTACCATTTTGCATTCCCACCAGCAATGACTGAGTTCCCCTTTGATGCTTTAGCGAATGAATGCTGAGCACCACGTTGTTCACGGATGTTAGCCCATGTTCCTGGGGTAGATTGCTAAATCCTGGAAAGCGACCGAAGCACTCCATTCAGCAAAAAGTACACAGAGGGAGCTCCAGTGGGAGGCAGAGCTATTATTAGGATCATTTCCCCCTTTCCTGAGGAATGCCCCAAAAGTTCAGGGTAAAGAGACAACCAGCTACCACTTTGGAGCACCCCCTGTATCCTTTGCATTTTACATACTTTTTCTTTTTTCTTTCTTTTTTTCTTTTTACCTAGGCTTCATACCCAGTCCAGGGCTTGAAATCACAACCCTGAGATCAAGACCTGAACTGAGATCAGGAGTCAGAGGCTTAACCGACTGAGCCACCCAGGCACCCCTATTTTACATATATTTTCTAATTTAATCCGAACTAGAACTTTTAAAAGGAAATGTCCTCATTATCGCTATTTTAATACTTTTTAATATTTCAAAAATTATTATTTACATAATAATAAAAATTATTTATTTTTTAAATAAATGAGATGTCTTATTCCATTTCTATTCCTAAACCACCCCCCTCCCTTAAAGAAGCATTTGTAATAGTGTCTGGTGTATCTCTCCAGAGTTTATTTCTGTAAATACAAGAACATATTCTTAAATCTCCCTTTTCTTGTACAAAAAACATGTATCTCATACTGTCCTACACTTTGTTCTTTTTACCCTACAATTTACCTTGAAGATTTTTCTATACGACACACAGAATTTCCTGACTTTGTTCTATTGGATGGGGGTATCATAATGTATCTAACCAGTCCCCTGTCAAGAGAATTTCAGGTCATGGAAATCAAAGCCCAGAGTGGGAAGATATTTCCCCAAGGTCACACAGCCAGGAAGTAAAAGCAAGGGTATGAGAAAAAAAGCAAGGGTTGTTCCCCAACCCTTTTTTTTCTCATACCTAGAGAAGCTTCACTACATCTCCCTGGAAAACAGAAAGTAGAGAAGAGTTGTAAACTGTCTTGTAAACTGTCCCCATTTACTGAGCAATTCCCCTGGCTCAGGAAGCTGGCTCCGGGCACCCAGAAACATCTGAAGGAGGATTAAAAACCCTGGATCCCGGCATCACCTCAGTAGTCAGAAATGTTGGTCCTGGAGAGGCTGCCTGGGCCCCAGTTCTGGCCCTGCCATTGAGCAGGTATATGAGCTTGACCATAAGACAACTTCTCTGAGCCTCAGCTTCCCTATCTGTAAAACGGGGATAATAGTCATATTAGTCAAGGTTCTCCAGAAGAATAGAACCAATAGGAGACATATATATATCAGAAAGAGAGAGAGAGATCTATATATGCCAGAATCCATAAGGCAGGCCAACAAGAGGCTGGAAACTTGGGCAGGATTCCTATACTACAGTCAAGGCAAATTCCTACTTTTCTTTGAAAAATCTGTTTGTTTTTTAATGTTGATTTATTTTCGAGAGAGACAGAGACAGAATGCGAGTGGTTAGGGGCAGAGAGAGAGGGAGACACGGAATCCGAAGCAGGCTCCAGGCTCTGAGCTGTCAGCACAGAGCCCGACGCGGGGCTCGAACCCACGAGCTGTGAGATCATGACCTGAGCCGAAGTCGGATGCTCAAGCGACTGAGCCACTCAGGCGCCCCGGGAGATCTCAGTTTTTGCCTTTAAGGCCTTCAATTGATTGGCTGGGGCCCACCCATTTAGGGAGGGTAATCTCTTTTCCTTAAAGGCAATTGGTTATAGGTGATAACCATCACAGCACTATCTAGTTCATGCTTGCCTAACAACGGGGCACCCCAGTCTAGCCGAGTGGATCCATGAAAGTAATCACCCCAACATTGGATGAAAGCCCGCATGAGAGAAAACTGCGAGAAAACTTGATGCGTAAATGCCAGATAAGGGTTAGCTGTGGGTATTGTGAGCTGAGTGGCTGCAGGTGTTAGAAGATGCATCCGAACCCTTGGTGTGGGGCCACCTGGGCCAGGCCCCGGGGACATAAAAAGGATGAGGCACTCTTAAGGAGCTCGAAGACCAGGGCCTGTGGAGACAGAAATGCAGACAATGACAGGACTGCAAAAATGCCTCTGCCAGATGGAACACAGAAGGCTGTGGAAGCCCAGGGGCGAGGAAGGGAAGGCTTCCTGGAGAAGGTGACAAAAGTAATTCATCTTAAAGGTTAAAGCAAAATTAGCCAAGTGAGAAAAGAAGAGCAGGCAACAGGGCAAAGGAACATTCCAGGCAAAGTATCAGTCAGCACAAAGGCCCAGAGCGGGGAGCTGGGTGGCTCAGTTGGTTAACTGACTTCAGCTCAGGTCATGATCTCTCCATTTGTGAGTTCGAGCCCCACGTCAGTCTCTGCACTGACGTCTCAGAGCCTGGAGCTTCGGATTCAGTGTGTCTCTCTCTCTCTCTCTCCTTCCCCCACTGTGCTCTATCAAAAGTAAATAAATAAGTATTAAAAAAAAAAAACAACAAACAAAGGCACAGAGGTGTGAGAGAGGCAGGAACCAGTACTGGGCAGGGGCCCCAGTGCTGGGTGGGAGAGGGAGCCGGACCCATCACAAGGGGCGTGGTGGGCCTTCCTCCCATCAGGATGACTTGGGTGAGCACCCGCTATGTGCCAGGCACTGTGCATGCATTACTGATGTGTACCCTCCCAGCTCTCAGAGGAGGCAGGTGCTATTACCGGGTTAGGTAATTTTCAGTCACACAGCGGAAGTGGTTGGCTGAGCCGCGAGTCCAGACAGCTGGCTCCAGAGCCCACGAGGGGGTGACATAGCCACAGGGAGACCCGAAAGGGCTGCTGGGATGGCTAGGGGGAGGGGGCAGGTTGGGTTTGTTACATCGGAGGTGATGTGGAGAGTCAAGTGGAGATCAGGGGCACATAGCCACAGGGGGGCTGAAGACAGGACCTTGCACCCACCCTCAGCAGTGTTCATGGGGCACATGCCAGACTGTGTGTTCTGCAAGAGGCATCCCTTTAAATCCACGCAGGCATCATTCATTCATTCCGTCAGCCCCAGGATCTGCCTCTGGTTCCCGTGTGTGTCCCCCACTTCCTGCTGCAATGGCTCTAAAGCTCCCTTGGCCATGAGCCCTGCACCCAAAACCCTGATTCCTGTTTTTATCTGCCATTCACTCTAGATTCTCTGCCCTCCAGCCCTTCCTCCCCCCCCCCCCCGCCCCCCCCCCCCCCCCCGCCCCAACCCGCTTTCCCTAGAGGCTTCCTAAGCCCCAAAGGCCACAGAGGATGAATGACATCATCTGTGTTCTGGACCTTGCGGGGCCCAATTATCAGGCTATAAGTGGAAACGCCCTACATTTTCCCACAGGAAAGGCCTCCCTCACTCCTGACCCTGCAATGCTTCTGGGGATCTTGGCAGAGTCCTCCTGCTCCTGCCTGCAGTAAACTGAGCCCCCTCCACATGGACGTGCCATTCAGGCATCTTTTCATCCACCATAGATAGACCCTCTCAGCTTCTTCCAACGTGGGTACACAGTGGCTTTCCGCAGAAGGGAGGCAACACCATGAAATCATTAAAACCAGCAGTCCAGGAACCCGATCGACCTAAATTCATGTCTAACTCCTCCCCTTTCCACCTGTGTGGACTTGGACAAGGAGCTTCCCAGCTCTGGGATTCTATTGTCTCACTTTGAATTGGGAATCATACAAGACATCATCTCATTAAATCTCTTGAACAGTCCTCTGAGGCATAAGCAATGTCCCCACGTCACAGATGAGTAGCCAGGCCTAGGGAAAGTTAGACGTTTGCTCAAGGCCACTGGTTAGTAAACAGTGGAGCCAGGGCCTGGATTAGAACCCCTGTGGTCAGGGTTGCCCTGACCTGCCAAAGAGCAACCCGGAGAGATGGGGAAGGCTTCCCACAACTAGACTTGCTGAACTTGGGGCTTGGGTGAAGTGAGGCAAGGTGTCAGGGACGCCGAGCTTCCAGAACTGGCTTGGCCCTCCTTGGCTGTGGGGCGGGCGCAAGTTAATTTCTCAGGACTCAGCTTTCCCAGCTGTAAATGGGGCTGGCAGGCCGCACCGCAGAGCTATCGTAAGGATCACAGGGTGAAACCGTTCACACCTCCACCATTCCTGCGTTGCAGAGCTGGTTTTTAACACACTCACATCCCCCTGCCCTATTCACGAATAGGTTTTTTTTTTTCCTTTAAATGGATTGCAATATATTATCCAAATGTATTTTTTGGAAATTTATTGAAACCAACTTCATATCACACCTGAAAAAGAAAACGGGGCACATCTGCCATAAATAGAAGGTATTTAGACGGTGAAGCCAAGGCAAGGCTCTGCACCTGCAAACAGTGTCAGAGTGTTAGAGATGCACCTCCACCAGTCTGCCTGCCTCCAGTGCACTTCCTGCTCCTTCCTGACGCAGGGCCGGGTTCTGTAAGGCCAGGTCGGGGACCTCAGGGCATCTTGTCACCTTCTTTCAAGCCCACAAGGGATGTCCTGGGTTGGCGCACAGTAGGTGCTCAGAAACCTGAGCTCCTCTCTCTGGCCTCACTCTCCCAGGAACAGACATCTCACGGGAAGAAACTGGCCTTCTCCCTTCAAAACACAAAGGGGCCGCAGCAGCAGCCTCCAGCCAAACTCCTACTCCCTCACCACCACCACTTACTGCCTCGAAAGAGCACTGAGGTTTGCTGCTGACCGTGACTAAACACGGCATGTGGTGTGGCAGGCCACGGCATGTCATCCCTGGCAATTGTATTGAGCCTTACGACACGGGAGCTGTGAGTACCAAGAATCTGCTGTGCTCTAAGACCTCTATGGCTCCTTATTGCCCAAAAGAATATGTCTTCCTCAGCCTTCCAACAGCATTCTCCTCATTCTCAGGTACATTCTCTGCCACTTTCCCTGGAATCTGAATCCTCTTTTGGCTGTACTCTAGGCTGAATATCCTTGGGCAAGGCATTCAAAGTCCCTGAGACCCAGAGCCCCAGGAAAGCAAGAATCTCCATTTCATTGGCTTGTCATTGGGCCCCTGACCACAGAATGTCCTCAGGCAGTGCTGTTCCTGACTCCCAATGGGTTCCTAAGACAGCTGCGCTCCTTCAGCAATCTTACATGCGTGTTTTCATTCTGTATTAGTCTCCCCTCCCTGTAGTCAGCTGTCAATTCAGGGTCACCTCCTCCAGGAAGCCTTCCCTGACTTCACACCAGCTCAGGCCCCTGTTACTGCCCTGGCAGAAACAAGTGCCTCCTCAGAGCACTTCTCTGATTATTTGAGCTCTAGTCCCACGCCTAGGCCACACATGGCCAGGAGCTATGTCCCTCTGTTGTCCCTGTGGCCCCAGCACTTCACACAGAGCCTGGCACCAGGCAGGAGCTCAGGAAACGATGCTGCTATTAGAATATTAGCACCCACCAACCTGGGGGGGGAGGAGCTGGTGCATTCTCCCCTCCATTCCTTGCTCCTGCTGATGCCCCTACAGGGCACGTCCTTCTGTTTCCTCTCCCCTAGGATCCTCACAGCCACCTTGTGAGGCAGGCAGCACAGATGATCACATTTTAGCTACAGAAACTAGGAGGCCCAAGGAGGGAACATGACTTGTCTGAGCTCCCACAGCAGAGAAATGGCTAGATCTTGAGGCAACTGTGGTCTTCAGACTTCTAGTTTGAAACTCAGCCTGGGTTTAGGGGATCCTCTGTCTGTCAGTCTTCTTCCATCCCTGCTCTAGGATTCTAGTTCGTCTTGGGCTCAACTCATTGCACCGACTGCTTAACTGTACTTTACCTCATTGCAACCCCCGGTGCCATCATTCCCGTTTTAAGAGATAAGAGAAGGACCCACAGGACAGAGCAGGCTGCCCAGACCACACAGCTACTGAGGCACAGAGCCTGGATTCAGATCCATGTGGAGGGAGCTGTGGTATGTTCTTCCTGCCTTTACTTCGCTCCTCCTGGAACCAGCAGCCTGGTTTCCTGTGGGGGCATCACCCCCATGCATACAGTCCAGTGGGGCTATCGATCACATGCCTCACCCTCCCCTGACCCAGCCAGGCCACTCACACCCGAATCTCTAGCAAGCAGAGGGACACTACACGTGAGCGCTGTGGCTGACTCGTTCCTGGAAGAGTGCCCATTGAGTCCCGCCGCCTGGATCCCCAGAGCCCCTGCCCTTTCTGAAGCCTCTGGCTCCTGGATGAGGTCTGGGAGCCAGACAGTATTCTTCCGGTGTATTTCTTTGTGCCGAAGTTGGACAGTCTGTTTCTGTTGCTTTCAACCAGATGGACAGACTGCTGCTCCCAAGCGGATGATAAGATCCTGGAAGCCAGAACTTTGTCTCACACTCCTTTCATCGTCTCCTTGTGCCAGGCACGGAGCGGGGCTCCACGTACACGTTTGAGAAATTGAGCAACACTGGAGCCCCCGGAGGGCACGACCCTCAGCCATTCTTGGTGTCGTCTTTATGGGGTCTTGTCAATTTCCACATTTTCTACATGAAACCTACCTTGCTTGGTTTTTTCCTAAATAAGTGAGCTAAAGAGCCCTGAAAAAAAAAAAAATATGAAGTGACTGCTGATTCCCAAACCCTCTGTTCCCCTGGAATGTGCAGAATGTGTGGGGTTCCATAGGCAAGTCTCCCACTTTGGGTCCCTCAACGGCCCACTCTCTGGAGCCCCCAAAACAGATGGAGGTCCCTGTTTAGAAACCTGAGACTGGCTTAAGCCAAGGAGAATCTCCCTTAATCTCTTTCCCAAAATTACAGTATATTCACTGGAAAATGAAAAGGTAATGCTCCTGGATTTTAAAAAGATATTTGTCCTAAGTACAGAAGTAATTTGTTTTCTTGTCTATATTAAAAAGAATAATTGTATGATTTTAATTGTACCTATGTATTACCTGCAAAGTTAAAAAAAGGTTAGTTTTGTTGTTTTTTTTTTTATTTTTTTTTTTAACGTTTATTTATTTTTGAGACAGAGAGAGACAGAGCATGAACGGGGGAGGGTCAGAGAGAAGGAGACACAGAATCCGAAACAGGCTCCAGGCTCTGAGCCGTCAGCACAGAGCCTGACGCGGGGCTCGAACTCACTGACCGCGAGATCATGACCTGAGCTGAAGTCGGCCGCTCAACCGACTGAGCCACCCAGGCGCCCCAAAAAAGGTTAGTTTTTAATGCAAACTGAAAAAAAAAATCATTTTTAGTCATAGAAATTTTGAGTGATAAAGAAGAAAATTAAAATCACCTGTTTTCCCACCATTCAGAGATAATATTAGAGTTAAAATAGAGTTCTTTCCAGTCTTTTTTCTATGCCGAATGATGTTGCTTTCAGGCTGTCTTGTTTGTTTGTTTTTTCCTCCTTCGTGGTTTCTCTTTTGTTCTTTTTTTTTAAAGTTTATTTATTTAGAGAGTAAGAGAGAGAGAGAGAGCAGAAAACAGGCAGAGAGAGAGGGAGATAGAGAGAGAGACAGAGAGAGAGAATCCCAAGCAGGTTCATCACCGTCAGCACAGAGCCCGATGCAGGGCTCGATCTCACAAACCGTGAGATCATAACCTGAGCCAAAATCAAGAGATTTACACTCAACGAACTGAGCCACCCAGGAACCCTAGTTTCTCTTCATTCTTAAGGTCACCATTTTAAATCATTTTAAAAGTATGTATTAGCTACACATTTATGATTATTAAATGTCACAATATTGTGCAAGTATTATTTATCAGTATACATATGCACATATTTACATATATACCCACTTATGTGTATATAGTTATATGTTCGTATATCTAGATATTTGCTACATACTTGCAAACACATATAAACACTCATATATTTATTTGGTTTGTTCTCACAATCAAGAGATATTTTTACATGGATATGAAAAGAATATTATGAGTCGTACAAATCTGAAACCTTAAATAGAAATGTCAGGAACTTACAGGCCCCTGGTAATGTATGAGTCATAAGGAGGTGGATTAATGTTTTTAGGCCAAGAAGTTGATCAAAGGAGTTGACCATGTCTTTAACTTCATTTTCTTAATTCCATTACATAAATGATTGAAGGCTACATTTTTCAATCTTCTTTGTAAAAGGAAGTAATATGCTAATCTCTTTCTGGCTGTCCTATGGTATTGAAATAGACATCCTCCTAACTTGTTCTATTTGCTGACTCTGCCCTATGATTGACCATTTTCTTGTGTGTTTGTAGTTTTTTTGTTTTTTGGGGTTTTTTTTTTGTTGTTGTTGTTTTTTATGGTAACCTACCTCATCTTTCCCAAGGGCTGTGATTTCTATGGGGATCCCATGAGCCCTGACTTGGAGAAATGTCTCCAAAAACCAGCTTTACATTTGATCTTTCTGATGCACCTGAGTTTTTGCCAAGCATGACCGGTTTTTACAATGTTTTCTTGGTCTGGGTCTGGGTCTCCTGTATCAGTTGGACAGTGTAAATTCATCTCCACTCACTCATATGGCACAGGCTTGAGATTCAAATTTTCAAGAAGGTACTTTTTCATTTCCACCCGGAATCTGATTTTGAGACCGTGTTTTCGGTGAAGATTTCCCTCCCCCCACCTTTCATGGAGGGCTATGGCAGTCGGGATAGGCAAAGTTATTTCATGGTAGCCCCAATTTTCAGCAGCTTAACACAGCAAAGGTTTATTTCTTATACTCTATGTCCATCAGGGATCGGTTGAGAATTCTGTTCCGTGCATCTTCACTCAGGGACCCAGGATGATGGAGCAGCCATTCTCTTGAACATTCCCTGTCTGGACAATGAGCACACACATTTAAATATTCTGGAAATATTTGGCCAACAACAGGAGCAGCTATTCCACAGGAAATGCCTTGCTGAGGTCCCTGCTCCATTTAAGTATCCCAGTTCTTCCTGTCTACCACATGCATGCCAAGACCATGTCTCCTGTCCCAATGGGGATTTCTCTTTACTTATTTGAAGTTCAGCTAAGTGTTTCCAATACTTTTGTTTTATTTTACCCAGAACTTCTAGACGTCTCTTTGGTTGCGATGAGGAAGGAGAAGTGTCAGCTCAGTTTGCCAGGTTGCCAAAATCAGAAAAATGTATATTGTGTCTTTTACACTGGGAACAGGTGGTTTTGTAACCCTTTTTCTTTTAACTATGGGTTATAATTATTTTCCTGTACCTTGTATATTCTTCCGAAGCATAACTTAATTGCTACACAGTAGTGTGTGAATGAATGTACCACTCATTTAACCGATCCCCTCTTGTTGGACACCTAGATTGTTTCCAGTTTCTCCCTATTGACATTAGGGAGGCAACATTCTTATATTCAGGAGTGGCTTGCAAATATCTAACAACTGGGATGGTCTGGGTTTGGACACCGACCAGCTGGAACAGGCAGTGGTCATAAACGGCTGGTTTGTCTGAACCATGTGTCCCCGCCATGTATACATTTATCTTTGCACACATCCTGTGATTGCCCCTGGATACATTTCAAGAAGTGGGATTTCTGGGTGGCCCAAAGGATAAGCCAACATTTAGAGACTTTTGCACCTGCTTCTACAAGGCTCTGGCCTCATTCCCACTCTGAGAGAATCCCAGCTTTCCATTGGCACTGCTGTTCACTTAGTAACGGGTCAAGATAGGCGCTGGGATGGCATTTCTCACCAGAAATTCCCTGGTCACGGGGTTTGTAGTTTGCTGTTAGAGGGTGATCATGCTAATGACTCATGGAGTGTCCAGGGTCCCTGGAGGAGGCCTAGGCAGGGAAGTTAGAGACGTGAGTAAGTGTACCTCTGTCCCCACAGGGAGGGGTGGCGGGGCTTGTGGCCTGGAGGGGTTCCCAGCAGCAGAGGAGTCAGGATCTTCAAAGACCTGCCCTGGGTTAAGTGCATCATGTCTGAAGCCTGGGTTCCAATCAGCTCTGCTTCCAGCTGTGTGACCTTGAGTAAGTCCGTCCTCACTGAGCCTCAGTTTCCTCATCTGTAACATAGGGACACCTCCTCCCAGGGTTGCCTTGAAGCATACGTTCCACAAGATAATGTGCACATCTTTCAGGCACCGGGCAG
The DNA here is from genome assembly GCF_046562875.1 of Panthera onca. Classification (NCBI taxonomy): domain Eukaryota; kingdom Metazoa; phylum Chordata; class Mammalia; order Carnivora; family Felidae; genus Panthera; species Panthera onca. The sequence continues at coordinate 62,438,958 of NC_138339.1, read as the reverse complement.
CCACGCTTCAAGGAAGGTAAGGATGAGGCGGTGGGAGGAGCTCTTCCTGTGTGAGGACACACTGGGCGCTCCTAATTCTCTTCTGCAGGCTGAGTGTTCCCCGTCCCTTTGTGGTGCTTCCAAAGGGAAGGAGGTCAGGAAACCTGGACTGACCTGACCCAGAAGGAGAAGAAACCAGATGTGCACAGCAGGAATTCGCCCACTTGGCCACAGCACCTCATGTTCCTCCATAAGGATCTCTCCCTACCGTGACCTCTGAGGTCCTCCGTGTTCTGGCCCCTGTTCTCCCTCTGCCCCCATCTCCTACCACCCTTCCCTCGCTACACCACACCAGCCTTCTTGCAGTGTGTTGAACACATCCAGTTCCCAGCCCCAGGGCCTTTGCACCTGCTGTTCTCCCTACCTGACATGCTTTTCTGGATCTTTTCAGAGTTCATTTCCTTGCTTTTTTCAGGCCTCAGCTTCAGTGTCACTTCCTCAGAAAGGCCTTCCCTGGTCACTCCACCTGAAATGGCAGGCTGTCCCTGTACACCATCCTGTCCCTTGTTCTCCCTATTCCCTCACCTGCTTGTTTTTTTTCGTAGCACGTACCTTACTTAAAATTATTTCATACGCTCCTTTATTGCTTGCTTATCGCATGTCACCTCAATAAAACACAAGCCCCACGGGTAGAGATTTTGCTTTGTTCACTGCTGTACCCCCAGCATCCAGCACAGTGCCTGGCACACAGCAGATACTGAAGAAAAACCACTGATCCCCTTTTCATTGAAGCAGGTCCCTTTCTTTCGCTCCCAGGTGGGTCGCTTCACGGCAGTGTGACCTTGGGCAAGTCACTTCATCTCTCTGCCCCCCACTTGCTCAGCCACACAGTGGGGTTAAGCACCCCTGATACGCGGCACAGCGGGATCGCCACAACACGGCAGTTGTTTAAGACCTGCTGGTGCTCGTCCCCCTCCCAGGGCACATCCTCTAGGGAGCTGTGACACACGTCACCCCAGAAAGCTTCAGCTTTGCTTATTCAAGGCTGCGGCGGGGTGAAGCGTCTCCCACCTTTTACTCCATCGCCCCACCCCGCTTCCCAGCTGGGCTCTGTGCATGGGTTCCTTCAGGCCCCATGAATAATTGATGATGCGTGGGCCCCTCTCGGCGCTCCTCATAATCACTGGGGGAGAAAGAAGTCTTTCTCTGTCTTGTTTAGATCCCCAGACTTGGCCTCCCTCTCTGTGGATGAGTCACCCAATCTTAATCCTACAGCTCATCTTGGCAGGTGGCTGGAGGCCTCCCCTCGGAGCCCCAGAGGCAGGGCTGGGGAAAAGAGCCTCCCTGGAGTGTGGGCGGTCAGTGGGCAGGACTGGTGCACCCAAGCTGGTCTAGATCATTCTAGAAGCAATCTCAGCTCACCTGCAAATGATAGGCAGAACACCTATTCCTCCCACCGTATCTTTAGACCCAACCCTAATATTAAGTCTAGAGCTACCCTGAGGGCAAGCATGTGCCCAGGGGTGGACCAGCTATGCCCCACTGGGAGCCATGCACACTTGTTGGGCCCTGGCCATGGGCAGGCATTATGCTGGACATGTCATGAGTCGTATCTCATTCATCCCTCTGGAGAGCTAGGGGTGGTTGAACTCATGACACAGCCGAGGAGACAACAGGGAAGTAAAGTAACTTACCCAAGGTCACACAGACCAGCAAGTGACAGGTATGTCTGGCCCTGTGTCCATGTTCTCTCTATGATGCCAGAGAAACCACGCCAAGAATTTAGGGAGAGCTTCTGGAAGTAACCAGAAGTCTATCAAACCAGGGCCTAGAGACACATGAGACTAGAGAGGGCCCGGCCTGTTCCAGGCACCCTCCCTCCCCTAACCCACCAGGACAATGAAAAGACAGCCCAGGGTGATCCCCCATAGCATACCCCTTACTCACCTCCACTTAGGAGCATTTATTCACGACCCCGAAACCCAGGGATGTGACCTTTGGTGCAATGAATCACACCCCTGACTGAGCACTCCCCTGGGAGTCAAAACCCCTAAATTCTATCATCAGCTCTGTCACAGAACTGTGTGATCGGTCAGGTCATGACTTTCCCATTGCCTCGTTCATGAAATAATAGATCCTGTGGTTCCCCGTTGGGAAATTCAGGTTCTAGAAGCCACGGGGAGATCTTTAAAGCACTGTGGTTTTGCACCTCTTCTTTCGAGACAGGCGGCCCAGCTCCTAAGTGTGGGGACACAGACACCTCCTTCCTTGCCTACATTCTACCGAAATGCCCTCCATCTTCCAACCTTGCCAGCCCAGAGCCAAGGCTCAATGTTCCTGTTGCCTCAAGAGCACGAGGGTTTTGCCACCCAGCATCCTTCCCAACCCTCGGTCCATGGGGCAGTCAGAGAAGCTGACTGACCCCACCCCGGGGGTTGACCTGTGACGGACCTGTCCACTTCAAGTGTCCACAGACCTGACTTGTTCAGGGAGGGCCTGGAACCCAAGATGACCTGTGGGAATGAATTTCAAGGTTTTCCAGAAAATGCTGGAAAACGCTTGTCCCTCTCCGTGTGACGTGAATGAAGCTGTGTCTCTGGGCCCTGCTGGCAGCCACCGTGGGACCACAGATGGAAGGGCTGCCTGAGAACAGAGGCCTCACGGAAGAAGCCGACCCCCACAATCCATGGAGAGAAACCAAGAAGTCTTGGATGGAGCTACCCTGGGGCTGTTCCGTTACGCCAGCCTCTCTTCTGTCACTCGCCTCCAAAGAATCCTACCTGGTACTGGCCCAACTGGTACCCAGCCGCCGATCAATAAACGTTTACCAAACTGAGGTTTATTTCAGAGCTCAGCGCCACGGTCCTACGCACAGTGGTGCCCTTAGGGTCAGTAAATATAACCTGAGGCTGGCGGAGAACACAGCATGTGCCGGGGACAGAATGTGGTCGCCCAGGTAGGGAACGTGAAGCCCCAAGAAGAGCCTTGTCCCCAAATGCAGAGTTGGAAAGTGGCCCAGCCAGGACCCAGCCCCAGTTGATCTCGGTATTAATTCCACAGAAGTAAGGGAAGTGGGTTGTCCTATTGCTGGTCAAGGGCCCACTTCCTACAGAAAGAAGGTCTCTCTTTCCCTCCCGGAGTCTCGGCTCCAGAGCGACCTCCAGATCAGCTTGTTTGACATAGTCCAGACATCGGATGCCTTCTCTCGCAGCCTGCCAGTGGGCACAACCTGAGCCCCCAGCACAGGCCTGCCCACCAAGCGCCCTCAGGGGCCTGCCTGCACCCCCACACCCAAACTGCTGCTTCCCTCAAAGCCCCTCTGAGGAGCCCTAGCCCTTCTCTCTCCCTTCCCACTTTTCCACAGATCCCACTCCACTATTAAAGTTTTCACCGGGAGGCCTTGGGCAAGCTCAGACCTCCAGAGCTGTCCCTCCCACCGGCGTGGCTCTGACGGGCCACTCCCCAGTCTAGACCCCCACGGGCCTCCCTCTCAAGGCACCGTTAGGAACAGATGCTGAGCTGGGACATTGGAGGTGGCTCCCGAGTGCCCTGGCACAGCACAGCACCTGAGTTTGAAGTAAAAGGGCCCTTGTGAACACCTACTGTATACCAGGCAGTGGGGAAAGTAGGAACAGGACAGAAGCAGTGTCGTCTCCTGGTGTCAGTCTAGTGACATCAGACAATAGCTACCTAACGTCTACAGCCTGCTCCGGTCACGCTTGAGAACCATCCACCCACCAGCACCCACACAACAACAAGGCGAGATATAATTTCACGAGCACAAATAAGTCGATGGAAATGCAGAGAGCCTGGGGCGCCTGGGTGGCTCCGTCGGTTAAGCGTCCGACTTCAGCTCAGGTCACCATCTCACAGTTCATGGGTTCGAGCCCCGTGCCGGGCTCTGTGCTGACAGCTCAGAGCCCGGAGCCTGCTTCGGATTCTGTGTCTCCCCCTCTCTCTGCCCCTCCCCTACTCATGCTCCCTCTCTCTCTCTCTCTCTCTCTCAAAAATAAATAAACATTAAAAATTTAAAAAAAGAAAAAAAGGAATGCAGAGAGAAAGCTCTGTAGGAATCCATGTCCGACTGCTAACCACGGTCCCCTCAGAGATGGGGGGTCGGTCGTTCAAAGGGACTTGAGCCTCATCTACAGTGCTTGTGCCTAGAGGAGAATGTACTCTTGTTTGGTTTGTGCTCCTAAAAATTAACTTTTAAAAACAAAAATCAAATACCTGGCCATAGTTAAACCATAACTTGCATTTTTCTTAGAGCGTCCAGGGTGCTGACTCTGCCCATCTCAAGACAAAGAGTGCAGGAAACACAGAGCAGGCAGGAGACAGAGACAGGAGCTCCCCCTACCCACACTTCTAACCACCGCATGGGAGTGGTACACCCCCTTCAGCCTTGCCCCCAGGGCTTGGGAATTTCCTGGAAGCCTGAGGCATCTTGAGAAAAAGCATCTTTCCATCTTCTCACGGCCTTTGGACAAGTGTCTTTTAATTAATGTTTTCATCATTTTTCTGTATTTTACTAAATCTAACACATGGTGGAGTGTGGGGGGAATAAAGCTTCAGAGAGGAGAGGTCAGCGTTTCATTAGGTCCAATACCCATCAGAGTGATGTTTTCTGGATAAATCCAAGCCCAGGGCCAAACAAGCCTTTGACAATTTTTTTTTTAGTTTGTTTATTTAGAGAGATACAAAGACAGCACAAGTGAGAGAGGAGGGGCAGACAGAGAGGGACAGAATCCCAAGCAGGCTCCACACTGTCAGCACACAGCCGGACGCAGGACTTGAATTCACAAAACCATGAGATCGTGACCTGAGCCACAATCAAAAGTCAGATGCTTAACTGACTGAGCCACCCAGCCACTCCAAGCCTTTGACAACTTTTTAAAAATTATTTTGCAGGGGTGCTTGGGTGGCTCAGTGGGTTGAGCGTTCTGACCTTGGCTCAGGCCGTGACCTCATGTTTCATGAGTTCGAGCCCCGCGTCAGGCTCTGTGCTGATGGCTCCGAGCCTGGAGCCTGCTTTGGATTCTGTGTCTCCTTCTCTCTCTGCCCCTCCCCCACTTGTGCTCTGTCTCTCAAAAATAATGTTAAAAAATAATAATGAAAAATATTTTGTATTCTGTGTTTTAATTGGACAAGAAATATAGGAATATATGCTCTTAAAAATTCAAACAATCTCAGTGAAATTAGGTTCCCTCTGCCCCACACTCCGCATCCATTCCCCGTGGAAAGTGGCCATCCTACTCAACTTGACGATTATCCTTCCAGAACTTTCTTGGGAACTTTCAATACATGGATGCATTGAAATAGGTCATCCTGGTTTGGCTTTGTTTCTCCGTGAATAATGCTGTACATACTCTTCTGCAACTTTTTTTTTCTGTTAACAAGTCTTGCTCACGTGGATCTGTTTTGTTATTTTTAAATGCCACAAAGGACCATAGTATTGAAGTGCTGTGCATTATTTAACTATTTAATACGGCGCTATTTAAAACAAAACAAAACAACTTGTATCAATTTGCAAAGAAAAGAAACTTGCCCCTCTCACCCTGCACCCCCACACCTCTGCACCTCAGTTTCCTCGTTTGTAAAACCCAGACATTAGCTTCGATGACGTCTAAGGGCCGTAGCACAGCTTGTGGTTTTAAACATTTCCTCTGCCCTTGTTGAGAGTCCCCCTGCTATGTTGCTTTCCTCTTCAACCTTGGCTTTCTCCAGGTCTGTTTGTGAGTCAGCCAAGCAGAGTGGGGGCCCTGCCCCGACTGCCTGGCTTCTCAGACTGGATCCAGCTCCTCCGACAGGGCTGTGACAAGAGGATACACACAGCACACCCGGAGCTCCCGCCACTGCCTTAAAATAGTAGGTTCGTCTCACTCCTGTGCTCTTCTAAAGCAGTCACGCTTGGTTTTGTCTGGAACTGTCTGGAAATGGAGACAATGGGCCCTGCACATTGTCTCCAACTCTCAGAAGCTAGGGGCCTCGTGCCAAGGACAAATCCTTTGCATCAAAGGTCCTTTCTGATTAGTGCAAAGGAGTGGGGGACTCAGGCACAAGAGGGAGCCTCAGATGGGCCTAACTGCATGTTCCACTTCCAGCAGGGGGTAGTCAATCCTTCTCTTGTCTTGGTTGCTCCCCAGAAGGACTGCCCTCCTAAGTACCCGGTTTGGGTTTGTCTCTGCAAAGCTCTGTTCCCCACAAGATAACACCTGACATATTCCAAGTACTTTACATCCATAAGCTCATTGAGTGACAGAAGAATCTTATGAGGTAGGTTCTGCTATTATCCCCATTTAGCAGATGAGGAGACTGAGGCCAGTACCCCAGGTAAGCACAGCTACTTAGTGGCAGAGCCAGACCCAGGCAGCCTGTCCTTCAAACTGGAGACCATATATGCCCCATGATCTCACCCTTTTGGAAGGAATGGGAAGATCTTTACAAATTGAGAGTGGCGGTAACAAAAGGACTTACCTCAGAGGACCATAGGATATGGTGGAAGGGCTATTTATGGAACGAGGAGGCATGGGTCCAATCACAAACTTTTTTCTCACCCCAGGACCTTTGCACATGCTATTTTCTATTCCTGGAATATTCTTCCCATTCTACCCATCCTTCCATCTATCCTTCCTTTGCCTAACTCTTCCCATAACTAACCTTTTATCTTCTATGTGAGGAGTCAGCAAGAATCACTTACTCATTCACTCACTCATTCGTTCACAAAATATGTATCACATGCCTACTGTGTGTCAGGCACTGTGTTATCAACAAGGCACAGCATCTTCCATGGTGAGGCTTATAGACCAGAGCTGGGTAGAAAACGTTCAGCCAAGAGACCAGCACGTAGTAGGTCTTCAGTAAACACAAGGCAGACTTGGAGGAGTTATGGTGAGGTACGGCTGAGGACACGGAAGTGAGAGGGGCTGGTACCTATAGGAGCACACTGAGCAGTCAAGGGCACTCATCTGCCTCCCCCAACCCACCCCATGCTCTGAGTACCCTCTTTCCAAGATGGTGACAACGGAAACTGCCTTCCACCTCCCCAAACCACTTCACAGAGGAATTGCTGCCAAACCTTCCAGCTCCTCAGGGGGGCCCAGGCTGCTCTGAGTTTTCTGTGCTGTGGTTGCCATGGCAGCCAAGTGGGTTCTCGCCTGCCCGGCATCCTGTTAATTTCATGGATCCCCTCTGTATTCTCTGAGGTCACTCTGTGCCCAGGCCCATGCCAGACCGGGGACATACAGAGGAAACAAGCCCCTCCTGAGTCCAGGGAGAGCCCAATTGGAAGGAGCCTTGAAGGAGAAGATTGGCCACTCAACTCCACACACACACACACACACACACACACACACACACTTGCACACATACTCACACTCTAGACTCCAGAGCATAAGGAAGTGATGAACCAAGGCTTTCACAAGCACATGGGGGATGGGGGAGACATACACAGATTAGGAGACGACTCTCTGACCGTGATTCACAGGGCATAGGATGAGAACCCCTTGGGTGGGGGTGCTGCGGTAGCCCAGCTGCATTAGTTATCACTGACATAACAAATTCCCCCAAAACTTCGCAGCCTAAAACAACAAACATTGATTATCTCACAGTTTCCAAGGGTCAGGAATCCTTAGGGTCAGGAGCAGCTTAGCTGGTGGGTCAAGGCCATTCATGGGGTTGCAGTCTCTGAAGGGATCGGGGCGTCTTCTGAGCATACTCATGTGGCTATTGGCTGGAGGCTTCAGTTCGTGGTTACGGGGGCCTCTACACAGGGCTGTTCGTGACACGGCTTCCCCAGAGCCAGTGATCCAGGAGAAGGAAAGAGTGTGCAAGTGACCAACAGAGCAGCCAAGAGAGGAATCACAGTTTTCTATAACCTAATCTAGAAGTGAGACGTCATCACCTCTGCGCTATGCTATTGGTCACACAGACCAACCAGCCCAGTGTAAGAGGAGACTACGCAAGAGAATGAATGCCAGCACGCAGAATCACTGGGGCCATCTTGGAGGCTATCACACTGAGTCATAACCTATCCTCCTCCCCTGCTATTTAAACTCAAATTTCAATCAGACGATCCCTCCATAGCTCCAAGGAGAGAATCTGATTGATTTGAGTTAATCAGGTAACCCCAAATTCCTTATCTGGAATTGGTTTAGAATGTGCAGATGACCCAATCCTGGCTAAGGGAAACTTAGGGACTCTTGAGAAAGCTTTTCCTCCCGCTACAGGAAAGAAATTATCACATCCTCGCCAGGTGTCACACGCAGGTTTGTCTGGAGCTGTGGCAGCCATTTTGCAACCCTGAGGAGAGTCATCAAGAATGTCTACTAAGAGGCAAAGAGGAAAGACCTGGTTGTGTCCAAATTAACTTAATGGAACTGTCCTACCTCCAGACCCCTTGTCAAATGAAATGATAAGTTTCTCATCACTTCAGCTTCTTTTAGTTGAGTATTCTGTTATGTTCTGCCAAAGGCACACCAATAAAAATAGGCACTTCACCAAATCAGGGAAATCAGGGCAGGCTTCTGAGAGGAAGTGCCTTTTCAGTTGGGCCTCGCTGAATGACTAGGAGTTCACCAGATCAAGCAGAGAGAGAGAAAGCATTCCAGACAGTGGCCCAGAGGTCTGAAAGAACAGGGCCCCTTGGTTCCTTGGTTCCTGAGGCACATGAGTAAGGGGCAGAGGTGAGAGGCAATGCTGGAGCGGAGCAGGAAGTGCGTTGTGTGGCCCCCCTCAGTCAGGATCAAGTGGCTAGACTTTATCCAGAGGGCGATGGGAGTGCGGGGAGAGACACGATTTCGTTTTCTAGAAGGTCCCCTCTGGGAGAAGTATGGAGGCTGTAGAGGAGGCAGTGAGGCAGCACGAAGCAGGAGAATGAGTTCTACCTTGTGACGGACGTGTGGCTCCCTGTGGAGAGAAGGGCACCAGGGTGGCACCAAGGCCCCTGGCTGGTTGCAAGAGCCCCCAGAGCTCAGGGGAAGGGCTTTGCTCGGGAAAGTGGCAAGGTCAGATCACATCATGCCCCTTCCTCCTCTAAAATCATCCTGTGGTTTCTCATCACTCTGATGGTAAACTCCAAACTCCCCCCCTGGCCTCACAGGCCCCGTGTGATCCAGTCCTGGCCAACCGACATCTCTGGCTCCACCTTATACCCCTCTGCTTGCCCAGAATGCTCTAGTCACTGGCCCTTTGAACATGCCACCTCAGGGCCTTTGGATGTGCAGTTCCCTCTGCCTGGAAGGAGCCTTCCTGTGGCTTTTTGCTCGGCTGTATATAGCTCAACCTTCAGGTCGTAGCTCAGATGTCGCCTCCTCAGAAGTGTCTTCTTGACCACCCCAGTCCAAAGTAGGTTTCCTTAGCTTCTGTTACTTTCCGTTACACTGAACTCCTTAGTTCCTTCTAGCTCTTACCACAACCTTGAAATATCATGTGCATTTATTCATTTGCTGTATATTGTCCGTCTGTATATTATTGTCTGTCTGCCCCATTGTCACATGTCCTACTATCATGGCCCAAAGTGGGCACAGATAAATATCTGTTCAGCTCATACTCACATCTTTCCCTTCGTGTGGAGTATGAGGCCACCCAGACAGATAAGAAATCACTCTCAGAGGCAGTAAGATACCCAACCATTTTCCCATCTTGTTGCCATTACGTTCAAATTGATACCTGGCAGATTGTGTAAGTAACTTTGAGGGCAGAGACTGTGCCTTCGACCTTCCGTGGGGTCTGAGTACAGTCCTATATGGAGGTATTTGACGAGCACTTGTTTGTGCAAACCAATGATAATGGGGGTGGTGATGATAAGCTTTGCACTCGCACGCCCATTTGGAGGGACTACTTGCGACTTTCTATTAGTCAGTCATCAAACAGCTGGGGACTATGGGAATAGAAGTCTAAGGTAGAGCACTTACCTTCATGACTTTACAATCGAAACAGAGAAGCCAACGAGAATTCCAAAGATAACAGCGTAGGACAGAGGAAAGAGCATGGGCTCTGGAGTCAGACAGATTTCGATCTCCAACTCTATCACTTACCGCTGTGTGACCCGGCAAAATCCTTCACCTCTCTGTGCCTCTTTTTTCCCTGCCTATGGAAAAAATGAGTCATTCTTGCCTGAACGGTTGTAAAAACATGTCATTCAGTATTATTCCTCCACGAATGGTCATCAGGGATATAATCCCAATAGTATACAACACAGTAGACTCCTGGTCTAATATTGCATGTGGTTGCATTAAGAAAATCCAGCGACAGCCAATAAGTAAAAGTGTTTGGAATGTTTATCATAGTCATTCATGAAGAGCTCTAATGGCAGGTTATGGGAGTTACGTCACATCAAGGAAACTTTACCAAAAATCCTGGCCACCGAGAAAAGGCTCCACAAAACCAAAGTTGTTTTAACAGAGAGTGCTTATCTTTTACAGACATATACTGCAATATTTATAAATAAAATGCCATGATGACAGAGACGTGCCTCCAAATAATCCAGTGGGGGGACGCCTGGGTGGCTCAGTCAGTTAAGCATCCAACTTCAGGCTCAGGTCATGATCTCTCGCGGTCCCTGGGTTCGAGCCCCACATCGGGCTCTGTGCTGACAGCTCGGCACATGGGACTTCAGATTGTGTTAGTCCCCATGTTCGTATTTGTGTTTGAAGTGCTTCATGATGAAAAGTATATTTTGAAAGCTCCCCAAAGAACCTTGTGAAAAAGAAACTCTAATTTCCCTGTTGCACAGATGAAGGAGATAAGACAGAGAGGTTAGGTCACTTGTCCAAGGCCACACAGCTTGTCTGGCAACGGAGTCAGAATTCAAAACTAGGTCAGCGTAACTCCAGAACCCAGGCCCTGGCTGCCACACAGTCATTAGGGAAAAAATGACAAGACAACCAAATATGGGTTCAAATGTTCACAGAAAGGTATATTTAGTTAAACAACGAGAAGAGAACAGTTTTAAGAGGCCTAAACTGAAATATTGAAGGAAAACTTTTTTTTTTTTTTTTGAATCATCAGTTTGGTAGGGGTAGGAGGAGAAAGAACCCTGGTCCTCTTCCTCCATCCTGGTTCTCTTTTCTTTCAGGATCAGAGTTTCAGAAGGTGGAAATAAATAATAACCGCCATAAATGTGCCCTATGTTGCCAGCAGGACTGGCCGCTATCCCTGGGTCTTCCAGAGACCCCCACGGAGGCCTGGGCACAGCGCCGACCCCTCCACAGAGCCTGCCAATTTGGAACTGAATGGGGAATGGGGGCACATCACGGTTCCCTAGAGCCCAACGGCCAGGGTTCGAATCCAGTTTGCCCCCTCTAGCTGTGTGACTATGGGCAAGTTACTCTCCCCCTCTGACCCTCGCAAGGCCCTTAGCATTGCGTTGGGCAGGTAGGAACCCAGTGAAGAGGTAACCCCCCATCTCTGCCTTCTCTCTCTTGCAGGAGCGAGCCTTGCAGAGTAACATCAAGCACCAACCCAGCCCCCTGGGTGACGCCATAATAAATCGTGAATGAGCGAGAACCCACTTACAAAAGCTGGAGCTGAGTCATTCCCTGCACCTTCTGCATCTGTGGGGGCTCCTGCGGCAGAAGGCAGATGAATGGGCTGAGTACACATCGTCGGCTCGGCAGCTCTAGCACGGCATCGGCATCGCCACCAGGAGACTCCCCTTTCACATGGAGTGCACAGCAGGGGCTCACCTGTGTGCCCGGGGCACGTTCTCCCTAGAGGACTGGGACCCGGCGTCGTGAGTGCTGGTCTCAGCCATTCGGAGCTTAGAGTGATGGGCTGCCTAGCCCCTCATTTTAGATGAGGAAACAATCGATTGAGAAACAAATTAGAATCTGATGGGTTTGCCTATCGTCCAGCACCCTGTCCACCGGAAGATGCTTTTAAGAGAGGTGACAAAGCCCTCTGGTGGCAAGTCAGCCTGAGGCTGGAGGAGGCCCTCCTTGAGTGTGTACGGAATAACAAAGCCGTGACTGCCCCCATCTGGCGGGAGTCAGGAATACAGGACTCATGATTTAAGAGCTGAGAGCCCAAAGGCCCCCAAGCTGACACAACAGTCAGGAAAAGCTACCTTTTAATGAGCACCTACTATGTGCCGAGCTCTTTTCATAAGCAGTCTCAGTTAATCCTCACAGTAACCCTTCGGGTTACCATTTTACAGAAGAGAAAACTGAGGCTCCGAGAAGGTTGCTGGTCTGGCCAAGGTCACCCCGTTTATTCAGCAGCAGAACCAAGGTCACATCCAGACCCACGAGTCCCAAAGCCCAGGCTCTGTTTGCCAGATGGAAAAAAAGAGAGGAAAAGAATGAAAATAACATGTCCTGAGCATCATCTGTGTCCCAGGCAGCATGGCTCCCTTACAATAAGAGCTGCCAACACTTACCAAGTGCTCCCCACATGTCACGTGCTGTGCTGTTGTAGGGGCGTTCCCCAGACCAACTCATTTAACCCTCCTGATACCCCCTAAAGGACTATTTGTATTCTCAGTTTATATATGAGGCACGAGGGGGGGTGGGGGATCAATAGCCTCCCCAGATCACACAGAGGTAAGCGGGGCTCAAAGCCTGTGCATGTAACCTCCCGGCTCTGCGGCCTCTCGGAGGAGCGCTCACTGCCACGTGCAACCGCCCCCGGGGCCGCAGCTCCTCGCTCCCATTCTAGAGATGAACGCGTGGGCACCAGAGGTTCATGCACCGCTCCCTCACCCTCTCATCCAAGCGCTTGACCAGCCCCTCTGACTCCACTTGAATTCAGTTCGTTTCAGAACGTCAGACTCCCTGCCAGTGCCAGGGACGGGGGCTGGGACAGTGAACCAGCCCTGGACCCGGAAGTTCTTCCTTTCCCTCCACCCCCACAGGACGCCCCCACCGGTGCCACTAGGCGCCCCCATCCCGTCCTGAACAACCAACTTCACTTCCTCTCCACCCATCGTGGAAGATCTGCTTTCCATCCCGCAGCTGCGGAAATGCAAAGTCGGCCTCCCTGCACAGCACCCTCAGGGTCCCCACGGGGGCCTTCAGCTCAAAGTCCCAGCCCCTTGCAGGGCCTTGATGATGTGACTCCCGCAAGTCTCACAGCCCCTCCATCTCACTGCTCCTACTCCGGCCATGCCAGGCATCCCTCACTGTTAGCAACCAGGCCGCCCTTCGTCTCAGAATACACGGTGGCTAAGCACGCAGTTCTAAGCCGGACCACCTGGGTCCAAGTCCCAGCTCTGCCACTTACCTGCTATGTGGCCTCGGTCCGGTTACGGAAGCTTTCTGGGCCTCGCTTTCCTCATCTTTAAAATAGGGACAACTGTACATTTGTACATAACATGTACATGATACATGCCAAACATTTAGTATAGGGCCTAGCTCATTGACAGTGCTAGGTCAGTGCTAGCTATGGTTATTTTAGTTAAATTTCAGTTCCACCATTACTGGTTACGGTGAGGGCAGTATTACTCACCAGATATTCCGTTTGTTTCCTTATATTCCGCAGCGCCCCGCCGTGAGGCAGGGTCACGTGACCAGTCCGGCCAGCGACTTGCGACTGGAAATGTCAGACGTAACCTTCAGACTAAAGCAGTGAGAAGCACACAGGCAATTCTCTAGCTGCCCCCTTTCCTTCCATGGCCACAGACGGAGCTTCATGTGGGGATTAAAAAAAAAAAAAAAAAAAAAAAGCCTTAGGATCCAATTTGCCTGGTCACTGAGTCACCACATGGAGAAGAGCAGCCCTGGAGGGTCGCTGAGATGCAGAGCCAGTCTTCCGTAAGAATGAGTACTTGTCCGAGAGGTCTAGGGTTCGACGGGTACCACGGCAGAGCTTAGCCTGTTCTGACCAATCTACACGGGCTGAGCAAATTGAGTAAGCTTTGTGAGTTACTCTCAATTTCCTCATCCACGATAGCAAATTACATGAGGGTCCTGTGGCTGCGGCAGCAAACCACCACAGATCTGGGGGCTTAGAGTAACAAAAATGTATCACTTTAGGCCACCTGCCTCACAAGGCGAGGTGAGATCTTGCACATAATTTAACAGCCTGAAGAGATTGCGCCTTTTCTTCTCCCACCCCCAGATTCAGTGAGGTATAACTGACATAGAACACAGTGTGAGTTTCAGGTGCACAAAGTGCTGATTTGGTTTATGTCCATACTGCAAAATGATTACCACAGTTAGGTTACTTAGCACATCCAGTACCTTACATAGTTACCCGTTGTGTGCGAGTGTGGTAGGAACTTGTAAGATCTACTCTCTCAGCAACTCTCAAGCATACAAAACGGTATTGTTAGCTAGAGTTACCACGTTCTACATTACATCCCCAGAACTTACTTATCTTATACCTGGAAGTTTGTGCCTTATAACCTACGCCCATTTCCCCCACCTGCAATCTCTCGAGAATCACCAATCTATTCTCTGATTCCATGAGTTCAGGTTTTTAGATTCTGTGTACAAGTGAGATCATACAGTATTTGTTTTTCTCTATCTGACTTACCTCACCTAGCATCATACCCGCAAGGCCCATCCATGCTATCACAAATGGCAGGATCTCCTTTTTATGGCTGAATAACATTCCTGTGTATATGTACGTGCATACCTCATATGCACACCATTCATGTGTATGTATATATGTATATGTAAGTATATATGTGTATATATATCACATTTTATTTATCCATTCATCCATCAGTAAGCAGGTTGTTTCCATGTCTCGCCTACTGTGAATTGTTTCCATGTCTCGCCTACTGTGAATTGTTTCCATGTCTTGCCTACTGTGAATAATATTGCAGTGAACATGGGAGCGCAGATATCTCTTCAAGATAGTGATTACATTTCCTTTGGATGTATACCCAGAAGTCGAATTGCTGGGTCATGTGGTCGTTCCAGTTTTAATTTTTTGAGGAACCCTCTATACTCTTTTCCATAGTAACCATGGCAGTATGCATTCCAGGGTGCCTGGATGGCTCAGTCGGTTAAGTGTCCAACTTCAGCTCAGGTCATGATCTCGCGGTTTGTGAGTTTGAGCCCCGCGTCGGGCTCTGTGCTGACAGCTCAGAGCCTGGAGCCTATTTCGGATTCTGTGTCTCCCTCTCTCTCCGCCCCTCCCATGCTCATGCCCTGTCTCTCTCTATCTCTCAATAATAAATAAATGTTAAAAAAATTTTTTTTTACATGAGAGACTTAAATATGGAGAACAAACAGAGGGTTACTAGAGGGGTTGTGGGAGTGGGGTTGGGCTAAATGGGTAAGGGACATTAAGGAATCTACTCCTGAAATCATTGTTGCACTATATGCTAACTAACTTGGATGTAAGTTAAAAAAATAAAATAAAAATTTTTAATTAAATTAAAAAAATTTTTTTAAAATATGCATTCCTAGCAACAGTATACAAGGGCCTCCCTTTCTCCACATCCTTGTCTGTTGGATAATGGACATTCTAACAAGTGTGATGCCTCAAATTTGCATTTCCCTGGTAATTAGTGATGTTAAGACCTTTTCGTGTACCTGTGGCCATTTGTTTATATTCTTTGGGAAAATATCTATTCAAGCCCTGTGCCCATTTTTAAATTGGATCATATATTTTTTGCCATTGAGTTGTATGAGTTCCTTGTATATTTTGGATATTAACCCCTTATCAGATAGATGGTTTGCAAGTATTTTCTCCCATTTTGTAGGTTACTTTTTCATTTTGTTGATTATTTCTTCGGCTATACAGACGCTTTTTAGTTTGATGTAGACCCACTTGTTTATTTTTGGTTTCTTTTGCTTTTAGTGTCATATCCAAAAGTTTACTGCCAAGACCAATGTCATAGAGATATCCCCTTATGTTTTCTTCTAGGAGTTTTACGATTTTAGGTCCTACATGTAAGTCTTTAATCCATTTCAAGTCGTTAATTTTTGTGCGTGACATAAGATAGGCATCCAGTTCCATTCTTTTGCATATGAATATCCAGTTTTCCCAACACCATATACTGCAGAGACTATCTTTTCCCCATTGAGTATTCTTGGCCCCGTTGTCAACATTAGCTGACTGTATATGTGTGGATTTCTAGACCCAGAGCTGTTGCACTGTTTAGGTGTCTGTTTCTATGTACCATACTGTTTTGATTACTATAGCTTTGCCATATAGTTTGAAATCAGGGCGTGTGGTGCCTCCAGCTTTGTTCTTCTTTCTCAACATTGCTTTGGTTATATGGGGTCTTTTGTGGCTCACAACAATTTCAGGATTCTCTTTGCTGTTTCTTTAAAAAAAAAGTTCTTGGTCAGGCCTAAGGGGAGTTCCCAAGCCCACGTTGCCCAGTGGGGAACATCCCACAGAGGGCAACAAAGGCCTGGTTCTTGGACCCCCACTGTGTTCAGTCCAGGGTAAGTGTGGTCTGAGTGGACCAGAAGTGAGGCCGTAAGTCAAATATGCTCCCCACAGCAGGTCCTCTTGAAGGGAGATCTGAACAGAGCACACTCAATGGCTGTCACAGGCAGTGAAGGAGATGTCTGCAGATTGCCCCATTGTACCCCATTCCTGTAATTGATAAGTAACCTGTGGAGCAGTTCTTCAAGCCTACTTGTAGGCTTGAACATTCTGTTCACCTACTACCTCTCACCTACTGATTTTAGTAGTCACTCATGATCTGTGCCTGAATCAATTATCGGTTGCAAAATGGTGGCTTTCGACTTCTTTCATCCCTTCTAAATTTATTATTCGTCACTCTATTGTAAGACAGAGCCCCTTTCTTCTTCAGCATCATTATAAACTCATACATCTTTAAAATTCAATATATATCGATCCATTCCCAATGCTATCCTTTTGGTGTTTAAACCATACCCAAATTGGCCAGTGGGAGCCCTTTCAAGCAGACTCATGTGCCCTTCTTGTCCTTTACTCTTGTCCCCATTGGTCCTGGAGCACTTGCTTGTGCCCCAGACTCACCTTGTTCTCTTCCTGCCCCAGTGCTGGAATCGGCCATTTCACCACAGAGCTCCTTGTGATGTATTTAGAAACCAGGGTCTGGTTTCTCACCAGAGGTGCTCACCACTGCTCTAGTTTAGTGTTAGTCATTAGTTTATAATGTTTTTTTTTTTTAATTAAAAAAAATTTTTTTAATGTTTATTTATTTTTGAGAAACTGAGCACGAGTGGGGGAGGAGCAGAGAGAGAGGGAGACACAGAATCCGAAGCAGGCTCCAGGCTCTGTGCTGTCAGCACAGAGCCCAATGAGGTGCTTGAACCCACAGACAGCAAGATCATGGCCTGAGTCAGCACTTAACCGACTGAGCCACCCAGGCGCCCCTATAATGCTTGTTCTGATTCAAGTTCAACACCATAGGTTTCTTCTGAGCTTTCCCCCATTCCATAGCTACATCTTCCTTCTTCCAGAGGGAGAACTCTGGCTCACAATAGCATCAATGTATTAACTCCATTCCACAGTATGCACAAATCACTACTCCAACGTGACACGCAGCACCAACCACAAAAGCCCTACTGAGTGAAGATCATGATCTATTTGAGGTTCTTTTCACCCTTTCACCGTATCCAGCTAAGAGTATGGAGTCACAGCCCTGGAAATGCTTTCATGGTCTGAACGGCTGTCACCAAGTTGACAGCCAGGTTCATTTGTTTCTGTCTGTATTCAATCCTAAGGTTGCTTTCTCCATCATTATTCAGGTTTGTTTTGTTTTTTTTTTTAATTAGGGAAACTAGATGGCTGAAAAGTCAAAAGCTATAAAAAGATAGGGACTCTTCCAACCCTATCTTTCTTGCCCTATTCATACTTACCCCCATAGGTGACCGTGTTCATTATTTCTACCTTATTCTCCCCATGTTCCATCTTTACAAAACAACAAAGGACAAATACATGTACACATGTATGCGTGTTCTTATTTCTTTTTCCTACAAAAAGAGCACATGTTACAAGAACGTTTTTGCGCTTTGCCTTTTCTCACTTAAAGATACATCTTAGAAACTATTCCAGATGAGTTCCTAGAGGTCCTCCTCGATCTATTTGAAAATTTTAATTTTTAATTACACAAACACTAATAGCTCTCTGCTTGTCCTTTAAAAGCAGACCCAGGGCGCCTGGGTGGCTCAGTTAGTTAAGCATCCAACTCTCAGTTTTGGCTCAGGTCACGATCTCATGGTTCGTGGGTTCGAGCCCCACGTCGGGCTCTGTGAGGACAGTGCAGAGCCTGCTTGGGGTTCTCTCTCTCTCTCCCCTCTCTCTCAGCCCCTCCCCTGCTCACCCACACTCTCTCTCAAAATAAATCAATAAACTTAAAAAAAAATTTTTTTTAATTAAAAAAATAAAAGCAGAGCCTGGAAGGCTGAAGACTGTCTCAACATCTCCCCAGTCTCCCGCCTCCTTGTGAAGCCATCTCTACGGTTTGGTGTTCATCTTCCCAGACCTCTCCCCATGAATGCACGTAGCATACACACGCTTGGGAAAGGTTTCTTTACATAGATGGTATCATATTTTAAACACGATTCTGTAGACCAGCTTTCTTGACTGAACAATGCATGAGGATTCACTTGTGTCTCTCCGTAACGTCCCCCCCTTCCCTTACCTGAAGAAACACTTCACCTCCTGAAGACCCGGCCCAAATGTAACCTCCTCTTCAAGCCCGCAGGCATTGTGGGAGTGACGTCATCCTTACTCCTATGATCCTGCTGCCAGTGATCGTACAGCCTTTATCCCGATATAGTAATCATAACAGGAATACTATGTAAGGTTATGGATAGTGTCTGTGGCACACATCAGGCCCTTAGCATGACCTTAGGACAGGCACGTGCTGGGTGAATATGGGTGCTCTTGAGAAGAACAGGGCCCATGTCTTCATTTAACATTCTTCTAGGCCTGGGCAAGACACTGGGCATAGAGTGGAGGAAAAGGCAGATGTGGCCCGCTGGTCAATGCAGTATGGGGTAGTAGAAAGCATGAATTCTACAGCCAGCTACCTGGGTTCAGATCCTGGCTCTGCTTCTTAGGAGCCGTGTGACCTTGCTGATCCTGCCGTTATTTACGATTCTGCTACTTCTGGAGTGCCTGGGTGGCTCTGTCGGTTCAGCGTCCAACTTCAGCTCAGGTCATGATCTTGCGGTTCATGGGTTCGAGCCCCACGTTGGGTACTGTGCTGACAGCTCAGAGCCGGGAGCCTGCTTCAGATCCTGTGTCTCGCTCTCTCTCTGCCCCTCCCTGCTCGCGCTCTGTTTCTCTCTTTCTCTCTCAGAAATAAATAAACATTAAAAAAAAAAGGTTTTAAAGATTCTGCTACTTCATCATATTTTTTGCATTAATTTTGTTATTAATAAATCTTTCATTAACATATTTTTTCTCTTTGTTACTGAGGGTTTTTGGCACCCCCTTTACATTTTGTATCTGAGGGGCACCTGTGTGGCTCAGTCGGTTAAGTGTCCAACTTCGCCTCAGGTCATGATCTCACAGTTCGTGAGTTTGAGCCCCGCGTCGGGCTCTGTGCTGACAGCTCAGAGCCTGGAGCCTGCTTTGGATTCTGTGTCTCCCTCTCTCTCTGTCCTCCCCTCCCCGCCCCACACTCTCTCTCACTCTCTCTGTCTCAAAAATAAATAAACATTAAAAATTTTTTTTAATTAATTTAAAAATTTTGCATCTGAAGTGAGTGCTTCACTTAGCTCACCAATGTCCTGGCTCCATCTCGTGCATTTATTTCATCCCTTTGTGCCTCAGTTTTCTCATCTGTAAAATGGGGAAAACAGTAACACCTCCCTCACAGTGTTGCTGCAAGAATTAAATAAACTAATATACATACAGAGGTTAGACCAGAGCTCAGAAGGCGTAAGGTGAGTATTAGCTGTCATTATGACCATAGTGCCTAGGAAGTTTGGAGCACACGGTTAATGGTTGCTGTTAAGTAAATACTACAATAGCGTATGCTTGATATTTAATTTGGCACCTCTTACAGTCTTCATATTAAGCAGGATTTTTCCACAATCATCTGGAATATGTAAGGTGCCTGATGGTGCTCTTTGCCCTGCAATGATGTGTTTTAAATGTAATCTCACAGTTCTTTTATGAAAGATAAAAAGTTCCTCACTCAGACTCAGAATTCTGCATTCTTGCAAAACTCCGTTCATCTCTGTCCGTGATCACATCTTACCTTTTCCCCCAGCACACTCTCCAAAGCTTCAGGACCCCTCCCTGGACAGGGTTCCTATTGGATCTCAATCACCTGCCATCATTGCCTTCATTATCTTGCTTCCTTTTCACATTCGGTCTAACTCACAAAGGACATTTACAAAAACTGTCTTCCGTTGAACGTCTTCTGTCAAAGCAGAAACCTCAGGATTGCCAGGCAGATAGATCCGCCTCCCTCCTGCCTTACAATCTTCCAAACCTAGAGCCATCCACCTTTGAGCTCTTCCTTCTACTTGGTCCAGCCCCTCCCTGTGCTAGCTAGCTTTTAAATACACCTCAATTATTAATCTTTCTCTCATTGAATTGTTCCTGTTTCCTTTCTTACTCCATAACATATTCATTATTTTTCTCCCATTTTCTTTATTATTTTATTTGCTTCCCATTCAGAATCTTGATATTCTACTCTCTAGCTTCCTTGCCTATATAGTTTAAAGCAACAAATATTGATCTCCATTCCATGTGGCACTTCTCAGTTGTCCCCGGTGCCATTTAATGCACCCATTTGTAAAGCTTCTATCTTCCTGAATCCATTTCCCTTGTGATTAACTCCACAACAGAAGCCATTGCCACAGTCAAAGCCATGGTGGGCCCTGACTCCACTCCCGGGAGGCTCATCTATCCTGGCCTTGGTCCCAAGAGACAGAGAGAGTGTGAGCGGGAGAGGGTCACAGAGAGAGAGAGACAGAGGGAGACACAGAATCCGAAGCAGGATTCTCCCACACCTCTTGGTGCCCACAGGAACCTCCAGCGCCTGTCCCTAATTCTGCTGAGAAAAGAAGATGGCCCTAGGGACCACCAGACACTGGGAAAACGATGTACCCGCAGCAGAATCTCTGATAGCTTCTCAATCACAATAAGGGCACATTTCATTGATTTTTCTCTTGGGTCCAACATCTATTCAGAACAGCTTTTATTTTTTGTTTTTTCTATTTCTAAGTAGTTTGAGCATTTTCTTTTAGTTTAAATTAGTGTTATTTATGTCTTTGTTTAGTTGCCTTGTGGGCAAAGGATACGGACAATATGCTTTCTGCCTTTGGTGTTTAACTGTTCTTAGTGGCTTCAGGTAGGATCCATTTTTGTAGCTTGTGTATGGGCACATAAAGAAGGTACATTTTTTACTTGCAAAGTACAAAGTTCCATGTATGTCCAGGGCACCAAGTAAGAGCCAGCCTCCACTGAGGGCTTGCTGTGTGCCAGGCTCTGCGCCGTGCCCTTTGCACACATTCTCTCATGTAATCCCCCACAACCCTGCAAGAAATGTCTCTGTGATCCTCGTCTTACAGACAAGAAAACTACGGCTTAGAGGGGTTCAGTAACTTGTGTAAGGCCACACAATGAGAGGCACGGAGCTAGGATTCAAATTTAAGGTGATTGCTAAGCTCAGGCTAGTTTATGATTGAAGTCTTCCATATCAGGGACTCATGGAGCTCCTGGGGGACATAGTGAGCAGCCCCCATCCCAGTTACAAAAGTACCAGCATGCCTGCAGATGTGCATTTTTCTGAAGCAAGTGTTCAATGAGCACATTAGATGCTCCAAAAAGGTCAAAAAGCACTGTTCTGTGTCCATGTATATTTTTTTTGTCTATTTCACCTGTCAAAGATGGAGATGGGTGTCTTAACATGCCCCTTCTGTCTTGGGTTTCTTTCTGTTTCTTTCTATTCTGCTTTATCTATTTTGCTGCAATGTTTTCCAGTACATCAATGCCTAGGACTCATATCATCAATGCAAACTGTACTGCTTTCTCGAGAGAGGGAAACAAACCACAAGATACTCTTAATGATAGAGAACAAACTGAAAGTTAATAGAAGGAGGTGGATGGGAGATGGGCTAGATGGGTGATGGGCTTTAAGGAGGGCACTTGTTGTGGGGCGCCTGGGTGGCTCAGTTGGTTAAGCAACTGACTTTGGCTCAGGCCATGATCTCACGGTTTGTGGGTTCAAGCCCTGCATCAGGCTCTGTGCTGACAGCTCAGAGCCTGGAGCTTGCTTTGGATTCTGTGTCTGCCCCTCTCTCTGCCCCTCCCCCACTTGTGCCCTGTCTCTCTCCCAAAAGTAAATAAAATGTAAAAAAAAAAAATTTTTTTTTCTAAAAAGGAGGGCACTCCTTGTGATGAGCCCTGGGTGTTGTATGTAAGTGATGAGTCACTGAATTCTACTCCTGAAACCAATATTGCACTGCATGTTAACTAACTAAAATTTAAATGAAATTTAAAAAAAGAAATTGTATCTCTTTCTCAACATAAAATGACTCTCTACAACTAAATAACTACTTTTTTAGAATCCAGGTTTACTAATCCTTGGTGGCTATATACCTTAGACCCCACAGTTCCCTACTCTGAACTTTGGTCCTATAAAGTAAGACCCCCATTCCTGCCATCAGGACCCTGGCTAGACTCCACAGCAACCTCAAGCCCACAAGGCCAGAAACATGTGTCTACAAATGAATTCCTACCCCTCTCTATAGACATGCCTCCTCTCCCAATTCAAGCAGGTGGCAGGCTCCGGGCCTCCTTGCCTCTTGGGAGATTTGAAGCAAGACCTTTCCCTTCCCAAACCCAAGGAATAACAGGGTTCCCCTAGTGAGAACAAGCTTGAAGAAGGGGATGAAAAATAAAAAAGCAATATGATGGTCTCTTGCTCCCAGCCAGACTGTGCTGGTCCATCCTGAACATACACAATCTCCTAGAGCACCAGTGTCAGATGAGGACGTTCTGTGATTGTGATGGAACAGAACAAAAAAAGACCAGTCCTTAGTCACACCCAAGCAGAGAGAAAAACAGAGACCCTTGAGCAATCCCTTAAATTAGCAAACATCCCCTCCCCCCTCACCTGAGAGGTTACTGCCCAGTTCCTCCCACCTCCCGGGCACAAAGTGTCACCCGATCACTGAATTACCCCACTTCCTGACAGCACCCAATCCAAAACAAACCCCCATGTCCCCTAACACAGACCCCAGCGCTCTAATAAGCCCCCCTAACCTCTCTTACCCAGATGCCTCAGCTCTCCATTGTGTGCGTCCTGCTCAATGCAGCAGGTGATACACCCAACTCTGCACACAGGTGTGTGTGCCTGAGCTTTTGGGCTGGTGGCCATCACCTAAGATTTCCCCCAAGACAAAAAGAGCCCCCCCTCCCCAGGCTGGGGAGGAGCAAGAGGGTCTGTAGAAGGGATCTGTGTTCCCTCTTGAGCTGCACCTTGAAGAGTGATGGGAGTTCTGCAGAGATCCTGGGGATTACCAGAGAGGCTGGATCCTGGCCTAGAGCGCCCCCTAAGCCTCCCCAGAGATCCTGCACCCCTAGCAGGGTGTGGATGTTCTGGGCAGGGGACGTGAAAAGACCACGTGGGCAAGAGCCCTGGGCAGCACCACAAGAATGGCTGGCCACGACACCCAGAAAGAAGTTGCCCTGTTAGAGCCTAGGGGAAGGGTTGCCTCGAGAGTGGCTGAGATGAATTTATCCAACAACCAGCAAGTTAGAGAGAGTCAACAATTAGCTAATTTGAGAAAATTAAGAAATTAGGTCTTTCTTGGATACGTACATCTGTGGCCTGAGTTCCATACCTACTACACCGGATTAAGTCAAAAGGGGGATGAAAGGGACACTGACGTGTCTTGATGAACTACAAG
The DNA here is from genome assembly GCF_046562875.1 of Panthera onca. Taxonomy (NCBI): domain Eukaryota; kingdom Metazoa; phylum Chordata; class Mammalia; order Carnivora; family Felidae; genus Panthera; species Panthera onca. The sequence goes on along the minus strand of NC_138339.1, from coordinate 62,415,211 downwards.
GCAGAGATGAAGTTGGGCCTCCAGACGACTCTGTACCCAGGCTTGAAAGGAAGCGAGGACTCCGTGTTCACCTCCCATCCCGGTTTCTCTGCACAAACCTGTGTGATCCTTTTCTGCCATTTCACATGACCCACTATCCAGTACACCGGCTCGGTGCAGCCTGGGGTCCTGGGAAAGCAGAGCTTGAAGTCAAGGGAAGCCTTTTGCTGAAGACTGGGATTCAGGGAGCAGGAGGGAAGGGCAGGAGGGGGAGCCATTCAAAATGCCCCCCAGCGGCCAGGGCTTCAGGGGACGTGCTGCTCGATCCCACAGGCTCAGCAGAGAAGTCATCCTTCGGAGGGAAGAGAGGGGAAGCATCTTACCATTCCTTGAATGTACCAGCTAGCTCTGAACCTCTGGCCTGCCACCCAGTAATGTGATTAGGTGAGTCCTACTTATCCATCAGTTCTCCACTTAAACATGACTTCCTTGGGGCACCTGGGTGGCTCAGTCGATTGAGAGTCTGCCTTCGGCTCAGGTCATGATCTCGCGGTTCGTGGGTTCGAGCCCCGCGTCAGGCTCTGTGCTGATGGTTCAGAGCCTGGACCCTGCTTCGGATTCTGTGTCTCCCTCTCTCTCTGCCCCTCCCCTGCTCATGCTCTCTTTGCCTCTCAAAATGAATAAACGTTAAAAAAAAAAAAATGACTTCCTTAGGGAACCAGCAGACAACTGGTCCCTTTGTACACCAGTCACTGCTGTGGCCACAAGTTCACGCGCAGCCATGGACATAAATCACGTGATACCTGCAGACAGACTGCTTCAGTTCAAATTCTAGCTCTGCCACTCATCAGCTGTTGAGACCTTGAACAAGTCATTCTTTTTCAATTTCTTTGTCTGCAAAATGGGAACAAAAATAGTATCTACCCCATAATCCTGCTGTGAGGATTGACTTGTTATATACAGAGGGCTTAGAAGTGCCTGGCCCAAGGTAAGTACAATGTTTGTGTAAATAAGCAAATAAATAAAAATACATATGTGATATTAATGGCAAGTTAATAGTAATAGAAGGTTTTTTTTTTTTTTTTAAGCTGGAAGTATTTTTAAATCTCCCCAAAAGATGTCATACCTGGGTGGCTCGGTTGGTTACGCATCCAACTCTTGATTTGGCTCGGGTCATGATCTCATGGTTAGTGAATTCGAGCCCCATATCCTGGGATTCTCTCTCTCCCTTTCTCTCTGCCCCTCCCCTACTCACGCTTACGTTCTCTCTCTCTCTCTCTCTCAAATTAAATAAACTTTAAAAGAATTGAATAAATCTCCCCCAAAGCATCAGAAATGTAATAATATGTGTGTCCCTGGCCAGGAACCCAAATTGGTGACCAAAGAACTCAAGGCCAGTTTTATTCTAGAGGTATTTGCCAATGCAATCAATTGAGAGGCTAAATTGCCCTTTTGTCAGGTTCCAAGTGCTAGGTGGGCACAATTTAGAATCAAGGCAGGGATCTTAGTACAACACATTTGGTCTGAGACTCTGATAGACTATCTTCAAGAAATAATTATAGATCAGAAGGAAGCCAGCCATGGGATAGACTATAGCCTAACTTTGCAGCATTAAGCCCAGAGCTTATGCTAAGGGACCCCAAAATCCTTTATGAAGGAAGATAATATTATGTTGGGCCTCAAACTATTTCTACAAATACTTTCTCAAATAAAATGTCTAGGGAAAAAAATGGAAGATATGAGGAGACCAGACAAACATAAACTAGAAACAGCAGAAACGACCAGCCACGGAAATAGACCCATAGAATCCCGGGTGTTGAATCCTTAGACAGACTGTAAAATGCTATATTTTATCAACTCCAAAATGCCATTAATCATTAGAGATAGCATTATTTGATGTCTTACCAAAAGAAGAAGGTTAGGCTGCCAATAGGTCACATGAGCCTCTCGTGACTTTGAAATGGATTTCAGCCATGTGAAGAGATCAGGCAATTATTTTGCCTTCAGTAGCATCGCTTGGTGAATCATGGGCAATCTTTTGCACAGTTTCAGTATCAAAATGCAGTACAGGGCTTCCGGCCAAGATGAACTAACAGAGACCAGATTTACCCTTCCATCAGCAATAACTAAAAAGTAGGATAAGGTGTATGAAACCATGGCAGTCGCAATATTGCACACCAACAACAAAGGATGGTGACTCCAGGGAGCCATGGAACAATTGAAGGGAGCCCTAGGGCGCCCCAAACACAGCTCAAGGAAGAGAAACCTTGGCAGCCTCCCTGAGTCCAACAGAGGAAAACGTTGGGAGCGTAGGGAAGCCAAGGCAGCTAGAGTTTGCAGAACAAAGTATTGGAGAGGAGAAGGATTCTCAGAGAGAATTCCAGACATCTACAGAGGGTCCCCTATGAGTATTCAGTTGAAAGTTTATCAGCACATGCATGTGAGGAAACTACCAAGGCCAGGCAAAGAACTACCTTTAAAGATTAGAGGAAAATGTGCACAGAGCCCACGCAGGGGCAGGAATCATGCCTTTCTCCAAAAGCAAGAGCAGAAAACCTCATAGTGATGTTCCCATTCATTTCTAAAGGGCCTCAGGGCATCATTAAGGTATCTAAGAAGGATCTTGCCTCAGTAGTGGGGAAAAATTAGCCCTAGATTAAATGCAGTTCTGGTACTTCATAAAAAAAACGTAAAGATAAGATCTGAAAGGACCAAACTATTTCCACATAACATAAATGCATTCCAGAACAAAGCTCAAAAATGTCTATAGGAATATAAGAATATCCAGCACCCAACAGGATAAAATTCACCGTATCTAGAACCTACTGCCCTCAGCATTTCTACTGCCAATACTCTGGTCTGGGCCACCATCATCTCTCCCCTGGATGATTCAAGTAACCTCCCAGCGGTCTTCCCCTTCTCCCCTTGCATCTAGCAGTCAGGATAGGCCAGGTTATGCTGCAGTGACAGATAACTCCAAAAAGCCCAGCCACTTAACCAGCAATGGTTTCACTCCACACTCACATTCAGCACAGTTCTGGAGAGGGGCTCTGCTCATTTGTCTTGGTCCATTCGGGCTGCCATAACAAAGTGCAACAGACTGAGGAGCTTATAAACAACAGAAATTTATTTCTCACGGTTCTGGAGGCTGGGAAGTCTGAGATCTAGCATGGTTGGAGTCTTCTCGTTGTGTCTTCACAGGGTAGAAGGGGCAAGGGAGCTCTCTTGGGTCTCCTTTACAAGGACGCTAATCCCATTTGTAAAAGCTCTGCCTCCCAAAGGCCTCCCTTCCTAAGATCATCACTTTGGGGCTAGGTTTCAATATATGAATGGGGGGTGGGGCAGGAGTCACATTCAGACCATAGCATCACCATGGTCTTTGCGGGACCCAAGCTGGCAGAGCAGCCACAATCTGGAGCATTGCCAGGCAACAGAGTAGAGGTGAAATTGCCTATTCACCCTTCTGCCTGGAAGTGAAACACTGCTTCGGTTCACATTTCAGTGGCCAAGAAAGTCTCATAACCCACTCTGAATAAGGAGTGGCAGACTGCAATCCAAGCATGTGTCCAGGAGAGCTGGAGTCTATTCTCATTCTAGCAGACACAGCGATCTCTGTAAAACATACATCGGATCACGCTGCCCCTCAGGGTCAAAGCCAGCATTCCATGGTCCCTACAAGACCCTGTGGAAGTCAGCGCACCATTACCTCACTTCCCTTTCCCTGCTCCACTCCAACCACACTGACCTCCTTTCTGTTCTCAGACGTGCCAGTCATGCTCCCACTTTTGCACTGGCTGTTCCCCTCTTCTAGATGGTTCTTCCCCTAGGCGCAGACATGGCTCACCGCCTCACCTTCAAGTCTGTACTCAAGGTCACCTCCTCAATGAAGCCTACCTGTTCCACCCTATATAAAATTGCTTCCTGCTCTCCTGACCCCCAGCTTCCTAGTCCGCATTACCTTGCGCTATTATTTTGCTCTGAACACTTTTTACCTTCTAATTTCCCTATTTCTTATGTTTATTGCTAGAATAGGAGTACCACCAAAAAAAAAATCTTTACCTATTTAATAAAACTGATATGTCCCAAGAACCTCATGCAGTGCCTGGCACATATTAGGCACCCAATAAGCACTGCGGATGCAAGTGATCAGTATTTGCTTACAAGCCATAAATAAGTATCAGATTACATAACTGGGATCCATGAGCTACCTTCGTGGGATCATGCTCTGATGCACTTTATACGAGTAGGCAAGGCTGAACCATAACCTTTGGTGCAACAAACTTATAGGGTAATCAAGCAGTTAGATTCACCTGTTAATGTGGGGTGTGGGAAGCACTGGGGATGATTAAACAGTAATTGTCGTACCTGGGACGGGAATGGGGCGGTGCATTGGCAGGAGTGACAAGCTGGCTGCCACCCTGTGGCTGAGTGAGGAAATGCACCCAGTCTGATTTTGGGAAACTGACAGGTGATCTCTACCTTGTTAATACCTTTCTTCAAATTTCTTTAGGCTCTGTGAACAAGGTGGGAGTCACCAGTCTTGTCCCCATCCAAGGTCTCTGGAGTATGTGCCCATTGACCTGAAATGTAGCCCAAACCCTTTTCGTTATCTATCTGATCTCTCACACACTCTCACATCCATTTGTTCATCTGTTCATGTCTTTTTTTTTAAAGACTGAAAATTTTAAAAAGTATGTATGTATGTATGTATGTATTTTGAGAGAGAGAGAGAGAGAGAGAGAGCATGAGCAGGGGAGAGGCAGAGAGAGAGAGCATGAGCAGGGGAGGGGCAGAGACAGAGAGAGAGTTAGAGAATCCCGATGCAGGGCTCAAACTCATGAACGTGAGATCATGACCTGAGCCAAAATCAAAAGTTGGACATTTACCCAACTGAACCACCCAGGCGCCCCTCCATTCATTTCTTCAACAAACATTTGCTGAGCAGTTGCCAGGGGTCCAGACACTGTGGGGGAGAAGAGGCCCTACCTTTCTCGTGGAGAAGAAGGCCATTCATTTATTCCAAGACTATTTACCCACTACGAGCCTATGAGCGCTGTGCTGACATTACAGATGATAACTGATGAGACAGTCTGAATTGAAATGGTGGAGCTGATGTTCTACTGACAGAGAAAAAAAGAGCATGACAACAATGATAAATGCTGTGAAGGAAATGCACATGGGAGAGAGGGGCTACTTTAGGGAAGGTCTCATAAGAGATGATATTTAAACTAAGGCCTGAAAGACAGGAACGGGCCATGTGAGGGAAAAGCATGCCAGAAGGAGGGAACAGCATGTGCAAAATGGTGAGTATTCTAGGAATGGAGAGAAGGCCAGAGTGCCTGCAGGGGAGTGTGCCAGGGGGAGGGGATGAGATGAGGCCAAGAGGTCAGCAGAGGCTTGACCATAGTGAGGCCTTAACCTTTGTAGATATTTTCTAACTTTCTTTTTGTAAACACCCATCTAGCTGGAGACATAGAATGGCTTTAGGGGTGTCAGTCCATATGGGCTGCAATAACAGAATATTATAGCCTGGCTGGTTTATAAACAACAGAAAGTAATTTCTCACAGTTCAGGGGTCTAGGAATTCCAAGATCAAGGTGCTGATTTGGAGTCTGGAAAGGGTCCACTTCTTAATTCATCAACAGCTGCCTTTTCACCGTGTCCTCGCATGGCAGAAGGGGTGAAGGAACTCTCCAGAATATCTTTTATAAGGGCACTAATCGTCTTCATGAAAGCTCCACTATTGTGAACTAATCACCTCCCAGAGACCCCTACCTCCAGATGGTATCAATTTGGGAATTAGATTTCAACGTGGATATGGGGACACAAACATTCAGTCTGTAGCAGAAAGATATCTACTTAATGAAGACGAGTGGATACAAACATTAAGAAAACATCAGTCCTGGGGCGCCTGGGTGGCTCAGTCGGTTGAGCGTCCGACTCCTGATTTCAGCTCAGGTCATGATCTCACAGTTCATGAGATGAAGCCCCGTGTCAGTCTCTGTGCTGACAGTGAGGACTCTGCTTAGGATTCTCTCTCTCTCTCTCTCTCTCTCTCTCTCTCCCTCTCTCTCTCTCTCTCTCTCTCTCTGCCCCTCCCTCACATGTGCATGCTTTCTCTTTCTGTCTCTCCAAATAAATAAACATTTAAAGAAAAGGAAACATCAGTCTTATCTTCAAGTGGGGTCTTGCTTCCAGAAAAAAACATGGCTCACGCACCCAGTAGATCTGAGCTTAAAGCCCAGCTTCACCACTTTTCTGTGCTAGGACCCCTGGGCAACTTGTCTGAACTTTGCTTTTCTCACTTGAAAATGGGAAAAATAACACACCGCAGGTTTCCTGGACGAATTAGATAGAGGAATGCGCATAGAATGTCTGCGGCTGTACATAGCACCTGGTAGGTGCCGAGTAAAAGACACATTGCAAGACACATGCACATCCCTTTACAAAGTAAGGAACAGACAGAAACAGGTGCAATTTATAGACACAAAGTAGGAAGAGATGAAAGCAGTACTGAAGGGTCAAGGTCATGGAGGCCTTGAATGCCAATCTATAGCACATGAATACCTTGAGCAGTGGGTGGGGCGGGGGGAGGGGGGGCGAGGTCAGTGAAGGTTTCTGAGCAGCAGGGGGTGGCGGGGACAGTGCTTTCCTTCAGGAGGAAGATAATTATGGCAGCCAGGAAAAGGGAGAAGATAGAAGGAATCTGTGCTCTCCTCCTTCCAGCCGCTGAAATGTAACTTCACTCAAGCTCCTCCCCCACATCCAAGGCTCTGCCCTGCCGCCTGGGCACCTGGAACTTTGCTTTAAAGCCCACTTCCTTCCAGCCCGTAATCCATTCCACAGGACCACGTGTGCCTGGCCACTGAGCACTTGTAGGTTTAGCTATGAGCATCTTGCTGTGCCAGTCTTGGAGGGAAAGAACCTCTTTTCCAGTCCCCCGCCTCTGTTCTGGAAAGAGAGAGGTCTGACTCCATCTCAGACAGTTGATGGACAGAGGAAGGAAAGGAGCGGAGCCTCAGTTCCCTGGGCCTAGCCGTCTGTCTTGGGGACTTGGGATTTGGGAGAAGTGAAGCCTGACAGTCAGGCAGACATCAAAAATCACCAAATGACCAGAGGCCTCATTCAGCCTGATGGGCTCAATGCCCCTCGAATGTATAGCCCTCCTCTCAAGTAAACCTGCCATATGGAATTCTGCGGTCCGTTGGCTTCAGCATTGATTTTCTACAGTCTACAGCTCTTGAGCTTGCAAAATGCACTTCTAGAACAGAAATTTAGAAGAATGAAGTCAGCTAAGGCAACAAATTTACCTTTTTCTCTGCCCTGTTCTCCTCCCACCCCAATCAGGAAAAATGCCAGTGTTCCCAGGAGTGTGGACACAGTGAAGCTTGGTGTGAAGAGGTCTCTGGGGAACAGGTAAGGACAAAAGCCAACCCAACCCTGGAGAGGAGTTAGGTTAGCATTAAGGAGATGGAGATAGATTCATTCATCCCACAGGCATTTCCTCCGGGGCCTCTCTGTGCTAGTTTGTGCCAGATGCTGGGGGATCTGAGACAAATGGGACCCATTCCAGCTCCTTGGGGGCTCAGAGTATGGCAAAGGAATCAGATCTATAAGAAGGAAATAATGGCTATGACAAGGGATAGTGATAGCTGCGGGGGATGGGTGTTGGGGAAACAATTACATATCTGGGATGCAGGGCTTCCTGGAGGAAGTGATATCCCACCAGGGCTTTAAAGGCTGAATAAGAGGTCACTGACAGACAGGGTGGGGAAATGAATCACTTACCCTTAGGTATGCAGGTAGGAAAAAACAAAAATATATTTCCTTCTGGAGATCACAAGT